>NC_140524.1:5121434-5721434 GCF_964339955.1 Pipistrellus hanaki | reverse complement strand
AGAGTTATTTTTCAAATAAAAGCCAATGCAGAAATATAAAATATACCAAATTTCTCATCTCCGTCTTTCTTTCCCCATCCCTCCCCCCTCCTGCCCCACATGTACACACTGATAATGAACAACTTCAGAGAAGACCTGGCTCAGTAAAAAGATCTGTATCCATGGGAACTAGAAGCAGCTAGATCACCTGATAGAATTCCTAAAGCGATTAGGATCAAATATGCACACACAGAAACTCCATGCATTAAAGATTTAGAGAATCTGAAATCAAACCTTCTCTTTCACCCTGAAAAAAAAAATCACTGCATCTCATGCTGATCATATTACAAGTTCAATCAATTGGTTAACTTCTTTTTTGTGACTCCCTTACTCTTCCTAAATTTCTTCTCTTTAACTTCGCTGACTTTCACGCCTCCATTCGCCTTGCTAGAAGTTCCTTATAGAGAAATATTTGTGTTGCAGTGGAAAACTCTGTATTATCTATAGCATGTCCTTCTGGGCTCTAGCCCTGTTCATTGTCTTTGAGCTACTTTACAATTCTTTGTAAGCAGTAGGTAACTGATAGATATGTGAATTCTGTCTTGTTTGGTAGTATTTCTAAGTAACTTCCTCCCCCTTGTGGCAAAACCATTTTTTGTGAACTTTTGCAATACATCTCAACATCCCTTTACTTCATAGAAGTCTGTCCTGTTTTGAATTTTTCTTTAAAGCTGTTATAACATCTGCCTGGTTTTCTTATATCATAGAAGTGACAAAGACTCTCCTCAACCAAATCTCAGCCAGGCTACTGTGAGCCCTCTTCTCAACTAGGCCTTGACTTTGGCCCCATGTCTTTGGGGGGCCTGCCTAGGCCAGTTGTAGCAAGAATCCCTCACCCTTGATATCTGATCAGTTGGGCCTGACTTCAGCAAGGTTATCCTTACTGTTGATATCTCCTCTTAGTAATTTTCCAACCATTGGCCCGCCTCTTTCTACTTCTAGGCTACAAATCCACAACTGTCTTTGTTGTATTTGGAATTGAGCTCAGTTCTATACTGAGATCTCTACCCTATGGATTCCAAGAAGAAAGACACATTTGATGTGAATTTATCCAGGAAGGAATTTATCTGCTGAGAGTGACTTCCCATGGTCAACGAAGGGCACAAATTTTATGAATAATGGCAGTCCAATGGCCATTTGCTGACAGGGGCTCATCATGTATTCTGTACATTGGAAAGAACCTCAGACTGAACTCTCAGCTTCTCACACTATGCCCTGTCTAAGTCAACCACTGCAGGCAAGCTCTGGTTCATCCTTCTACCAACACACTGAGACCTACCCTGTCCAATTAGAACTACACAATTTGTATATCCCATTTATATAAAATAGACCTAATTGAGAACTTCGGTAGCCTCCCCTTTGTCTCAGTGGAACACAAGTTAGTTGCTACATGAATCTGTCTCCTGGGCTACAGCTCTTTTTTGCTCAATAAAATGCTTTTTATTCTTTTTTTTTTTCTTTTTTCTTTTTTTCTTTTCTTTCTTTCTTTCTTTCTTTCTTTTTTTTTTTTTTTAACTAGAGAGGAAGGAAGGAAAGAGTGGGGTGAGAGAGAGAGAAGAGACATACATTGATTGCCTGCCTCTTGTATGCACCCGACCAGGAATCGAATCTTCAACCTAGGTATGTTCCCTGACCAAGAATTAAACCTGCAATCTTCCAGCGCATAGGACAACACTCCAACCAACTGAGCCACACTGGCCAAGGTTGCTTTTTGTTATTTATTACAGTCTAAAATTAATTTAGTTTACAAGCCCTAATACAAAAGTTCCTGAATAAAGACTGTTTCTACTGTTTTAACTATTGTCAGGCTCTGGCTCTCTTTAATAGCAGTAAAATTAATTCTTTAACATTTGTTCATTTTTATATCTGTACTAGAGGCCTGGTACACAGATTCATGTACTGGTAGGGGTCCTGGATTGTGAGAGGTCACAGGCCAGGCAGAGGGACTCTACTGGTGTGCGATCAGGGCCAGAGAGAGACCATGGGAGGGCTTCAGGGCATGTCTGGCCCATCTTGCCCAGTCCCAATCAGCTGGACACCAGCAGCAAACTAATCTACTGGTCAGAGCATCTGCCCCCAGTCATGTCCTGGACTTCTACAAAGATGGGATGGAGGAATCAGAATCTATCCATTAACTCTAAACAATAATGTGATATTCATCTCAAAGTCCTCAGAGGCCCTCCTCATATAAAATGATTCCAGGAGGACTGGTGAGATGGTAGTGACTCCTGCTCTATCAGGCTTTATCTTTTTAACACTTCAGGCTTGTCAAATATTGTCAAGAACGACATCACATGCTCAGCAGGTGCAAGCTGCATTCCCAAAGAGAATATCACCAGCTACACCTTTATGTGATTGGCAGTCAAGAGACTGGAGTTACTGGGAAGAGACACCAATGAAAGTCTTCCTTAGAATTTCAATGGAATGGACCATTTCTGGTCCTTTTAACTACAAGTACTACATTTAAACTCCAGGGTGTACATCCATGGGTACACGAAAGCCAGTGTCAATGATAGCACAAACAACACATCTTTGCCTTTTCAATGTGCACACCTGGGATTGTCTTTTGCTGTAATCCAGTGTTTCCCAAAGTGTGGTACGCGTACCCGCAGGAGTACGGGAAGAGTTTGGTGGGGGTACGCGTTGCACCGAGTTTGGTGGGGATATGCACTGCACCGTGCTTAGCTGTGCCTAATTCTATGTTCTCATGAGTACAAGGGGTACTCAGCGTTACGAAAATTATAGAAGGGGTACACATATGTCAAAAGTTTGGGAAACACTGTAATCAATCAAATGTATTTCCTATGTTTGCCACACAAAAATATGCCATACATTTCATGTTTAATCACTCAGCATCTCCAAGTATTCAAAACAGAACTTCCCAATGCTCGTTTTGTTAATATTTTGACATGCTATCTTACCAGGAGGTACCCAAGACACTATTTCACTAATGTGTGCAAGGATTTATACTCTGTCTAGGAGTTCCTGAACTACATCTTGTTATCCATAATTTATATCAGACTCTGGCTCAAATAGCAAAAGGAATAGCTCAAGCACTAGAAGTATAACAGACAAGCATACATTTATCAGATAGAAGTTTTAATTGCGTGCCAGCCAGATTGGAATCTGGACAATGAGTAACACATCTTATTGTTCCTGAATAAATACCTTAGGAGAAGTGAACCAATCCGTCAATTAATTAAAAAGTCACTTGCTTACCTACTATTGATCAAACTAATCCTTGTGAATTGCTGTTCTAGTTGGGCTTAGGCACTAAGAAATTGGACATGAAGTGGATCCAATATTTCTTATTATGATGATCCTTAGGCTCTTGCCCTTCTCCACAATCTAACATCCAGTTCTTAAATGGTGCTACACAGTCATGATTTCAAAGCAACAATTAGCTTGTGATCAACCTCAGAAAGAACTTGCAGCCCTCGTTATCAAGTTTGGCTGCTGAGTGACTGAGAGGGGTAGTTGGGAAATTCTGGGAAAGTTGCTGGTGCAGGACTGGCAGAGCTGAGATGTAAGTACTAATTTTGAAGACAGTGACAGATGTACCATAGGCACAGCCTGTCCTGATTTGCGCAGAATTAAACTCCCAAGGTCTTCTGAGGAATCCAGAAACAACTTAATTTGCTTTCCCTAAGGGCAGAATACCCCATTTGGCCAGTTACTGGTTGCCTGCTCACCCAACAAGAGAAGAGCAAAGCTTACCATTTCCAAATATAGCTGTGATTCTCCTTTTTTCCTCATCCATCTTTCATGTAGATAAATCCTTTGTTAGATAAAATCAGTTACTATTCAAATAAGTTAGTGTGATAATAATTAAAAATGTCTTTGAGCAAAGTTTACCATTTCCAAATATGGCTGTGATTCTCCTTCTTTTCTCATCCATCTTTCATGTAGATAAATCCTTTGTTAGATAAAATCAGTTACTATTCAAATAAGTTAGTGTGATAATAATTAAAAATATGTCTTTGGGTTATTCTTTGACACATTACCTAACCTCCAAGAGCATTAGTTTTCTCATCTTATTAAATGGAAATGTACAATACAAAAGTAAGTGAAATCACAAAGGTCCAGTGCCAAGCACTGCATCAGGCACATATACAGAAAAGCTGCCTTCCAAGATGAAATTGATGATAAAGGCATTCAATCTCAGTCAACAAGCATTATAAGCATTAAAATAAGAAGGAACTTAAGTGAAATGCTTGGTTGAATCCTAATCAATCAACCATGTGTGTTAGTTAAGCTCCCTGTTCTGAGGAATACAAAAGTACAGACAAGATCCCTTCTAAGGAAACAGGAGATGAGCTGGGATATAAAATCACCCATGAACCAATACTTCAAGAACACGACCATGGTGGAATTTAACAGTTTAAGTAAGCTGTGGAAAAGCAAAGGAGGATACTTAATGAAAGAATGCAGGAAGGTATGAAGAAGCAGTCAGACCGACCAGATAATAAAAACCCCCATCTTAGCTCCTTCTGATGCCAGAGTTCCTCAGCACCAGGTGTTACAGGCCAGTACTCTAGATTGAAACCTTGAGTTATAGAAATTTTTAAATATATATATATATATATATATATATATATATATATATATATTGATTTCAGAGAGGAAGAGGGAGAGAGAGATAGAAACATCCTATCTAATAAAAGAGAAACATGCAAATTGACCATACCTCTGTTACACCAACAAGTCATGCCCACCAGCCAATCACGTGTGAGTATGCAAATTAACCCAACCGAGATGGAGGTTAATTTGCATATCCAGGCAAAGAGTGAAGACTGAAGACAGTGTAGAAGGAAGCCAAGTGCTGCAGAAGGGAGTGAGCTACAGAGAAGCAAGCAAGCAGGGCAGCGGAGAAGGAAGGGAAGCAGGTGGAGCAGCCCTATTCTTGCAGGAATCTTCCTACAATGGGCCTCTAGTCAATGATAAGAGAGAATCATTCATTGACTGCATCCTGCACACCCCACACTGAGAATTTAGCTCACAACCAGGCATGGGCCCTGACTGGGAATCAAACCATGATTGCCTGGTCAACACACAACCACTGAGCCATGCTGGTCAGGCTATAGAAACTTTCTGTGCCTCAGTTTCCTCACCTGTAGAATAGAAATAACAATAATACCTAATTCAGAGATTTGTGTGCTTTAATGTAATAATGGGTGAAAAGTGCTTAGCAAAGTGCCAATATAAAGCAGGTAATATGTGGTAGTTATCAATTGTGGTTTTGGTTCTCTATCATTGGCATTGCCTTTCTATTTTTCATTCTCTCTCAGCCCCTCTTGCAGCCATGTTGCAAAATACCACTTTGTTCACAGTTTCATAAACATTCTTTGCTCTTTCTGACTTACACCTTTACTTATACTGAATGTACCATAGCTCCCTCCCCTAATTCATACCCCTCCCTAGCATATGCAGAATTTTCCACTTGTTACAGTTGTTCTCAGCTTTCAAGGTCTAGATTAAATCAGGTATTGCAGATTCATTCTCCCATTGCTCAATTACATGTTTTTATCTTTATAAAACACTCTTCATGGACAGCATTGTGTTGTAATTGCTTTTGTAGTCAAAAGCCTCAAATTGGTTTATGAGGCAAGCACACTGCTTTTTTAACCTTTGAGTTCCCTCAGGCCAGCCAATCACAAAAGTCAGAAATTCTTGATGTAGGCTCTCCAAAGATAGAGGCCAGCTAGCTCCCCCGCTTTTATTTATTTATTTATTTATTTATTTATTTATTTATTTATTTATTTATTTTTATATATTCTATTGATTTTGTACAGAGAGGAAGGGAGAGCGATAGAGAGTTAGAAACATCGATGAGAGAGAGTCATCGATCAGCTGCCTCTTGCACACCCCCTACTGGGGATATACCCGCAGCCAAGGCACATACCTTTGACCAGAATCGAACCCAGGACCTTTCAGTCCCCAAGCCGACGCTCTATCCATTGAGCCAAACCGGTTTGGGCTAGCTCCCCTGCTTTTAGAGTCTGCTTGGATTCTGCACTGCATGAGTAGTCCATAAAAGGAACTGATCTACGAATGAGAACCAACAATCTGACTATTTGTGTTCATTGTAAGTCTTTGCAGCATTTGAACACTAAACATTTTTGGTGACTGAAACTCCTGACAACGGTAATGCATAATACCTGGATTGTAAGTGTTTTGCTGTGTGTGCAGGTGCACATGTATATAAGTCCAAATGCCACAACTCTCTGTATTGGTGGCTTCCTGCATGTTTTTCAAGGTTTCACAATCTACACTAACTAGAGCATATTCTGCTTTAGCCTAAGCCCTTGGTCGGCAAACTGAGACTCGCGAGCCACATGCAGCTCTTGGGCCCCTTGAGTGTGGCTCTTCCACAAAATACCACTGCCTGGGCGGGTCTATGTTGAAGAAGTGGAGTTATAAGAAGTTTAAGTTAAAAAAAAATGTGGCTCTCAAAGGAAATTTCAATCGTTGTACTGTTGATATTTGGCTCGGCTGACTAATGAGTTTGCCGACCACTGGCCTAGGCTGATGTAAGAGCTTTCATTGTGTGGGAATGTATAGGGATTACTTTTTAACAAAAGCCAAGTGTTCCCTTTGGATGAATTGAATACCTCAATCTCACCGTGAAATAATTACATTTGTCAGTTTTGATTTATTAATTCTTTGAACATCATATCTTCCTTTGCATGTTTATTAGTTTCATTCAAGATATTCTGCTCATCTTTTTCATGGTCACCTCCTTCAAGGCAAAGAAAGGCTCACCCAGGGGCCTTCAGAGCCCCCTGTAGAGTTTCCTCCCTCTCTGCTGAGTCCTGCCAGCTGCTACCCTTCCACTAACTGCACACACACAAAAAAATGTCCCAGCTTTTGTGATGGAGTTTAGAAAACATATATCAAATCTAATAACTGTGGATATGACATCCGAGCAGTAGTCATGGTGAATGGCTTATCTTGTTGACAAACGTGCTTTGTGAAAATCACCCCTTACCTTGGGCACTGGGCAAGAAAAACAGGATAATACAAAGACTCCTGTGCAGTCATGGAACCTGGAGCCATCTGGTTAGGACAAAAATAAATCAGCAATGAAGCCTGCGTGAATCTCCAAGGATTTGCACGACTAAATTAACAGCACTCGGATTGAAGAGCAGAGGAAACTGGGAGCAGAGACCATTGAAACAACTCTAATTAACACATGTGGAGAAAGGGGCTTTTAGAATGAAATGCTTTGTATTATCCAGCACTAAAACCCAGACAATAGTTTGAAAGTTCTCCAGCTTGATAAAGACAAATCAAAGCGTGTATTGATTGAAGGGTAAGCTCTGGTCTGGTACAAAAACACAACAAAACAAAACAAAATAAAAATGTCATCTAATGGGCACTTAAAAAACCAGAGGGTACAGCTAAGCAGAATTATTTGGCTGTGTTATGTTAAGAAAGCCAGTATCTGATACCCCACTCTGAGAACTGTGTGAACTTACATTTTGACATGTGCTTAGGGTTCCAGAATTAGCAAATCACAATTATGCCATATTTGGAACACAGTTATACTAAAAATTGTTTGTGTTTATCTGAAATGCAAATTTAGCTGGGAAGCCTATATTTTATCTGGCAACCCTCGTCTGGAAACAAAGACCACCCAAATGAGAACAAAAAGAGGCTATTTATTCAGAGCTTGTTATAACAAGGGAGTCATCAGCAGCCATCACTGTGTTTGGCAGCCATTCAAGGGCAGGCAGGGGAGTGGGAACGCTTTATAGTGGGAAAAAAACCCAAAAAACAGAAGGCTGCAGGTGTGCCTTATGGAAATACACAAAGACCAACCAAATGAGAAAAACAAAGGCTATTCATTCTGAGCTTGCTATAGCAAGAGAGTCAGCTACCATCACTTGTGTTTGACAGAGACTCACAGGCAGGCTTGGGAGAGGGAAAGCTTTAAAGGGGGGGGTGGGGAAAAGGGTAGGCTTCAGGTGTTCCGTGATAGAGGCTATTGGCCTGGGAAAGCTGCAGCCGAGCTAATTAGAAGTGGAGCATCCTATGTGACTGATTAAGGGAGTTGATTTGGCTTTCTTCTTTTGGTCCAAGATGGAAGGAAGCAGGGACAAAAATTAGGGAAGCTCAGTTATTAATCAAGTTCTTGCCATTTGGGGCTGATTGTCACAGAAGTTATGTTTAACTTCCTGGATTGTCACTGGAGAGCCATTTGGCTTTCTGCAAGTTTGACTTGCTGCAGTATGGGATATTTATTGTGGATAAGTGGTTGGTTTCCTGGGTAAGTTGCTGCAGGCGGTGTGGGTCAAGTTCTACTTTTTATATGTGGTCTGGCCATTGACCACATCTAAATTCAATCTCTCAGGCCTGCTTAAAGGCTGTTGGCAGGGGAATCTAGAGGTGAGCAAATTAAAAATGGGTACCTTATGTGACTGGTTTGGGAAGTAGATTTGTCTTCCTATGGACAATCAGGTTGGAAGCTGCAGTCAAAAAATAGGGAAGCTGAGCCGAAACCGGTTTGGCTCAGTGGATAGAGCGTCAGCCTGCGGACTGAAAGGTCCCAGGTTCGATTCTGGTCAAGGGCATGTACCTTGGTTGCAGGCACATCCCCGGTGGGGGGTGTGCAGGAGGCAGCTGATCGATGTTTCTCTCTTATCGATGTGTCTAGCTCTCTATCCCTCTCTCTTCCTCTCTGTAAAAAATCAATAAAGTATATATTTTTAAAAATAGGGAAGCTGATAGTCATCAATGAATCCGGATGGTTTGGGGCCAACGGATGCAGATGTTATGGTTTGGTTGCAACAGAAATGGTGATTTGGCAAAGGACCTGAACAAACATTTGTCCAAAGAAGATATAAAAGTGGCCCAAAAGCACATGAGAAAGATATTCAACATTCTTTTTTTTTTTTAAATGTTTTTATTATTTTGAGAAAGAAGAAGAAGGGAGAGGGACAAAGATATAGAAATATTAATGAGAGAGACACATCAATCAGCTGCCTGCTGCATGGCCCCCAACCAGGGATCAAGCTGCAACCTGGACATGTGCCCTGATCAGGAATGGAACCAGGGACCTCTCAGCTTATGGGTCCATGCTTAACAACTGAGCCATATCTGCCAGGCAGTGTTCAACATTCTTAGTTATCAGGGAAAATGCAAATCAAAACCACAATGAGATATTACTTCACACCCACTAGGATGGCTATAATTAAAAAGACAGAAAATAACAAGTGTTGATGAAGACGTAGATAAATGGAAATCCTCCTACATTGCTGGTGGGAATGTAAAATGGCGCAGCTGCTGTGGAAAACAATTTGGCAGTTCCTCCAAAAGTTAAACATAGTTACCATATGACCCAGCATTCCACTCCTAGCTATACACCCAAACCAAATGAAAACACATGTCAAGCCGAAACCGGTTTGGCTCAGTGGATAGAGCATCAGCCTGCAGACTGAGGAGTCCCAGGTTCAGTTCCCGTCAAGGGCATGTACCTTGGTTGCAGGCACATCCCCAGTGGGGGAGGGGGGTGCGGGAGGCGGCTGATAGATGATTCTCTCTCATCAATGTTTCTAGCTCTCTATCCCTCTCCCTAACCTCTCTGTTAAAAAATCAATGAAATATTTAAAAAAAAAAAAAAAACACATGTCAAAAAAAAAAACACAAAAAACAACAACATGTACACAAATGCTCCCAGCAGCATTATTCACAGAGCAAAAATGGAAGTAGCCTAAATGAATATATAAACAAAAAATGTGGTCTATCTATACAATGAAATGCTATTTAGGCATAATAAAGAATGAGGTACTAATACATGGTACAACATGGTTGAACCTTGAAAACATTATGTAAAGTGAAAAAAGCCAAACACAAAAGACCACATATTGTACAATTCCAATTATATGAAGTGGCCAGAATAAGCAAACCCATAGAGGCAGAAAATAGATTGGTGGTTGCCAGAGCCTGTGAGGAGAGGAGAATGTGGAATGACTGCTAATGAGTACAGGTTTACTTTGGAGGATAGTGAAAATGTTCTAGAATTAGATAATAGTGATGGTTGCATAAATTTGTGAATATACTAAACCACTGAATTGTACACTGGTAAAATATGCTGTGGTTCTCTTTAGGAGAACATTTTCTAGTCACTTATTGTGATGATTGAGGTATGTCTTCTAACTTTTACAACCCTCCTGAATGTACATCCTTCTGGACACCTATGCAAAATGGACCTTCTTTTGGTCTCTTGTCATTGTTCCATGTTATTCTGCAGACACAGTTTCAATATCTCCTATCTTGGTGTCTGAATCCATTATATTTTCCTTCTTCCCTTCCCTTCCACTTTTATTCTCTCTACAGATTTAGAAAATATAATTGGTATAGACTCTGGTTAGTTTTAATCACATGAGGTAAACCCGGAAGGCCGTAAATTACAGCTCCAATGACAGCTAATGCCATTTAGCTCTCTCTGCTTCACCATCTACAAATGGCTAGCTTGTGTTTTATTTCTTTCAAGCAGAGCCTTCTAAAAGTGTCTGATCTGGCCTGGCCTGAGTGGCTCAGTGATTGAGCGTAGGCCTATGAACCAGGAGGTCTCAGTTCAATTCCCAGTCAGGGCACATGCCCAGGATGTGGGCTCAAGCCCCGGTGTGAGGCATGCAGGAGTCAGCCAATCAATTATTCTCTCTCATCATTAATGTTTCTACCCCTTAGTGTGCCCCCCAAACCCACACAATGATTTGTTCCAAAATGGACGCCCTTTACCCAGTGGTAACTCCCAGAGAGGACTGCTCCCTCTATGCCTCCTGCAGTGGTATAACCTGGGAAGGTGGGTCTATTCTATATCCTTCATTCCCTAACTCCCATAGGCCCACTAGTGGCGTGGTTAAGGAAGCTTTGATGCCAATGCCCTGTGCATCTTTCCTTCTCAGACTCCTCCCACTCCCTGGACCCCTCCATCTGCGTCTCTCCCCACTTCACACCCAGTCCCAAATGGACCATCCCAGACCTTGACCCTGAGATCTTGCAGAAAGCCAAGGCCAAGGAGTCCATCCACCTGCCTCATGATGCCCAGCAGATGCATCTGGTGGTCTCTGGTCCTCTTGAGGCCTTTGTCCTTGTGAGAGTGTAATTGTGCCCATTGTGCAGGTGAGCAGACAGGGCCAGGGAGGGCAGGAGCTGGGCCTGAGGCTCCACAGCAGGTGAGTGGGCAGACTGTGGGCTGGCTTTTCTTGCCCTGTAGTCATATATACCCTCACACCACAGGGAGCTTTTCCTCTGCTTCCTTTTCTAGGCCCAGTGTCTTCCTCAGAACACCATCCCTGATGCATCTACTCACCCTAGGAAGGGGTTCTGGATGCAGCATTCAGGCCCTGGGAGGGGACTGGCTGGAGGCAGAACCGGCAGCCATCGGGTATGAATGGGGTTTGGGTGGCCTTTGTAAAACATCATGCTCGGTTCAGACAGCTGCCAGTGCCTTCTCTCAGGACAGTCTGAGCTATAGCCTGTCCTGCCTTAGGTTTCTTTCCTCGGAGCCAGTTCATATTATGTAAAAGAGCCTAGAATGCAACCTTTCAATGACAAGATTAAACTGTGGCTTTCTTTATAACCTGGTATGAGTCCTTCCTTCTAACCATGGAAATGAGCTTCTTGTAAAAGGAACAAGAGCAGAAAGGGGCAGAAGGCCACTTGCAGAACACTCTGAACACCATTGACTAGGACCAGGGTCCTCCAGGACGAAGGGCAGAGCTGGCCCTGGTTGTCCCCAGCTGTCACATAGAGGGGATGGCTCTGATGAACACCAGGGATGGGGCTAAGGCACCCTCTGGTGTAAATGTTTAAGGCTCTGTCCCTCCTCTGTATTCTCTGAGGCCTTCCCAGTCCTGGAGATGCGACACCCCTGCTGACCAAGATAAATATTGCTGTAACATGGATAGTCCGTGGCTGAGGTGTGCCTGGGGACACCAAGACCCCATCATGAGATCAAGACTTCAGTCAGGCTTCCCTGAATAAAAGAGAAAGGCAGTTTGACTTATCAGGAAGCTTGGATCTGGACCTAGACTCACCCTGGACCACAGACACCCAGAACTGGAATTGGAGGTGATGTAGGATATGGTAAAGTGCCCTCGGCTGGAATCGAACCTGGGACCCTTCAGTCTGCAGGCTGACGCTCTATCCTAGGGGTGTCAAACTCAATCAGAGAAGGGGCCAAAATCTAAAATCCAGCCTGAATCGCGGGCCGAATGGTTTACTGAACAGTCATAAACTGACAATGTCATAAACTGACAGCGGAGTGCAGTGATGACAGTGCGGTGCGGGCCACATTGCAAGGCCTGGTGGGCTGGATTTGGCCCGCGGGCCTTGTGTTTGACACATGTGCTCTATCCACTGAGACAAGCTGTCTAGGGCAACAATGAATTTTTAAATATGGATTTTGTATAAAAAGTCTTTCAAATTTCTTGCCCTAGTTGCAGGCTTGATCCCCAGTGTGGGGCATGCAGGAAACAGGCAATCAATGATTCTCATCACTGATGTTTCTATCTTTCTCTCTCTTCCCCTTCCTCTCTGACCAGAAAGTGAACCATGACCTCCTGATTCATAGGTCGATGCTCAACCACTGAGCCATGCAGGCTGGGTAATAAAAAAAAATTTAATCTTTCAAAATTCTTAATAATGCTAATAATTTATCCATGAATTATTTTGGATTTTCTACAACACAACTGTATCATCTACAAATAATGACGATTCTGTTCATTTTCAATCATTAAATATTTTTTATATATTTATTGATTTCAGAGAGGAAGGGAGAGGGAGAGAGAGATGAGAAAGAATCATTTCTCCCTGATTGGGGATTGAGCCCGAAATTTAGGTATATGCCCTGACTAGGAATCAAACTGTGACCTCCTGGTTCCTAGGTCAGCACTCAATCACTGAGCCACCACGGCTGGGCCATTAAATATTTATTTTTATATATATATTTTTTTTTTTAATTGATTTTTGTATAGAGAGAAAGAGCAAGGGATAGAGAGTTAGAAACATCGATGAGAGAGAATCATCGATCAGCTGCCTCTTACACACCCCCTACTGGGGATGTGCCCGCAACCAAGGTACATGCCCTTGACTGGAATTGAACCTGGGACCTTTCAGTCCGCAGGCCGACGCTCTATCCACTGAGCCAAACCGGTCTCAGCCATTAAATATTTTTAATATATTTTTTATTGATTTCAGAGAGAAAGGGAGAGAAACATCAATGATGAGAGAAAATCATTTGTTAGCTGCCTCCTGCACACCCCCTACTAAGGATCGAACCCACAACCCAGGCATGTGCTCTTGACCAGAATTGAACCCAGGACCCTTCAGTCTGTAGGTTGATGCTCTATCCACTGAGCCAAACTAGCTAGGGCAAATATTTTCTTTTTCTTGACTTAATGTGCTTGCTAGAACCTCCAGTACAATGCTGAGTAGAAATGGGGACAGCAGGCATGCTTGCTACATTCCAATGGTCAAAGCTCTTAACATTTCACTTCTAAGTATGTAGTTTATTGTAAATCTTTGTAGGTACCCTTTAGGTTAAATAAATTTATTTAACAAACTTGCTAAGTCAAATTTTATCTAACTCTCTACATCAAGCATGTCAAACTCGTGGCCTATGGGCTACATGTGGCCCACAATGAATATTTTTGCAGCCCAACCAATATAACGGTATGTAAGAAACTTTTTAAAATATATATTTTATTGATTTTTTACAGAGAGGAAGAGAGAGAGATAGAGAGTTAGAAACATCGATGAGAGAGATATCGATCAGCTGCCTCCTGCACACCCCCTACTGGGGATGTGCCCGCAACCAAGGTACATGCCCTTGACTGGAATTGAACCTGGGACCTTTCAGTCTGCAGGTCGATGCTCTATCCACTGAGTCAAACCCGTTTCGGCTGTAAGAAATGTTTTAATAAAAATTTCATAACTTAATTTTTACAATATCCTGTTATACATAATTATTAATAACAAACTACAGTGTTCGCTAATGACTGATTACTATAATCGTGTTGCATTCATTTCCTTTACCCGCCTGACACATAGGCGCACTATTTCTCTTCCCTAATACTAGCAATGAATATTTTAGTAGCCCATCGCCACGTCATTAGTCTTGGACTGACTTGTTTGGTGTGCGCAACAGGAAATATTTCACTTTCAGAGAACAAAAAAAATAGGTTTATTTGTGTCATTCTTATTAATTTGTGCAGTTATTCAGTGTCTGGTAAGTTAATGTTCAAGATTAAAATGTTCTATTTTATGTTAGCAATGGCTCATTTATTTTAGTCCTTTGTATCCAGCATGTCTCTATCAAAATAAACCTATGTTTCTATGAAAATTGAAGCTTTTGCATTTTTGTGGCCCACAGACACTTAAACCTTGTTTATTTGGCCCGTGTTAGCCTTTGAGTTTGACATGCTTGCTCTACAACTATTAAGATAATTGTGTTTTTTTTCTTGTTTAATTTGCTAATGGAACAAATTATGCTGATTAAGTTCAAATGTTAAATCACAGTGTGGTTTTGGAATAAATCCAACTTGGTCATATAATACTTTTTTAATATACAAAAGGTCCTCGACTTATGATGGTTCAGCTTAAAACTTTTTCGATTTTATGATGACGCAAAAGCGATACACATTCAGTAGAAACCGTGTTCAGATTGTGAATTTTGATCTTTCCTCAGGCTAGCAATATGCAGTATGATACTCTCTTGTGATTCTGGGCAGCAGGGAGCCAAAGCTCCCAGGCAGTTAATGACAAGAATAAACAACCAATACTATACATTGTTTTGTGTTACCATCATTTTTTGGATATTGTGTTTTGTGTTTTAACATCCCATCATGTCTACAAAACACCCATCTGTGTCTTCTGCTTCTGGTAAGAAGAGGAAGGCAATTACTCAAGATAATTGCCCAACTGTATAGGCTAATACACACTGAGTAGCCATATTATTATGATCTCTGAATGCATAATAATCTGGCCACTCAGTGTATATCCTATATAATAAAAGGCTAATATGCAAATTGTCCCCTTGACCAGGAGTTCGACCAGCAGGCAGGCAGGCCAACCACACATATAGCCTAACCCTGGCCAGGCTAGCTGGACCCCCATGCACAAATTCATGCACCAGATCTCTCTCTCTCTCTCTCTCTCTCTCTCTCTCTCTCTCTCTCTCTCTCTCTCTCTTCTTTCTCTCTCTCTCTCTCTCTCTCTCTCTCTCACACACACACACACACACACACACACACACAGAGTGGCCAGATTATTATGCATTCAGAGATCATAATAATATGGCCATTCAGTGTAAGAGTTCCAGGCACATTTAATGTAGGGTAGATTAAGCTGTGATGTTTGATAGGGTAGGTGTATTAAACACATTTTCAATTTACAACACTTTCAACTTATGATGGGTTTATTGGGAAGAAACCCTATTATAAGTAAAAGAGCATCTGTATTGGACTTGGGCAGTGCTACAGACTGAATATTTCTGTCCCTTCAAAATTCATATATTAAAACCTAATCCCCAATGTGATGGTATTAGGAAGTGAAGTCTTTGTGAGGTGATTAGGTCATGAGGGTGGAGCCCCCATGAATGGAATTAGTGCCCTTATAAAAGAGACTCGATTGATTTCATCCTCTCACTCTGTAAGGACACAGTGAACAGATAACTGTCTGTGAACCAAGAAGTTGGCCCTCACAATACACCAAAACTGCTGGCACCATGATCTTGACTTCCCATTCTTAGGAAGTGTGAGAAATAAATGTTGTTTATTAGCCACCTAGCCAGCCTGAACAGACTAAGACGGAATTATCACTTGGTTTAAAATATCTGCATCTATTTTCTTGAGATTGTTCTGTAATATTTGTTTTTCACTCTTCAGGTTTTAGTATCAAGGTTATAAAATGAATTAGGAATGCTCCCTCTTTTTCTACACTCTGGAATTGCTTTTGTTCTTTGTGGGTTTTTTAAACATCTTTTTATTGATATCAGAGAGGAAGGGAAACAGAAACATTAATGAAAGCAGAGAACCACTGACTGGCTGCCTCCTGCATACCCCACACTGGGAATTGAGCCGGCAACCCAGGCATGTGCCCTGACTGGGAATTAAACCGTGACCTCCTGGTTCCTAGGTCAATAATCAACCACTGAGCCATACCAGGTAGGCTGCAATTGCTTTGTAAAATTGGAATTACTTATTCCTTGAGTGTTTCACGAGTGAACCCATCTGTGCTTGCTGAGTTTCTGTGTAGAAAGACCTTTGTCTACAAGTTTTGTTACTTAATAGGGCTACCGAGAGTTTCCTTTTTGAGAGTTTTTAAAAGATATGTCTGTAGTAATTTGTCCATTTTATCTAATTGTTCAATGGAATGGGCATAAAGTTGTGTTTTTGAACTTTGATCAAATTACCACATTAATGGAAGGACGCCAACACATGTCTGGATTTTGTTTGACAGAATATCCTCATTGATATATGGGTGTGCTGATTTGTTTTCACTAGCTGTGTTCCACTTCTACTCTTCAATGCCGTTCCTTCTGACTGGACTGTCCTCTCTTCCCCTTTGTTACCTGGTGGATTCTTCTCAATTTTTAAAATTCAATTCAGGCACCGTGTCCTCTAAGTCTCCCCGAGTTCCCACACTAGGCTAAACATCTATCCTGTAGCTTCCACAGCCCACTTTACCCATCATTGTTAATGGACTAACCGCACTCCACTGAAATTCTTTTTCTGTGCCTGTCTTCCCTGTACACTGTGAGCGCCTTCATCTGTCTTCAGTGCAGAGCAGAAGTGGCCAGTCAACACTTATGGAGCTGAACTGAGCTTCTAACCAAATGAATGACCAAGTAAGTTCTCTAGCCACCTTTCCCCACATGCGTTAGCTTGTTCATTTATTTCATTGAGCATCTACTATGTGCCAAGAACTGTTCTAGAAGAATGGCTGGTGAGCAAAGAGGAAAAGTTGGCAAGTGTGGTGTCCTGGAAACCAAATGAAGAAAGGATTTCAAGGTTGAGATCATCAACTGTGTCAAACGCTGCCAGTAGGTGAAGTAAGAAGAGATCTGAAACTGGACCATTGACGTAACAACCAGTGAACAGCACTTTTGCTGAAGTACTTGTGCAAAGTGTCTGATTGGGGCAGTTTCAGAAGAGCCTGGAGCCCCAGAGAAGAATAACTAAAGAAAAGCTAGTATAAAGTTTTGCCGTGAAGGAAAGTAAATAAATATATGGTGTTTTATTTTGCTCTGCAGAGTTTTTAAATCGCATGTTGTAAATATAGCTAGCCATTGTTTCAAAGCTTCTGCATTTCCTGTTTTGAGTTAGAAATACAATGTCTGGACAGCAACTCTGGTATGAATTTTTCACAGTACATGAACTCCTTTGTCCTTTCTGAGGCCTTCCCAATCTTTGGGGACCATTGGGTCTCCCTGCTGGTGTCAAAGGCTGTTTTTTTAAGTAACTTCAAAATCTTGTGGCTGATTCACAACCAATATCCCCACATCCACAGCCGAGCACATCCACTACAGCAACCACATGTGTGACATCAGACCCTCATGTGACTGCCATTCTTACTCCCTCCCTGACGGAATGTGGAAATGACCAAAGGACCTGTCCCCCAAAGACCACCAGACCACATGTATTAGGACAATAAGGTGATACAACACAGATCCATGTTGAAGCAGAAGCAGCAGCAGCAGGCATGACCACGTCTCACATTCCACATGCCACTCCCCACGGTGACACTCCCGTATGACCACCCTGCACACTCATTCCCAAACAGGAGAACACTGCACAGCAAGACACATCATTTCTCATAGAGCTCTATTGTGGCATATAATAATAGGTACTCTATATAAATTAAATTAAAAATAAAGCTCCAGCAGGTTGCACAGGTTGGCTGTTAATAAATATATCTCTGGGTAATTGTGCCCCAAGACCAGCTCACGACCACTCTCCCTCATCCAGAGAATTATACAAAAATAAATACAGGCTCAGGGGGGTGGGAGGGGGAAAGGAGGACATGCCCACTGCCATTCTGCAAGTTCTCGTTTCCTCTATCCACCCGTCCCCTGCCCCTCTCCACTGCCGCCACCACAGGAGCCCTGTGCTGACTGGAGAGCTCAGGGACGGGAGGCCTCTCTGCAGACAAGCATACTCAGAAGTAAAGGGTCCACTCACTGTACAGGCCACACATCCCATCTGAACCCTCTGGGGATGGTGTAGGGGCTGGTCCTCCCCGGACCCCAGAGAGGGGGACACTGTTATTGCGGGTCCCACAAGCAGCTCCTACGAGAACCAGACCAGAGAGAGGCACAGCGCAAGCACCAGGAGGGACATACCACTGTTCAGAGCCACGGGGACCGCTACCAGGCCAGCCAGGACCCCCAGAGTCTGGGTCAAGGGCCCCCAGAGCTGGGGAGACAACACACACACACATTCTGCAGGGGCTGCTAAGGTGGGAGACCTCTTTGGGGACTCGGGGCTTAGGCCTGAACCCTCTTCATCCTGGAAACTCCCATGGCACCGGGCCAGGCCAGGAGGACAGATTCCAGCCCCTGAAATGCCAAGGAGGGTGAGATTTTGACCGTGCAGGCCTGAAGCAGCCGGCTCCTTGCCAGCTACAGAAACTAAGCTGTCCGCCCATTCGGTGGACTCCATCCGGGCTTCTGTCCCTCCCAGGGACCCAGGCACCCCAGAGATCACCCTATTCGTGTGCAAAGAGTCAGTGTCCTTGCGCACTCCCTTCTCTGGTGCCCCATTGCACTGCCCCTCTGGACCCAGAACCACAGGGTTGTCACATGCCAAGCCCCCTGCCCACGGGAGCCACACATCTCCCATAGTGGCTACCACAGAATGGGCCCCAGAGAGGATTTCTGGAGGCGATTCCTTGGGGGTGCCCCCTTCTGGACTGGAGGGTACCGTGGAGGGCCCCTCGTCGCCCTCCCCCTCGTCATCGGGGTCCTCCGTGTCCTTGATGAGCTCCACACCGCGCCCCAGCCGGGCGTAGTGCAGCGTGATCTCTTCCGCCAGGGCGCTGTTCAGGGCCCGCTCCGGGCCAGGCCACTTTAAGATCAGGTCGCGGTCCGTGAATATGCCCAGGGGATGGCTAGGAGACACCCCCCCATCTGCGCAGCCCTCCCCGCCATTGCCCACCCCACTTGCAGCCACGGCAGCCCGCAGGCGGCTCAGGTGGGACAGGTAGAGCTGCTCCAGCTCCTGGTCAATGGAGTCCTCGCTGAGCAGCTCCTCCAACCCACTCATGGCCTCCAGACCCCTGGGGGGCTCGTCCATCACAGCCCCCGCCATGGGCTCCTGTCGGCCCCCTCCGTTCTCGCTGGATACTTCCCACGCAGCCTGTTGCTGGCTAGGTCCCAAGAGAGGCCCAGCTGCCCCATCGCTTGCATCAGGCCCTGAGGCCTGGTCCCTGGGGGAGCCGCCCAGGCCACAGAGAAAGGAGGAGGGGGGGATCCTGATGGCCGGCGTCGGGTGGACCTCTGTGAAAGCCACAGGTGCGCTGTTGCTGGGGATGTCACCTTCCTCTGGGAGTCTGCCAGTCACTGCAACTTCAGAAACCTGGGGCGGGGGAGAAATGGAAGGAAATGAAGCAGAGGAGGAGACGGGACAAGCAGTGAAAACTGGTAACAGCCCGCACCCAGACCCATAGGTACTTCTAGATAAAAAAACTCCTTCAAGGGCCTTCGATCATTCTCTAAATTCCAGACTATGCCATCTATATGAAAATAACAAGAGCAGATGAAGTAAAGGAGGCTTCTTCCAGATCACAGAGCTTAAGTGAATACTGCTGGTTGGCCGCCAAAACATATCCAGGACATTCACATGAATTTCTGTAATTCTTCTTTAAAAAATTATTTCCTAGCTCTGTCTTTTGACAAGGCCTAGAAACAAAGATCAATCTAATAGCAATGGGCATACCTAGTCCCCAGATCTAAATAGCATTCTCCACTAAAAGGAATTAGGGCTCCTTAACGAAATGGCTATTTCCAGGTTTGGGGCAGGAAAAGTCCCATAATGGGAAGACGTGCTCAAAGAATGAAGCGTATGTGTCAAAAGGACTGTGGCACCAATCTAAATAAGCTTCCGCTGGCCAGCGGCAGTTCAGTGCGAGCATCAAAAAAATAAGGATAATGGATTGAAACATCGAATATGTTTAAAGTTCATGAGTTAAGAATGATATACCAAAACCAAAAATCCTTTATTTGGTCACCTTTGAAGAAGTTGATTTCTTCTGAAAATTGGTAAATGAGAAGGGAAAAATCAAGTATATATATATATATATAGCTTTTTTATACAAACTATATACCTTCAAGATTATACACTGTCAAGGTAGCCAGACAGTTAATATGAGAAAGTTTTTCCTTAGAAAAAAAAATTTCGGCCAATAAACAAAGGGGAAATAAGAGAATTAAACAGAATCAATTCTATTTAAATTACTTTAATAAAAATATATTTGTATTTAATAAATTAGTTTAATAAAAGTAATAGTTTAGCCCTAGCTGATTTGGCTCAGTGGATAGAGTGTCAGCCTGTGGACTGAAGGGTCCTGGGTTTGATTCCAGTCAAGGGCACATGCCCGGGTTGTGGGCTCAATCCCCAGTGGGGGGTGTGTAGGAGGCAGCCGATCAATGACTCTCTCTTATCATTGATGTTTCTATCTCTCTCTCTCTTCCTCTCTGAAATCAATAAAAATATATTTTTAAAAGTAATAGTTTAATAAATTGATTAAATTTAATAGATCCAAATAATTACATAGAATAAATTAATAACAATTGAGTAAAAGCCCAACCGGTGTCACTCAGTGGTTGAGCATATACCTAAAAATTGAGTAAGAACTGTATTTCCACATGGATGCAATCAGCCAAATCCATACTGTGAGAAATTCTACAGGACAAACAAGGTTTCTTGAACAAATTGCAGCAAAAGTGAGGGAGATTTAAAAATCTAAAAGGATCCATCAACCAAATGCAATGCGTTGACCTTTTTGGATCCTAAAAATGTATGAGCTAAGGAAATTTGGACATTAACCAAATATTCAATGACACTAAGGAATTGTTAATTTTCTGAAGTGTGATGATGGCACTGTGTATTTTTGAGAGTTATTAATTTTATGAGATACAAACTGAAGTACTTATGGATGGGATAATGTCTAGATTTCCCCCCAAAATAATTCCACAAAGAATAGGAGAGGAGGGAAGGGGGGGTGTACAAAGGTAGGAATGGACATGTGTTGAAGTTTGTTGAAGCTGGGTAATGGGTATATGTGGGTTCATTATACTAGTCTCTACTTATACTTGAAAAAAAATTATAATAAGAAGTTAACACACACATGAACATACATCTCCCGAGTTTCTCCACCCTGCTGTCAGCACCGCCATCGCTCACCTGGACCACTGCAGTCGCCTTCTCTTCACAGTCCCCCTGCTTCTGCCTCACCCCTACATTCTATTTTCCTCACAGCAGCCAGAGGAAGCCTGTGAAATCCTAGGTCAGGTCATGGCCCTTCTCAGCTGGTGACCCTCCCGTGGCTCCCTTGTCACGCAGAGTATAAGTCAGAGTCTTCTCCATGGCCCATGAGGCCCTATACAATCTGTTCCCATCAGCTCTCCAACCTCACCGCCCTCTGCCCCTCCTCATTCCCTGTTCCTCGCTGTTCCTCACACACATTCGTCATGGCCCTGCTCTAGGACTTTGCACTTGCCTGGGATGTCCTTTCCCTAGTTATCCATGTGGCTCACACTCGCCTTCTTCACATCTTTGCTCAAATCTCACTTCCCTAGCCACTCTAAAATTTAAAGTTGCAAACTTGTCCCTACCCGCCCCATTCTCTCTCCTCGCCTCCCTTCCTTCCTCCTTTCCTCCCTCTCTCTCCTTATCCCTTTTTTTCCCCTTAGCATTCACCCTTTCATCATCCAAAACATTATATGTTTATCTATGATTCTGTTATGTCTCACACCACTCAAATGTAAGTAAGCCCCAGGAAGGCATCATTGCTGGTCACTACCATATTCCCTAACAGTGCTCTGCACAGACCAAGCATTCAATAAACATTTGCTCAGTTACCGACTGACATTAAGATAAGCCGAGGTTAAAAAAATAAATAAATAAAAATAAAAACTGCATTCTACCCCTCCACCATCCGGTTATGATTTGGGGGATCTCCCTCCAACTTAGGGTAGCCCCAGAGCAAGTCAGCTCCACCGCCCAGCCTCCCATGGGGCTGTCTTCCCAGACGCTCCCAGGGCCTGCTTACCTGATGTGTCATCTGTGGCCACGGACGGAGCGGAGTGGGAGCCACCAGGGGACCCACTGACTCCTGGACATCAAGGTCATCTGCTGGAGAGAAGAGAAGGCCAGCGCTGGGGTGAGGCAGGCTTGCAAGCAGGCCTGGTTTGGTTAAGAAAATCTGTCCTAGCTAATAGGCAGTTCTGCCTCTGAAGTTTTCTGTGACAGTCTAAGGTAGAGGTGCCTCTTAATTTGTACAGAAAGGAAAGGGGGGGGGGGGAAGAAAAAAAATGACAGATATAAGCTACAACTCCTACTACCACCTGCCAATTGCTTACCCTCCGCAGGGGTATCATCATCCGAGCTCTTCATCCTCAGCTCCTCCTCGTCAGGCCTGTGGGGCAGAGGAGAGAACACGTGGATCTGAGCCCTGAGAAGCCAGTTCTGCCATCCACCAGCCACTTCTGAGCCTCTGTGGTAGCCACCCTCACCTGACAGCTGCTGTCCTCTCTTCTGCTGCCTCCTTCCATCCCCTGATGACAAAAGCCCTACACGCTCGACGTGAAAAATTTACAAAATACGGGGAAGCATAAAGCAATAAAAAGTGCCACATTAGCCAGAGGCAACACCATTACCATTTTGGGAAATTTAATTCCAGACATCCTATGAGAGTGTTTCGATTTTGCAGATAGAATTTTGCACTGGCTTTGTCCATGTCACAGCAAGAAGCACCATTCAATACTTCTGTGAGCATTTGAAATAGCTGCTTCCTACTCTCATCACAAGGGCTTGCCATAAGGCGTGTACCCATTCCCGTCCTACAGAGCAGCTAGCTGCTTGTCCCATTTTACACTCACAAAGCAGGCTTCGGCAGAAACGGTTGCCTATAGCTTTATGAGCAACTTGGATCATTTCTTTAGGATCTCTTCCTCGCTATGCAGAAACCTCTCTTTTCCAAAAAAGAGCAGGTGAGCACTAAGGGGCACCGGAAGCAGCAAAAGAGAGAAAGTGACTGGTGACCAGGAAAGGGGTCAGCAAAAACAGGAAGGAATCTGGCGTCGTAGAGGCGTGGGTCCCACTGCCAGCCCTCCTCCCATTGCCATAACAGCCTAGCGAGGCACCTATCCTCCCTGAGCCTCACCCCCTCACCTTCAAACACAGCACAGGGGATCCAGGATGTGCACACCAAGCACAGGGCAGTCAAGAGAAATGAGGACATCAAGCAGGCGCCAGGCCTGGCACAGAACGGGGGCTGAATCAGCCGTGGATGTTTGTTGGTCTTGATGGGGAAATCACTGTCCTCATAGGAGTATCAAGTGCTTACAGATTAAGGAGCGAGGGAAGCGTTAGGTAAAACATGTACAGAAATCTGACAGGAGCTGAGGCAATTGCTCAGACCTTTCGCTTCCTCGAGGTAATTTGATGATGTTGACATTTCTGAAAATGATTGCAATTTTTTTAAAACACGTAATCAATTACCTTTACCGAAACAGAATAGCACTAGCTGACCCAAATACGGTAGTTACTATGGTGTTCGGCACATATACTATAAATTAAATCCTCACAGCAACCCACGAGATAGGTACGTTTAATCCTCCAAAATAGGCAGCATTATCATCATCTTACAGCCCATGAAATGGAAGCTGAGTGCAGGGCTCAAGGTCAGCAGTGAGGATCAAAACCTCTCGACCAGCTGACTGTTGCTGCCTGGGTGAGGTAGACCGGGGTGTTACCCCAACCCCATCTCCAGTCCTTTCCAGGAGCAGATCAAGGGAGACAGCAACCATAGACACAATCCCTACCTCCTCCTCCATTCAGTCTTTTTTTAAAACCTGCCTTTCACCTAGTACTTATTCATTCCCAGCTTCCCTGCCTTCTTGGGACAATTGGCTAGGAAACCATCAGACACAGAAGTGGCTGCAAAAAAGCTTTTTATTAGCACCCTAGGAGGGAACTGGAACCATATATATGGATCTAGAGTCTGGAAGCTCCGGGAGGAATGCGTCTTTCTCCAGGAACTAGGGCTCACGTGTCCCGTCAGAGGTCCTTGGGTGAGAATACAGTCAAACCTCGGTTCTCAGACGTCTCCCATCTCAAGCAATTCGCTTCTCAACCCCACAAGCCTTTCATGCTGATACCTGTATGATCAGCCATGCATCTCTCAGGCGACAGAGGAGAGAATGCATAAGTATGAGTCAGTTTACCGCTAAACCTCACGTTATTAACATCTCAGGAAACTGTGCTGTGAATAATTTTGTGTGTGTTTTTTTGCTTGCTTTTGTTGCTGCTTATTAAATTTTCATTTTTTAGATTTTCATTTCCTCTTTGTTAAATTTTCATTTACATTTCATGTCCTTTTTTTTTTTTTTTTAAGTGTTTATAGACCCTAATCAGTTTGGCTCAGTGGATAGAGTGTCAGCCTGCGGACTGAAAGGTCTCAAGTTCAATTCCTGGTCAAGGGCATGTGCCTTGGTTGCAGGCACATCCCCAGTAGGAGGTGTGCAGGAGGCAGCTGGTTGATGTTTCTCTCTCATTGATGTTTCTAACTCTCTATCCCTCTCTCTTCCTTTCTGTGAAAATCAATAAGATATATTTTAAGCTGAAACCGGTTTGGCTCAGTGGATAGAGCATTGGCCTGCAGACTCAAGGGTTCCAGGTTCGATTCCGGTCAAGGATATGTACCTTGATTGCGAGCAAATCCCCGGTGGGGGGTGTGCAGGAGGCAGATGATCGATGTTTCTGACTTTCTATCCCTCTCCCTTCCTCTCTGTAAAAAATCAATAAAATATATTTTTTTAAAGGAAGGGATAAAATATACTTTTTAAAATAAAGTGTTTATAGAACAAGCAGTACATTAAACATGTACTGTATATAAGAAAGGGCCCTGACTGGTTTGGCTCAGTGGATAGAGCATCGGCTTGTGGACTCAGGGGTCCCAGGTTTGATTCAGATCGGGGGCATGTGCCTTGGTGGCAGACACATCCTCAGTGGGGGATGTGCAGGAGGCAGCTGATTGATGTTTCTCTCTCATTGATGTTTCTAACTATCCCTCTCCCTTCCTCTCTGTAAAAAAATTAACAAAATATATTTATTGAAATTGTTGTGTGAGGCTGCAGTTAGGTGTTACCTATGCCGCCATCTTGGATTCTCTAACAAAATATATTTAATTTTTTAAAAAAGAAAGGTTAAAACAGGTAATCCTTTGGGGGTCTGGAATGGATTAATTCAATTTACATTATTTCTAATGGAAAAAAATGATTCCATTTTTGAACAGCTTCCTGGAACGAATTAAGTTTGAGAACTGAGGTTCCACTGTAACAGGGCCTGGAGTGGGTAACGTCAAAAGCACAGCCATCAACTCCTGCCCATCACGAATAAGAAAGGGGGCGTGGGAGCAGACGGGCTTGCTCCTGCACTAGTCCTATCAGTGGCTCTAAAATCCAGGTCTTTGGATCTGTGGCCTGACACGACTTCTGGTAACTTCTTTTGCTGGTGTAGCCAGTCCTTCAATAAAGAAAATGTCATCTTCCTAGAATCTTCTAAAGCAAGCTTCTTCAGGGAGACCCACAGACAGGCAGAAAGGGACAGGATCTAGGCAAGTTGTCCCCCGTCATCTGGCCCAGAGCTAATATACACAAAACCAGGCTTGTAAAAGTGCTCCAGAGTCCTTAGATGCATGTGACAGAAGCGGGGAGGGGGGGGGGAGATGAGGGGGGAGTAAAGGGGAATTCAGGACACAGACAACCAGCAGGAAAATAAACCCACAGTTCAGTTGAAGAAAGGAGAGGAAAAGCAAATACAAAACAAACCCTTCAGCCCCTAGAGCATCTCTTCCATAACTGAGGAGGGTGAGAGGGGCAACATGCAGAATTCAGGTCAAACAATTCAGCCAGCCCCAAGATCCACGAAGTCAGCAAAAGCACACAGGTCACTCCCTACCTCCAAAACCAGAGATAAAAGCAAAAGACACACCTACTGTTCACCTCCTCCACCTCAGCCCTCTTCACTGACAACACCAAGTCATTTGAAAACCTTCACATGTGTCCCTCAAGGCAACACCCTTCCCTTTTTACAAACATGGCAACTGAGGCTCAAGGAACCGTGTCTCTACGTTCACTAACTACATACCACACCGATAACATCCAAAGAGGGCTCCATTTTTCACAGTGTTTGAAACGGTGAACTTAAAACGAAAAAAGGAAAGTCTGAATATCCAGAACTGTCTTTCCCAGTAAACATTTGAGGCCAAGCTATGACTTGAATCAAAAGGCGGCTGGGGAGAGAAATGAAGTCACAGAGCCTCACTAACCAGTAATAGAGAAGAGGGTTCTTAGAAAAATGGAGAGGGGAGAGAATAAGAAAACTGTACTTCCAGCGAGCTTACTAATTTTTGAGAAGGGAGCCCGCTCTTTTGGCACCAGCCCCACAAACGCCACTTGGTGGCGTCAAGGGCATCCGGCAATAGTGGGCTGGAACACAGGCCTACAGACATCTTGGACACATATCCTTTGGTTGCTCTCAAGAACTAGTCAAGACAGTATAGCCTAGAAGGGGCCTGCATGCCAGTCTCCCGGGTGTGAAAACCCTTCCCGCCATCAGGAGAGTCAATGGCCGCTGACCCCAGATGGCATCCAGAGAAGCCAGGGAGTGAGATTTCAGAAAAAGGTGCCATCAGCCCCAGCCCACGCCAGCCACGACCGAACAAAAAAAGTGAATCTCCGGGCAGAGTGAGCGAGCGAGCGAGGGCTGACAGCCGCCATGGGAAAGAGCAAAGCAGACTTTCAGAGCAGTCACATCACTGGCATCGCCACCGCCCCTAACGCTCGTTTTCAGAGAACTTGGCCAGCCCAAAGTGGGTCACGCGCTGAAACCCAAAAGGGAAACTCAGCAGACCCCAGCTCAACCTGAAGATAAGGCTGCCTATCGGGGAGGAGGTGCGGGGGAGGTGGGGCACAGGTGGCTTCAGAATTTAGAAACCTGCCCTGTTATACTTGAAATCTGTCACCCTGAGCCATCTGCTTTCTGAAAAGCACGGGGTTTGAACACCGTGGTGAAAGCCACCAAGTGATGTGGGACACTGCTTTCCCGCTAGTCTGTGTGTCAGCCTGGGGCTGGGGGACAACCCAGCAGGGTGGACAGTTTTTCGTGCTATGAGCTTCTTTTACAGTGGCAACTTCCTTCATCTGGCCGTGACCCCAAGAAACACACTGTACATCATAGTCCAGCACACTGTATGCTTATGTAAATATACATACATACATATAACTGAGAAACTACTTACCTTTAGCATGTTGTGACGCACTGATTATTTCCTATACTAGTTTTAAGTGTTTGTTGGGATCCAGTAAATTGATTTCATAACTCAACAAAGGGTCATGACATGTCATTTGGAATGAACCCAGTCTGCCACCAACCAGCTGTGTTACTGAACCTCTCTATGCCTCAGTTTCTTCATCTGTGAAGAGGGAATGACAGTAATACCTACCTCAGAGAGCTGGAGTGAAGAACGATGCGGAAATGTTCTATCAAGTGCTTACTAGTAATCCTCTCCGCTTTCCCACTGAGGGAAACAGACTTGGAAAAGGAAAGCAACTTGCCCACCATTTCCCAGCTGGTAAAACATGTCACCGCACCTGCTACAGCAGTTAAAAACTGGGCCACCAGAGCAGGGCTGCCCCATTCTGCCACTTTCGTGGCATGTGGCCTTAGCTCTGACTTCCTACCAGTTTTCGGTGGATGAAGAGAGGACCAATTTCACACCAAGTTCTCACCCTCCCAACAACTAAGATGACCCCTGGCCCATCTTGTTTCAACTATGACTGATCTGGTTTCCCCTAAGGCTGCCAGCTCGGTAAGTAGGTTGGGCTCCCATCCTTCCAGCTACAGGTGCGCCTGAAAATTAATTGAGGCCCTACTGTGCGTCCGCCCAGTGACGGATCCTGGAGACACGATGGTGAGCAAACCCCGACTAGGAAGCTTACGGTTTACTGTGAAGACATAAAAAAAAATACTCACACTCATTCTTTCAACAAACATTTATTGAGCACCTGTTAAGTGCCAGGCACCGTGGCAGGCCCTGCAGGAATACAGAAGTAAATAAAAGCAGACCGGGTCCCTACCCCTCATGGAGCTTACAGTCTAGCAGGGCGGAGAGGGTCGCCCAATAATCCCCGAATGAAGGTCTAACCACAAACTGAGGTCATTTCCTTCAGAAAAGGAAAGAATGTGCTAGAACTAGGGGACCCTGGCCCAGAACGCGGGTCAGGGAGAGCTTAGGATGTTTAGAAGGAAAACAAGCAAGGGAGGGGAGAAGAGTGAGAAACTGCTCAGAGCACTGTGCAGGAAGTAACGGACTCAATGTCGAACAAGGGGAGTTGGCGGCATGTTTGGGACATCGGGGAAGTGGAGACACCAAGTTTGAACATATGAGGCTAAAAGAAAGGGCAAGGGCAAAGAGAAGCGCCAGGGAGTTAAAGAGGAAAAGCATCCAAGGCAAGGGAAGGAAGTGTTTTAAGTAGGAGTGCTCAACCACTTCAAGAAAACCAAAAACCCACCTTCAGAATCTGATAGATGCAGGAGGGGCAAAGAACGTGGAAAAACAAGTGCAAGCAACTCTTTAGAGGGGGGTCAGCAATGAAGGGGAGTGTGATTCGGGTACTGGCCAGCAGCAGTGTGGACAGAGGTGGGATCGAAGGACAGATTAAGACAGTAGAGATACTGGCATGTGTAACAGCTGACAGAGGACCAGGTGAGGAGAGCAGTGAAAAGCTGCTGGGAGAGAAACTGATTATGGAAGAAAAGGAACCCAGAGCATGAGTGCAAGAACTGGCCTGAGGGAAAATAGGGCCCCTCCTCTCCCCCCCAACACAAAAGAGAGAAGTCAGAGCGCAGGCATCGCGGGTTGGCGTCTTATGGCTTCTGTTGGTTTTTTGAAGCAGGAAGTAAAGTCGCAAGGTAAAGAATTTGAAAGAATCACATCAGGGAGGAGACAAAAATGGAACCGAAAAGTAGCACTGCCAGGCAGGGTGGATGATCTTGAATTTGTGATGCTGCTCGTCTGCTCCACTATACAACTTCCCCTAACAGGGCTTCCCTGCTTGGCCGATGGGCGCTGTGGGGAAACCAGGGCCTGAAGAAGTTGGAACGAACAGGCTTTCCGGAGGAAGCACTCTTAGAACTGAAGTATCCAAACGAGGAGAGTGCAAGGCGCACAGCACCAACATTCCTGGTGATGGAAACCGGATGGGCAGAGGCCCAGAGGCCCGAAGGGGCAAGGCGCCTTGGGAAAACCATGGTGATAGCTCAGAAGGCAGAGGACGGTATGTGGTGAGACTCGTGGCCACGGAGGCCAGACTGGGGGAGAGGGCAGGGGATGCCTGAAGGCCACGCTTAGGCTTTTTGGTCTTTGTTTTAAAGAGGAATAGGATAGCTCCTAAGGGTGTTAAATCAAGGTGGACCAGGAGGGCTCTCTCCACACCAGCCCTGGGACGTTGGACTCCGGGAACCTGAGTTTGCTCATCTGGGAAAAGGGGATAAAACAGCCTATCTCCCCAGGAACGTTGAAAGGATTAGATGACACTGTGCAAATAGCCAAGTGCACGGACCTCTGCCAGGTTTCAAGTGACAAGCCCTCTGTAGCTGCCCCTTTCCACCCAGTCCCACCACCAGCCCTCTGACATCTTGGTGCCAGTCTGTGTCTTTTTCCCTGTTTGAAACTAGCGCTGTGCCCAGCACATAGTAGGCCTTCAATAAATGCTTGCTGATGGATCAGCTCTGAGCCTACGGTTTATCAAAAGCCTGATCTAGCCTTTTCAGTTTCTAAGTGGTATCCCTTTGGCTACCATCAGGTGGCTGCACCAGATGTGGCTGCACCTAGTGCACAGTGGGCCTACAGCCAACACTGTTGTATAGGAAAGACCTATACAACAGGGACCCAGCAGGCTAAGCCTACCTCCTGAGATCCTCCATCATTTCTAAGAGGGCTTGGTCTCAGGGGGCAGCTGTTCTTCAACAGCGCTCCAAGCCCTGGCAGCACACAGGTTTTAAAACAATAATAAGTTGAAATGTACTCGCCAAGAAAACCACCAACCTAAAAAGAAAATCTTATCGCTGATCTTGCAGTGAGCACCAACCTCCCCTTTGCAAGAGCTGAGATCAAAAGATAAAGGAGCTATCAAAAAGCCATCTGCCCACTTAAAATAATATCACAAGTCATGTTAGGAACCACAGACCTGGGGCCAGATATCAAAACAATTGTCTGAACGGGCTGCTTCAATTTCTCCTTAAAACCACCCATGTATTTTTAAAAGAAAAACACCTTCTCCACCCACACTGGCCCTGCAAGCTTCTGATTTCTCTGCTCCCTTCTTTCACACTCTAAAATGAGCAAGCTCCATTTAGCCAAACTGTTGCGTCTTACAGACAGCCGGCTGGAATGACGTCTTAGGAAAAGGTGGTTCTGGGACACAAATAGCTCAATAGCTTGGATCTGGATGATGGCTACATAAGGGCATAGATATGTAAAATTCCATTGAGCCCTGTACTTAAGATCAGTCCACTTTATGTAGCTATCACTCAATAAAGGGGAAAAAAAAAAAGAGCAAAGCAAAATAATATACTGGAGCAAAATTCAGAATTTGTCCTGAATCTTATCAGGCCTTCAAAAAGGAGCTATTAAAAAAAACTGCTCCTATGCGCTGGCCAGTGTGGCTGGCTCAGTTGGTTGAGCATCACCCATGCACCAAAAGGTTGTTCCGTTAGATTCCTGGTCTGGGCACATGCCTGGGTTGCAGGCTTAATCCCTAGGTGGGGGAGGGGAACATGCAGAAGGCAGCCAATCAATGTTACATCAATGTTTCTGCCTTCTCCTCTTCTCTCACTCTAAAAATCAATAAACTATTCTTTTAAAAAATAATAATAAAATTTCCCCTAGCATCTCCTCCTTGGTCCTGTCACTCACAGAGCGAACTTGAGCAAGCAGCTTACTCCCTTAGCTACCTCTTTCCCCCCCTCTGTTAAATGGGCATCATCACAGCACCTCTAGCACACAGCATGCATGCACAGCAGGACTCAGGAGAGAACAGGCTCGAAGCTCTCAGCACAGATACCAGAACATGCCAGCCACGGTTATCTTTTGCAGCTACCATCATGCTTCAGTTACCTTGCCCGTTTGCTGCGTCCAATCCAACCACACAAAGTGACTGTCATTCCCCTTAAGCAGATGAGAAAACTGAGGCAAGGTCACACAGCTGGTGACAAGGCAGAGCAGAGATTGGGAAGAGAATCCAAAGAACCATCTGGGTGATTCCCTAAGTACTGACACTGGCTAACACCTGTGTGGCACTGCTAGGAGCCAGGCTAGGTGCTGAGGGCTTTTGCTTGTCTCCTGTGAGGTAGGTATTAGAATGATCTGTTTAACAGATGAGGGCACTGAGGCATAATGCAGTTGGCCAAGGTTACAAGGCCAATACCGATGGCAGATCTGGGATTTGAACCTAGGCACTGATGCCAGAATCCATGCTCTCAGCACTGTACCGGAAGCCATGTTGCCTGCCCCCTTAGACTAAACCTCGGGTTACTATGGGGCTCACAGGTCAGTCAGTGGGGGCCTGCCTGCTGGCTCAAGAACCCAAGGCACGGCTGCCCACCAACTGAGTTAGGCCATTCTGAACCACTCACGGCCTAAGGCCTTGCCAGGATCACAAACATCTTGCTGCAGCCAGAGGCTTCTGATCCAACATATACAAGGCCCAAAAAGCACTTTCCCGTTCCCATTCCCAGTCCTCTCGAGACCAGGGAAATGCATTCCCCATGCAGGGACAATCTACCTACCCCATGCTAGCCTGAGGTGAGCCCAGAAAGAATCAGGACCCTCTGCTACCCTTGAAAAACTAAGCTGACAGCAAAAACCTAGGAGAATCTGGTCTCGGGGCCTCCTGGGGTTAGCTGGTTCTCCCAGGCCCTGGATAGCTGCAGGTGTTATGGCAAACACACAGGACGAGAGCTTCAGATACAGGCCCCTCTGATCCTGCCAATGCTTCCTTCCCTGTGAGAGCACGGGTGGGCCACTCACCTCTGCAGACCTCAGACTATCCAGAGCAGAACAGAGAGAGAGAGAGTGCACAGGCTTCAAGGTTAGTCATGGCCAAAATGGAAAAGCCAGGCGCCATCACTTCCTTAAACCAATTCCTCGCTCTGGAACTCTGGCTTCCTGCTCTGCCAAACAGGGATCAGCTTCCCCACCCCCACCCCCACCCCCACACTGCCATGTCACTGCAGTTTTCTCCATTCTAACACTGCCCATCATTCCCACCAAGCTCGTGCCCACCTCAGGACCTTTGCACTTGCTGTTCTCTCTGCCTAGGACACCCTTGCTTCCATATGCGGGCGGAACCGCCCCTCTTGATCATCCAGGACTCAATTAACCTCCTCATTCAAGTCCTCCCTGTCTCCTTTTCTACAAACTCTCTTCCTCCACATCTCCACGTGATTCTACTTAACATCATCCAGGGCTCAACTCCTCAAAGGCCTTCTTCCCCGAACACCCTGGCTAAGCCAGCTATCCCTCCAGAACTTTCTCCCCTTACTCAATTTTACTTTCCTTTACTTTCTTCTCTGCTCATTTGTTGGGTTTTTTTTCCCAACTCTCTCTCTCCCCTAGGAGCCTGCATGATCCTCCAGAGCAGGAGAGACGTCTGTCTCATTCAGGGCTTTCCAGTAGGATTCAATCAATGAATGACTGAAACCCCGGGAATGCAGGGCCTCGCACCTGCCTGGCCTCCAGTCCTCTCTGGCTAAACTGACTGATTGTGCCCTCCTCCCTGTCCTGGACAGCGGGCCGGAGGGGCTGCCTGGATCAGGACGCTTGTCCTCCATCCTAGACACAGCCCTGCGTTGGTCGGCGGAGGCGGCGCTGGCAGACATTACCTGCGCCTCACCGGCTTCATGCAGCTCTTCAGCTGCCTGGCCTCAGCCTCCGCGGTACCCTGGGACTCGGGCTGTGGCTCCAGCTGCTGCTGGGGCGGCCCTTCAGCGTCAGTGGGTGAGGGAGCGGGTGAGATCCGGAGCAGAACCGTGTAGTTGCGGCCGTGGTTGTTGGCCCAGAAAATGCCCTCGGGGGTCTCATAGCGCACCACGAAGTCCAGGCGCGCCCCGTCGCCCGCGCCCTCAGCAAAGGGCAGCTGGAAGGCGAAGCGGTCGGTGCGGCCACCGTCGTCGGGCGAGGAGGCGTACACCTGGCCGGACACCAGGCCGAGGCCTGGATCCAGGAGGGGGTCTCCGGCTCCCGGTCCTCCCGTGACGGCCACCGGCGGGCTGCGCGGGACGTAGCGCGCGGGGTGGTCGCAGAAGGAGGCCCAGCCGTCGTGCGAGGCCCGCACGTGCACCGCCTTCTCGAAGGAGCGGTTCAGCACGCGCACCAGCCCGCGCAGCACCGGCGGGCGCCCCCCAGGCACCCACACCCCGGTCCCCCCGGGCACCGCCCCGGGAGGCGGCAGCAGCGCCTCCAGCTCCACCATGACGCGCCCCAAGCGCTCCAGACGGCCCGGCGCGGGCGGCAGCGAGAACGTGGGCACCACGTAAAACCCCCCGCCGGCGGGCACGGGGCACAGCGGCGAGGGCTCCGGGCAAGCCTCCTCTGCCTCCTCTTCCTCCTCCTCCTCCTCCTCCCCTTCATCCCCATCCTCGCCATCGTCGTCCTCGTCAGCCCCGCCGCCGAAGCCGTCGCCATCTTGCCCGGCCACCTCCGCCATCTTGCCCGCCCCGGGCCCGCCCCACGGCCGGTAGCAGCGCAGCTGCGCCAGCGGCAGCCCCAGGGCCTCGTCGGCAAACAGCACCCTCCGCGGGGCCGCCGCCGCCTCGGCAGAGGTGCGGGGCTCACCCGCGGCCGGCGACGGGGGCGCAGGAGGCCGCAGCGGGGGCTCCACAGGGGCCGTGCGCGCCATATCGGCGGCGGCACCGACGGCACCGGCGGTGGGACCGGCGGGGGCCGGGCCGGAGGGGCGGGCAGCCAATGGGAAGGCCCGCGCGGGGGGCGGGGAGGGGGCCAGCTCACGGAGGCCGTAGGCGGGAGACGCAGACAGGTGGATCAGCCAGCCAATGGGGACGCACGCACGGGTGACGTAGACGGCGACTCGGGCGCAGGAGACGCACGCAGCCAATCGGGACGTCCGAGCGTGGGCGGTGGAAGAGGCAGGGCGGTCGGTGAATCAATGGGGAGACCTGAATGGGGGTGGCGCGGGGGCCGGGGTGAGGAGAGAAGCAGGGCAGCTAGTGGGGAGGCGCGAGCGGGATGGGCATGGGGTGGCGGGGTGGATGGAATGGCTACAGGTGATGGGGCAGCGGGCGGAGAGGCTGAGAAGTAGGAGATCCCGGGGTTGCGTAGGTAGGTGGTTGGGGGCTAGAGACAGCGACCAGCCAATGGGAGCCACGCGCCGGGGTGACGTCAATGGCTGCAGCGAGCCAACGGGGAGTCTGAGCCAGCATGAAGCCTTCGAGGGGCGGGGCCAGAGCGGAACTAGTCCTTACGGAGGCCTGGAGGAGCCCGAGAGGTGTGGGAGTGCCTCGGAGGCGGGACTGGAGGGACAGAGCCAATGGGGATGGGGATGAAGGCTGGAGCAAGGAAGAGGCATGGCAGACAGCCAATGGGGGAGCCAGAGCTAAGTGGAGCCCTCAAAGGGTAGTGCTAAGGGACATAGCGAGATATGAAAGAGCAGAGCCTGACGTTATAGGTGGTGTGTAGGAGGGAATAAAGAGCCAATAAGGAAGCGGGAGGGGGAGGGGGAGAGGACAGTGCGTAGGCGGTCTGGGCTATGGGGTGGTCAAGGAACAGAACCATAAAATGCCTCTTGTGAATGGATTTACCTGCCCCCTAACCCTCCGTGGCTCCCCATGCCCCCGAGCTGTGAATCCCCAAAGCCCCTCAAGACCTAATCAAAGCAAAATGAACCCTCCTGTCGCAATTACTGGATCTCTTCCGCCCACCTCCACGCCTTTGCTCCAGTGCCACTAGGCAAGGGTGCCTCTGATTGCCATCCTCCACACTCCAGGACGTGGCACCATTACTGAATGAATGGCCAAGTGAAAAATTCAACTTTTTTGGAAGGCTAGCGTTTTCTAACCAGCTCAGCAAAACACGAAGCTTGGCTATGCCCCCAAGAGTTGATTAGGCATGTTGGCAGACACTGGCTAACATAATCACAAATCCAAGCCCTGTTCTTGCCCCGCTCAGCCCTCCACATCCCCCAGTGGCCTCACCTCCTTTCTTTAAAATATTTTTTATTGATTTTTTATAGAGAGTTAGAAACATCAATGAGAGAGAAACATCGATCAGCTGCCTCCTGCACACCTCCTAATGGGGATGTGCCTGCAACCAATGTACATGCCCTTGACTGGAATTGAACCTGGGACCCTGCAGTCTGCAGGCCCATGCTCTATCCACTGAGCCACACCGGTTAGGGCCTCACCTTTCTATCTGCCTCCATCTACTGTTCCCTCTCTCAAGAGAGCTGCTCTTTCTGCTTCATCTAGTCAACTCCTTTCACTCTCCCTTTGAGGGCTCACCTATAGGAACCAAATTGAAGCTCTTGTCCACTGAGCATGTCCATTCATACATTTCTCCTCCATCCTAGGAGGATTTACTGAACATCTACTGTGTGCAAGGTTTTACTCAAAGCATCCCTATGAGGAAAGTGGTCCCCCCAGCAGCTACCTCCTCTCCCTCTGTGTCTCGATGTCCAGGGGTCGTGGGTCAGAAAGGTATATGTTCAGCTGCAAGTAACAGAAAAATCATGAAATAATGGAAACTTAAATAAGAAAGAACTTTATTTTTGTAGCACCTAAAAGTCCAAGCTGGTGAGTAGTCCAGGGACTCCTTCCTACCTTCCCAGTTAGGGCATTGTCTGTGTCCAAGTCTAGACAACAGACTCTCATCCTTTAACAGATCCTATGAGCTCTCTTTTTATGGTATTTCCCAAGTCCACCCTTTTCTCACCCCCTCCACTGCCAACACCATCACCAGTCCCCTGAACTATTGCAGTAGCCTCTCTCTCAATGGTCCCCCTGCTTCTACCCTTATTCCTACAGTCAGTTCTGCATTCAACAATCAGAGGGATCCTGTTAAATCTCAAGGCACTTCACATCTTTCATCTGTTCACAATTCTCCTGTGGCCTCCTCCTACAAGATCCTGCATTGCCTAACCAACCCACTTGTCCCTTCAATGACCTCACCTCCAACCCCTCTCCCTGTCTCTCACACTATTATAATCTTACGACCTTAGCAGACCTTGAGTAAATCAGACACATTCCTACCTCAGCACCTTTGCACTGGCTGTTTCCTCTGGAATTACTCAGATGTCTACATGGCTCCCTCCCTCACTTCCCTTCAAGTCTTTGTCAAAGGCCCCCTGCTCTGGGGGTTTTCACCCACCCCTTTGTTTTTTTGTGAGCGTTTTTGTTTGTTTTTTTATATTTTATTGGTTTCAGAGAGGAAGGAAAGAGAGATAGAAACATCCATGGGTAAGAGAGAATCGTGGATCAGCTGCCTCCTGCATGCCCCTTACTGAGAATGGAGCCCACAACCCAGGATGTACCCTGACAGGGAATCAAACCATGACCTCCTGGTTCATAGGTTGACGTTCAACCACTGAGCCTTGCCAGCTGGCCCCACCTCTTTAATTCTGCCCACTGTCCCCCAGCAGCCTTCATTGGAGAGCATGTAGTCCCTCTCTGCCTACCTGACCCCCAGTTCTCACTCTGCGAGGGTCCTGGCTCGCAGCAGCAGCAGCCCCCCCCCCCACACACACACACACACTGTGCCCCACTCACGTAGCCTCCTGGGAATCTTTGGGCCACCACTCTCAGTTTCCCCCCTCTTTCTCTGGCCACTCCTCTGACAGTAAGGGAGAGATGGTCTGGGAAGGCATAAGGGAGGGTCAGCCCATACCTCTAACCCTGAGAGAGAAAACCAGCCCCTTCTCTCAGGAAGGGCAAGAGCTGGGACGGGATGAGGCCTCAGCTTCTAGAACTGGCCTGGTTGATAGTTACTCAGCAAGTGAAAACTGTTCAGGCCCAAGTCCGTGGGGAGCAAGGGGTCATCAACCTTGGGGAGATCCTTGATGTCAGCTTCCCAGGACTCCTTTTTTTTTTTTTAATATATTTTATTGATTTTTTTTACAGAGAGGAAGAGAGGGGGATAGAGAGTTAGAAACATTGATGAGAGAGAATCATCGATCAGCTGCCTCTTGCACACCCCCACTGGGGATGCGCCCACAACCAAGGTACATGCCCTTGACCGGAATCGAACCCGAGACCTTACAGTCCACAGGCCAAACCGGTTTCGGCCCAGGACTCCTTCTTGACAAGTCCACTAATCCTCCCCTACCCCCTTGCTCCCAGCCATATGCCACAACTGTAATCCCCTGCTGTATACAGGGTTCCTACAGGTCCCAGCCTGAGAACCTCACCCCACCTTGGTGCATCCCCTGGATGCCTGGCACACAGGCCATATTTGGGTCCCAGACATGTCCCACCAACTCAGCAGCTTCAACCAGTGAAAGTTTTGTTTTGACCTAATGGTAGGGAGGGTTGGGTTTTGTTTTGTTTTTTTCAATTGTCGTTGTTGGCTGGTTTTTTTAGGTCTTTTTTTTTTTCTATTCACTTTTTTTTTTTTTTCTTACCTTCACAAAAGCAGGCCATCAGGCCCCCTCTGGGCTTTTCCAGAAAGGTGAGGAAAGAGGCTCTCCTCTCTTTGAGAGGGGAGGGAAAGAGGCACAGGGGTGAAGGGGTGGGTCTCGGGCGCAAGGTTTGTACCCTGTGAATAAAAAGCTGTTTCCAATTTCTCTTCCCCAGGCCTGAAACCAGTCTCGCGGATAGTTTGGAGTGAACATTGGATGACACAATCCTGGGCCATGCAGGGCGCTGGGGAGACAGGGCCTGGGAGTCTCAACCATGGTCCGTCAGGAGAAGCCCCTGGATGCTGGTCTTCCCTGTTGAGCATCGATTGGAGGAGGTGCCCACTGAGGCGAGGACATGCAGCCACCAATTCTTGGACAACCTTAACACGGCACAACCTTCAAGCCCCCCAGAAGAAGCTGAGAACCTCCCCGTCATTGCATCCTAGTATTGAAAACCTGAGACTGTTGGCCTCAAGGAAACTTGGGAGTTTCAAAGTCTAGCACCAAAAGGCATGGCTCCCACTTGCCAGCTCTGTGACCTGGGACAAGTTTCTTGACTACGCGTCTCCATTTTGTCCACCTGTGTAATGGCCATGATGTCAACATGGACCGCAACAGGCTTTGGTGAGGATTGAATGTGACTGACCACTTTGTTGTTGTTGTTGTTGTTGTTGTTGTTTTAGTTGTTGTTGTTAACTCTTACTAGAGGGTATTTTTGCATTGATTTTTAGAGAGAGTGGAATGGAGGAGGAGAGACAGAGAGAAACATCAATGTGAGAGAGACACACCAATTGGTTGTCTCCCCCATGCGCCCCGACCAGGGCTGGGGATCCAGCCTGCTACCGAGGTACATGCCCTTGACCAGAATCGAACCCGGGACCCTTCAGTTGGAGGGCCAGCGCTCTATCCACTGAGTCAGACAGGCTAGGGCGTGAATGTGACCATGGGTGAGAAATATCCAGCACTATGCCTGTCACATGGAGATTTTGAGATAAATGTCAGCTAGGGGGGTGTTGGCAGATATTTGGAATCCTAAAGCCTTGGAAATGGGTTTTTTTTCTAAGTAGGAAGTCACAAAGGCTGAGGCAGAGGCATCAGGCCATGGCATCCCTGACTACAAGCAGGCTGAGCTTTGTGAGGATGGATCCATTAATACTGGGGTCCCGGCCATGACCTTCCCCACAAGGTGGCCTCCAGGTCAGAGCTCTCAAGCCATGGTGAAGTGAGACTCTTCTCCTTGTCCTCACTCAGTGATGCTCAGTGGATTCTGGGCACCAGTGATTCTCAGATTCTTTCATTCTGGGAATTGTGGGGCGTGGGGAGGACTCCCTGATTTTTTCTCCTTCTAGTAATTTCTCTCACTCTCTGTGGGAAGATGGGTTGCAAGGATGTCCAGAGCTCCCCTCCCTGGGCAGTAAGAACAGTGATGACCATAACAATGCCACCTAAGGGGGAACTGAGGCCTCTGGAAACCCAGCCCCATTTCATTCCCTTCCCTGGTGTTTCCCGTGCACACATCAGGGTTTAGTGCCTCTGTGTCTTTTCCCAGAGACCCCCAAAGAGCCTCTCCCTCCCAGAGTAGCGTCTGTGAACGCCCAGGGTGCCCTGTGATTTATTCGAGTTCTTTTCCTTTGTTGTTTTTCCTAACTCTACACACTTTTGTCTTTTAAAAAAAAACTGTGGTTTCTCATGAGTCCTGTTATCTCATTGATACCTCTCACCTCTGTGGTGAGGGGAAGAAATCATATTTTCAGATGACTTGTAAAGGGCAAAGAGAAAACCCAGAATTTCATAATTGCCTTTTAAGTCTCATAATCAAGAAGAGGAGAAACGAGAGAGAGAGAGAGAGAGAGAGAGAGAGAGAGAGAACACACTATAGACCTCTGAGAGCCTTCCCCCCCCCCCCCCCCCCCCGCACCCGGTGATAATAAGTGCACACAGTCATCGAAAAAAAATTGGATTATTAGAAGAGAGGTGGCTTCCACACTGTGGGTTTTCTTCTCGGTATAAAAGCAAAGTTGTTTTTGATATATGACAGTTTCCCACAAGGCGGGCTGATCTTTTTCTGTCAGTCCACTTCTCCAAGGTGAGTGTCCCCGCTCTCCCCCACCAGATGCGGGTCCAGCGGAAGAGATGGCAATGAGGTAGGCGCTGGAGGGTCAGGAGTCCTCCATATAGTCCAAACGCATGCGGCCACTGTGGTCCTGGTCAGGTAAGGTCTTTTTTTTACAATAATAATAAAAATAATAGATGCCAGAAGCCTGAGAGGTAAAGTACTTAATCTATGCTTGCGTGGAGGCAAAGATAATGAAATTGATATGTAGATGGGTAGGACTTTTTAAATATGTCAACCGCCAATCTTTACGAATTTCAGATCCACTTGAAATGCTGTCCAGGTATAACTGGAAATTTCAGTTACATCTCTCACCTCTCTTCGTCTCTTCTCTCTCAATATCACGCATCCTTCTGTCTCTATTCACCATGTCTCACTTAATCCATGTTTATCTGACCCACTCTTTCTCTGTCTGTTGCCCTGGCACTCAGAATCTCCATCCTTCTGTCTTTGTCTCCTCTGACCATTTTTTCTGTCTGTGTGCTCCATCTGGACCACACTCTGTCTGATTCGTTTCCTCAGTCTTTCTCCCGCCATCTCACCTGCTCTCTCGTCTTGCCTTCCCACCCAGCATACAGCATAGAACTGTACACACAATTGGTACTCAATAACAGAGTGTTGAGAAATGCTGATGCGGACATTTACATTTTATAAGAATGATCATCGATTCTGTGTGCTCCGCTCAAAGGAGGACCATGACCTGTCGGGTCAGGTTGTGGACTTAACTGAACTTGTTCTCGTGTAAAAGGAGAACCTCCTGGAAGGCACTTCATGCCATTGTCAACCGAGGCTTAACTGTATGGTCCTAATCCTAGGACCGTGTGTGTGTGTGTGTCCAGAGTCCATGTCCGGGAACAGAACAGGCTGTTCAAGGCTGGGATGAGTTCATCTCTGCAGGCTTAGGAAGTGCTCACTAAAGTTTTAGCTGTTAGTATTTTTTTAACTAAATTGGAATCACACTATTTATTGGCTTTGTTCCTGCGTTATTCAATTAATGGGAGCATTTTTGTCGATCACTAAAGATTGCTTCAGCATATGATCTTTCACAGCTGTCAAAACTGACCTCACATTGGCATGAACCATGATTGATTCGGGCATTTTGGGTTGTTTCTCATTTCCCCCCATAATCTCCCCTGATTAGTCTCTTGGATTCCTGAAAATAGAGTTCTATGGCAAAGCGTGTGTACATTTTTAAGGTTTCTGACCCTCTCTGCAAACTGTTCTTCCAACGGTTGTGCTGTTTTATGCTCCCTCTACTTGGTCTAACCCTGGGTGGGTATTGTCATTTTTAAATCTTTTCTCAACATAACAGGTAAGAAAAAATATTACCACATTGTTGAAATTTACATTCTTTGATTACTTAACTGTTTATTGCCTATTTGTGTTTTGGGGGGGTCTGGTGTCCTTCATCCTAATAGGGTGTTCATCTTTTTTTCTTATTGATTTACCATAGCTCTTTATTTAAAAGGATCTTAACCTTCCGTCAGCCCTACATATATGGCAAATATGTTCCTTTTCTATTTGTTCACAGTGTTTTGTGATACTTGTGATGTTTTTATATAGATTAGCCTTTTCTTCTGTGGCTACTATCGTTGGTTTTGCGCTTAGAAAGGCCTTTCCCGCCCTGACCAGTTTGGCTCAGTGGATAGAGCGTTGGCCTGCAGATTGAAGGGTCTCAGGTTCGGTTGTAGTCAAGGGCATGTACGTTGGTTGCGGGCACATCCCCAGTACGGAGTGTGCAGGAGGCAGCTGATCAATGTTTCTCTCTCATTGATGTTTCTGACTCTCTACCCCTCTCCCTTCCTCTCTGTAAAAAATCAAGAAAATATTTTTTTTTTAAAGAAAAAAAGAATGTCCTTTCCCACTTGAAAATGAGGTGTGTTCACTCACATGTGTTGGAGTCAGGCTGTCTGTGACAAACCCAGCCTCACCCCAAGCCATCTATGTGATTTTTAGCCAGGCATTTAAACTCTCTGTACCTCCATTTCCTCATACATACTGTGGTAGTAATAATAGTGCCTACCTCAAAGGTAGTTGTGAGAATTAAATCCTACCCATCTACATATCAATAAGTTGGCTGCCCTGCCCAGCCCAGCCCTCCCGTACCCTCCACCGGACAGACCATACCCATGTCCCCTTTCTCAGAATGGATCTCTGCTTCCCTGAGTCAGGCCATTCCACATGTGTTTGGGGAGGAGAGTTCTTATAAGCTCTGGTCCCATGTTAAGTTCTTAGCATAGGGCCAGGAATACAATAAACCCAAGATCCATATTAGATATTATTATTTATCTTTTTAATGGGTCTGGAATTTATTTTAGGTTATATGATGGTGCTGATATTTCAAACAGGGCAGAGAGGGGTGAGTGGGAAAATTGACTCATTATTCATTCAGTCATTTTATTTTTCCCTTCATTGTCCCAGAAACATTGGTTAAACCATCTGTCCTACACCATCTCCCAGTTTGGGCAGTCCTCACACACTCCATTACCTGTAGGCATGGGTCTGTGTTCGGGCTTCCTATTCTGTTCTGTTCCTCAGTGTCTGCTCTTGTACCAGAACCGTACCACTTTGCTGATTATTGCTTTGCAACACAATCCAATACCCAGTGCTAGTGTAGCCCCATGTTGCCCTTTGTTACTCCTAATCATTTCAGGCACCATCCAGAGGCCAACAACTGTTCTTATTTGGGGCATTCTCTATCTATCTATCTATCTATCTATCTATCATCTATATGTATGTTATGTTTCTGCTCTCAGTATCTCTCACTATCTCAATTGTTCTCTTTGTCTCTCTATCCCTGTCCCACCTCAGGTCTCTCCATCTCTCTCTGTATCTCTTGTTCTCTGTGTCGCTCTCTTCCCCTGTGTTGGTCTCTTTGTTTCCATCTCTCTTTGTCTCTGTGAGTCTCTATGTATCCCTGTCTCTCAGTCCCCTGGATAGAGGAGCAGTTGTCAACTTGAAGCTCTACACCAAACAGCTCGCCCAGATACAGAGCGGAAGGGCCCTGGCTCTCACCTACTCTACATCTCTCCCCTTCCCGGTGTATAAGAGGAGCAAATTGAAGCCCAGAAACGGGTGAGATGGCTTCTCCCCAGTCCTCACAGAAATACATTGGCAGAGTTGAAACCCTAGTTCAGCTCTTAAGACTCTCAGTGGAACCACTGCTCTGTCTCTCCACCCCCCACTGTGAGCCTCAGTTTACCTCTCAGCACCCATGAGGGAGCAAGGGGACATGGGTTGCCCCCCATCTGCTGCCATTCTTCATCCTGTCTTCTCACAGGTGGGGCCCTCACTAAAGCAGGAGGATCCATGGTCACATGGTGGGGCTTAACCTCCCAAGAGCTAGCTAGGTGGGTCCCAGGGCCCCATGGGAAAGGAGGCCTCGTGGGCAGAGCGTGGTGTCACTAGGAGGACATTAGGCAGAGGGTCTGGCTATGGACAGAGCTCAGCCATGTCCCCAGAGTTGGCACTGGTTCCCAGCGCCTTTCCAGCGAGCCTGGTGGTGGAATCTCTACTAGCAAAGGCCAGGGCTTTTCATGCTTCCCGCCACAAGACCCTCACCAAAGGTGCGCCAGCCTCAACCTCCCCTGTCTTCCTCCCCTGTCTCTGGCAGAGTCTGTGAGTCTGGAACATTGTCCCAGAATGGACAGGGAGACCGAGGGCCTGCGGTGTCCATTATCACTGACATTTTGCTAAGCTTTTCATGGAAGATGGAGATTGTTATTGTCCCAATTCACAGAGGAGCCTGAGGAGAATGGTGGCTAGTTAGTAGTAGAGCCTGGCCCCGGGCTGGGAAAGGAGAGGGGATAATACTGACTCTCCTGCCTTCACAGGACTTAGGAGGGAGACTGGGGGGTAGGGGCATTGCAATTCCAGGCCTGGTAGGTGAAAGATCCAATGAAGTAGTGAGCTTTCTGTCCTTCGGGGCGTTTCAGTCTGTTTGGATACTAGGAACATTGGTTTTCACGAACCAAGAAGTTGGGCCCGTGGACCCTATAGAGTCTGTGGGTTTGAGATCCTGAGGTCCTTTTAATCTAAGTAATGATGTTCCGTGACTCTGAGGCTCTGGTTTAATACCATTTAAAGACCCTGAGGGTCCCAGTATCTATGGGATCTGCATGGAACTCCTCAAGCCTCAAATCTCGGACCTATTCTTGCCTGAGAAGGGCCAGATCTACAGGGCCCGGGGCTTGTCATGGTGGCCAGATGGATGTCACCACATCCGCCAGCACCCTCATCACCCCACGTGGGTCACACCGGCTGCAGGATGGGCCAGCCGATTCTCGGAACGAAACGTGTGGGTCGGGGTGTCTGCCCCCTTGTCTTCCTCCTGGGCGCCGATGAAGCCCAGCACATCCGGCCGCTGTGACATCAATGGCGGAGAAACCTGGGGAAGTTGGAGGCTCTGACAATAGGGCCCGGATGTGGACCCCGATATGAAAACACAATCTATGTCCCAGAAACATCCTCCATGCGTCTTCTGAGAAATAGTCAGAAAGGGACGCCCCACCAGACAGTGCAGGAAGCTGGCTGCCCAGCCCAGCCCTCCCGTACCCACCACCAGACAGACCATGCCCATGTCCCCTTTCTCAGAATGGATCTCTGCTTCCCTGAGTCAGGCCATTCCACGCTTGTTTGGGGAGATTTTTCATAATCTCTGGCCAAGTGTCCAGGCAGCCTCAGAAGTGACCTCAGGAAGCTGTGTGGACCACATCAGGGTAATGGAAAACATCTACTCACTAGCTTGCTCCGCTTCTGTAACAAAGTACCACAAACTGAGTGACTTAACCGAAATGTATTGTCTTGGTTCTGGAGGCCTGAAGTCCTAGATCAAGGTGACGGCAGGATTCACTCCTTCTAGAGTAGTGAGGAAGTGTCCCGGCCTCCCTCCTAGCTTCCCGTGATTTCCTGGTAATTGCTGGCCTTCCCTGGCTTGTAGAGCATCACCCTGATCTCCACCTTCATTCATCCGCTCATTCCTTCCTTCACCTCCTCCTTGTCACTAACGTCCGCTCAGGCTCTTATCCTCAGCCTCCTGTTTCTCACCCAGCAATGTTCTAACCCCCAGGGGAGACGAAGAGTTGAGTATCTGAATTTTCACGCAGCCTCCCTCAGCACCACAGGTCTGACAACCCCCATGGCTGACAGCAAAGAAAGGAAGGAGCCAACACACCCTCAGAACCCTCCTCAGACTTCCTCAGGCTGTTCTCGGCAGCTGTGTGCCCCACTCTATACTGTTGGGTGATGCTGGAGACACACAGCCCCACAACAGGGGGCCTGTGACATGTGGACACACACACACACACACACACACACACACACACAACCTCTCTGGAGAAAGAGTGGAGCTCTGAAGTCACCATGGGACTGTGGAATGCTGCACCTGGGTGTCCTCTGCGTAACATGGAGGTTGGACTGGGCAGTCCCTTCTAGCTCTGACTTCTCTCCGATTGGGATTACAGGATTCTGGGAAACCAAAGCTCTGCCTGTTGGAAAGTATAAGGTTCTAGAGCCACCATGAAGGGCTCTGCCTGTTGGAAAGTATAGGGTTCTAGAGCCACTATGAAGGGCTCTCTGGATTGGCCTTGGACAGGGAAGAGGAGGAAGAGTGGGCATTCCAGGCAAGCCAACGGCATGAGCATAAAGGCTTTGGGGCAGACTGGGGTAGATTCTGATGGGGACTGAATTGAGGCGCTCCACAGGCCCTTCTTGCTCAAGAGAGCCTGTTTCTCCTCCTGTCTGCCACCTACCATAGCAGTTCTGTGCAGGGCAGAGCCCAGAGATGACCAGACTCCTGTACTCAGCTGCCCATTCAGCATTTCCACTAGTATGTCTAATGCCAGACCCTTCATGTTCATCCACATCTGAATCATCACCCCCTTCTTTGCTTCCTCCATCTCCCTCATCCCTGGTCACATCAGCTGTCCCTACAGCTGCTCTGTCACCTTGACTCTCTCTCTCTCTCTCTCTCTCAGCCCCAGATCCAAGCTACCAGAAAGTTCTCTGACTCCACCTTCCAAACATGCTCAGAATCCACCCACTTCTCACCATCTCCACTGTTACCATCCTGGTCTGTGCTACCATCGTCACTTCCTGGGACTGTTGCAGTAGCTTCCTCGCTAGTCCTCTGTTTCTGCCCTCACCTTCCTAGATTCTGTCCCTTCACAGCAACCAGCGGGATCTTTTGAGTCCATGTCCCCTGCCACTCCCAGATATGCCCGTCACTGGGGTAAAACTATGCTCCCAGAAGAAAATCAGAGACCACAGTCCCAGTGGGATCAGCAAAGGTTGTGTGACCGATGCCAGTTTCAGGGGGGACCAGAGGGCTGAGGCCTGAATTCAAGGCCTCAAGAGACGGGGGAAGGAGCTGAGACCTACCATGGCTGAGGCCCCACAAACCCCAAGTGCCCTCTGGAGAACACATCCCCACCAGGGCTATCCCAGCATGTGCAGGCAAGCCACATGCTGAATGGTGTAATTCTGCATATGGGACATGTGTGCAGACACACACACACACACACACCCATGTTCCTGGCACCAATGTGTGTGTAGGTGTGCATGCACCATGATCAGAGCTGGGGTCTAGTTGTGGGGTCCTTTGGGGCATGTCCCAGCCAATGACTGCTCTGACCAGAGAGGGTGTCCTCATGGTTCAGGTGGTTGAGTATTTGCATGCCACCAGCTCATGTATAACTGTCTTCCCGATGTCTCCACAGCCTGACCTTGGACAAGGACCCGATGCCCAACCCCAGGCCAACCAAGCCCTTGGCCCCGTCCCTGGTGCTCAGCCCATCCCCAGGAGTCTCGTCCAGCTGGAGGGCTGCACCCAAGACCTCAGACCTGCTGGGGGCCAAGGGCCCGGGGGCAACCTTCCAGGGACGGGACCTCCGAGGTGGGGCCCATGCCTCCTCCTCCTTCTTGAACCCCATGCCACCATCACAGCTGCAGGTGAGGCCCGGGGCCCAGGATGGAGCAAGCAGGGTGGAGTACCTGGGCCTACAGGTGCCGACCTTTACTGTGGCACCGGGCGGGGGGCCCGGCTGGGGCACAGGAAGTGGTTTTCTGGGTCCCAGGCAAGTCTGTGACTTATGCAGATGTCACGGGGCCAAGAAAATCCCCACTTAGCAGGTCTCAGAGACCCGAGGCTCTCCCCAAACTCCCAATCCCGCTCAGGAGAGGAAGCTTTATCATGGTCCCAAAGGTATGGCCATGTGTCCCCATCCCCACGTGACAGAAGAGAGGATGGGGCCCTAGGACATGAGGTGACAGAGTTGAAGCCCGTTCTGCCAGTTATTAGTTGGTTGATGTTTAGAAAGTCACCCAATCTCCCTGAGCCTGAGTTTTTACATATGTATAAAGGGGATGGTCCTAGTGCCTACCACGTGGGGTTGTGGTGAGGAGCATATGAATTCGACATTTAGAACAGTGAGGATGCGGATGGCATCTCTCCTGCCTGCCTTCTCCCCGCAGGTGCCCGCAGTGCCCCTAGTCATGGTAGCACCTTCTGGAACACGGCTGGGTCCTTCGCCCCACTTGCAGGCACTCCTCCAAGACAGGCCACACTTCATGCACCAGGTATGGACGGTGACTCGGCAGGGAAGAGGGAGGAGGTGGGGGAATTGGGAGGAGGGAGGAGGTGAGGGAATTGGGAGGAGGCCAGGTGGAACCATAGTCTCTATGTGCCCCAGCTCTCAACAGTGGATGCCCATGCCCGGACCCCCGTGCTGCAGGTGCACCCACTGGACAGACCAGCTATGATCAGCCTCCCACCACCCACTGCTGCCACTGGGGTCTTCTCTCTCAAGGCCCGGCCTGGCCTGCCACCTGGTAATACCACACCCCGCAGCCCCCACAGAATCCCAGAGCCCCCAAGTCCTTGACTGTGAGCAGTGGAGGCTGCTGAATTGCGGCCCTCAAGGGTTAGGGGTCGGGTTTTGTCATCTCGGAAACTCCAGCCTCCGGAAAATGTCAGGCTCAGAACCTGAAAGGTGCAGAACCTCGAAATCACGGAAGCAGATCTTTGCAGAGCTCATCAAAATGTCAGCCGTTGCGAATGGCAATCTTTGAGATGCTCCCAGAGGTTCAGGAGGGCGGGAAGCTCAAAAGGAGAGGCCTTGAGAGCCTCAGAGCCCAGCTCAGAGCCTCCATCTCCAGAGGTGCCCTGTCCCCGCCCACAGGGATCAACATGACCAGCCTGGAGTGGGTGTCCAGGGAGCCGACACTGCTCTGCACCTTCCCAAGCCCGGGTGCGCCCAAGAAAGACAGGTCAGTGGGCACGGCTGGAAAGGACCCTTGCCTTGGCATTCCCTCCCCTGACACCGTCTGTCCCCCCAGCACCCTCTCGACCGTGCCCCAGGGCTCCTACTCACTGCTGGCAAATGGCGTCTGCAAGTGGCCCGGATGTGAGAAGGTCTTTGAGGAGCCAGAGGACTTCCTCAAGTGAGTGGTCCAGGCCTAATCCAGTCCAGGGCGGTCCCGTTTGTGGGAGGAGGTCTGGGGTGCAGGTCTCAGCTCAGGCCTCACCCTGGTAGGTAGTAATTTGATAAAAGAGGCAAAAGCTCAGCCCTGGCTTCTGTAGCTCAGTGGTTGGAGCATCGGCCTGCATACCAAAGGGTTGTGGGTTCAATTATTTGCCAAGGGCACCTTTCTACAATCCCTGGCACCAGTCTAGGCACGTGCAGGAGGCAACCAATTCATGTGTCTCTTTCACATCCATCTCTCTCTCTCTCTCTCTCTCTCTCTCTCTCTCTCTCTCTCTCTCTAAAAATGCACACACACACCCTTCCACTCTCTCTAAAAATCTATGGAAAATATATCCTCAGGTAATGATTAAAAAAAAAAAAAGACAAAAGCTGAGACTGAGAATTCAAATCCAGGCTCCATCCATCACTGGCTGTAAGATCTTGGGCAAGTTGCTTAGCTTCCCTGGACCTTGGTTTTCTCATCTATATATGGGGCATAATACTAGTCACGTGTACAGTTATTTACCTGTACTATTGTTTTAGAGACAAAGCAACAGGCCAGAGAGGTTCAGTGTGCTGATCGAGATTACCCAGTTCCTAAGTGACAGAACTGGGATTTGAACCCAGGTAGCCAGGCTCCAGAATCCACACCTCTCCTGCTTTGCCCTCTACTGCTTTACCTGTCATGCCAACACACCAGGATGATTTTATTGATCCCCGAAGTCCCAGCTCCTCAAAATGGCTTTTGCTGCCTCTTCTTAGCTTCATCACAACCAGAGACCTCCAGATACCAAATACACACACACACACACACACACACACACACTTTCTCCAATCTTACCCAACTATCACTGGCAACTCAATGTATCCTGTCCTCGTCACCACCAGGCTTTCCCTCCGCCTGGAATGCCTTTCCTGCTCTCACCTACCTGGCTGCTCCCAGCTTACCTCCTTCTAAGTCATCTCCAACACCCGGCCAGGCTCCAGTGGCCCGCTCAGGCCTGGCCCAGAGGAGATACCAAGCAGCATGTGTTGAAGGAATGAGGGGTGTGAGAGGGAGACTGAGGTGGAGGGGTTAGAGGCTGAGCTCTCCCCATTGAGAACATTGAGCCACGAGGCCAGGCCTGCCATGGCCACCGCATGGACTCTCCCCCTCCCCAGGCACTGCCAGGCGGACCATCTCCTGGATGAGAAGGGCAGGGCGCAGTGTCTCCTCCAGAGGGAGGTGGTGCAGTCTCTGGAGCAGCAGGTGACGTGGCTGGGGTGATGGTGGGGGGTTGGTGGGCACACCTATATCCATCAGAGGCTGAGCTCTCCCCAGATGGAGACTAACAGGAAGGAAGGGGGAAGAGACCAGGCTAAGGCTTTGCTGTGACTGTCCTCACAGCTGGTGCTGGAGAAGGAGAAGCTGGGTGCTATGCAGGCCCACTTGGCTGGGAAGATGGCCCTGACCAAGCCTCCATCTGTGGTAAGTCTCCCCGGCCTCGTGGCGGCACAGACTGCAGTGTGCAGAGGACCTATCCTTCCATCCGGGCCCTGGGATCTGTGAGCCCCCGCTCCCAACTCCAAACATGCCCGGATCTGAGCCTCTACGCCCCTCCACCTACAACCCCTCTGACCCTAAGCTCTTGAAATAGCATAACCTTGTTTTCAAAGCCACATCAAGTAGCTAGACACTTCATGGACGCAGGCTGTGTGTCACTGGCAGGACTGGCTGTATGACTCGCAGGGCCCAGAGCAAAATTAAAATGCAGGCCTCGGATTTCAAGGTGGCAGCCACAGAGCACGAAACAAAGGGAGGGCCCCGTACGGCTGTGCAGGTCACATGCCCACGAGGTGGGCCCTGGGTCACAGGCACTGCTTCTGATCCCTTTGCTGGTGTGACCTCACTCAGTCCTCGTGATGCCACTGTGATGTAGGCACTGCTATCATCCCTAACCCCCAGGTGAGGGAAACTGAGGCCAGGCAGACATAAGTGACTTGGGTAATGGAGCCCATTTCAACCCCAGCTCACCAGAGTCTGATAAGCACAGCTCCTGCTGCTTTGTGGGAAAACATACCAGACTGGAGTTGAGAAGAGAGCACCCTTGCTTTTAAGTTTTTGTGTGTGTGTGTGTGTGTGTGTTTGTTTTTTTATTGATGAGAGGGAGAGAAAGAGACGTGAGAGAGAAACTATCAGTTGTCTCCTGTACATACCCCTACAATGGACAGAACCTGCAACCTGAGCATGTGCCTGACCAGGAATCGAACCAGTGACCTTTTAGGACAGTGCTCAACCAACTGAGCCACACTGGCCAGGGCAGGGCGCCCTTAGTTTTAAAAACACCCACTTATTTAAAATGCAAGTGGAAAGTTTCGGCCTCTGGGTCAGCAGCCTCTCCCTCGCCACACCCAGGTGTCATCTGACAAGGGCTCCTGCTGCATTGTAGCCGCTGGCACCCCCGGTGCCACCGTCCCGCCCTGGCCCGGCCCCCAGGAGGGCCCCAATGGCCTGTTTGCTGTGCGGAGGCACCTCTGGGGCAGCCACGGACATAGCACATTCCCAGGTAAGAACAGTCTGTGTCCTGCATGGTGTCCCTGAAACCCTGACCCCCCAGACTGACGTGCTATGGGGTGGGGTTGCCTACTGCTCTTCCCCATCACCGCCACCTTGGGACAAGCACATCTGCTTGCAAAGCTTCCTCTCCGGGTGTCTGCGGCCTGTAAGTTCCCATCAGGATCTCCGATGTCCAGCCCCATCTCCGCTGGGCAGTGGGGCTTCAGCTATTCCATTTGGTCGTCAAAAGGAACTACCTATGTGATTTCCAGTGGTCTCCCTCACCCCCTCAAGTTCACCAATCCCCTAGTAAGGTGACCAGACATCCTGCTTTTGGCGGGACAGTCTCGATTTTTAACAATTTGTCCCGCGACCCGCGGGACTTCTGGTTACCTTACCCTACTACCCAAAAGGCCTGGGCTGTGGGTTTAACAGGGATCAGGGCTCTCGAGTGTCATCCTGGTTCTGCCACTTAACCAATTACGTCCTTTTGGTGTGGAAGTGGCTTCCCTGCTTTTGACCCTCAGAAAGGTTACACCGTTTTGTGGGGGGTGGTACAGTGAATGACACAGGTTACAGCCAGTGCTCAGCTAATAGTAACTGGCCATGGGAAGGGTGGAGGGTAGGAGGGAGTGAGGAGGTTTAGGGGGGCCTGACTCCTCTCCCCCCTCGGACAGAGTTCTTCCACAACATGGACTACTTCAAGTTCCATAACATGCGGCCCCCGTTCACCTATGCCACTCTCATCCGCTGGGTAAGCGGGACAGTGCGGGCCGAGGAGGAAGAGGAAGATGGGGTGGGGACCAGCCTCCCAAACCCCAGCCTCCCTCTGAACACCCCCAGGGAGGCCTCCTAAAAAAAAACTACCCCTCAGATGTGATTCCCCAGACCTGCCCCCACACCCAAACCTAAACCATCACCCATGCCAGGGCAGGCCAAATGCTGGCCTGAACCCCACTCCTTTCCTGATGTCCTTATCTGTCCCCAGCCTGAGTCTAACCCACCCCTTCCCTGACCTCTGGCTCTGCCTGGTCCTTCACATCTTCCAAGCCCTTCACTTGACCCCACCCTGGCCCTTAATCTTCCCAAACCTTGAAACCTCACCCCTAGAGAGAACCCCCAATCCAACCCCATCCCAGACCTGAACCTAACGCCAGCCCTAACCCTGAACTGGACTCGACTCAACTCAGCTGCTGATCCCCATCCTGGCCCATCCTCACCCCACGTCTAACCCTGTCTGATCCATCACCTCCACACCATTGCCCTCCCTCCCTTCTCCTGCCCCAGGTCAAATGCCCCTCAGCCCAACTTTGGGGGAGCACATGCCCTTACCCCCACCCCCTGAATTCCAGGCCATCCTGGAGGCTCCCGAGAAGCAGCGGACACTCAGTGAGATCTACCACTGGTTCATCCGCATGTTCGCCTTCTTCAGAAACCACCCCGCCACCTGGAAGGTGAGCGAGCGCCTCTGGAGGCGGCAGGGCCAGGACGGTCTCAGATGCCACCAGTGCCGGGCCAAGCCTGGGGCCGGGCTTGCACACATGACGGGAAGGGGCAGGAGGCTGGTTTGTGGTAGACTGCCGGTGTCAGAGGATGACTGCCCGCCTGCTGCCTCCACCCGGCCTGACTGGCTGCCCCTCCTTCCACAGAATGCCATCCGCCACAACCTGAGCCTGCACAAGTGCTTCGTGCGGGTGGAGAGTGAGAAGGGGGCCGTGTGGACCGTGGACGAGTTTGAGTTCCGCAAGAAGAGGAGCCAGAAGCCCAGCAGGCGCTTCAACCCCCTAGCTGACCCCTGACTGCACAGCCAAGGAAGGGAAGGACAGGGGCCGAGATGGGGGGCAAAGTGGCGGGGGGTGGGGGTGACAGGCCTGGACATCCCCACGGCGACCAGGAAGTGTGTGCACTGTCTTGCCTGCCAGGGACCCTACTACCAAGCTGACTACCCCCTGGGTCATATGCTCTGCACCAAGGCTGCTCAGAGGGACCTCAGCCCCGCACCCCCATCAGAGCCCCCCACGACAGGCTCTGCAGGAAAACTGAGCCTTCCCAATTGACCACACACACAGCCTGCCTCGGGCACTCACAGGCAACCTAGGGCTGAAAAACAACAGTCACAATCCTGTCCCCTGGACTTCATACAAAGAGCCTGTCTCAGTACACTCACACAACCTCACATCTGCAGTCACACAGACAATCGCACCCGAGTACGTCTGTCAACCCACATACCCCAGAGCACACCCCCACAGCCAGCCTCCGGGCCCCTAGGCCAGTGGTCGGCAAACTCATTAGTCCACAGAGCCAAATATCAACAGGACAACGGCTGACATTTCTTTGGAGAGCCACATTTTTTAAACTTAAACTTCTAGCGCCACTTCTTCAACATAGACTCGCCCAGGCCGTGGTCTTTTGTGGAAGAGCCATACTCAAGGGGCCAAAGAGCCGCATGTGGCTCGAGAGCCGCAGTTTGCCGACCACGGCCCTAGGTGCAGTGTCACACGGGGGATGCCTACACACCCACACAGAAGCAGCCTTAGTACCTTCAGGGTCTCAGGTCCTGGAAAGCCACATGGACACAGACCAGTCACACAGTCTCACGCAGCTCCTACCACTTATGCTTGGTCACACAGTCCATTAGAACTCACCTGCACACCACGCACCCACACAGCGCCCCAGTGGGTCTCCTGAGTCCCACACGACACACATGGTCACATACACCAACTCGCCAAACCAAACGCCCTGGATCTAACCTACCACCCACACCCTGCCCCGCCTGAGCCCTGTGCCCCCATCCATGCCTCAGCTTAGACTGCAGACAGAGCCCCTCATTTATTTGGTATCGAAGGCCCTGACCTCCAGTACTGTCCCCAATAAAGTGCAGCCAAGCTCCCAGTGTCTGGATGTTCGCCCCAAATAAGGGTTGGGGTCAGGTGGGCAGGTGTCACCACAGCGGGAGGAGCTGGGCAGCAAACACGGGGGACAGGTAGGGCGAGCGCTTGGCCAGCACTTCCAACCCGCCCAATCCCTGCTGAAGTCTGGGGTGAGGGAGACCCCGCCCGCGGCCCCTCAGGTCTCCCGGACCCGCCCCAGGAGGCCGGCGTTCTCCTGGCGAAGGGCCCGGTAGTCCTCTTGGATCTTCTCCAGGTTGCTGAGGGTCTTCTTGCCCATCTCCGTCTCGATCTAGGCAACATGAATGACGTCCCTACAGCAAGCAGGCCTTCTTCCCGGCTCCTGCTTACCACCCCTCCACCAGAGCCACTCGGAACCCTTCCTGGGCTCCTCCCACCCAACAGTCTTTTCTGTCCCACTGCCAGGCCCCTTGGTGTGCCAGCCCTACGTGGCAGGATTACCCACCAAATACTCAGGCTGAAGCCTCTGCCAACGCCCTGGGAGGCAGGCCTGGGGGCCTGCGGGATGGAAGCCGGAGCTCAGAGCAGGTCCCCGGCCTGTTCCAGGTCAAGTGCATGGCTCGGGCGGGGCAGAGACTCCAGCCATAAGCTGTGTCTGCTTCCATAGCCTGTCTTGGGACAAACTGAGGAGCTGTCCCCCTGGCCTGCCTTGGTTTCCCCTCTCACCCCCAGGCCTCACCTGCTCCTCAAGGTCTCGAACCTCACGCATGATGGTGCCCGTGTCCTCAATGGTCTGGATGAGCTGGCTGCAGTTCTGGGGACAGCAGGAAGACAAGGCTTATGCCCCACCCCGACCCCTCCCCTGCCAGCCCGAGGCGTGCTTCTCCCCTCACCTCATGCAGGGCAGCTAGATACTTGTAGGCCTTCCGAACAGCGTCATCCTTTTTGGCATCCTGAACAGACAAAGGACCTCCGAGGTATCAGTGGGCTGTCCTGCTACGCACCACCTCCAGGTCCCACAAGGCCACCCTCTCCCACCCCCATGACGTCATCCTCCATGGAGCAGAGCCAGGCCTGAGCATCAGTGTACCTGCAAGGCTCACACAGGCCCCAGGCCCAAGGCAGCCCATGAGCACATGGGCAGGCAGCAGCTCAGCCCCACTCACCCCCCTCCGCCCGCCCCCGCCTGCCCCACACCTTGAACACAAGCTCATCAGTCACCGCAAACGTCCGGTCCAGCTTCCCAGACAGGGAGTTGATTTCCTTCTGAAGCTCCTTTGTATCAGACAAGATCTGGCAGAGACCAGGGCCGTGAGCCTATGCCTGGGGTGGGCAGCTGACCAGCTAAAGGCTTTCCTGCGCATGAGCTCACATCCAGACAGGGCCTGTGTCACTGTGTCAGTGGGAACCGGAGTGTACTGTGTGGGACTGCTCTGGGTCATGTGTGGCTCTGCCTGTCAGAGTGTGGAATCCCCGTGCAGCCACACAACACACAGCAGACATGCCCAAAGGACCCACCCTCCATGGCCATGGCAGCGCACCTTAGTGATCTCTTCCTTTTGCTTCCGGATGTTGCCCACAATCTCCAGGATGCGCTGGGTGTAAGCCAGCCGGGACACGTCTCTGGGCAGGGTCTCCAGCTCGGACACCTAAGCAGAGAGCCAGCAGGCACTCCCCAGGACCCATGCCCGCCCACCCTGAGCCCCCCAGGGCTCCGGCACGGGCCTTACCAGCTGCTTATAGACCTCTTCCTTCCTGCGAGCCTCCTCGGCAGCTGCCCGCACACTCTGGTGCAGCTCCTGGATCTCTGCCAGCCGTCGAGAAGATTCCAGCTGTCAAGACCCCATACAGGGAGAGGGCAGTCAGCAGAGCACGGGGGACGGACTCCCAGGCAAATACCAAACCTGTCCTGCCTGCAGCCCAGGACCCCACCACCTACCTCTCTGCAATCCTGGAGCTTTCGGAGGTGGCGGTACTCAGCGAGGAGCGGGACCCGGTGCTTTTCCCACTGGCCCGCCAAATGGATGACCCGCTGGGCGCTGCTCTCTACCACGAGCTGGGAATGGTGGGAGGAGGGAAGGTGTTACACAGTCTGGGCGCTTCCACCTCTGACCCTCCTGCTCCAGTCTCAGCCCCACGCCCAGCCCCAGCCCCACCTGCAGCTTGGCGAGGTTGGCAGCCCCGTCCGGCAGCAGCTCCACCGCCCGGCTCTTCAGGCGCAGGGCCTGCTCCCTCTCGGCCATGCTGAGCTCCGTCTGCCGACACTCGGTCTCCACCTGGTACCCCGGGACTCCCAAGCCCAGTCAGTGCGGGGGTTCGAACACACATCACAGGCTCCCAGCCCACACTGAGCCTGGCAGGCCCTGACCCAGCCTGAGCCCAGATAATGCCACACCCCTCCAGCCCCGATGGCCCCCTTGGCTCCTCCTGAGAGCAACAGAGACCTACATGCAGAAACGGGCACCCACAGGCCCCTGTGACTCCTCCACCTCCACCTCCACGCTGACCCCAGAAGCCCTGACAAGCCCCTAAACTTCCTGCTGTGCAGACCAATCATGCCCCACAGATGCCCAGAGATTAAGGTGCCCAGATGTCCCGCTTTTGGCGGGACAGTCCCGGTTTTTAACAATTTGTCCCGAGTCCCGCGGCGGTTTAAAAATCCGGTGGAATAAAAAATCGGGACTTTTTTAAACCACCGCGGGACTCGAGACAAATTGTTAAAAACCGGGACGTCTGATCACCTTACCAGAGATGCCCACACATGTCCTAATCCTCACAGACACTCGCCAGGCCTGACCAGTACTCACAGGCACTCTCACCCCTACGGGTCCACCAAGCCCTGAACCACGCATCCCCTTCCCACCCCCGACGATGCTCCTGAACCCTCGAGAGCCCACACATCCCTAAAGGCCCCTATAAATCCTTCTATACTTGCAGACCTCTATGGAGTACCTCTCATCGTCCTCTCGCCCCCCCAAGCTCTCTAGCCCGGACTTGTGACTGGACCCGACACAGCCCCGCCCGCACCTGCACCAGGCCGAGTCCCAGCGTCTTCATGCTGGCTCCGATCTCTTCAATGCTGCGGTTCACGCCCTCCAGCTGCTCCTGGAGGGCTTCCAGCTCCTGCTCTTGAGCTGCCCATGTGTCCTGGGAGGAACAGTCAGGGTCGGGTGTCAGGCCCAGGAGACAGACAAGGGGCCAGGACACGCCTCGGACACGCCTCGCTGCTCTGCTCACCTGTTCCGGCCACCGGGAGGTGGCCAGCACCTCTGACACCTGGGCTGCCTGGGCCTCAGGCTCCTGGGGGAGGGAGAAGGAGCATCTCACTGTCGATGAAGGCCTTGCCCTCACAGCCCAGCTCAACAGCCCCCACAATCACCTTCCCGTTGAACAGCTGGTGGCCATACCCATGCCCACTTAGCAGCTGGTGACTATCAGACTGACCATATGAGGATCAAGGCAGTCTCTGTGACCTCAGACTAGGGTGTCTGCTCACAAACAAACCTCCCTGATCCTGACAGCTCTGCTCACCTGCCCTGTCTCTGAAGCCCCAGCTGCCCATGAGAAGGATGAGGGCCCCTCTGGGTGACATCCAAGGAGGGCCCAGAGGAAACTTTCTGGGAAGCCTGGAGTTTGCACAAAGAACACCCGTCCAGCCCTAATCGGTTTGGCTCAGTGGATAGAGCGTCGGCCTGTGGACTGAAAGGTCCCAGGTTCGATTCCGGTCAAGGGCATGTACCTTGGTTGCAGGCACATCCCCAGTAGGGGGTGTGTAGGAGGCAGCTGATCGATGTTTCTCTCTCATCGATGTTTCTAACTATCCCTCTCCCTTCCTCTCTGTAAAAAATCAATTAAAAAATGTTAAAAAAAAAAAAAAAGAAAGAAAGAAAGAAAGAAAGAAAGAAAGAAAGAAAGAAAGAAAGAAAGAAAAGAACAGCCCTGACCAGTTTGGCTCAGTGGATAGAGTGTCGGCCTGCGGACTCAAGAATCCCAGGTTCGATTCCAGTCAAGGGCATGTGCCTTGGTTGCGGGCACATCCCCAGTAGGGGGTGTGCAGGAGGCAGCTGGTCGGTGTTTCTCTCTCATCGATGTTTCTAACTCTCTGTCCCTCTCAATTCCTCTCTGTGTAAAATCAATAAAATATATATTTTAAAAAGAATACCCTTCCATCCTTATATAGTTCCCACCCTCCACCCTTTCTCCACTGAAGTCCTGGAGAAGCCAGGGGACCGCTGAGCACCAGCCCCTAGATTGGAGAGGCCACACCTGGTTGGGAACACAGGCACCTGGGTGGCTAAGGTATGGTGTTGGCACATAAAGCAACCACCCGCATGCCCACCGCCCCCTCAGGCCCACCCACCAGACGGAAGGTGAACTTCTCCGAGTGTGTGAAGCGGGAGCCCTTGGGAGCAGCAGTCTTGGTGCCAGCACCCCAGGCCTGCAGCAGCTCTCCCAGGTCCCGGGCTTGCGGGGCCGGCCCCGCCTGGCCCCAGATCTGACGCAGGTGTTCAGCCAGGTGCTTCTGCAGCCGCTGCCGCTGCGCCCGAGTGTCCTCCTGAGAACAGAGCGGGGCAAACGGGACGGTGTAGAGGCCTCCCGTCCGCCCAAAGCCCTGCCTCTTCCGGGAGCCACGTGACAGGGGGCAGCTGACACATCACTCCCCCCAGCCTGCTTCCCTGGCCCACGGGTCTGGGGGGTCTCCTCTTCCTCACAGCCACGCTACCCTCCACCTACTCACTCTTCACACTGGAGGGAAATGTGGGGAGGTGAAGCCTGCCAGCCCCAAATCAGAGAGAGACGCGGGAAGGACATGTGGGGACAGAGCAGAGACAGAGTCAGAGGTGCTGGGCAAAGAAGGGGGTGGAGGCAGAGAGAGAAAGACAAGAACAGGGGTAGTTTTGCCCTAGCCAGTTTGGCTCAGTGGATAGTGTCAGCCTATAGAAACAGAGGGTGGGGCAAATGAGACAGTGTAGAGTCCTGGGTTCAACTATAAGGAGGCAAGCTATAGCGATGTGTCTCTCTCACATCAGTGTTTCTCTTTGTCTTTCCCTCTCCCTTCACTCTCTCTAAAAATCAATGGGAAAATATCCTTGAGTGAGGCTTAACAACAACAAAAGAATAGGGGTAGTTTTGCCCAGCCAGCATGGCTCAGTGGTTGAGCATCAATCTATGAACCAGGAGGTCACAGGTTCGATTCCTGGTCAGGGCACATGCCCAGGTCATGGGCTCAATCCCCAGTAAGGGGAGGGCAGGAGGCAGCCAATCAATGATTCACTCTCATCATTGATGTTTCTAGCTCTCTGTCGTTCTCCCTTCCTCTCTGAAATCAATAAAAAATACATATTTTTTAAAAGAACAGGGACAGTTTTGAGACAACTGAGGAAATCTGATTGTGAACGGTATTAAGAGATCATTGTGCCCTAGCCGGTTTGGCTCAGTGGATAGTGTCTGCCTGTGGACTGAAGAGTCCTGGGTTCAATTCCAGTCAAGGGCACATGCCCAGGTTGTAGGCTCCATCCCCAGTAAGGGTCATGAAGGAGGCAGCCAATCAATGGTTCTCTCTCATCATTGATGTTTCTATCTCTCTCCTCCCATCTCTAAATTCAATAAAAATAAATATTTTTAAAAAGAGAGAGAGATCATTGTTAATTTTTGTTAGGTATGAAATGGCACAGGGGTTACATTAAAAAGTGAATGCCCTTATGAGTTAAGGCATACACATAAGTGTTTAGAGTTAAAAATGACATGTTTGGGATTGATTGGAAATTAATACAGAAGAAACATTGGGGAAACTAGATGAAGAAAGATTGGCAAAATACTTGTAGTTGAAGGTGAGTGACAGTATAATGATTCATTAGAACAGAAATTCTCTCTACTTCTATGTTTGGAATTTTCTGTAAGTTTCAAAAAGACAGATAAAGATGGAACACATGGCAATGGGGGAGACAGAAAGAGAATGTTGTATCTGGGGTGGGGCGGGAACCGGGTGGAGGGGGACAGTGGGGGGAAAGGGGGGAACATCTGTAATACTCTCAACAATAAAAAGCTTTAAAAAGAAAGAGACCATTACCGCCCAGCCAATGTGGCCCAATGGTTGAGCATCAATCCATATAGTAAGAGGTAGCCTGTTAGATTCCTAGTCCAGGTATGTGCCTAGGTTGTGAGCTCCGTCCCCAGTGGTGGGGGGGGCGAGTAGGAGGCAGCCAATTCGTGTTTCCTTCTCATCGATGTATCTCTCTCTCTCCCTCTCTCCCCCTCTTCCTCTCTCTCAAGAAAAAAAGAAGAAGAGGCTGTTGTAGAGGTGGGCAGAGGGGAGAGTGGACGGATCCAGATGAACAGAGTGGGAAAGCCGACACAGAAATGAGAAGAGGGGCAGCAAGACCACAGAATGAGAGAGTGACCAGAGACGTAATGCAGAGAGACTTTGAGACAGAAGCAGGTAGGACAGATCCTGACTGCTCTGGCTGCTACAAACTCATGTTCATTTTTTTCAGTGAAAGGCAGAGCACTATGACCATCCGGGTCTTATTGAGACTCTGAAAGGATGACTCCTCCCCAATCCACAGCCTTTCTGACTCCAATGTTCTCGCGGGGGGGGGGCGGCCCAAGGCAGACGCACACAGAGGGGAGACGATGAAAGAGAGGGACAGAGTGGGGGAAGAGGAGGGGCGGAAAAACCAATGGGAGATAAAATAGGAGCAACAATGACAGGACCTTCCGCAGCAGGAAGTGAAGTACTGGGCAGTACCTGGGAGGGGTGGCGGGATGCCCGGTGGACCCAGTCCTTGTCCCCGGGGTGGTCCTGGCCTGTGTGCCGGCAGAGCTGGGTGGCATGGCATTCGAGGAGTGAGGCTACCCTCCCCGCAGGCTGAGGCACCTGGGCGGGGGCCGGCAGTAACAGGGAGCTTGCCTGGAACTCCCGGGCCTCTGGAAGCAGGAACAGAGTCAGCCAGGCCCACCTCCCCCGTCCTCCCCAGCACCTCCCCAGAGTCTCATGCTCACCTCCTTTGGAACTCATTTCAGGCATGGCAAGCCTGCTGGCATGGAAAGGGTTCTGGGGGGCCGAGCCCTGGGGGGAAACAGAGTCAGAGCCTCTGAGGTGAACCGTGACGGAGCGCACTGGTGAGAGGGGCCAACAATGCGAGCACCCGGATGGGGACAGGAAAGCCAGGCGGGGGCAAGCAGAAATCAGCCTGAGTTGCGGGGTCCCACCTGGAGGCGCTGCAGCTTAGGAGTGCGAAGGAGGGGTGGCACCCAGGGCAGGGCCAGCTGGTCCCGGATTTGGCTCCCAATGGCCCGGGGGAGGATAGCTGAGTCACCTGTGGGGGTAGGGAGGGAGTGTCAATCAGGTGACAATGCCACAACTGCACAAATACAGACCGTGGGAAAATAGCCATCGCTCCCTGACCCCACCCCCCAAGAGATGCACTCCTATCTAGCTCTCAAACTCACACTCAGTCATTCAACAAATACTTACTGAGTACCTACTATGTACCAGCCACTACTTGAGACTCTCAGGCTCTCAGTGACCACGAGGAGATCATAACTAAGGTCATAAGGAGGGTACAGAAAACTGTCAGATGACGATCAGGAAAGGAAGACAGGACTATTGAGAGGACGATGTCATTTTTTAAAAAAATATATTTTATTGATTTTTAACAGAGAGGAAGAGAGAGAGATAAAGAGCTAGAAACGTCGATGAGAGAGAAACATCGGCCAGCTGCCTCTTGCACACCCCCTACTGGGGATGTGCCCGCAACCAATGTACATGCCCTTGACCGGAATCGAACTTGGGACCTTTCAGTCTGCAGACGGACGCTCTACCACTGAGCCAAACCGGCTTCGGCAAGAGAGGACGATGTCATTTTAAATGAGGCAGTCTGCGACTGGCCTCCCTGATATGACGTGATCAGAAATCAAGAGGCTATCTGGCCCAGCCGGTGTGGCTCAGTGGTTGCACGTCAACATATGAACCAGGAGGTCATGGTTCAATTCCTGGTCAGGGCACATGCTTGGGTTGTGGGCTCAATCCCCAGTAGGGGGCATGCAGGAGGCAGCTGGTGGATGATTCTCTCTCATCATTGATGTTTCTCTCTCACCCTCTCCCTTCCTCTCTGAAATAAATAAAAAGATATATATATATATATATATATATATATATATATATATATATATATATATATATATATTTTTTTTTTTTTTTTAAGGCTATCTGGGGGGGACAATAATTCAACCAATTCAAAGGCCCTGAGGCTACAGTGCACCTGGCATATGTGAAGGCATCAAAGAGGCCAATGGGGTTAGAATGAGGGGAAGCAAGGCAGGAGGTGAGGCCCCTCCCAGCACCAACTCACCTGGTTCAGCCCAAGTCCTAGCCCCTTCTGCCCGCCCTGTATCCCTTCTCCCAGCCCTAATCCCAGTTCTCAAAGACACACATCCCCACCCCCTCTCTGGCCACCTCTTTACCATCTCCACCTCTCTCAGCCCCTATAACACCCAAGAATGCCATCCTCTCCCCTCACCCGCATTATACCCCAGGTACCCCATACCTGCAGTCTGGTCTGCGTCCTCAGAGGCATCCGTAGGTAGACGCTCAGCTAAGAAGAGAAGCAGGTCCCGGAGGTCAGGTTCACTGGGGTACAGGAAGTTCTGATAGCCAAGCTCCAAAGGGTAGCCCAGGTCCTAGGGGTTGAGGAGAGGGTCCCTATTAGCCAGGCAGGCAGGCTCCTCTTGCCCCGGGAGCGCTGAACTTTGACCCTAAATGCTCCCACTCTCTCACCAACCATCAGCCTCTGACCCTCTCTTTGGCTCCCCAAAGTCTCTAGGCTTCTGTGGAAGGAGCTATAGAGTGATTCTTGCCAATGTTCCAGAGAGCAAGAAATAAAATTAAAGCTCTAGCTTTCCTAACTATGGCTCAAAATCCAGGGACCCTAAAAGAGAAGATGGGTATTTCTGTATACATGAAAAGAAGTAAAAAAAAAAAAATTAAAGGAAAAATTCAATAATCCAAGTCAAAAGAGTAATGACATGGTGGGGAAAAAAATATTTGGAACTCATACCAGAGGAAATAAAAAGTACCTAAAACTAGCCGAAACCGGTTTGGCTCAGTGGTAGAGCGTTGGTCTGCGGACTGAAAGGTCCCAGGTTCGATTCCGGTCAAGGGCATGTACATTGGTTGCGGGCACATCCTCAGTAGGGGGTGTGCAAGAGGCAGCTGGTCGATGTTTCTCTCTCATCGATGTTTCTACTCTCTATCCCTCTCCCTTCCTCTCTGTAAAAATCAATAAAATATATATATATTTTTTTAAAAGCACCTAAAACTAAAGCAAAAGGGTCAGCAATGCAACAGAAAAATGCACAACAGGCAAAAACAAACAGTTCACCAGAAAAGAAATGAAAATAGCCCTCAGGAAGCTGGTGAGCTGAGGGAGGCTGGATCTTGGCACCATTGTACGTGGTATGCATGACGCTTCAATCTCAAGGATGAGCCAGCGCTGAGTTCTGTGCCTCGGTGAGCCATGGCTTTCAAGAGCTCTGAGAGTTCCATCCACGTGAGGCGCACAGCATCCATGGGACACAAAACTGACTTTGGGGTCCAGGACCTCTGGCACCCTGGGGCCAACTGAGTCTCCCGTGGACCGAGGATGTTCCCTCGTGGCCTCAGAGGTAATTTGGACTTTCAGCTTCCAGAACTGCGAGGCAACACATTTCTGTTTTTAAGCCAAAAACAAATCCCTTAAACACGTGGAAATATGTCCAACCTTGCTTATAAGAGAGACATGAATGGAAGGCACACTGAGAGACTTCATATGAGCATCACTGATCGGGACAGCCTGATGCTCCATTCTCCTGTGGTGCACTGAGAGGGATACACCATCACCGGAGCAGTGTTCCTACCGCAAACCGGAATCTACCCATTAGAAAACACTCAGAGCAATTCAGACTGTGGGGCATACCAACAACGGGCCTGGGTGCTTCAAATACATTTGTTATTAAAAAAAAAAAAAAAAAAAAAAAGATCCCAAAGCAAAAGAAGGTAGTTCAACACTTCCGATTAGAGATGTAACAATGAATCAAAATGTTATTCTTGACTAGACTCTTTGAAGTTTAAAAAGCTATAGAGGATACTTTTGTAACAACTGGGGAGATCTAATCTAGAACTTGGATACTATTACATTTCCTGGCTGTGATCCTGGTACTGTAGTTATGCTGGAGAATGTCTTTGCTTAGGAGAAACACATTCCATTTTAGGTATGAAATGTCATGATGTAAGCCACTTTCAAATGGTTCAGCGAAGAAGTGTGCATTTAGGTGTGTAAAAAAATGGAGCAAGCCCTAACCGGTTTGGTTCAGTGGATAGAGCGTCGGCGTGCGGACTGAAAGGTCCCGGGTTCGATTCCGGTCAAGGGCATGTACCTTGGTTGCGGGCACATCCCCAGTAGGGGGTGTGCAAGAGGCAGCTGATCGATGATTCTCTCTTATCAATGTTTCTGACTCTCTATCCCTCTTTCTTCCTCTCTGTACAAAATCAATAAAATATATATTTAAAAAAAAAGAATACATATCCACAAGGTTGTTCAGTACAGTATTCTTTGCAGAATATTGGAAACTCCCAAAATGACCAAGCATAGGAGAGTGGTTGAATCAATCATGGTTCATAGTTCACGATGGACTACTTTTCAGCTGTAGAAAGTGGGAAAATATTAAGATCTCTACTATTTGATATGAAATGATTTCCAGGATATACTGTTAGAGTAAAAAAAATAAAAATAAAAATAAACCTAAGAAACTAATATAAGTTTCCTTTTGTGTAAGAAAGAAGGAAGTAGAATATATATTTGCTTATATCTGCATTTTCAAAAACTGGAAAGATACACAAGAAACTAAGCAAACACGTAGGGGTAATGGAGTGAATGCTTGGCAATCTCTTCTACAGTTTCAGTAGTTAACCTCCTTTTACCTATTTCATAGTATTTTTTTTTTTATATCAATTCCTGTTTAAATTGCTGGGGTTTCTGTCTCCAGACTGGATTTCTGTTAACAAAATAACCTACTCCAAACAATAAATCATTTTTTTAAAAGACACTACAAGCTTTGGTGTAAAAAAAGATCGGGGTTGAAACCCAGCCTGTGCTACTTACTGGCTGTAAGGCCTGGGACTGGTTATGAACACCGAGAAGCTCAGATTTCGGGCTGGAAAAAAGAGCTGACAGTGCTTCCCCTAGGTGGCTGCTTTAGAGCTACAAGGCCCACCAGGGTTCTGGGTAGGGACGGAAAGAAAGCCTTTTTCTTCCAGAGTTGCTGTTGATCTGGAGCTGCCTAGACTCTGACATCAGACTTCCCTGAATTCATGTCTAAGTTCTGCCTCTTACCAGCTGTGTGACCTCAGGCAAACCACTTAACCTCTCTGTGCTCCACTTTCCTCATCTGGAAAAAAAAAAAAAAAGGATACCAGCAGTGCCCACCTCAGAAAGTTGTCATGAGAATTAAATGAGTGAACACCATGTTACCACAGTGTCTGGCACAGAGCACACACTCAGAAAAAAAAATCATTATCATATGCACATGTACAGTGTACTGGGTCACAACGTGAGATATATTTATTCTGGAGGGTCACGGTCAAAAACGTGTGAAAACCACTGGCTTTTAAGCTACTTGACTTTGGGTTTTTTCCGACACCTGCAATCAAAGAGTTGTGACTAATAGAGAAACTCATTCCAGGAGTGGGGTGTGTGAAGTGACAGACACCAAAATATGGAGGTGGCTGAGTCGTAGAAAGTGGTGGCAGGAGTAGGGTACGGGAAGAGGCAGACACCAGAAGGCGGCAGTGCTGAGCCAAGGGGGGGCTCCCGGGCCAGCACAGCTGGATTAAGAGACACCTCTGTCTGCTGCGTAAGCACAGAGGTCCAGGGCCCAGACAGTCACATGAAACTCTCCATCACTGAAAAAGCCACACTCTCGGCCCCACTCTAAATATAGTGTGAGCAAAAGTAGGTCAACATCAAATCCAGGGGGAGGCAGCACTGAGAGAAGAGAGGAACAGAGAGACCTGGGGAAGACTGACCCTCCCCACCACACACACACACACACACACACACACACACACACACACACGCCTCAGTATCTCCCACTCATTGAGAATACAGCTTCAGGCCATGGGACAGAGTGCCTGCCTTGTACTGCCAAGACCCCCAGCCAGAACCTGAGAACCCCTGAGAGCTGGGTGGGCCTGAGAGATAAGGGATGGGCAGGGCTCTGAGGCCTGTTGCTAAGAGACAGACACTGTACAAGCAAGGTCCAAATTCAAGAAACCTGACCACCTTGGCTTCTGGGTCTAAATGGAAGTGTTCAATGTAGTTACTGTATTGACCCTCTACCACCATACACTGGGCATTCTAGATGTATTTGCATTCATATGTAGCCACAGGGTGCTGGAATGCAAGCAGCCAAGCCAGGCCTACCCAATAATACTAATACCACTTATACAAAGCTTATTATAACCCAGCTCTGCATAGATCAACTCATTTTCAATCCTTACATCAGCTCTATGTGGTAGGTACAATTCTCACACCCACTTTACACATGAGAAAACGTAGGCCCAAAGAAAGTAAGAGCCCTAGCCGGTGTGGCTCAGTGGATAGAGCACTGGCCCGTGGACTGAAGGGACCCAGATTCGATTCCAGTCAAGGGCATATACCTCAGTTGCCCGGCCCTGGTTGGGGCATGTGTGGGAGGTAACCAACCAATGTGTCTCTCCCCTACCCTTCCACTCTCTCTAAAAAATCAATGGAAGCCCAGCTAGCGTGGCTCAGTGGTTAAGAATCAAGGTTCAATTCCCATTCAGGGCAAATGCCCAGGTTATAGTCTTGATCCCCACTAGGTGGTATGCAGGAGACAGCCAATCAATGATTCTCTCTCATCATTGATGTTCCTAACTCTCTCTCCCTCTGATTTTCTCTCTTAAATCAATATATATAATATATATTTAAATCAATGGGGGGAAAATATCCTCAGGTGATATAAGTACAACCAATGGACACAAAACTCTGGGGAGGGAGGGGATGTATAGGAGGGGGGGGCAATGTTAAAATATGTACACAGATAATAATTTAATAAAAAAAATAAAAATAAAATATCCTCAGGTGAGGATTAACAAAGAAATTAAGAGACAGATTTGGAGTTATTCTCATGAAAGGCAGGTTGTGTGCGGCCGCCACAGGGAAGAGCGCAGTGTTAGTGCAGAAAGAGTTTTCAGTTAACATATATCTTCCTTTGGGTACCATCCCAACTCCACGTGATCCTGAAGCAGCCAATCACAGCGTCCATGAATGACCATGTCAGCCACCTGGGCCAATCTCAATACACAGCGGTTAATTCAGGAATGAGCATGTGAATCAAGCAGGGCCTTTTCGGAAACTGGCAAGTGGATACTATGGGGGGGAATTCTTGGCGCTAAGCTGAAAATACAGGGGCCAGGGGCAGCCCAGGCCCAAACTAGATCAACTCTTTTAATGCTCATAACGACCCCAATTTTATCATCTTGATTTCACATTTAAGGAAAGAAACTAAGACCCAGAAGGCTTAGAGTCACACAGTTAGCAAGTGGTGAAGTGAGGGTCAGAACTACTCAGGCAGCCAAAACTGGTTTTGCTCAGTGGATAGAGTGTCAGCCTGGCCTGCGGACTGAAAGGTCCCAGGTTCGATTCGGGTCAAGGGCATGTACCTTGGTTGCGGGCACATCCCCAGCAGGGGGTGTGCAGGAGGCAGCTGATCGATGTTTCTCTCTCATCGATGTTTCTAGCTATCCCTCTCTCTTCCTCTCTGTAAAAACTCAATAAAATATATTTTTTTAAAAAGAACTACTCAGGCAGTTTGACAGAGAGCCAGCAGCCTTCATGCTAAGCCACAGAGGGAGGTGGCAAAGAGGAAAGGCAAGAGTTTCGAGGAGGAAGGAAGAGCCTGTGTTGGGAGGAGGGAACTCACCATGCAGGCCTGAGCCAGGCTCATGGCCAGGCGGAAACGGGCAGACATGGCAAGAGGCAGCAGCGGGCTGAGGCTGGAGCCCACAGCGGGGTCGATCACACGCAGGCAGCGAACAACAGCTTCCACAACCAGCTCAGCGGTGAAGGCTCGCAGGGTCTGCACGTCTGGAGGAACCGCCCTGAGGAAAAATGGGGAGCAGTCAGAAAACCAATCAGGCTGGGCTGGGCTGCCTTCCAGAAGCACTAGCATTGGAGTGAGGGTGAAGAGGACGGCCATGGTTCAGACAGGTCCTGGGGGTTGATGAAGGCAATTTCCATTTGGAAAACTAAGAGCTGAGGATGGCCCTAGCCAGTCTGGCTCAATGGATAGAGCATGGGCCCTCGAACTGAAGGGTCCCAGGTTCGATTCCAGGCAAGGACATGTACTTCAGTTGCAGGCTCCATCCCCTGGTCAGGGCACATGCAGGAGGCAACCAATCTATGTGTCTCTCTCACACCAACATTTCTCTCTCTGTGCCTCTCCCTTCCCTTCCCCTCCCTCTAGAAATCGATGGAAAAACATCCTTGGGTGGGGATTAACAACCACAAAACAGAGGATGTCCTCAGCTCCTAAGAACTTGCTGCAGGAGAAGAGTGGATGGAAGGGATCTGAGTTGAGAAAATCTCCGGTTTCCCTATGCTTAAAAGCCCCAAAGTACTGGGGTCTGGGAAGGGCAAGGGGCCTATGTGGTATGGTTTCTGGTCCCCTGATGTCATGTTCTCTAAATGTCAGAGGCTCCTGGATATTGAGCTGCTTGAGTTCTGAGACTATATGTTGGGAGGCTGGAGTTTCCAGAGGTTCCAAATGTCAGGACCCCTGAATTCAAGCAATCCAGAAATCAGGCTCCTTACAGGATGGCATCTGGGTTCGCCCCCGAATGCAGGAGTCCTGTGTGTCCGGGTCACCAGGCCTTGAGGCCGTCAGAATTCAGGCTCCTGGGAAACTGAGTTTTCAAGTTCCCACGTATCCACTCCCAGAGTTTTGGGAATCCCTGAGTGGGAGGGAGCTGGGGTTTCAAAGTTCCCTGGTTCTCAGGAGATAGGCGCCTTAGAATCTCCAGGCATCAGGATCCCAGGATCGTGATCTTAAGATCACAGATTTCAAGGTCCCGGGTCTTGAGGTTCCAACGTTTTAATGTTTCCATGTGTCTGGGTCCTTGATCTGGGGGTTTCACAAGTGTCGGGCTTGAGAGGCTCCTGGGCGTGTGTGTGTGTGTGCGTGCGTGCGTGTGTGTGTGTGTGTGTGTGTGTGTAAGGGGAAAGGTTGTAGGATCCTGGAAGTTGGAGCCCTGGATAGCAAGGATCAGGGTTTTAAGGTTCCCGGGTGACTGGGTCCGGAGTTTTGGAGTCCCGGATATAGGCATGCCGGGGTGGGCGGGGGCTGTGTCCTTACGTGCCGGCCTGGCGCAGGGAATGGATGAGGATTCGGTCTGCCTCCTCCATGGTGAAGCTGTGTCCGAGTCTGGGGCTGGGTCCAGGGCCGGGTCCAAGAAACGAACAAGAGAGGCGAGCTGTGGAAACCCAGCCCCGCGCCCGCGGTCCCAGGAGTGTCACGGGCCGCCCCGGGCGCGCTGGGTAGTGTAGTTCCAGCAGCGCCTGCAGCTCCGGGAGCGCCCCGGGCGGATGTGGACGCGGGGTCGGACCCACAATGGCTGCTAGGAGTTGTAGTTCTTCCGCCTACACTGCAGCGGCTCTCGCAAGTTTGCAAAAAAGAGCGGATCTCCTGCATGTGCGCGCGCGCGCGTTTTGGAGCTGAGCGCGCTCGGGAGCGCCTTGGGGCGCGCGCGGGGCGTGCGTGCGCGTGTGCGTGCGCGCGCGCGCGCTGGAAGGGCGGGGCGAAGGGGGACTTCTTGACTCTTTCATTTAGGGCGGCGTTCCTCTTCCAGGGGCTTCATCACAAGGAAGGACAACAGCCTGTGATTATTGCAATCGAGAGGCTAGTGTAGGCGGGCAGGGGCTTTAGCACGCAGGATCCAGGGTGGAGTCTCAGCTCTTGAGCTCGGATCTTTAGCTCAGCTTGCTAACTGTGCCATGCTGGGTGGGTTACATAACTTCCCTAATCTTAGTGTCCTCGTCTGTAAAATGGACTACGGTATTCTCCCTCCCCACAGGCCCGGTTCCGCTTTCTGCTGTTTCCCGAGATCCAGCGCCATCTGGAAATATTAAGCGGAAATTTCCAGAAATAAATCATTCGCAAGTTTTTCAATCGCACGCCATTCTGAGTAGCGTGATGAAATGTCGGGCCACCTGGCTCCGTTCCCTCCCTTCACCCTATCCCGCCCCCCAGCGTGAATCATCCCTTTGTCGCTGTAAATGCTACCTGCCAATTAGTCACTTAGTAGCCTTCTCATGATCAGAAACACTGTGACAGTATTGCAGTGCTTCTGTTCAAGGAACCCTTATTTTACTTAATAATGGCCCCGAAGTGCAAGAGTGGTGATGCTGGCAATCCAGATATGCCAAAGAGAACCATAAAATGCTTCCTTTAAGAGAAAAGCTGTATATGCACCGCAGGGAGGGGGAATATAGTATATCCAGGGCTCAGTACTAGGGCTCTTTCAGGCTTCCACTGGGGTACTTGATAGATAAGGGGGAGACTATTGTACCTGCTTCCTTTGATTAAAACAAAATTAATTCATGTAAAGCACGTTGTACTATGTACCTGACACATAATAAAATAAGAAAAGAGTATGTACATTGTAGCTATGAAGTAACCATGCATTTAGTAAATGCTTTAATATGTTATACATATGTATACAATTCAACCAGTGTATATAGATGCAGTAAACATCTATAAAACCACCATTCATTACAAAGATCACCCTAATGCGGTCCTGGCACATCTGATCTGTACTTCAATAAAAGATGTTTGCTTTGCCGAAACCTGTTTGGCTCAGTGGATAGAGCGTCAACCTGCGGACTGAAGGGTCCCGGGTTCGGTTCTGATCAAGGGCACATACATTGGTTGCGGGCACATCCCCAGTGGGGGGTGTGCAGGAGGCAGCTGATTGATGTTTCTCTCTCATCGATGTTTCTCGCTTTCTATCCCTCTCCCTTCCTCTCTGTAAAAAAATCACTATATATATATATATATATATATATATATATATATATATATTTTTTTTTTTTTTTTTTAAAGATGTTTGCTTTGCAAAAAAAACACAACTGTCTTCATTGCTCAGTAGTGCCATGTATGTCATAAAGCATGGGTACATATATGTAGTACTCAGGTTTGGAACTTTATTCTGTTTTTAATTTCTGCAGCTTTATAACAAGCCTTGATATATAATATGGCAAATCCTCCTCCGATCTTGTACTTATTCAAAGGATTTTGGCTTTTCCAGGTCCTTTGTAACCAATATACATTTTAGAGCCATCTTGTCAAATTCCATGGAAAAACTTTTGAGATTTTGTTTGGGACTGCATTAAATCTCTAGATCATTTTGAAAAGAATTGACATCTTCCCAGTTTTTACTATTTCAATTCGTTAATTTAATATATACTAGTATGTCCATTTATTTTGGTCCCCTTTAATCACTTGATAATATTTGATAATTTTTTTTTGCATGGGGATCTCACACATATATTATTTTAGTTCTACTCTTATGCACTTCAAATCTCAGATACTGCTGGAAAATATCATTTTATTTTAATTTCTGACTGGTGCTGGTATATATTTTGTAAAAATATGTTTTTAGCCCAGCTAGCGTGGCTCAGTGGTTGAGCATCGACCTATGAACCTGGAGGTCCAGGTTCAATTCTTGGTCAGGGCACATGCCTGGGTTGCGGGCTCCATCCTCCTTGTGGGGCCTGCAGGAGGCAGCCGATCAATGATTCTCCCTCATCACTGATGTTTCTATCTCTCCCTCGCCCTTCTTCTCTGAAATCAATAAAAAATGTTTTTTAAATATATTTTTTTTAATCAGTGCCTTTTCTGTTACCAGGCTCTGGCCCACAAATGTCCCATCTTTGACCCTGCTCACCCTCCATCCAATCCAACCCTGCTATGGCCCCGCCCAGTGACCTTAATCTCTCCAAAGCTGGGGGAACGAGGAGGGCTGTTTGCAGATGGCTCTTCAACCTTGAAAGGAGGATGTCGGCATCTGAAGGCGGGAAAGGTGAGAGCAGCCTTCCACCCCTGCAGACCCTTTGAGCAACCCTAGGCTCTGCTCTACCCCTGGCCCCTCTGACTCACCCACTGCCCACCAGGACCCCATCCCTGGTGAACCACCAGGTGACCAGGATCATCCTGTTCCCATCCCAGCCAACCCCAAACACAGCCTTACCTCCAACTAAGCCATGAAGCTCAGCGTGACCCAGACGCTGCTCTCTACGGCCTCCCTTCCCCATCCACAGCCATAGTTACCAGCTGAAACCCAACCCCAATCCTGGCTTTCACCCCTATCCTAGTGCCCACCCATCTTCAACTCCACAGCCAGCCCCAGGGTTAATCCTAACACAAACCATACCAACCAGAGGGCAAATCCCCATTCGAGTCCAAACCCCAACACAGATACCGACCTTACCACGAGCTCTAAAGTCACCTAACCTCAACCCCAGCCCCTGGATGTCAATGCTGTTAGCAAGTGGCTCTCTGGCTTTCCAGAAAGAGCGCAGATCCATTTTTAAGGGGGAAAATAGAAATAGAGAACACACACAATGGTGGTAGTAAGTTGTGAGAGCTTGCTGCCAGAGTCTACCTGGATTTGACTCCCAATTCAACCACTTCATCAAGTCATTTAACCCCTCTTTTTGCATCAATTTCCTCACCTGCAAAATGGGAATAATATTGTGTGCCAGGCAATCTCCTAAATGTTGAACTAATTTAATCCTCACAACAACCCTATAATACAGGTTCTCTTATTATCATCCCATTATACAGATAAGGAAATTGAGTCTCAGAGGGGTTATGTAAGTTGCTCAAGGCCGCATGAAGCTATCAAGTGGTAAAGTCAGGATTGAAACTCAGCTTCTTTCCTCCAAAGCTGGGGCTCTTAACCAGGTCAATCTACTGCCTCTCAGAGGCTTAAGCAAGGCCATGGGGATTGGGAATGACCTTAGCTGAAAACCCCAATGCAAAATTCAGATCCCATCCTTAACTTCAGCTCCAACCTTGACCCTAACTCTAATCCCAGGTCACTCAAATACCCAGTCCTAACCCTAAATCTCAAGCACACTCCACTCCACCTGTATTTAAACCCAACCCAAAAACCCACCACTTGAATTTACCCTAAATCTGCCTCCAGCTATAAACTTAATGGTACCCCATGCCAATTTAAACTATCCCAAGTCTAACACCAAACCCTACTTCACTTGGAAATGTAACCTCACCTTCACTCCTCTATAAACTCCCCCTCTAGCCCCAATCAATTCCAAAACCAACTCTTACCACCCCAATCCTCAGGTACCCCTAGCTTTTCCTACTTTTACATGTTCTTCTTTCCTTCCCTCAGACTTGATTGCCCTTAATAACCTGTCCCTCCTGACTTGATTTCTCCACCTAGACATCACCCCAGAGCCCAGTCCAGCCAATGGGGCAGGCCCTGGTCCTGAATGGGGGCTGTGCCCTGGACCCCCAGAGTCAGGAGGTGAAATCAGTGGGCCATCAGGCCTGGGAACCCCTAAGCGAAGGACTCAGCACAGTAAGCACAAGACGGTGGCAGTGGCCAGCGTTCAGCGGTCACCCCGGGCGCTCTTCTGCCTCACCCTGGCCAACCCTCTGCGGCAGTCCTGCATCAGCATCGTGGAATGGAAGCATCCTGGAAAGCCAGGGGCAGGCTTCAGGGGGTGAGGTCATGAGATTACTAAGAGTGAGGGATTTGGGTCAGGATTAGCATGGATCAGGGGTCAAGTACTGGTTTCTGGGGGAATTTGAGAAAAGTGAAGGTCATTCACTAGGGAGTCAAGAGTCAAGGACTAAACCACAGCAAGAGTTTAAGATGGCCATTCAGGGGAGTCAGAGTCAAGGCCTTGGTCAGGGTAGGGGCTGGGAATGTGAGGGCTAGTCACCTTGGGGTCAAGGGTGAGCATTGGGTGTGGAGGACCCCAAGGGAATGTTGGGGTTCTAAGGCTGCTTTGCCTGGGTCCTTGACTGTGTCCACCTGAGGCCCTTCGACATCCTCATCCTGCTGACCATCTTTGCCAACTGCGTGGCCCTGGGGGTCTACATTCCCTTCCCAGAAGACGACTCCAACACTGCCAACCACAACCTAGTGAGTTTTGCTTCACCATGCCCGCCCTGTCAGATACAGCCCCAATAGAACGACACCTCAAGCCTTCCAGCCAGGCCCTCTCTTCTCTGATCCAGATGACTCACCTCTGCCCGGTCCGACCCTCTGTCCCGGATATGCCCTTCCCCCCTACCTCTACCCCCATCAACCCCCAACCCAATTAATCCGGGATCTCCGGCTCCGTCCTCAGGAGCAGGTGGAGTACGTATTTCTGGTGATTTTCACTGTGGAGACAGTGCTCAAGATCGTGGCCTATGGGCTGGTGCTCCATCCCAGCGCCTACATCCGCAATGGCTGGAACCTTCTCGATTTCATCATCGTCGTGGTTGGGTGCGCATCTGCGGGGCACACCCCTCCTCCCCTTCCCCCCCAGTTCAACTTTCCATCCCAAGCCCGCTGAATCCAGGGCTCAGGGAAGCAACTACAATACTTGCAATTGCTCCCATTGGGCAGCCAGAATCAGGAATATGTTAAGCCTATGTGCATTGCTGATTACAGAGACTTGTGCTCTTCTCAGGAGAGGAGAGGGATGGGAAGGGGTGCCAAAGCCTGACACCTGCCCTCGCCTCGTACCTTGCTCACCCCTCAGGTTGTTCAGCGTGCTGCTGGAGCAGGGCCCGGGGCGGCCTGGAGATGCTCCGCACACTGGAGGGAAGCCGGGGGGCTTCGACGTGAAGGCGCTGCGGGCATTTCGGGTGTTGAGGCCACTGAGGCTGGTTTCTGGGGTCCCGAGTGAGTGTAACGCCTGCTGGGGTTGAAGGTAGGGAAGGGGTGCGGCAGGAGGACTTAACGGGCCCCGCCCCTACTTCACCCAGCCCTGGTTCCCCGCAGGCCTGCACATAGTGCTCAATTCCATCATGAAGGCGCTGGTGCCGCTGCTGCACATCGCTCTGCTCGTGCTCTTCGTCATCATTATTTACGCCATCATTGGACTCGAGCTGTTCCTCGGACGCATGCACAAAACGTGCTACTTCCTGGGATCTGGTCAGCCAGCCAGCCCCTCCAGGGACAGGAAGCGTCCCTCCGCTGCCTCCTAGGCCAGACCCTGTTCTCAAGGAGACCCCAATTCACAAGACTCCGCCCCCAGACTCAGGCTCCCCAAAGACAAGCCCTACCCACAATCGCTCACTCGCTAATAGCTCTGCCCTATCACAAGACTCCACCCTCTAGCCACTTAAGACTCCATCCTACGCAACTAGTCCCAGATATTCAAGCCCTTCACCCGGGCCCCCACCCTCTTTTTAAGAAGCCCTCCAAAATTCACAAGCCTCTGCCCCCAGATTGATACCTCAGTTTTATTTATAAAATTCTACCCCAAGATTTACAGTCCCACTCCCAACATCCCTGGGCTTCGGACTCAGCTTCCCAGTGGTTCAGAATCCTGACCTGGCAGAGTCAGGGTCTAAGGGTTGTTCTTGATTTAGAAAGATCTTGGACCCTTAGTTGACCTTCCTAGGTGGGCGGAGCTACAGGGTGGCCGAGAGTGCGGGTGGGTGTGGTTCAGAGCCCAGACCCCTGTCTTCCAGCAGAGATGGAAGCGGAGGAAGACCCGTCGCCCTGCGCGTCTTCAGGCTCCGGAGGCTCTGGGCGTGCGTGCACGCTGAACCAGACCGAGTGCCGCGGGCGCTGGGCAGGGCCCAACGGAGGCATCACTAACTTCGACAACTTCTTCTTCGCCATGCTGACGGTCTTCCAGTGTGTCACCATGGAAGGATGGACGGATGTGCTCTACTGGGTGAGGTGGAAGGAGGGCACACAGTTTAGAGGCTGTACCTGCCTTTTCTCTGTGAGCTCTGAGGCAGGAATGTCTGCATGCCCTGAGGGAAGCATGTCCTCTCTCTCCCCAGATGCAGGATGCCATGGGGTATGAGCTGCCCTGGCTGTATTTTGTGAGTCTCGTCATCTTTGGGTCCTTCTTCGTCCTCAACCTTGTACTTGGCGTCCTGAGCGGGTGAGGAGCCTCGACACCCCCCCCCCCCCCTCCTCCTGCCCCTCAGACTCTGTCTCATTTTTTCTTCCTGGAAAACTCCTAGGCAACCTTCAAAACCCATCTGAAATACCCCACCATCCATTCAGTCAATATTGAGCATCTACTGGGTGCAAAGCACCATTTTAGGAATGGAACAAGAGACAAAAACCTCTGCCTTCCCAGATATTACATTTGGGAGTTAGGGGGAAGACAGACTATAGCAACATATACAATAAGTAACATATACGTAGTGTTTTATATGGAATATGTCCTATGAAAAGGAAAGAAGAATAAAAATAGGAATCGGAAGGCATCTGGCCAATTTGGTAGAACAGGGAAAAACACTTGCATATCAATTTTGATCAACTCTACAGTACATTTTGGATTTATGGCACATTTGCAAAAATTGCAGTTGAAGGTACATTAATTGGTCTTATGCCTTTTTTAATGTATTATTGTGGATAATGAAGATGTTTGCATGGCCAAAAAAAAAAAAAATAGGAATGGGGCTATCTTCCAGTTATAAATAGGGACAGTGAGGACAGGCCTCCTTGAGAAGGTATTACTGAGTAAAAATGTAAAAGAGATGAGGGAATGAGTCATGTGGCTCTCTGAGGAAAGTGTCCCAAGCAGAGGGAACATTCTGTGCAAAGGCTCCAAAGCACGGATGTGCTTGGCATATTCAAAGAACAGCAAGGGTGTCAGGGTGGCTGGAATGGGGAAGGCGAGGGGGCCAGGGTGGTTCCTCCACCTCACCCTCTATCCTCCACCCTCAGGGAGTTCTCCAAGGAGAGGGAGAAGGCAAAAGCACGGGGGGACTTCCAGAAGCTGCGGGAGAAGCAGCAGTTGGAGGAGGACCTGCGGGGCTACCTGGACTGGATCATGCAGGCAGAGGAGCTGGACATGGAAGACCCCTCAGCTGATGGCAACCTTGGTTCTGTGGCTGAAGAGGGCAGGGCTGGCCACCGTAGGCAACCCCAATGTGGCCCATTCCCTGCTCCATGTGAGGTGCCCTCCTGAGACCCAGATCTCGCCTGCAACAACTCTAGGCCCAGCCCTCATATGTGACCTAGGATACAGAACCTAGATCTAGATTCAGACCCACCTCCCAACTGTACTCAGAACAGATTCCAAATAACCCACCTCCCACACACACAGCCCTTCCCCTGCCTCAGGCCATGGTCCTCAACTGTCCTCCCTACCTCTGCAGGACCACAACTGGCAGAGCTGACCAGTAGGAGGCATGGACATCTACGCTGGTTCAGTCACTCCACCCGCTCCACACACTCCACCAGCAGCCATGGTGGGTGTCCGTCCTGGTTGGGGAGGGGCAGGATGGGTAGATGGAGCAGAAAGCCAAGGATGGAAACTTGGGATCTTCATGTGCTGACCTCTGTTCCCACCCGGCCCACAGCCAGCCTGCCAGCCAGTGACACTGGTTCCATGGCAGAGACTCCAGGCGATGAGGAAGAGGAGGATGGGGCTCTGGCCAGTTGTACACGCTGCCTGTGAGGGCCCCAACCCCTTGACCCCTGACCCAGCCCAGAACTCAGTTCAAACCCTGACCCCAGTGCTTACTTTAGTTTCCAACCTTGACCTCAGCCCCTGACTTCTGATCCTAGCCACTGACTGCCCCTCAGCCCTTTATGACACTCACCTCCCATCAACCTCTTTTACAGAAACAAGATCATGAAAACCAGGGTCTGGTAAGTTGAGGAAGTTATGTGACTCCTGGACCCCATGTCTCTGTGATCCTTACCTGAGTCCCACAGGGCAGGCTGAGGTAGGTGATCTCAGCCAATGGGTGATCTCCTTTCTGCCCAGCCGCCGCCTCCGTCGAGCCAACCAGGGTCTCCGGGCATGCTGCCGGCGAGCTGTGAAGTCCAATGCCTGCTACTGGGCTGTGCTGCTGCTTGTCTTCCTCAACACGCTCACCATCGCTTCAGAGCACCACGGGCAGCCCATGTGGCTCACTCAGACCCAGGGTGCGCCTCCCAGCCTGCCAGCCCTCTTCCCCAGCCTCCAATTCCCTTCATCCCAAGAGCTCCAATTCAGGATCCCTCAGGTGTCTCAGACCCCCAAACACTGCCTTCCCCACAAGTAAATGCAGAAATCTTAACCTGTCCCATCTCACTTGTAGCCTACACTTCCGTAGCTCTTTTATTATTATTATTGTCTAAAGCACATGTGTCAAACACAAGGCCCGCGGGCCAAATCCAGCCCGCCAGGCCTTACAATGTGGCCCGCACCGCGCTGTCATCACTGCACTCCGCTGTCAGTTTATGACATTGTCAGTTTATGACTGTTCAGTAAACCATTCGGCCCACGATTTAGGCTGGATTTTAGATTTTGGCCCCTTCTCTGATTGAGTTCGACACCCCTAGTCTAAAGTCTTACATAGGTCTTCTTTTATCCCAGTTGACATTCCCCCCCCTCCCCCAGACATTCCCACCTCAGGCAAGCAACCACTGGCCCAGCATCTGTGTCCATTGGTTATGCTAATATCCATGCATACAAGTCCTTTGGTGCTCTCTAACCCCCCCCTCCCGCCCCCTACCATTTGTCTCTGGATCTATTTTTGTTCATCATCTTTATTATTATTATTGATTTCAGAGAGGAAGAGAGAGGGAGAGAGAGATAGAAACATCAATGATAAGAGAGAGAATCATTGATCAGCTTCCTGGTGCACACCCCTACTGGGGATTGAGCCTGTAACCCAGGCATGTGCCCTTGGCCGGAATTGAACCTGGGACACTTCAGTCTTCAGGCCAACGCTCTAGCCATTGAGCAAGCAACCGGCTAGGGCAGAGTCCAGGCTCTTAACACCACACTGGACAAGTTAACCCCTCTGTGCTTCAATTTTCTCATCTACAAAATGAGATGGTTATAGTACTCACTTTATGGGGTGGGTAGGAGGATTAAATTAAAGTGGAAAGTGCTTAGCACATTGCCTAACACGTTATAACTGATAGTTCTTACAAGAATTCATTTTCATCTCAACCCCAACCTTAATACTGAGTACTCTTCTAACCCCAAACTTCAAACCAACCCCAGTCCTAATTAAAACCCAGACTCTAACTCTACCCTTGAATTGGAGCTTTTCTGGACTCACAGAGACTGATTGATGCCCCACCCCAACTCTGCCCTTTACCCCAACTCTAAGCCCCTCATCCACTCTGACCTATAAATTCACCCCAATTCCTAACCCTAATCCCACCCCCAGCCTGTGCCTGGCCTGATACCAGCTATCCCAGATCATCCCATGGCCCTTCCTCCTCACATGTCACCATGGAAACTGGCCAGCCCTCCCCCTTTCCCCACAGAGTATGCCAACAAAGTGTTGCTCTGTCTGTTCACGGCGGAGATGCTTCTCAAGCTGTATGGTCTGGGCCCCGCAGCCTACGTTTCCTCCTTCTTCAACCGCTTTGACTGCTTCGTGGTCTGTGGGGGCATCCTGGAGACCACACTGGTGGAAGTGGGCGCCATGCAGTCCCTGGGCATCTCAGTGCTCCGATGCGTGCGCCTCCTCAGGATCTTTAAAGTCACCAGGTATGTGTTTGGGGAGGGGGGAGAGGAGACTGAAGCCATAAACACAGCCCCAACAGCCCACACCCCAGTCCCAATAATAATAATAATAATAATAATAATATATATATATATATATATATATATATATATATATATATATTTCACCATCTAATTTGCAAATATCCATTGAGTGCCTGCTGTGTACCAGGCACCATTCCAGGCCTTAGGGAAATACCAGGAATCAAAGCGGACACCAGTTCCTGCCTTTGTGGAGATTCAAGTTCTGTGGGAAGGGTGTCTACTCCATTTCCATCTTCTTCCTCAACCTCAACCCTGCCTCTGAACTCAACTCCATACTCATGCCCAACCCAAACCCCATCCCAACCCTCAACTACAACACCATCTCTAGCCCAACTCCCAACCACTCATCATTCACAAGCCCATTTACAACCCGAACACCCAATCCAACCCCATCTCCAACCTCATTCCTAACTCACAGCCTCATTCCCATCACTAACCACAATCCCCCCATTCCTAGCTCCTAACCATCAGTTAATCTCCAACCACAGCCCTGTTCCCAGCCCCAATCTTATCCCCAACTCAGTCATCTACAACTCCAAACACTCCCCAATCCTAACCCCAACATTGACCCCAGCTGCAATTTCAAACTCCAACCCCAGTCCTGGTCCCAACCTGAAAACGAATTCTAGCTCCATCAATTTCCATTTACCCTCCATCCTAACCTCATCTCCCATTATTCCCCTAACGCTTAACCCCAATCTCAATCTTCCTCTCACTTCTTATCTTTGCCTCACCCCAGCTCCGAAATCACTTCTGACCCTGATACCAAAGGCCATTTTAACCCAGCCCACCCCAATGAACCTCAAGCTGGAATTCCTGACTCACCACTGGACATGTCAACCCTGCCCCCTCCATCTCTGCTGCAGGCACTGGGCATCTCTAAGCAATTTGGTGGCATCCCTGCTCAATTCAATGAAATCCATTGCATCCTTGCTGCTTCTCCTCTTCCTCTTTATCATCATCTTCTCCCTACTTGGCATGCAGCTATTTGGGGGCAAGTTCAACTTTGACCAGACACACACCAAGCGAAGCACCTTCGACACCTTTCCCCAGGCCCTCCTCACTGTCTTTCAGGTGGGGCCTGGAGATGATGGGATGGGGGTGGGTCAGGGGCACCCTAGGGTGCAGGGAGGGTCCCAAGAGCTTCATGGTGAATTCCCGCCCCACCCCCCAGATCCTGACAGGTGAGGACTGGAACGTGGTCATGTATGATGGTATCATGGCTTACGGTGGCCCCTTCTTCCCAGGGATGCTGGTGTGCATCTATTTCATCATTCTCTTCATCTGCGGCAACTGTATCCTCAAAACCTTGGTGGGGGGGCTGGATGGTGGAAGGTGGGATGGATAGAGGGGTCTGGGTGGTCCACAAGCAGGCTGCTTCTCCATCCTTTGTAGCCTGAGCTCACCCCAGACATCCTGTTGAATGTGTTTCTTGCCATTGCTGTGGACAACCTAGCCAGTGGAGATGCAGGCACTACCAAGAACAAGGGCAGGTGATGTCTGGCTCCAGCCCTAACACAGTCTCCCCCTGGATCCCTGCCTGGGAATCCACACACACACCCCACTCCCCACAAATGCCTCAGTCACCCTGGCAATCCCCAGCCCCCCATCCAACCTGCCAGTTCTCGTTCATTCAACATGCATGTATTGAGCACCTACTTTGTGCCAGGTCCTGTTCTAGATACTGAGGAAATATCAGGGGTCAAGGTAGACAGAATCCTCTCCTTCAATGAGCTGACATTTGAGTTGGGGAAGCAAGAAAAATACATAAAAATGGATATATAATATACTTTAAATATATGTTAATATGTAACAAAGAAAAAGAGTGAAATAAAAGAATAGAGAAAAATAAAGATTGCTATTTTGGTTAGGTAGTCAAGGAAGGTCTCTATATGGAAGTGACAGTTGAACAGAGAACTGAAAAAACTGAGGGAGTGAGCCATTCAAATATTCGGGGGAAGAATGATCAAGGCAAGGGGACAGCAAATCAAAGGTCCTGATGTGATGATAGTCTTAGCACATTCAAAAAAATACCAGGGAGACCAGTGAACAAAGGAGAGAGTGGTAGGAAGTGAGCTCAAATGGGGGAAATAGCAAGGCCAGATTTAGGGTGTTTGGGGCCACAGTGAAGACTTTGGTTTTTGCTCTGAGTGGGAACCACAGGAGGGGTGTGAGCAGAGGAGCGATGTGCCAGACTTAGGATTTAACAGGATCCTTCTGGCTACTGTGAGAAGAACAGACTGCGGGGATGAGGGCGGAAGTAGGCAAGTTCTGTGGGGTCTAAGAAAGGTCTGTTCTGACTGCAATGTTCCTCCCTCATCCTCACCCATCTGCTGCAATCCTTAGCAATCACACACACCCCCATTTTCTCACACAGGGAGAAGAGCACTGAAGGGAAGCACCCACAGGAAAATGGAGCGTTAGTGAGTTAGAAACCTGGGCACTGTCTACACCTCATACTACCATCAATGCCTATCTGTGTGTTTGAGTTTTTAACCCCCAACCTCTGCCTATTCAATCCTTCATTACTGCATCTCTTCCGTGCCTCCCTATGTCCATTTCCTGATGACTCCCCTACCACTGATGGCCCCTATTTTACTGTCCCCAGGTGCCTGGTGGGGAGAATGAAAAAGAGGAGGGTGCAAAGAATGAAGGAGCAGGCAAGTGACCAGGAACAGGTGGAGGATGTGTGGAATCCTAGGGACAGCACCCAGGCAGAGCTCTTGATCCCTGAGACCCTCCCGTTTAGGGAGCAGCCTTTCCCAAGACCATCTTGAAAATAATGGTCATGGTTTTTGGCCATCAACATTGGGACATTGAGATTAAAGAAGATTAACAGGTGTTTTGTTTTACTGAGGAACTTCTCAGAGCCTTTATTTTATAACTAGAGGCCTGGTGCACAAAATTCATGCATGGATGCAGTCTCTAGGTCTGGCCAGAGATTAAAGCGTGAGTGTCTGCCTGAAAGTGCAGGTCCTAGCTGACCTCTGGGCCCTGGGCAGCACCTGGGCCCCCAGGGCCCCACATGCCCCCCTCTCCCTGAGTCATCGGGCCTTGCCCAGCTCCCTCAGTGCCTGGGAGCTAGGCAGCGGCCCCAACCCCTGCCACCGCTCCTGGTTGCCATCTATAGGGTGATCAGCAGGGTGATCAGGCCCCACTCACACCCACCTTGTCCTAGCACCGCCCACTCAGCTACTCCACCATCCCACTGAGGTAACACTTTTATAGGGGCCCATCAGGGCCAGCAGTGCCTCCACTGCCACCTGCTGCCAGCGCCACATCACTGGCACCCACCATGCTCTGAGCTGCCCCCTGGTGGTCATCACATGTCATAGCGATCGGTCAAGGTCCCGGTTCAGGGGACAATTTGCATATTAGGTTTTTATTATATAGGATAGCATGTATATGACTGCAAGGATGGCAATGTTCATTCAACACACATTTACTGAGCTCTTACTGTGTCCCAGACACTGTTCTAAGTGTTGGGGACACAACAGTAAACAAAACAAACTAAAATCCCTTCTCTGAAGAGCTGGCATTCTAGCAAAGAAATGAGAAGAATTTACCATGTGTCAAGCACTGTTCTAGTTGCTTTACATGCATTTTCTCAGTTTCCTCTCTTCTGATCTTGTGGTGCCAGGCATGGAGGAAGAGGAAAAGGAGGAAGAAGAAGAGGAGGAAGAAGAGGGTGCAGGACGTGTGGAACTCCTACAGGAAGTTGTTCCCAAGGAGAAAGTGGTGCCCATCCCTGAGGGCAGTGCCTTCTTCTTCCTCAGCCAAACCAACCCGTGAGTGCTGGGGCGGAGAGCAATAGTGGGGCAGGAGGGGCTGGGGCAGGCAGAGGGCCAGGGGGCAGCCAAGGCTCAATGGGGCAGTGTACACAGCCTGATACAACAGGCCTGAGCTGCATCCCTTGGGCTCTCCCAATCAACTCTGGTTTCTGACCACAGCCCATTCCCCATCCCCAGAATGAGGAAGGCTTGCCACACCCTCATCCATCATCATGTCTTCACCAATCTTATTCTGGTATTCATCATCCTCAGCAGTGTGTCCTTGGCTGCTGAAGACCCCATCCGAGTCCACTCCTTCCGCAACCATGTAAGCCTTTGGGGGGGACTCCCAGGAATGTCCTACTGGGCACTATCCAGGCCAGTGTGCAGACAGGGAGAAGACCCCTATATGGACAGAAAGAGAAGGGCAAGAATGGCAGCCTTACTGTGTATGCATCACACTGTGGAAGTTCCAGGGAGGAGATCAGTATACAGTTGAAGAAGAAACTGTGCTCAAAGAGGTTGAACAGGCCAAGGGCACCCATGTAGCTGGGTAGAGGTAGAGAAGCACAAATTTGAACCCTAGTCTTTCTGATGGCCAAGCCTTTTGCCTTGTAGAGAAGTTCTGAATGATCATAAGAAAGAGAGGGAAGGGAGGAGGGAGGGATAGCAATGTTTACATAGAGAGGTACATGTGCGTGTGTGTGTGTGTGTGCGCACACACACACACACACACACACACACACACACCTAGGATATCCCACAGCCATGACTCAGTCACTTTCCCTCTTTCTCATCCCCCAGATTCTGGGGTACTTTGATTATGCCTTCACCTCCATTTTCACCGTGGAGATTCTACTAAAGGTAACTAATGGGTCCCCAATCACATCCCCAATTGCCCCAACCACTCCCACCCACCTCCACAACCCACCTCTCCTGTTTCCATCCCCTTCTACCCCTTCTATTCCCAAATCTGGGATCTATCTAACCTGATTATCTCTATCTCCAACTCCAGATGACGGTGTTTGGGGCCTTCCTGCACAAAGGCTCCTTCTGCCGTAGTTGGTTCAATTTGTTGGATCTGCTGGTGGTCAGTGTGTCCCTCATCTCTTTTGGCATCCAGTAAGTGACCCTTCACCTACCCCATTCCTCCAGAGCTGAGGCAAGGCCTGAGCCAGGGCCTGAGGACTGCCCCCTCCCCAGCTCCAGCGCAATCTCGGTAGTAAAGATTCTGCGGGTACTCCGAGTACTTCGGCCCCTTAGAGCCATCAACCGGGCCAAAGGACTCAAGGTAACCCCACCCCACCCACCCAAGTCCACAGGATCCAGGCCTTGCCCCAGGGGCCAAAATCACTTATCAGATTGACCATATGCATAATGCATGACCACATGTAACTGACCATTGGCCACGTGGCCAGACCCATATTCCTTAACCAATGACCACATTTTTCTGATCTGAGTCCCTGGCATGTGGCCACATAACCTGTCTGGTAAACACTTATTCCTGGTTGGTGCCCACACATCCCTGGCCCATATCACTGCCCCTTAATCACATGTTCCTGACCACATATCCTTGACTCAAAATAACATGTCCCTGACCCAAGTCCCTGAGCTCCATCCATGCCCAGAATCCCTGCCCCATGGTTGCTGTGGCCTGCACTGTCCATTGGTCATATTTGTGGGTACCTGCAGCACGTGGTGCAGTGTGTGTTCGTGGCCATCCGGACCATCGGGAACATCATGATCGTAACCACACTTCTGCAATTCATGTTTGCCTGCATTGGTGTGCAGCTCTTCAAGGTGGGAAGAAACACCAGAGGGAGGCCCAGGCATGAGTCAAGGTGGGGTTGAAGGGTTCACCTGCTTGACAAATATCCGCCCTACAGGGGAAATTCTACAGCTGCACTGATGAGGCCAAACACACCCCCAAAGAATGCAAGTAAGTAGCCAAGACTCTGCCCTCACTGGGCCCAGGACCCTTCCCAAAGGCTGCAGAGGCCCCTTGAGCTCACCTAGGCCCCTGAAACCCTTAGAGTTTCCTCCAAAGAATTTCAGAGATTATCGAGACTCCCAGAACTCCCCAAGCCTCCAAGATACACCACCAGAATTGTCCCAAGAACTGCAAAGGCCCTCAGATCTCGCCAAACTCTAAGAGGCTCCTCAGTACCTCCCCAAACCCTTCTCCACCTCCCAGAATTACCTATATTTTATTCTGGACCTCCCAGCCATCCCCAAACACCATGACACCCAAGCACCACTCAATCCTCAACTTCCATCCTGTAGAGGGTAGAGGTTAGAAGCATGGACTTTGAAATAAAAAAAATTCCTGGTTCAAATCATCCCATGAGACTTTTCTTAACCTTGTAATTTCTTACATTGCTTAACCTTGCTGAATCCCATTTTCTTTACCTGAAGAATGAGGATTTTTAAAAATGTGACCCTCACTGATTTTTTTGTGAGTAAATGAGTTATTACATGGAGAGTGTACTACAATGTAAAGTTACTAGATATAAAGCCTAGTACCATGCCTGGCATAAACTTAGTGCTGAGCAGGTTGACTATTATTTGTATTACCTTTTTCTGGATGGTGATGATAATGATGATAATGGTGTTGAGAGCTAACATACAAAGATTGGCAAAAGTAGGTTTATAGTTGTAATATAAATAATACTACAAGAATGAACTCTGTATCTCATGCACTCACAACTCTAAACCTACTTTTGCTCTACCCTGTATGTGGTGCCAACTATGTGCCATACACTATTCTCATTATTGACTTAATTATACGTGTAACAAGAAAGTAAATACATTGTTCTTACTTTTATTTCATGGAGAGGGAAAACTGAAGCACAGAGAGGTTAAATGTCCAAGGTCACCCAGCCAGTAAATGGAGGGGCAGGATTTGAACCCATGCTATCCAGTTCCACCATGATGCCCTGCTGCCTCCATGCTGGAAACCTCAGTCCCCTTTCCACAGCTTTCCACCCCTCCTCACCCACTCAGACTGTCTACAACATCTACAGGGGCTCCTTCCTGGTCTATCCTGATGGAGATGTGTCACGGCCCCTGGTCCGGGAGCGGCTCTGGGTCAACAGCGATTTCAACTTTGACAATGTCCTTTCAGCCATGATGGCTCTGTTCACTGTCTCCACCTTCGAAGGCTGGCCTGCGTGAGGAGAAGGGCCCCAGGGATGAGCAAGGGACAGGGAAGGAGTATCTAGGGGACTGGCTTGGAATCTGCTGAAGGATGGGTGGGAGAGTATCTTGAAGTGTGATCAAGGTCTCTCGAGACTGGATAGGGTTTTCTGGGGACTGGTGGGCATATCAGAAGACTGGATGGGGGATCCCCCAGTAGCTTGCTGGGGTGTTTTGGGGACCCGGGTGGGTGGGATCTCCAGGAATTGGGTAGAGATCTCTGAGGGATTAGGTAGAAGTCTAGAGAGGACTGGGTAGGATTTAGGGGGGACCAGGTAGATGCCTGGGGAAACTGGTTGGGGGTCTAAGAGGAGATGGAATGGGGGATTCAAGGGTTTCCAGAGAGTTGTGCAAGTCTTCAGGGTAGCAGTTGGAGATCACTAGGGAGGTGGAGAAGGGAATTCAAGTTGATGGGATTTAGCAATATTTGGGGGTTGGTGGGGGAGTTCTGGGTAACTGCATGGGGATTACGGTGGATGGAGAAGGGGATTTGGGGTGTCTGTGGGAGCTTAAGGGATTTGGGAGTCTTTGAAGGCCTAGTGGAGGTCTCTTAGAGTATTTATGGAGGTCCTAGGAGATTAGGTCAAGGGATCTAGGGGTCTTTGGGGGTCCCAAGCAGGAGATTTTGAGGTGTTAATTATAACTGGTCTGGAGGAAGTTCTGAGGGGACTGGTATATCCCCTCACCTGCCTCCACCGGCTCCACAGGCTGCTATATAAGGCCATTGATGCACATGCAGAAGACCAGGGACCCATCTATAATTACCATGTGGAGATTTCAGTGTTCTTTATTGTCTACATCATCATCATCGCATTCTTCATGATGAACATCTTTGTGGGCTTCGTCATCATCACCTTCCGTGCCCAAGGGGAGCAGGAATACCAAAACTGTGAACTGGACAAGAACCAGGTGACCTCTGACCCCTGATACATAACCATCAACCCCCAAATATACCTCTTTGCCTTGGGACCTCACTGCTCACTCATGCCCTGCACCCATATGCAGCGCCAGTGTGTGGAGTACGCCCTCAAGGCCCAGCCACTCCGCCGCTACATCCCCAAGAACCCGCATCAGTATCGTGTGTGGGCCACTGTGAATTCTGCTGCCTTTGAGTACCTCATGTTTCTGCTCATCCTGCTCAACACGGTTGCTCTAGCCATGCAGGTCTGAGCTCCCCACCCTGACCCCTGCCAGAAACCCTATCCTGTCTACACAATCCCTTGGGAACTATTAGGCATGCTTTAGGCTGCAAGTAACAAAACCCCCAACTGACAGGGACTTGTTATAAAAATATTTGCTACATATTCATAATGGAGGTAGATAATGTGAGGGGTTAGGCCAACTCATTGTGCTATACCACATCCTCAGACTCCCCTCACTCCTAGCCAGAGAACATTTGACTAGGGGTGGGGGGTTCTCTGCTTCAGGTGCTATCCTCACACCTGACTTTCCCCTCCAGCACTATGAGCAGACTGCTCCCTTCAACTATGCCATGGACATCCTCAACATGGTCTTCACTGGCCTCTTTACTGTTGAGATGGTGCTCAAAATCATCGCCTTCAAACCTAAGGTATGCCCCACCTGAAGTGGGTGAATTCCTTGGGGGTGGTGCTCATTGCAGTGCTCTCAGGAGGTCAGCAACCAGGGAGTCATGAGACTAGGGAATGAGAGGGATCCAGATGCAGGGCCATCATGTAGTCTAAGCTGGGCTCTGTCTCCCCAGTTTCCCCACCATACTGGCCCCCTACCCTAGCTTCATAAATATGAGAAGACAGGGTTCTGCTTTCCTCCTGCCTCCAGCATTACTTTGCCGATGCCTGGAACACATTTGACGCTCTTATTGTGGTGGGCAGCATAGTGGACATTGCTGTCACTGAAGTCAATGTGAGTACTGGCCTCTCCACTAACCCACTCTCCCCCTGCTAATCTTTCCTCACCTCAACCCCAGGGCTTTCTTTCAAATGGGTAGAGGAGATGACACACTCCCATCCACCCCATTCATGGAGACTCAGTGCTCCTCATTCTAGTTCTATCCCTTCTGAGTCCCTGTTAGATTCAGCCAAAATCCCCCTCCACCATCTCCCTCATGTCATTTGCAGCCCATATTCTGGACCCACCATCACCTAACATGACTTTGTTATTTCTATTATTTCCTTCATTGTTTCTACATCCATCTCCATTGGCTCCATCATTTCTTCTGATTTCTTCAATGACTCCATAATCTCCAATGCTGGGTCTTTCACGTCTCTGTCATTACCGTTGACTGCATGGTTGGCTTCATAATCTCCTCCATTCGGTATTATATGTTACTGTTACATCTATTGACAATGCTGCTGCTTCCATACCTCCATCATTGGCTTGGCTTCTCCAATGGGTCTCCCCATGGGTTCTCTCATATCCATCATCTCCATAAAACAACTGGCTCCATCATTTCCTCCATTGGCTCCAAAATCTCTCCTCCGTAATGTCCTGTACCCTCTCCTCTCCTTCACCCCCATTACCAACTTTTCCCACAACCATCTTGATCCACTAACATATAACCTTCCCCATTGGACCTTGCATAATGACTGTACCATCCATTATCCCCTATAACTGTTCAATCATTTATCCCCTTGTTCACTTGGACCTGTGATCACATCATCTCCTTTATCTCCTCTGTATTGACCATACCTCCCTCCAGAATGGTGGCCATCTTGGCGAGGTAGCCCCCCTCATCAACAGGGACTCTTTGCTTTTCCCCCCACCCACCCTCTCTTCCTTTTTACCTTAAGAGACTTTATAAATGCTCCCTGACCATCCTGGGACCTGACTTCTTACAGACTTAGGGGCTGGGAGGGCCCAAGCTTGAAGCAGGGAGGTGGCTGGGGAAAATGTGGACTGAGCATACCCACCACACTCCCAACCCCAGAGCTCTGAGGACAGTTCCCGCATTTCCATCACCTTCTTTCGCCTCTTCCGAGTCATGCGATTGGTCAAGCTTCTCAGTAAGGGTGAAGGGATCCGCACACTGCTCTGGACATTCATCAAGTCCTTCCAGGTAACCCCCCCATCCCTTTGACCACCCCTTACCCCAGCCTTACCTCTCAGCCTGCTATTTTACCACCCTCAGAACTATATCTCCTAGTGTGCCACACCCTCCTGCAACTTCCCATTTTCAGTTTTCTCTCTTTTCTAGGCTCTCAATTCCCAGCATGTCTTGGCTTCACTGACTTTAGTCTATTGAATTTAATACTGTGTCCACATTTGGGATACACTGGTAGTCATCACATGGGCACTTGGGGGATGGACCACATCTCTCATCAGGTCCAGGCTTGAGGGAGCAGTGCATTCTAGGGATTATAGTTCTCTGCCTGGACCTGAGTATCTATCTTCCTCTCCACCCCATAGGCCTTGCCCTATGTTGCTCTTCTCATCGCAATGATATTCTTCATTTATGCAGTCATTGGAATGCAGGTGAGTGGGGACCATACCTCAGGCACTTCTCTGCTGAGGGAGGTTGATTAGGAAGAGCCTGAAATCGGGATTGGTGGGTGGAAAGACAGACACACTGGATGACCCTGAGACAGTCCACATGTCAGTGAAATGGAATCAGCAGTGCCTGCTTGTCAGGGTTGTAAGGACCCTTTGGGTATTAGGAGTTGTGAAATGGGTGGCATGGGTTCACCCCTCTGACACAGCCCCTGTGTGCCCACAGATGTTTGGCAAGGTGGCCCTTCAGGATGGCACACAGATCAACCGAAACAACAACTTTCAGACTTTTCCACAGGCTGTACTGCTTCTGTTCAGGTGACATCTACTCCTCCCTCTGCCACCTCAGTCCCCAGCATGCCCTTTTGGGTCCCAGACTGCCTGAGCTGTGGAAATAACAGGGCAGCGTAGAGTTCCATGTTGCCTGGGACCTTTTCTGGCTGTGACCTGAGTATTTGAGAATACTCTAACCTCACCCATCCTTTTACTGGCTGTAAGATGTATCCCCTTCTTTGGCCTCAGTGTCCTATCTGTAAAATGTGAATATGACCATCATAAACATGGCATGTCAGCTTTTTAAATTTAGAAATGCTATTTGTGCCAAATGTAGCCCCTGGCAGGAGGTGGGTCATCCCCTAACCTTTCCAGTCCCCATAATACCATTTGCCATGACTTCAGAGCCTTCCCTCTAGGATGACACCCCCATGTGATCCCCCAGGTGTGCCACTGGGGAGGCATGGCAGGAGATAATGCTTGCCACCCTTCCCGGGAATCGATGTGACCCTGAGTCTGACTTCAGCCCTGGCGAGGAGTTTACCTGTGGTAGCAATTTTGCCATCGCCTATTTTATTAGCTTCTTCATGCTCTGTGCCTTCCTGGTGAGGACCTTTTTCCCATACCCACCACCACTGCCATGGGGGCTGGCCCTGAAGGGTCTGGGGATGTCAAATGAGGTGGGGAGCCCAGATCTTCAGAGTAGGTGAAAGGGCTGGCCTGGTTCAGGGATTTGTAACCCAGCGACCATATAATCTTACCTCAGCCTCCCACCAACCCCCTATACTTCCTACTCTGCCCTTCATCTAACCCCCCGCTCACTGGCCCACAGATTATAAATCTCTTTGTGGCTGTGATCATGGACAACTTTGATTACTTAACCAGAGATTGGTCCATCCTGGGCCCCCATCACCTGGATGAATTCAAGAGGATCTGGTCTGAATATGATCCTGGGGCCAAGTATGCCCTCTAACCTCTAACCCCACACCTGGCATCCCAGGGGACAGAGCACTGCCCCACACTCTCTTAGCCCCAGAACCTCTAACCTACTCCTCCCATTACCCGGTCAGTAGATGCCCCAGGGTCCCCAGACACTGTCTCCTGACCCCCCCTCCTACATTCCCCCACAATGATTGCCCTTCAGTTCTGCCCTGGCAGACCCTGGGGTGTTGTTGGGGAGATGTAGTAATGAGCTGGTGGGTCCTTGAGAAAGGATTAGAGGGGTATCTCCAATCCAGTGGTGCCTCCCACCCACTCCCACCTGCCCAAGGGGCCGCATCAAGCACCTGGATGTGGTTGCCCTGCTGAGACGCATCCAGCCACCTCTGGGATTTGGGAAGCTGTGCCCACACCGAGTGGCCTGCAAGGTCTGTGCACCTGCCCACCCCCGCCTTGCCTCTGAGAGAGCTGTCCACCATCTGGCAAGGGTGGGCGGAAACTTTGCCTTGGGTGAGGAGGGGGTGTTTGGTTGCATCTTCAAAGGTTTCTGTCCCTGGACATTCAGGCCTGCATCTCAGGCATTTGCCCAAAGTGGGTTTTGTGTCCCTGGTGTGCACAGAGACTTGTGGCAATGAACATGCCCCTCAACTCAGATGGGACAGTGACATTCAACGCCACGCTCTTTGCCCTGGTTCGGACATCCTTGAAGATCAAGACAGAAGGTGTGTGGGGGGATGGGAGACAGGAGTGGAAGGATCCCTGGGGAGGTTGCAGGGAGCAAACTGAGTGCTGGGTCCCACTCCTAGTTCTGAACCTCAGAATAGGTGACTGTTTTCTCCCAGGCCCATTTCCCCACCTGGCCAATAGGGGCGGTGGTGCATGACTTCAGTAGAAGCTTGCGAAGCCCCTCCAACAGTGAGGGAGTGGCTGTGAAGGACTCTTCCTATTGGCTCATGCCCGCCCCCCTCCCCCATCCTCTCCTGGAGCAGGGAACCTGGAGCAAGCCAATCAGGAGCTTCGGATTGTCATCAAAAAGATCTGGAAGCGGATGAAGCAGAAGCTGCTGGATGAAGTCATCCCCCCTGCTGACGGTGAGCTATCCTCACCCCAATTCTTGATCCAGCCTCCGAATGTCAGATGATTGCTCACCAGCGCTGGCTGGGGGAGGGGGAAATTCTGCTGTGGGCAGGGTGGGAGGAACAGAGGACCCCTATGTGACCTTGCCTCCTCTCCCTTGCCCCCAGAGGAAGAGGTCACCGTGGGCAAATTCTATGCCACGTTTCTGATCCAGGACTATTTCCGCAAATTCCGGCGAAGGAAAGAAAAGGGGCTACTTGGGACTGAGCCCCCGCCAAGCACCTTCTATGTCCTTCAGGTCTTCAGAGTGGGCCTGAGTGGGTGGGGGTATGTGGGAGCACTGTGTCAGAGGTTAACTGCTCTCTTGATTTCATGGAGCCCATGCCACAGATTTGGAAACTGAGGTCCTAGGACCCACAGAGGGTCAGAGGTGGTTGAGGGGACTCCTTCCCCCACCCCACACTCCTACATGGGAAGCAGGGAGTTTAGACTCTGAGCTATCCCACTTCCCCATTTTTCCACCCTCACAGGCTGGTCTGCGGAGCCTACAGGACTTGGTTCCTGAGATCCGACAGGCCCTCACCTGTGACATAGATGAAGAGGAAGAGGAAGAGGGACAGGGTAGAGAGGAGGAGGAAGATGAAACATACCAAGTGAGGACAACAAGTTTCCACTCCCCCAGGATTGTAAAGTACCCCTCAATCCCCTGAGGAACTCCCACACTGCCTCTAAGGAGAAGCCTGCATCCACCCACCCACCCTGGCAATAGACAAGTGTTTATTTGGTAACCACCATCCACTGTTGGAGGCCAAGACCCTGATACAGTCAGTCCCTGGGGTGCTCACTAGAGACACTCCATATGACCAAGTGACTTAGATATAACATATAACATGCATGCAACACTGTCTTGTGACTCCCACAGGCTCCAATGGGCTCCCAGCCCCCATCCCGTAAGAGCTCCCTGATTTCTGTGTCTCTGCCGACTGGGGACAAACTGCCAGATTCACTCTCCCTTGGGCCCAGCGATGATGATATGGGGGCTCCCAACTCCAGACAGTCCAGTGTGCCCCAGGCTGGATCCCATGCTCACAGGTATGGTGGTCAGGAGTCTGGGGGGAAGATTGGGAGGGAAGACACGGACTAGCCACTGTATGGGGATAACTCAGGGGGCACAGGAGTAAGGCCTTCTAATGGAAATTTGGGGAAGATGAGAGGGTTTCAAGGGCTCAGGTGGGAATAAAGGATAATAAGATTCATGTGAGAAAGGCAATGAAAAGGTTTAATGCAGCCGAAACCGGTTTGGCTCAGTGGATAGAGCATCAGCCTGCAGACTGGAAGGTCCCAGGTTCAATCCGGTCAAGAGTATGTACCTTGGTTGCGGCACATCCTCAGTAGGGGGTGTGCAAGAGGCAGCTGATCGGTGATTCTCTCATCGATGTTTCTAACTTTCTATCTCTCTTTTCCTCTCTGTAAAAAAAAATCAATTATATATATATATATATATATATATATATATATATATATATATATATTTAAGGTTTAATGCAAAAAGCACATGATGTGGGACTAAATGGGTTTAAGTTCAAATCCTGTAGCTGCCATTTGCTAAGTGACCTTGGGCTACTCACTTAGTTTTCACAGTCCTCAATTTCCTCACCAGTGAAAGGGGGATAATAGCACCTTACTTCATAAAGATAGTGGAAGGATGAAATAAGGTCACTCCTAGCTTTTACACCCCAGCACCCTCCCAATTCTTTTTTTTTTATTGATTTATTTATTTTTTTTACAGAGAGGAAGAGAGAGAGATAGAGAGAAACATCGATGAGAGAGAATCATCGATCAGCTGCCTCTTGCACCCCCCCTACTGGGGATGTGCTCGCAACCAAGGTACATGCCGTTGACCGGATTGAACCTGGGACCTTTCAGTCCGCAGGCCGACGCTCTATCCATTGAGCCAAACCGGTTTCGGCAACCCCCCCCCCCCTCAATTCTTATTTGAAGTTGTCTCTTTAACAGGCCAACTTTGATTTTATTTTATTTTTTGAAATGTTGGGTCTTTCCAATGAGAAAAATGTCTCTTAAAAGAAAGCCTATGTTCACTTTTAAATAACAGGTTAATTTTATGTTATGTTAATTTTATTTTCCCCCAATTAAAAAAAATTAGAAGCCCAGTGTTTCTGTAAGGGAGAGGGAACCAGGGGCCCAGGACCACATACGGGTATTTGGGGATCTGATCTGCCTAACTTGCCTCACTTTCCCCAGGAGAGGTTCTGGGGCTCTCATCTTCACCATTCCGGAAGAAGGAAGTTTTCAGCCCAAGGGACCTGAAGGGCAGGAGAAACAGTATGAGGAAGAGGAAGTCCCGGGCCAGTATTCTGGCCACAACAAGTAGGATGAGCCCATGTTTGGGGGGAAGGAATGATAGCACCCCATGCCCAGGCCTGAGCTCACGCCTGGCCCTCCCTTCTTCCCATTCAGGGGCTCCTACTCAGATGAGCAGGCCAGGACTCCCTCATGTCCCATCCTTTTGCCACCTCACAGACCCCAGAGATACGTGGATGGCCACTACGCTCCTCGCCGCCGTCTGCTGCCCCCAACACCGGCAGGTGAGAGTGTGAGTGGGTCATAGGGCCCCCATGGGCCAGCAGGGCAGAAGGGTGGGGAAGCACTGACAGATCCTCCTACCTCCCCCTACCACCTACCATCCTCACCCCCAGGTCGGAAGCCCTCCTTCACTATCCAGTGTCTGCGGCGCCAGGGAAGTTGTGAGGATTTACCCATCCCAGGCACCTATCATCGTGGGCGAAACTCAGGGCCCAGCAGGGCACAGGTGAGGTGAGGTGGGGGCAGCCTAGGTTAACATTTGTTAATGTGTTTTTATTTATTTTAGAGAGGAAGGGAGGGAGGAAGGGAGAGAGAGAGAGAGAGAGAGAGAGAGAGAGAGAAAGAGAAAGAGAGAGAGAGAAACATCAATGAGGAACATTGATCAGCTGTCTCCTCCACACCCCCTACTGGGGATTGAGCCTGCAACCTGGGTGCCCTGACCTCCTGGTTCATGGGTCAACACTCAACCACTGAGCCACACCAGCTGGGCAGCCTGGGTTGAATTTATCAGACACGCTACATGTCAAGAGCTTCTGAAGAACAAGGCACATACTGTATGAACTCACACATTCTCACTTTACCTATGAGGTGGGTACTGTTATTAGTCCCAGTTTACAGATGAGGAAACTGAGGCCCAGAGAGGCTTATCCAAGATCACACAGCTATTAAGTGTCAGAGCTGAGCCTTAAACTCAGGTCTTCTGTGCCTTTAAATGAGCTCACGGGTAATTTACACACATTCAGTGTGACCACAGTTGTGCTTAGGGGTAAGAGGTAGGCACAGAAATGAGTCCTATACCCTCATACTCCACCCATCCATCACTGTCCCTCTGATGTTTATTCTGGTCCAGGGTTCCTGGGCAACCCCTCCTCAGAGGGGTCGGCTCCTGTATGCCCCACTGTTCTTGGTGGAGGAGGGTACAGCAGGGGAGAGATACCTCAGCAAATCCGGCGGTCCGCTTTGCACCTTCGCCTGTCTGCAAGTGCCTGGAACCCACTCAGTCCCCAGTCACAGCAAGAGGGGCAGTGCTGATAGCCTGGTGGAGGCTGTGAGTTCAGCAGGGGCATGGGCAAGAGGGATGGGGGAGAACAAGAGGAGGAGGGAGCTTGGGAATAAGGGGAAAAGGGTCCCCGGTCTCTGGGCTTGCATGTAGCTCCCCCTTTGCTCTGCGACATCTACTCAGCATAATGTGTGTCCCACTGTCCCCCGCTGACTTCCCTGCATATCCTCAAGGGTGCATCGCTTATCCACACTTGCCCTCTCTGTGCATGCTGCTTCAACTCCATGCTGTGCCTTCTGTCAACTCTGATCCTATCTGTGGCCCCAGGTGCTCATCTCTGAGGGCCTGGACCTCTTTGCCCGAGACCCGCGCTTTGTGGCCCTGGCCAAGCAGGAGATCGCAGATGCGTGTCGCCTGACACTGGACGAGATGGACAGTGCTGCCAGTGACCTGCTGGCACAGAGAACCAGCTCACTGTATAGTGACGAGGAGTCCATCCTCTCCCGCTTCGATGAAGAGGACCTGGGAGATGAGATGGCCTGTGTCCATGCCCTCTAAATCCCACCCCATCCCACTGCTTAATAAACCTCCTGCCCTCCCTTCCGCAGGGGGAGACAGGCATGGACCACACTCTTGGAGTTTGATGTCTCTTCACTTGAAGACTAGGGCTGCCTAGAAGCCCCCATCCATCCATCCACCCATCCATCTATCCTGGTTCAGTGCTGAGCCACTGCCCACACATGGGTATTTCCGGAAACCAGGACAGCCAGGTCTGATTACTCAGCGTCAGTGAAGGAGGGAGGAGGAGGAGGAAGAGACAGCAGCCAAAAAAAGCTGGAGGCAGAGTGGAGGTGGTGGAGGAGGGGTCAGCACTGGACAGAAATGGAGGAAAGGAGAGGCGACTTGGATGAGGAGTGTGGTAAAGTCAGAGACCCCACAAGGGGTCAGTCAGGTCAGACTGAGGAAGGACACATAGATGAGAATGAAAGGATAAAAAAAAACAGAGGAGAGTCCTGCCAGTAGAAAGGCCTAGAGGTTAGAATTATCCTGGTATGGCCCAGTTGGCATGGCACAGTGGTTGAGTGTCAACCTATGAACCAGGAGGTCATGGTTCAATTCCCAGTCAGGGCACATACCTGGGTTGTGGGCTCAACCCATAGTAGGGGGCGTGCAGGAGGCAGCCAATCAATGATTCCCTCTCATCATTGATGTTTCTATCTCCCTCTCCCTTCCTCTCCGAAATCAATAAAAATAAATTAAAAATATATTTAAAAACAAATTAGCCTGGTATGTGTTATGTCAGGCAGAGGGGTCCTCTGATGGCATCAGGGATTTCGGGGGGGGGGGGGGTAAATTGTTATCACCCTGTCTCCCACATTCCACCTTCTGCCTGAGAAAAAGAAAACCTAAATCCATTGCCAGAAGACTTGGGTGACAGCAAAGGATGGGACTCCATTCCCAGGAAGTCCCACTCAGGGCCCAACAAGCTTTTCTGAGACCAGCTAAGAGTAACCCACTCTCCTCTCACACAGATCCCAGAGCTCCACTTTCTGCTTCTTGCCCACCTCTGGGATCTCATTCATTCAGTGAAAGTTTGCCAAGCATTTATTTGTATTGGGCACTGTTCTGGTTTCCCTCAGAGGAAACTGAGCTGACTTAGACATGTCACATGACTTGTCCAAAGTGGAAGTCAGCCCCACTCCAAAGGAACTGAAGGGAGTGCTGGGAGTGGCATGACATGGGATCACCACTAGGCCCTTAGGATCTCCTCCCAGCTCTCACAGCAGGGGTTTCTCATTTGTAAAACTTGTGTCAATTGAGCCAGTACTGAAATTTGATGAAAGCCCAAATTGGAGACTGGGACTCAGAATATATACTGAGTGGCCAGATTATGATGACCTCTGAAAGCATAATCATCTGGCCGATCAGTGTATATGCTATATAATAAAAGGCTAATATGAAAATTGTCCCCTCAACCAGCAAGCCGGCCAACCGCCAATGTCCCCTCCCCCTCTCCAGGCTGGCGGGACCCCACCCATGCACGATTTCATGCATCCAGGCCTCTAAAATATATTTATACTGAGTGGCCAGATTATTATGTGTTCGGAACTGAGTGGCCAGATTATTATGCGTTCAGAGAGCATAATAATCTGGCCACTCAGTGTAGAGTGGTTGGGCTGGTGTATTGTGGGAACAGTAAGTCCGGCAGGAAGTAGAGAGTGAAAAGCTGTTAAAAGATGAGGTGGGAGAGGCCACCTGAAGCCAGATGAGGCAGAGCCTTTCACTGCCAGGCCTCAAGCCCTGTGACTTTTCCTAAAAGCAGTGGGGAGCCATGGAAGGGATTTGAGCTGGGTAGTGACATAGTTAACTTTGCATTTTAAATAGATGCTCAGATGACTGTGCTGAAAACAGAAGGGAAGGAAACAAGACCGAAGATGCTAAATTGGCAGGAACAATGGTTGCCTTAGCCAGGGAAGGTGGCAGAGGGGATGGTGAGAAGTGAGTGGATTCCAGAGATGTGTGGGAGGTAAAATGAAGCATTTATTTGGCCCTGTGCAACACGCATTACGATGGTTATCTTGTTTCACCAGTGCAACGACCTTATAAGTATAATTTTAAACATCTTACATGTCCAAAGTCATGCAGAATATTAGAGCTGGGATTTAAATTCAAGCAACTGAATGTCAAGATCCGTGCTCTCCCTCCCACCACCCCTGTAAGACAGTAACTGAGAAGTATCCATTACATATTTGTGTGAATTTGAGTGTGTGTGTGTGTGTGTGTGTGTGTGTGTGTGCACGCGCTTAAAAAATAGGTACACATTCAGACGATTCAAAATTCAAAAGGTACAAAAGGATATACAATGAAAAATCCCTCTTCCCTTTGGAGGCAACCAGCATTATCAGATATATTTTATACATGTGAAGGATTCTGTACCTATAAGTTAGTGGCTAAGAGTAACAGATACTAGTACCAGACTTCCTGGGTTCAAATCCTACTTTTACCATTTACCAGACTAGGAGAATTCTTCCACCTCTCTGCACTCTAGTTTATTCACCTGTAAAATAAATATAGTAGTAGCACCTGCCTCATAGGGTTGCTGTGAGGATTCAAATGAGTGATATAATGAAGCTCTCAGAACAGTGCTTGGCACAGAATAGACAAACTTTAAAATGTTAGCTATTCTCTCTCTCTCTCTCTTTTTTTTTTAATATATTTACTTCAGAGAGGGAGAGAGAGGAGGAGAGCAATAGAAACATCAATGATGAGAGAGAGTCATTGATCAGCTGCCTCCTGCACTTCCTACACTGGGGATCAAGCCTGCAACCTTGGCATGTGCCCTGACCAGGAATCAAACCATGACTTCCTGTTTCTTTTCTTTTTTTAAATATATTTTATTGATTTTTTACAGAGAGGAAGGGAGAAGGTTAGAGAGTTAGAAACATTGATGAGAGAAAAGCATTGATCAGCTGCCTCCTGCACACCTCCTACTGGGGATGTGCCCATAATCAGGGTACATGCCATTGACTGGAATCAAACCCGGGACCTTTCAGTCCACAGGCCAATGCTCTATCCACTGAGCCAAACCGGTTAGGGCTTTGACCTCCTGTTTCATAGGTTGATGTTCAACCACTGAGCAACGCTAGCCAGACAGTTGTTCTCTTTATAATTATGATATAATCCTTCCCTTCTCTTTGTACACAATCTCCACACAGTTTGGCATGTTGCATGCCTCAACTAAATATCTCGGCAACCATCCCATATCTCCACATTAAGTTTTTTTTTTGTCTTGTTTTGCATCATCATCATTATTATTATTATTATTATTATTATTATTATTATTTAATCCTTACCGAGGATATTTTCCATTGATTTTTAGAGAGTGGAAGAGATGGAAAAAGATAGAAAGAAATATTGATGTGAGAGAAATACATCGATTGGTTGCCTCCTACATGTGCTCCAACCAGGGCTGGGGAGGAGCCTGCAACCAAGGTACATGCCCTTGACCAGAATCGAACCTAGAAGCCTTCAATCCAAAGGCCAACACTCTATCCACTGAGCCAAACCAGCTAGGGCTCCATATCGTTTTTTATTGATTTGAGAGAGAGAGAGAGAGAGAGAGAGAGGAAGTGAGAGAAACACTGATTTGTTGTTCCACTCATTTATGCCTTCATTGGCTAATTCTTGTGTGTGCCCTGACCAGGGATGGAACTAGCAATCTTGCCATAGGGATGATGCTCTAACCCACTGAGCTACCCAGCCAAGGCCCATATCTCTACACTGTTAATGACAGTTGTATAGTACTCCATTTTGTAGTTGTATCAGAGTTTATTTGAATGGGACACCAGTAGTGAGCACTTTGGGAGTGTCCACTCCTATTATAAACAGTGCTGCAATATATCACTTTATACACACATCTTTTAGCACATATACGAATCTATCTGTGTAAATTCCTATAAGTATAAATGCTGAGCCAAAGGATTTGTTAGTTTGATAGATTTTGCCAAATTACCCTCCCTCTCCAGAGGTTATGCCAACTTAACTTCCACTATCAACCGATGAGAATGTCTGTTTCTGGGCAACCTGCCAATATTGAGCATTATTGAACTTGTTTATATTCACCTCCCTCAAAGATGAAAAACAGTATCTTAGGAGTTTTTATAAGTATTTCTTTTGTATGAGTGAGGTTGAGCATGTTAAATTCCAACTGTATTTGTCCATTGGATGTTGTTACATGGCACTCACCATTGCCTTTGGTAGGCCTAGTGTTAGTATCACGAAGGAGGGGTAGTCCAATTAAGAGTGGGCTGAGGGCCGAAACCAGTTTGGCTCAGTGGATAGAGCATCGGCCTGCAGACTGAAGGGTCCCAGGTTTGATTCCGGTCAAGGGCATGCATCTTGGTTGTGGGCACATCCCCAGTGGGGGGTGTGCAGGGGGCGGCTGATCAGTGTTTCTCTCTCATCGATGTTTCTAGCTCTCTATCTCTATCCCTCTCCCTTCCTCTCTGTAAAAAATCAATAAAATTTTTTTTTTAAAAAAAAGAGCAGGCTGGGGAATAAACAGGACATTAAGTGTAGGCAAGAATTTTAAGAGGATGAGAGAAATAGGGAAGATGGTTGGAAGGGGGAGGGGTTTTAAGATGTGCTTAAAATGCAGATGAGAAGAAACCCTCAAGACCTTGAACTATGTTTCAATTTCAGGGACTTTGGGCACTGCCAATTACTAGCTGGACAACCTTGTGCAAATCACTTCACCTCTCTGGGGCTCATTCTCAGCTGTAAAAATGGAGCTAATAGTCCCTACCACATACATAGGGCTGTTGTCAGGATTAAATGAGTGAACACATTTAACAAACTCAATAAAGGGCCTGGTAAAATGTGATACTGCAGGACCTAATGGTCCCTCCTCTCCCCAGACCTCTACCTGTGTTTTCAGACATAGATCTTCCTTGAGCATTCACAGGGTTCCAGCCTCGAGGCTGGAATGGCCGCCAGCTTCTTCAGCTTGGCTGATATGCGCAAGCGCAGGTGGCCAATGAGGTGGGGGCACGAGGGGAGGAGCTGTAGCAGTCTGGGCTGTTCTGACGATTGCGCGTACCCCCTCCCCCGCTGTACCCGCCCTTGCTAGCAAGCTCCTCCCGCCCCCTGCATTGCTGAAGCTGCTGCTGGCCGACATGGACGTGGTGAATCAGGTACGCGTTCCAGCACCGCGGACAGAGCCCGCGGCAGCCGGACCTCCCCAGCCTGGGTTGCAGAGGATCCACCGACTTTGAGAGGTGGTGCTCAGGGTCCTGGCAGCAGACACCCAGCCCCCGCCGCTGGGACTGGGGTCTGCAGCAGACGAGGGGAGGGAAAGGGAGGGGGAGAAAAGGAGTGCGCCCTTTGCCGCAGTGAGGGCTGTCCTCACTGCCGCAGCGGGGGGCAGCCACCAGGTTCCTTCCAGGAGGAAAACGGAGTCTTGGGGCTAGGGTACAACAAGAGGGAGGGGAGGGGAGAGGAGAAGGAAGATGGGGGTGCTGCGGATGAGCCAGGAAATACAGCGACAGAAGGCGTGAGGGCGGGGGATGGGGGGAGGGCTGACAGCTGCCCCTCCCAAATAGAGACGTTACCCCGGTAGAGAACCACTCCTTCCCCCAGACCAGACCAAGGAGGTCAATCTGGTTTTGCCTGTCCAGAAACCCTAGTCTCCCGCTCCCCCCGCCCCCCCAATATACCCAGTGAAGCCATGTCCCAGCCCTCCCCCATCTTAACCAGCCTAGACCCTTTGCCATCTCACTCTTCTTCAACACATTAGAACCTCGCCCCTCTCTAACCAGTACCAACCCCTCCCCATCCACATCACCTCAGACCCCCCCATTACCACCATCTGACTCATGTTTACCGCAGCAGACCCCTCCCCCACCCTAGCCAACCTAGCTCTCTCGCTCTCGCCCTCTCTCTCTCTCTCTCTCTCTCTCTCCCTCTCTCTCTCTCTCTCTCTGTTATGACTCACCTTCACCACTAAGGACCCCCTCCCCCACTCTAACGAACCCCGACTCTTTCCTCACTCGCTCCACCCTATCCCTTTCTCCATCTGCATCACCTTTACCATTTCAGACCTTCTCCCCTCTCCTAACTCATCCTGACTTTACGCCATCTTCCTCACCCAACCATCTATCTCCCCATCTCCCCAGGATCTTCCCTCAGAGAAGGTGTGCCCACACTGTCCCTGAAGTGTCACTTTCTCCTTCTCACCCCCTCTCCAAACGAATGTCCTCAATCCCTCTTGGAGGTCACATGCCCTATCCCCAGGGGTCATCACCTGATGGCACCCCTCACCTCCCTCTCCATCCCCAACAACCCCATTCCCTCCCCACCATTTCTCTCCTCAGCTGGTGGCCGGGGGCCAGTTCCAGGTGGTCAAGGAGCCCCTTGGCTTTGTGAAAGTGCTGCAATGGGTGAGTCTGGGCTATGGGGAGAGAGGGGGAGGCAGGTAGTGGGATATGGAAGAGCAGGAATGCAGTTGGGGTGGGGAGCAACAATGGATGGTTGGGTTGGGGGTAGGAGGGGATAGTGGTATTGTACTCCAGGATAAAGTCCCTGGGGCTTGAGGCCAGAGAATGGGTGGGCTGTGAAGTGATATCCCACAGGGCCAAGGGTCCCCCCCCCCCCGTTGTGAAGTGGAAGACTGTGACGTCCTATCTCCTCTCCTGAGGTGAGAGAGAGGCAGGGGAGGTGGAGCTTAAAGCCGGTTGCTGTGGGAGAGATGCAAAGCCAGGAGAAAACCAGAGACAGTGGGAAAAAAAAACAAGATGATGAGAGATAAGGAATGATGAAGCTAGAGACTGAAATTCTGAGGGGGAAAAAAGAGATACAGAGAAAGGAGACAAACAGAGACAGAAAAGAGAGACAGAGAAAGATGCACAGAGAACAGAGATGCAAAGAGAAATAGACACAAGAAGAAAGGCGGAGACTGAAAATGGGGTGGGGGAGAGAAAGAGACAGAGAAAGAGAGACAGAGAAAGGAGAAAAAGAGAGGCTAATACATAGAGAAAGAGAGGCACAAGGGAGACAGAGAACACTATACAGAGACTGAGTGAGAGACAGCAGGGAGAGAGACTGAGAAACAGAAAGACATAGAGAGAGACATGCATTCACACACAGAGAAGGGGGAAGACAGAGACAGAGACACTAGAGAGGCAGAGAAACAGAGATACAAAAAGACATCTGAGAAAGACAAAAACACATAAAGAGAGAGATACCGAGAGAAATAGAGACGGACAGAAATAGAGACGAAGAGAACAGAGACAGATAGAAATACAGAGAGAGACATAGAAATAGAGAGACTGAGACAAGAGAGAGAGAGAAGGAGGGGGTCAGAGCATTGAGAGGTACAGGCAGACAGAGACATCAGGAGAAAGACAGAAAGAGACAGCCGCATCCCTCTAATCAGCTTGTCCTTGGGTCTGATGAGCCCTGATTAGGGGGTGGGGGCGGGGACCGGTCCATCTGCTGTTGCCTGTGCTAGGCCCTGATCTGTCCAGACGAGGGCACCCCCATCCCAGGTGCACACAGGCTCACCATGGTTCTCCCCTTCCCTGCTGCCCAAGGTCTTTGCCATCTTCGCCTTTGCCACATGCGGCAGTTACAGTGGGGAGCTCCAGCTGAGTGTGGATTGTGCCAACAAGACCCACAGTGTCCTCAACATCGAGGTTGAATTCGAGTACCCCTTCAGGTGTGCCTCCACCCTAGCCCACCCCTGGGACTCCAACAGACCTGGGAGAGGATGAGAGTGGGGTGGGACCTGCCAACGTCTCCTCCCTAGTGGTTCCTGCCCAGACCCTCCCTCAGGACACTGTACCCGGTCAGGTCACTGCGCATGCACTGAGCACCTACCTTATGCCAGGAACTGCTCTAGGCCTCTATGACATGTGGTGAGCAAGAACAGACACAGGCTTCTCTGCCTGTGGAGTAGCCTTCTCTCTGTCCCACTGCTTCACTAATTAACTGTCACTTAAAAAAAACATAAAAGACAGGCATAGGCTGTTGCCCTCTGATTCTGCTCTAGTGAAAGGGAGCAGGAGATGGGCAATAAAAAAAGGTTCAAAAGCAAAAATATCTATAGCCTTAACATGTATGTACTCAACTAATCTTAGCTGCTATTCATTCCCATTCATTCATTCCATACATATGTTTCTGAGAATCTGATCTATGCCAGGTCCTGATCAAAGTGCCGGGGACATAACAGTGAACAAAACAGACCAAGCTCCCTACGCTCATGGAGCCAACAGTATAACAAATTAATTAATAAAGAGAATAATTGCAGATTGGGAGAAATTCAAGGAAAGGGTCCTCATGCAGGATTTTAGAATAGAGAATAATGAGGGGGTGCTGTTTAGCTCCAGGGAATGATTCAACGCCAAGAACCAATTCTGATATTTATTGAGCTCAAGGAAATGTTTACCTCCTGACTGGCAGGGAGACAGAGACCCAGAGGCACAATTTCAATAGAGCTTCAGAAGCTCCTCCACTACTTGGACAAATCACGTAACTGCTCTGGATCTCAATTTCCTCATCTATAAAATGGGATAATAACCACAGGGTTATGATGAATATTAAATGAATTAATACTTATAAAGTGTTTAGCACAGTGCCAGGCACACAATCAGCACTCCATATGTATTTGCTAACAAAAATAAATAAGTTCAAGGGACTCAGGAAAGAGGTCATTAATCGAGTTGGAAATTGGAGGGTGGTGAACACTTAAATGGAGGCTCATGAGATCACCCAGGGTGAGAGGACAGAAAAGACTAGCACAGGCCCTGAGCAATGGTGGAAAGAAAAGGAGGTGCCAGGGAGGCGTGGCCTGAGAGGCTGGGGAGCAACCAAGGATCCAACAGTTCACAGAAGCCAAGGAAGAAAGTTTGGGAAAGAAGGGGGAGTTGGCAGCGTGGGATAGACCCTTTTGAAGTCAGAAGACCACAAAAATCTGCATTCACTCCCCCAACACCTCCCGTGCCTAGGACCTCGGGTCCTGAGGATTTGCCCTTTACCCACAAGTCTCCCAGGGAAAATTCTGTGCCATGGGTCCCCCTGACCAACTCACCACCATCCTTGGCCTTTCATACCTCCCCAAGGGCCTTTCATTCCCCGCTTGGCCATCCCCACTCCCAAACCAGCATACCGGAAACCCAGCAACCCAAACCCAGATTTAACTCTTGCTCCCAACATCTAGCAGCTGCACCATCTTGAGCAAGTGACTTAACCTTGCTGAACCTCTGTTTGTTCATCTGTAAAATGGGTATAATAATGCCTGTTTTAGCGAACGGCAGGAGGAGGATCATTAGATGAGGCATTTATGCAAAATAGTAGGGGATCAATAAGTGTAAGCCTTGGTACCTTTGCTACACAAGGACACTGGCACAATTGAGTCAGTCTCAGGACCCTGCATCCCAATTTGAAGTGAGAGCTCTGTGACCTCACCACCACACACATTTCTCCCTATGACCCCCTCCTCCATCACACCACAAGAAAGGCCTTAGCCTCATACCCTCCCACTCAGCCCTCCCTCCCTCAGATACACACATCATGTTCCAGGGTCCCTTCTACCCTCCTATCAGTCTGTCTCTTCCTATTTTGCAGTCTCTGAAGAAATGTATACATTTCTTTCCCTTGGGGACCTGAAGTAGGATGGAGAGAAGAATCAATATGCTGTAGGGGGGAAATAAATGGTTCAGATCACAACTCTGCCATCCCCTCACCAGCTGTGTGACTTTAGTTAAGTTAATGTACTACACTGAGCCTCTGTACATCTCATCACATAGACATTGATTGAGCACTTAGTATGTGATGGATTCAGGCCCTGGAGTCACAGCAGTGAACAACACAAAGGGAAAAGCCCAGACTTCTTGTAATTACAGGGGGGAAAAAGAGAGAAAAATGGTATGTCAGTTGGGGTATCACTGCCACAGTGAAAAAAATGGAGCAAAGAAGGTGGCTAAGGAGTGCTGGGAGGGAAGAGTTGAATTTAATTTTAAATAGTAAGATGAGGGAAGGATTCACTGAGCAGAGCTTGAAGGAGATTGAAGGGAGTAAGACATAAAGCTATCTAGAAGAGCATTCCAGTGCAAAGATCCTGGAACGGGAGGGTGCTGTGAATGTTCGATGAGTAACCAAGTGGCCAAGGTGTCTCTGTTAAAACGAGAGCTGAATAAAGCTTATCTCACGGGATGCTATGAGCAACCAATGAAATGTGACTGGTACACAGTAGGTGCTCTGTGAATGGTTATATCCTCCTCCTCTGGGGACCTTGTCATTAGCAGGGACTCATGACTAGGCAGGGGGGGCGGGGGCAGGATTTTTAAAGTCTGGGCCACACCTGCTACCTCTCTCTGCAGGCTGCACCAAGTGTACTTTGATGCACCTGACTGCAGAGGGGGCACCTCCAAAGTCTTCTTACTGGGGGACTACTCCTCATCGGCGGAATTCTTTGTCACCGTGGCCGTGTTTGCCTTCCTCTACTCGATGGGGGCTCTGGCGACCTACATCTTTATGCAGAACAAGTACCGAGAAAACAACAAAGGGCCCGTGCTGGTGAGTCCCCGCATCCACTCATATGCAGGAGCCGGGGGACACAGAGCCTCGGGAGCCAGTCATGTTCATGGGTCATACCAAATCCCAGACATGCTCACATGCAAACAGCCACCATCACAGCCACACATGCGACTGCTGCTGGTGCTGAACACTAAATCACAGAGTGACAGAAACACACTCACAACGCACACAGCATCCCACACAGGCTACCTCCACACAACCACACAGACTAGGTCAAAGGAAGGAGCACAGAGGTTCACTGTGACAGTCGTGCACACAACACCCTGATTCCTACACATCTGTACTCATATACCCTCATCCAAGGCACAAAATGACACACATCCCCACATTCAGACGAAAGTGGACACAGTGCTTTTCACAGATTCGACAACCATCCTCCAGAATTCCCCCACCCACATATCAACAATCACACTCCCACATCCTCTGTGCCACCCACACGCCCAAGCTAGGAGGGCCACCTTCAGGTGAGTGCTGGGGGAAAGGCAGAGGAGACAGACCTCTTCGGGGGGGACCCCCTCTCCCAAGAAAGCCTGTGATCTGAGGAGGCTCCACAACCCAGCATGAAGCAGCCCACTTACCAGTGCCCTCTTCCTCTCCCCTGCCCATCCTAGGACTTCCTGGCCACGGCGGTGTTTGCCTTCATGTGGCTGGTTTGCTCATCGGCATGGGCCAAGGGGCTGTCGGACGTGAAGATGGCCACGGACCCGGAGACCATTATCAAGGGGATACCTAGCTGCCACCAGAAGGAGAATACATGCAAGGAGATAAGAGACCCTGTGACCTCTGGCCTCAACACCTCCGTGGTGAGCCCCGGGAAGCTGGCTAAACTGGCTGGGGAGGGAGGCTAGGTTACTTATAGTCTGGCATGGGATGTGGTGGAGAGAGAGAATGAGAGAATTCAGAAACCCAGAGAAGGCATACAGACAACAGAGCCTTGAAGTATTAGATAGCAATTGTAACTATGGTGACACCACAAACTGTCCTCAAGAGGGGAACATGAGATCTTCTGTACAAGTTTGGGAGACCTGGATCTCAGCCCCAGCCTCGTTATGTAAAATCTCCAGCAACTCGGTACCCTTTGGAACCTTTTTTCTTTAAAAAAAAAAAAAAAATGTATTTATTGATTTCAGAGAGGAAGGCAGAGGGAGAGAGGGAGACATCAATGATGAGAGAGAATCATTGGCTGCCTCCTACACGTCCCACACTAGGGGTTGAGCCCGCAACCTGAGCATATTGCCCTGATAAGGAACCCAACCATGACCTCCTGGTTCCTAGGTCCACGCTCAACAACTGAGCCATGCGGGCTGGGCAACATGTATTTGTTTTAACATAAAAGTATGTTTACATATTTTATAGATATTTTGTAAATTTGTGTATACATATATATGCGCACTTACTCATCTATTAGTGGTACATTTACATATTTAATTGAAGTTTATGCTTAATATTTTATATATCACAAATTTAGATTTTACTATATTTTATACATATACTAGAGGCCTGGTGCACAAAATTCGTGCAAGAATAGGCCTTCCTTCCCTCAGCTGCTGGCACCCAGACAGGGCTTCTGTCACAGCCCCGGCTTCGTCCAGAAGATCGTCCAGTCTAATTAGCATATTATGCTTTTATTATTATAGGTTATTATAGATAAACATGCATATGTAACAGGTAAATGTGCAAATATATAAACAAATGTATGCAATATTACTAGATTCCCAACACCCCAGGAATCTGAATTCTTTTTTTTTTCTTCTTCTTTTTTTTTACAGAGAGGAAGGGAGAGAGAGAGAGAGCTAGAAACGTCGATGAGAGAGAAACATTGACCAGCTGCCTCTTGCACACCCCCTACCGGGGATGTGCCCGCAACCAACGTACATGCCCCTGAACAGAATCGAACCCGGGACTCTCTACCACTGAGCCAAACCGGTTTCGCTGAATTCTTTTTTAAATATATTTTTATTGATTGCAGAGAGGATGGGAGAGGGAGAGAGAGAGAGAGAGAGAGAGAGAGAGAGAGAGAGAGAGAGAGAGAGAGAGAGAGGGAGAGAGAGAGAGAGAGAAACATCAATGAGAGAGATTCATTGATTGGCTGCCGCCTGCACACACCCCCACTGGGGATCCAGCCCCGTAACAGGGCATGTGCCCTGACTGGGAATTGAACCGTGACCTCCTGGTTCATAGGTCGATGCCCAACCACTGAGCCATGCTGGCGGGCCCAGGAATCTGAATTCTAACACACCCTACTCTCCCCACCCCCAAGGTGGTTTTCTGCACGTTGACGTTCATGCGCTGGGAATCCGTGGTCTGGGTTTCTGAAACCACCATCCTTCAGAAGCCCGAGGATCCATGCCTGAAGCGCACTGCCTCGAAGTTATCTGGGGCCGCCGAGGCAACGGGAGTGTGACGACAACCTGGCTTTATCTCTCCGCAGGTGTTTGGCTTCCTGAACCTGGTGCTCTGGTTCGGCAACCTGTGGTTTGTGTTCAAGGAGACTGGCTGGTCCGCCCCATTCCTACGCGCACCTCCTGGTGCCCCTGAGAAGCAACCGGCGCCCGGGGACGCCTACGGCGAGGCCGGCTATGGGCAGGGCCCTGGCGGGTACGGGCCCCAGGATACTTACGGGCCTCAGGGCGGCTACCAGCCCGACTACGGGCAGCCCGCCGGAGGCACCGTTGGTGGCTATGGGCCTCAGGGCGACTACGGGCAGCAAGGCTACCCTCAGGGTGCGCCCACCTCCTTCTCCAATCAGATGTAGTCTGGTGAGTGACGGGCGGGCGGGGCGACCAAGGGGGTACCTGAAAGGAGATGGGCGGGTCAGAGAACCAATAAGAGTCCGTAGTAAATGGTAGGTGAGATGCAGGCCAGACCAATGAGGGTGGGACTTACAAGCGAAGAGAGAAAACCTATCCAATGAATGGAAAGGAGGAGAGTGATGCTTGAAGATGGGAAGAATGAAGAGCCAATGGGAGAGGTAGAAGTGCAGCTCCGAGGGAAGGGCGGGGACAGAGAAACAGGCAGAGCAACCAAAGAAAGTAGGGAATAGCAGAGGGACTAGCGTAGTGGAGAATTAGCGGAGCATAGGAGTCAATCAGAGAAAAGGAAACGGTCTTAGAAATTATTAAAAGGCCAAAAATGATGAGAGTAAACTGGCTTGAATCATGACAGGAGGTGATTCATTCTGCCACCTCTCCACAACTCTTCAGGTGGGGGAGGTGGTGTGGAATTTCAAGAAAGAAAAAAAAAAAGGATGGAGTGGGGTCATTGAAGAAGGTTTGCTGGCCTTCTTGCCCGATCGGAAAAGAAAAGAGAGATTTCCCGCATCCATGAGGTGGGAAGAAGGGGAGAAGAGGCAGGGTGGGTGTCATGAGAGGGGAAAGTCAAGGAGGTGGCAACACGTGGATGGAGGTAGCTTCTGGCACTTGGCCAGAATGGAAAGGACAGGAAGCAGTTTCTTACGCATCCCACATCTAATTCATCAAAAAATCCTGTTGGCTCTACCTTCAAAATATAATCTATAATCTTCCCACTACTGACTGTCATCTCCCCCAGACATCTTACCTTTCCACCCCCATTCCCATTCTGTTCTATTCACAGCATTGGAAGAGATCCCATTCAATCTTAAGTCAGGCCACCTTCCTCATGTGCTCAGATAACTATTTTATTTTAAATGTATTTTTTTTTTTATTTCAGAGAGGAAGGGAGAGGGAGAGAGAGCTAGAAACATCAATGATGAAAGAGAATCATTGATCAGCTGCTTCCTGTATGCCCCTACTGGGGATCAAGCCTGAAACCTAGGCATGTGGCATTGATTGGAATCAAACCCAGGACCCTTCAGTCCATAGGTTGACACCCTATCCACTGAGCCAAACCAGCTAGGGCTATACTAAATAACTTTATACATTACCAGAGGCCTGATGCACGAAATTTGTGCACTTGGGGGAGGGGGGGTCCCTCAGCCCAGCCTGCACCCTCTCGCAGTCCCAGAGCCCTCAGGGGATGTCCAACTGATGGCCTAGGCCCCATGGGACCGGACCTAAGCTGGCAGTTGGGTATCCTTAGAGCTGCCACAGAGGCAGGAGAGGCTCCCACCCCCGTCGCTGCACTCACCAGCCATGAACCCGGCTTCTGCCTGAGTGGCACTCCCCCTGTGGGAGCGCACTGACCACCAGGGGCAGCTCCTGTGTTGAGTGTCTGCCCCCTGGTTGGCAGTGCGCATCATAGCGACCAGTCGTTATGCATTTCAGTCTATTTGCATATTAGCCTTTTATTATATAGGATGTTTATTGTTTGATGTCTGTCTCCCCTGCTACAATGTAAGTTCCACAAAGATGAGAATCTTGGTTTGGCTCAATATAGATTATAACCAATATAGATTATAACAGTTCCCATTAATGAACATCTTTGGGTTAGGGGAATGAGAATCACAATTTCTTTGGTACCTTACCTAGTAGGGAAAAATATACCTTCCCAGTAGGAGCAGCAGGATGAAACTGACTGCAGGACTCTGAGTGAAAGAAAAAGGAAGAAAAGGCATGTCAGACAGATGGTAAAGCCAGGGTGAGGGCATACCAGCCCAGGCCCTCCTGAAGGGCACCACCTATGTCTGGACCCCTTCTCCTTTCTGTGTCTTTTGTCTCCACAGGTCAGTGCAGCCCAGGAGGACCCCATGGGTGGGCAAGAGCTCAGGAGAAGGCCTGCCCTCCCTGCTCACCCCTACATCCCAGGTCTCCGCCCCTCAAGCTAGGAGACCCTTAACTGTCCTTTCATATATATATATATATATATATATATATATATATATATATATATATATATGACACATATAGATATCTATTGGTCTGTCTGAGCTCTGCCCCCACTCTGCTCCCCTTATACATTAGGGCCCCAATCTTTAGTGGGCCCCTCTCTTATCCTTAGCCCTTTCCTTGCATCTCGTGGCCCCTCTCTGTTCATTGGCCCTGTGCCCTGAGATTGACAAGGATTCTGAAAGAGGGACAGGGAAGAGACAGACCTTGGCTGTGTGGGTAGGATGGGCTTGACTTTAGAGTCTCTCCCTTCTCTCCCTCACCTCCTCCCAACTCTGGCCTTGATTTCTCCAGCAATGTTTGAACAACGGCCAATACAGAAAATTCAACCCTGATTTGGGGGAGAAGGCAGATATTGGAGGGCTTGGGACTCAACGTGGTTGTGGAGAGCTCTGGGATGGAGGGGACTAGTAAGCAGGGAGGTTGGGTTCCAGACATACTAGAAGTGAAGTCCAAAGAAGAGGGGTGCCCTAGGGCATTTTGTAAAGGAGCTTGGAAGGAGGCTGAGGGTGAGTTTCTACAAAGATCACAGCTTTGAGTGAAGCAGTGGGTGGGCCTTCTGTGTGATCAGGGCTTGTAGTAGGACTTGGTTCTATGGAAGGGGTGTGACTTGGGGGCCTGGGGACAGGGTTTGGGATAATGCTGAGAGTTCCAGACGGGGTGTGGCTTAGATTGGGACCAGAGTCTACGCGAGGAGTGTGGCTTGGAACATTCAGGAGATTGAGTTTGACTCTAAAGCAGGAAGGCTGAAAGGGTGATTCAGTAATGGGCCACCCTTGGGGTAAGGGGCGTGGCCAGGGTTCTAGATAGGGTGGGCCTTAGAATGGGGCATGCGTGATGGTTTCAGAGGGTACAGCCTGCCCCATCACCCCACAATGGAACAGTAAAGAATATATGTTTCAAAGTTGGGCAGGTTTGGTAGTGGCTAGGGCCTAAGGGATGTGTTTTGTTAGGGTTGGGGGGCAATATCCCTCACTAAGGCTAGGCCTGAGGGGGCCTAGGGAGAGCTGAGAGGTATGGCTTGAATGGTAAGGGGGGATCCAGAGAGAGGCACTCACACATACCCTTCCTTGCCCACCCCCACGATGGCAGAGTTAGATAATCAGAGGACAGAGCTAATGGCCTGTGGGGCCAGCCTACCCTTCTCCCCCTTTCTCCTACCTCTTCCCTCCCTCCACACCCCACCTGTCCTGGGATGGTTGGAGATCCGGTCTGGAGCCCCTATCCTACACCTTCTGCTGTGTCTGTGATGTCGGTAGTGCCTGTGACAGTGTGTTGCCATTTTGTCTGGCTGTGGCCCTTCTCCCTCCCCTTCAGACCCCCACCTTTTCCCTTGCCCTTCGGTATTGTTTGAAGACTCCCTCCCAGAGGAAGAACACATATGATTCATTATCTTCCCCTAAATAAACTCCTCAAACACCTAGTACTCCTGGCTCAGACTTCTCAGTGTGTCTTTTTTTTTTAAATATGATGTTTTGAGTTTAGAGAGAGGAAGGGAAAGGGGGAAACAGAAACATTGAAGAGAGAGGAACCTTGATTAGCTTCCCCATGCGCGCACCCCACTGGGGATTGAGTCCACAACCCAGGCATACGCTGATTAGGAATCAAACATGCCACCTCCTGGTACATGGGACAATGCTCAGCCACGCCCACCGGGCCTCAGTGTATCTTTATAGGAGGACACAAAGGAAGAGATGGAAAGGAGGTGAAAGGATGCTTCACCACTACTGACCTGCTGGATGAGGTTCAAGTCACCTCATCATTTTAGGCCCCCCTAACAGCATCTGGCCCAGGGATGCCTCGCCTGCAGATCATTCTAGGCCATGCTCAGAGTGGCCCTGTGCAATGCCCCACTACTGGCCACGGAAAGTTGTCTTTCAAGGGCTCAGTTCTAACTCCGGTCCCTTAGCCACGTGCCTTCCCCACCTTGTTCTCAAATCCTCAAGAGGCTCCAATAGAAGCCCATACTTCACAGGGAGACTTACCTCTACTCCTATCCTGGAATTTTTCAGAACCTGCTGTCTCTACATTTCCTTGCCTCCCCTACCCCGCAGCTGGAAAACCGGGAGACCAAGTAGGCTGCAAGACAGGGAGCGGGGAGCCATTCACTCATCCCCTTTAACCCTTCCCTGGAGCCAGAAGAGGCCAGAAGTGGCAGAATGGGCGGGATAGGGAGGGGTGGGGCCTGGAAATCCCTGGCGCCTGCGATGAAAGGCCGGGCTGACCGCCGCCTCCGCCAGGCCTAATTAGAGACCCCAGCCCAGCCCAGTGCCCAAGTTCTGATTGCTGGCCGGTGACCCCCTCCTCCCAGCCCCGAGGCACAGCAAAGCTGTAGAACATGAAGGAGAGACGACTGAGCTCAGGGAAAAGGATATCTAACTAGAGAGAGAAAAATGGGAGCCGGGGAGGAAAGGCTATTAGACCTCAGGATTTAGGGGGCATGACAGCTGGGCCTGTAAGAATGGGGGGAGGGAGGGAGGGCATGGGAACCTGGCCAGTGACGTTAACCTCCTCCTCATAAATCTCAAATAATCCTGGTTCTGAAGGGAAGAGAGCAGGGCTGTGGGGGTGTATAAGAGCTAGCTCTCTGATGGGGACGAAGGGAGCACCAGCTGGGGCTGCGATGGAGCTGGGACCATTCTTGCAGCGCTCCTACAAGGGAAAGAGTCCCTCGGAACATCACTAGTGAGGAAGACGCCAAGAGGTGGCTTTCACCCCTCCTCCAAACACAACTCCTATCGCCCACTCCTTACAGATCGCCACTACCAAGTCTCCCTCCTCCATCACAGAGCTTTCAAGCCCTAAAATATCCTGTGGGGGGCCACGTGGCACCTCGGGTCTCTGGGGCGCGTGGCAGAGGGCAGGGAGCCCTCCCGCACAGCGTTCCCGGGATGCGTGCCCTTCACCTCTAGGCAGGGGGCGCCTGGGCCCGGGAGAGGCGGCAGGCCCGGGGGCGGGCGCTGCGGGGCGCGCTCCTCCCCTGGCCGGTGTCAGGTTTACGGAACAGCTTCCAGGCAGGACGCGCGGTGGCCTGACGGACGCCGCCGAGAATTCCTGTCGCCTGACCCGGCCCGTCCTGACCCTGCTCGGACGCGCCATGTTCGCGCGTGGGTCCCGGAGGCGCCGCTCCGGGCGCGCGGTGAGCGAGACTCAGGGCAGCGGCGGGGGGGTCAGGGGTAAACTGAGGCCCAGGAGAGGGGGCAGGGGAGAGGGGTAGCGAGGAGGCGCTCCACGGATGGTTTGGGAATTCCCATCCCCAGAATTCCCAGACCGAAGGGGCTGAAGGCAGATGGAATCTGGTGGCCCACACTCCCTCATCACCTCTCCGCACACCTTCAGCAGCACCCAGAGACCGGTGTGTCTCCCTCTCGTGTGGGTTATGGGAGGGGTCTCTGGGGGCCAAAAGGTTGGGTCTTGGGTTCCTCAATCGAGCAGGGACCTTTTGAGCTTCTGAGGGAAGGAACCTCGCCCTGTGCCTTGGCGGAAGGTGACCTGAAGAGGGAGGTCGGCGCTCTAGGGGTGCCGGAATACTGAGAGGCCAGGGATTGGGGTTTGGGGTAAGCCTTCCAGGCTTCCACTTGAGCAGAGAGCCTTTGACTTCCTAGATAGGAGGGTCTCTCTCTTCCTTTGGGGGGGACCTCTAGGTGGGGCCTGGATTTGGTGGGCCAGAGGAGAGAACAGCCCTAGGATACGAGGGGTAAGAGCCAAGGCTTCCTGAGGGTTTCTGAATGGATCGGGAGCCTCCTGTTCCATTGCAGGAGGCTCTCCAGTTCCTTGGGTGAAACCAGGGTGGTTTTTTTTTTTGGGGGGGGGGGTGGTTCCTGTGGCGATCCCAGGTAGGATGATGTCTCAGACTTCTACCCTATGGGACGGGAGTGCTGCTGGCCTTGTGGGTGGAGCAGGGGCCTAGACGAAGCCTGGGGTAGACACCCAGGTTAGGGACTCTGCCCTGAGTGGGGCGAGTACTCTAAGTTCTGGAGGAGGTGTTTAAGACCTGCAGGAGTCAGAGGCTGCCGGGAGGGGTCCCGGCAGGATGTGAGGAGTTGGAGGCTGGCCTGGGGAGGGGAATTCCCTGAAAAGGAGGCATAGAGGGAGGTGGCCTCAGCTGTCTCTGTTGTATACCCCTCCCCCGAGCTCGGGGTGCTGTCCCAGCCTGCCCAGCGCTACCCAGGTAGGACAGGCCCCAGCGTGCGGTCTCCAGCCTCGGAGTGGAGAGGCGGGTCCTAACTTCTCCCTCCCTGCCCCCCCCCCCCCGCCCGGCGGGGTCCCGCGTCTGCCCCCGCCCACTACAGCCTCCCGAGGCAGAGGACCCAGACCGTGGCCAGCCCTGCAACTCCTGCAGGGAGCAGTGCCCTGGCTTTTTGCTGCATGGCTGGAGGTAGGTGACCATCCCAGGGCCTTGCCTCTGGAGGGAAATCCTGAGACTCAAGCCACGCCCTTGGCTTGCCCGCGGTCCACAGAGGAAGCTCAGTCAGGGAAAAAGCCTCACGCTGTGATTCAGAGCCCCGCCCCCTGACTCATTCCCTATTGTCTGGTTCCCGGGAGAGCTCCACCCACGACACAGCCCCGCCCCAGAAGTGTCCTTCCTCAGGCCTGAGTCCTATCCCTAGGGAGATCTGTGGTCCTCCACGCCCCTTTCTCAAGTTAGGAACTCCTCTCCCAGACCCCTGTGCCCTATCTCCTGGAGCTCCATACCTAAAACAATCCATAATGTACAACAGAGAGCCCTATCCGAAAGTTCTGAGGCTCAATACAGGCTAGAGCCCACCTCCAGGGAAAGTTCCCCCAAAATGTCCAGAGCCTCTCCTGAGCGGAAGCCCCTAGATGTATAACTCCAACCTCAGACTCAGAACCCCAGCCCTAGTCAGGCCCAAATCTCAGAGCTGAAAGTCAGGGCTGGCCTTGAGACCCCACAGCTCCATCTCTTCACCTCCTCCACCCAGGCTCACAGCCCCACCCCCAGGCCCAGAGTCCTTTGGTGGTGATCATCTGCGTGTCCCTGCCCCTCAGTTGGACTTTCTTGGGCTGTCAAGGGGTCCAAGTGAGCTGCCCTTAGTAATTGACCCCCATCCTGGCCCCCTCAGAAAGATCTGCCAGCACTGCAAGTGCCCTCGGGAGGAGCACGCCGTGCACGCAGTGCCTGTGGACCTGGAACGCATCATGTGTCGGCTAATCTCAGACTTCCAGCGCCACTCCATCTCCGATGACGACTCGGGCTGTGCCTCAGAGGAGTATGCCTGGGTGCCCCCTGGTCTCAAGCCAGAGCAGGTGACCAGAAGGCACCATCCACTGTTGCTTTCCAGTGGGTGCACACACTCTCAAGTAGAAACCTATTTCTGGGGCAACACTAGGGTGTGTGGTCAGACTGTGCCTGTCTTTCTGACGCCTCTGAGATCTAGAGGTGATCAGCCCCCCAAAGGGAACTCTGAGCGATCACTGGGCCAGTTCCTTGGGCCTCTTCACCCATTCCTGTTCTATCCCTTACCTCAGGGCTTATCCTAGCACTTCATTCACATCTCCACTGATTAACCCATTCAATAGTTATTGAGCACCTACTGCATGTCAGACACTGTTCTAGGTGCTGTGAGGACACAGCAGAGAACAAAATACACCATGTACACTGAGTGGCCAGAGTATTATGATCTCTGAATGCATAATAATCTGGCCACTCAGTGTATATATATTAGAGGCCCGGTGCATGAATTTGTACATGGGTGGGGTCCAGCCAGTCTGGCCAGGGGGAGGGGACATGGGCGGTTGGCCGGCCTGCCTGCTGGTCGAACTCCTAGTTGAGAGGACAATTTGCATATTAGCCTTTTATTATATAGGATATACACTGAGTGGCCAGATTATTATGCATTCAGAGATCATAATACTCTGGTCACTCAGTATATATATATATATATATATATATATATATATATATATCCATGTAGAGGTTAAATTCCTGAAGGGAGCTAATAATGAAATATGGTGTAAGGTCTAAGGATTAAAGAAAAGCAAGGAAGTAAGTTGGGGGGGGGCGGTGGAGAGAGATGTTAGGATTATAAATAGGGTGTCCAGGTAAGTTTTTGTGAGAATATGTTTGAGTTTGAGCTTCCTGAAGGTCATGAGAATGAACCATGCAGAAATAGTAAGTTAGAGAGATCTAGGAAAATGGAATCGCTAATGCAAAAGTCCTGAGGCAGGAGTGTTCTTGGCATGTGTGAGGAGCAGTGAGAATACCAGTACACTGAGCAGAGTGAGCAACAAGGAGAGTGATGAGGCGGAGGTGGGGTCAGAGAGGTGGCAGGGACATGGAGAGGACTTGGACTTCTACTCTGAATGAGGGAGAAGCCACAAGAGATTTGTGAGCAGAGAAGGGATATGATTTGCCTTAGGATTTCACGGGATCCCTCTGGCTGCCGAGTGTAGAACAGGCTGTAGGAGTGAGGATGGAAGCAGGGTACCAATGAAAGTGAGAATACTTCAGTAACCTAGTTGGCTGATGATGGTGCTGGCAGTAGAAGCAGTAAGTGGTGGTCAGATTCCAGTTGGAATTTGAAAGTAAAGCTGAGAGATTTGTTTGTGGGTGTGAGAGAGAAAGGAGTCAAAGATTACCTTAAAAGGTGGGGAGGCGGGGGGGAGGTGAGTGGATCAGACTAAGGCAGGAGCATGTTGGAGGTCTAAGAGCATAAGTTAAGTTTGGGCATCCGGAGTTTGAAGTACCCATTAGACATCTGAGTGGCCACTTTGCTTGGAACTCAAGGGGGAGATCATAGAGCCTGAAGCATGCATTCGTGAGGCCTTAGCCATGAGGTGGACTTAGGTTGTCATGAGGTCGCAAGGGAGTGAAAGGAGACAGAGGCAAGAGGATCAATGATGGAGACTAAGGACCCTCCCACACTTAAGGGCCAGTTAGTTGAAGAACCAGAAGAACAGAGGAGTGTCCAACAGCTTTCCTTTTGGTAAGAGGAAGCCCAGGACGGTGTGATGTCCTGGAAGCCAAAGGAACACAGTGTTTCCAGGAAGTCATTAACTACGTCCGGTGCTACTGATGGGTCAAGTTGGATGAGAACTGAGACCTGAACAATTACTTTAACAATGTGAACGTCATCAACGACCCTGACAGGAACAGCTTTAGAGGAAGGGCAGGGAAGGCTGACTGGAGTGGGGTCTGGAGAGACTGGGAGGAGGGGAAGTGGAAACAATGAGTGCACACAGCTCTTTTGAGGAATTTTGCTGGACGGGAAGGAGAAAAGTAGACGCAGTAGCAGGAAGGAAAAGTGGGGTCAAGACAAGAGCGAATTCCTGGCATGTTTGGGAGGTGACAGAAATGACCCAGCCCCTAGGAAGCATAGATGGAGGGAGTCCGTAGACATTGCCTTCTGATGATTTTAATTTGCTCCGAGAAGTAGGGACCCGCCATCCCACTGCATTCCAACCACCCCTCATCTCAGTTGTTTTTCTTCCATCCCCCATGTCCTCCCAGGTATACCAATTTTTCAGCTGCCTCCCAGAGGACAAGGTCCCCTACGTCAACAGTCCCGGGGAGAAATACAGAATCAAGCAGCTGCTGCACCAGCTTCCACCACACGACAGTGAGGTGAGGAGAGAGAAGACAGGAAGGGCATGTCAGGGAGGGGGCACAGCCTGGGCAAATGCCTCACAGCTGGGAAGAAATGGGCAGGATCAGAGGTGAGCTGATCTGAGGGGAAAGGTCTGAAGGGCAGAGGACATTCCTTGGCAAAGCCACACGTGGGACTTGGGAGAGGAGGACAGGGATGGTTATCTCTACAGGAAGCGCCATCTATACAGAGGCATGGAAGAAATTTGAAAGTGGGTGGGTGGGGGGCAGACAGCAGGGGAGGAGCCTGTTTGACCCTCCCTACCTCAGGCACAGTACTGCACGGCACTGGTAGAGGAGGAAAAGAAAGAGCTCCGAGCCTTCAGCCAGCAGCGGAAACGGGAGAACCTGGGGCGTGGCACTGTGCGCATCTTCCCAGTGACCATCACCGGGGCCATCTGCGAGGAGGTGAGCCATGGAAGGCTCAGGGGAGGGAGTGGCGCCCTTGCTCCAAGCCCTGGGTTGCAGGACCCATGTCCCTATCCCACTGGCAGGCAGGGACTGCCTCTAAGCTTTCCTGGCCAGCGATGTCTGTGTGTAGGGCTCCCTGGTGGATGGGACTTGTTCCTCAGATCCCTCTGTTGGGTTGGGTCTGTCTCTAAGGAGGCCGCAATGGACCTTATCTATTCGTTTCCTCTCTGGTCCTCTTGTGGTGGAGACTTGTCCTTAAGAACCCACCCACACTGCCGAAACTGGTATGGCTCTGTGGATAGTGTCGGCCTGTGGACTGAAGGATCCCAGGTTCGATTCTGATCAAGGGCATGTACCTTGGTTGCGGGCACATCCCCAGTGGGGAGTGTGCAGGAGGCAGCTGATCGATGATTCTCTCTTATGGATGTTTCTAACTCTCTGTCCCTCTCCCTTCCTCTCTGTAAAAAAATCAATAAAATATATTTATATATATAAAAAAGAACCCACCCACAGTGGCAGGGCCTGTCTGTAGAGCCAGGTGGCGGGTGGAATTTCTCTCTGAGGCACCCTCCCCTCAGTGGTTGGAGCCTGGCCTTACATCCTACTGTTAGGTGAGGTCTGTTGCTAAGGCTCCCCCTGGGCCTGGCCTGGCTCCATGGTCTCACCAGCCCTGCGAAAACAAGGCCTCCTTTAAGGCCACCAGGATGAGTAAGGTTTCCCACAGACACAGGGTCCATTTCTAAGGCACTTTCCTCCTCCCATGGAGGCAGGGCCTTTCTCGAAGTTACCCCGTAGGTAAGGCCGGTCACAAAGGCCGACCATGGGGAAGGCCCTAGTATGATATACACCTTGGCCGATCCCCCGTCTAACCATGTCGCTGAGGGTGACCGTGCCTCTCTGTCGCCTGGCAGTGCGGGAAGCAGATCGGAGGCGGAGACATCGCAGTGTTCGCCAGCCGAGCAGGCCTGGGTGCCTGCTGGCACCCTCAGTGCTTCGTGTGCTCCACCTGCCGGGAGCTGCTGGTGGACCTCATCTACTTCTACCACGCTGGCAAGGTCTACTGTGGCCGCCACCACGCCGAGCGCCTGCGTCCGCGCTGCCAAGCCTGCGACGAGGTGATGCCTTACTGCCCAGGGGAGGGAGTGGAGGGCGGCCAGGGCCAGGGAAGGCCCCGCTGACGGCCACAGATGGCCTGCGTCCCCCCCCCCAGATCATCTTCTCCCCTGAGTGCACGGAGGCCGAGGGCCGGCACTGGCATATGGGTCACTTCTGCTGCTTCGAGTGTGAAGCATCCCTAGGAGGGCAGCGCTACGTCATGCGTCAGAGCCGTCCCCACTGCTGCGCCTGCTACGAGGCCCGCCATGCGGAGTACTGTGACGGCTGCGGGGAGCACATCGGTGGGTGAACATGGCATTGGACAGGAGGATGGATTCACATCTAGGCCACAACCCCCCGCCCCCTCTATTCATTCTGTCCTCCAGGCGCTGCCCACCATTATCCCCTAGTCCAAGCACCATAACCCTATACCTTTCACTGCGGGTCCCATCACTGAGACCCCCCCACCCAGCCATACTCTCTAAATCTTCCTACAGAGTACGGGGCACCGCTACACCCCCACCCCCAGAGTGCCCTCTCATTCCCAGTAGCCCGGGCCTCCCTGACAGCCTACCTCCTATGCTCCTAAGCTGTACCCTATGCTCTAAGACTCTCCATCAACCTAGCTCAGTGATTTTCAACTCGTGTGCCGCAAGAATTCTTAAAACACGCAATGCCTGACTAATTAGTCAGGGGCCCTGACCTCTTTTCCCTTAGATTGTCAAATAAACAAGGACAACAGCCAACACAGCAATAGCCGTCTGGCGCGAATGAATCAAAATTATACCTATCTGTTGTCAGATCAGCAAAGCATATATTTGTGGTGTGCTGTGCTGCAGAAGTGTAGTCACTCGTTCATGTGTGCCACGAGACGGCAAAGGTTGGAAATCGCTGGCCTTGGTACATCATACTTTCTACCACACCCTGCTCTCGAAGATTCACCTCTTTCCCATCGAGGCCACCCCTACCCCGCCCTGTCCGCAGGGCCCAGGCCCCTTTAAGTCCACTGTCCTTCCATCTGTCCTTCCACCGGAAGCCACCTCACTGTCTAAGCCTGACCCACATCTTAGAGTCCAGTACTCAGGCCCCACCCTTGGAGAGGGGACCCTGGGAAAGAAAGAGTAGGGAAGAAGATGGTAATCAGCCAGTTTGAGGTACCCTGCGGTGAGGGCCAAACCTCGGATTTCCTGCTTTCTGCCAAGAAGGGCGCCATTTTGGAGAGGTGGGGGTGGGGAGTGTGTAGGAGTCTTGGGGTTGCTTCAGATTCCTGCTCTCTTCAGAAGGGCCCCATGTGAGCGGGGTGGGACATGCCAGGGGGGCTCTGTCTTAGTTTCCCCCCCTCGCGGTGTCCCCCCAGGCCTGGACCAGGGCCAGATGGCTTACGAGGGCCAGCACTGGCACGCCTCCGACCGCTGCTTCTGCTGCAGTGGCTGCGGGCGGGCCCTGCTGGGTCGCCCCTTTCTGCCACGCCGGGGCCTAATCTTCTGCTCTCGAGCCTGCAGCCTGGGGTCCGAGCCCACAGCCTCCTCGGCGCCCGGCCGCCGCAGCTGGAGCGCCAGCACAGTCTCCACACCGCTCCCAGCCCCCACAGCTTCTCTCTCTCCTGGGGAGGGGCCATCCGAGACCGCCACCAAAGGCACCAGCACCGAGGCTGAGCCCAGTGAGTTACCCCTGGAGTCCTGCCCAGCCCCTCCCCCCCCCAAACCTGGTCCCTGGGGGTGACTTGCCCAGTCCCTTCACCTGCTGTCCCCCTGGCCCCACCCCCAAATCATCCCAGGCCTGGGCTGCACCCAAACTACACCTCTTCCTGAACCCCGTCGGCTCCCTTCTATACAAGGCCCTGCGCTACTTCAACTGGTACCTGCCTCAGCCCAAGTTCCTCCTCCTCTTCTCCAAACCCTGGACCCTCCACTTTATGGAAAACCTAATCTGCTCCAGCCTGTGCCACGCCCCTTCCACCAGAAGCCACGCCCCCTATCCCCATCCAGTCCTGCTCCTCCCCCTGGATTCCAACCTCCCCCCCCCCTCCACTCAGACCCCGTCCCAGGCCTCCTATTTCCCCGACTCCCCACTTCGCTGCCCTCTCCGACCCCTGCCCCCCACTTTCCCAGTGCTGATGGATAGGGGAAAGGAGAAGGGCCATCCACAGGGCTCCTCTGGGAGAAGGCAGATACATACAGGGACTCCCTCCATCTCTGCTTCCAGCTGCAGGCTCCGAGGAGCCCTCCCGCTTCCGGAGAGGGGCCCCTCACCGCCACTCCATGCCCGAGCTGGGGCTCCGCAGCGCCCCCGAGCCACCCGCAGGGACCCTCGGCCATTTGGACCCTGAAGATGATTCTTTCAGTCGCCAAAGTGCCCCTCGAGTCAGCTTCCGGGACCCTCTGGTGTCTGACGGAGGAGGCCCTCGGCGGACCCTGAGTGCGCCTCCAGGCCAGCGCCGCAGGCCTCGCAGTCCCCCTCCCAGGGCCCCCACGCGTCGCCGCCACCGTCATCGCCGCAGACGCCGGTCTGGCAGACTTCACCACCAATGTAACTTGGGATCAGACTCCGAATCTTGCTCCAGCTCCCCCTCCAGCTCCAGTTCAGAGTCCTCCGAGGATGATGGCTTCTTCCTGGGGGAACGCATCCCACTGCCCCCGCACCTGACCCGGCCCCTGGCTGCTCAGGACACTGCAACGAAGACCCCCAACTCTCCATCTCCGGTGGCCCCGGAGAACTCGGGCCCAGGGACGCCTCGCCAGGCCAGAGACAAGAACTGCATCGTGGCTTGAAGGCGAGGCTGTCCTGGAGGGCTCCATTTCTCCAAGACTTGAGAATAAATTCCCTTCCTTGCTACCTCTGTTTGTACGATTGGAGTGTCTTAATATTTGGGTTAAAACAGGCCTGGCTTCCCCCCCTCTGTGCTCCAGCTGCCTCCCTTCCCTCTTTTCCCCTCCTGATGCTTGAGATATCCCCATCTGATCAAAGGATGAACTTATTCATTACCATATATTCTAGCAATCCGTTTATTATTTATTCATATGTATCCCTCCGCAGAACCCCCTCCCACACTGAGGTGATTTACAGTGTGTCACAACCTGGGGCCCAGAGTCTGAAACGGAGGTACCCCTCTCCCTCATTTTGCTGCTTAGGTGGGGGCATAGTTGGGGCAGAACTGGTGTCTGCTTCTAGATGCTTCAGAAGGGGAACCCAGGCACACCCCTAGAGGTGGCCACACCCAGGAGGGCTGATTGGCAGGCTGGAAGACACATTCTTCAGATAAAGGCACTTTTACCTCAATAGGAGGCTGGGAGTTGGCTAGGAGTGTTTGTAGGGGCGGGGAGCAGTGATTTCGATGGGAGTTATTTGCAGGTTGCATAGAGAAATCCAGGTAGTGCACCTACACTGGGCCATCTGTAGGGTCTGCAAGTGAGGAAAAGAGAGAAAGCAGTTAGGACCCATATGCCCACTTTACAAACAAGAATGGTGATGCTTATGGTACTTGATACTAAAGCCGTAAGTAGGGAGAAACCAAGATGGAGGCCTAGGTAAGCACCTAAGCTGCCGCCTGGCACAACAATTTCAAAACAACAACCAAGAACAGACATCAGCCGTAAGTAGCAATGAGAAACAGAGCTGGCATTCATGCCCTTTCCTCTGCAACAACACCCCTCTACACACACACACACACACACACACACACACACACACACAGACTCTTACTTACCAGTAGGGGCTGCTGTGTGTCTTTGCTGCTTCAAGGGGAAAGTGTAATAGGCATCGAAGCCAAAGAGGCACACAGCGATTAGGCCCATCACCTGGAAGTGGGGATGAGAGTGGGGGCTGTGGGTTAAGCTGATCAGCCTACTCACCCTCTTACCTCCTTGTATCTACTACCTCCGGTGACTGCCCCGGGAAGGGATGGCGATGAAAGGGTCGGGACACTGGACTCTACCCGGACTCTCCCTTCGCCTAGTACTGCTCAAGTCAGGAGAGCCCTCCCCCATCTACGTGGCACCATTCCCAGTGTACACGTAAAACAAAGTTCTAGCCGATGGCAGTCTAGTGTGTTGACAAAGATCCTGTGTCAGGCCAGGGATGGCCCTTTACAGCCAATGATAATCTTGGGAGGAATCAAGGTTCTGGCCAGACTTGCCTGCGGACCCTGAGGACAAGGTGGCCTGTTGTGGATCCTACATTTTCTGCCAGAAGCAGAGACAGAAATGGCCCCTAGGTCCTCAACTCTCCACCCCACCCCCATATCCCTCTCTCTCTCTCTCTCTCTCTCTCTCTCTCTCTCTCTCTCTCTCTCTCTGCTTTGAAGCTGCCTCTAAAGTCTTTACCCCGGCGATGATTTTGGAGCTGTTTCCTTTCTCCACGAGCACAATGATGGAGATAATCAGGTAGAGGATGGATGCTATGAGGGTTCGGAAGAAATCCTGTAAGGAGTATAGAGAGAAAGGAAGTCAGCATCCACAGTTCCCAGGACAATCCCAAATGCTGAGGCCCCTCCCTAGCCTAGCCACTTCAGTCCCCTTTCTCACACTCCAAGGCCAGTTGATGATCCTTATCCTGGAGTTCAGGTCACACATGTAGATGACAAAGAAGACAGCAGCAAGGATCATCTCAACCACTGACAGAGAGGAGTATGCCGATGTGGAGGCGGCGAAGCAGATCAGAATCACCAGGCACAGTATCTGGAAGGATGACATGAGAAAGGGGGCCTCCATCAACTCCCTGGGCTGAGGGGTTAAAAATCAAGGGTCTCTTGGCCCCACTGGCATGGCTCAGGGATTGAGCATCGACCTATGAACCAGTTTGATTCCCAGTCAGGGCACATGCCCCAGTTGCAGGCTCGATCCCCAGTGTGGGGTGTGCTGGAGGCAGCCGATCAATGATTCTCTCTCATCATTGATGTTTTTTTATCTCTCCCTCCTCTCCTTTCCACTCTGAAATCAATATATATATTTAAAAAATCAGGGGTCTCAAACTCAGATGCCTACCAGGACTGGGAAGATGACAAATAATCACAGCTAAACACTGTGTGCTCATTGTGTTCCCAGCATTGTTTTAAGAGCTGTACAAGTATTAACTCACTTAATCATCCTGCAGCCCAATAAACTGGGAACTGTTATCAGTATCTTTATTTTATAGATGACAAAAGCGAGACACAGAGACATTAAGTGACTTGCCCAGGGTCACCCAGCTAGGAAGGGTAGAGGCGGGTGCCTCAGTTTCCCCCTTTCACTTCTCAGATAGGGGCGGCGTGCTGGGAGTGGCCCTGCCAGGTGTTTGGTGAGCAGTGCAGAGCCAGCTTGGGGCGGGCGGGACGTGCAGTTCCCCAGGCAACCCCTTTGAGAAGCAGTGAGAGTGTCACCAGAGGGGCAGGGCTCCGGTTAAAGGCACCGCACCCGTTTTACCAGTGACTCAAAGGCGGCATTCACTGTGAGGGGAGGGGGCGGGAAACGGAGGCTCCCAAACAGCGAGGGACCTCCCGCCCCACCACGGAAGGGCCAGAAAGAACCCGAGAAAGGCTGGAAGGACTAGCACGGGGCTCCACCCCATCAGGCCCCGCCCCTGGGCGCCCCGCCAGCCCGCCCGACGGCGCTCGGGCCGCGCCACGCCCTGCCACGGGAGGTCCCCCACCTCCCAGCCCCCTGGAGCCCCATCCTGGAGCCCACGGAGGAGTCCACGCGGCCTCCCTCCACGGCGTTCCCCAGACGCCCCATGACCCCTGGCCTCACCGCGTGGCCCAGCGACTCCCGACCACCCTCTCCAAACCCCATCGACCCGCCCTGCGCCCCTGGTTTCGGGCCTCAGCCACGAACCCACTTCCCCCGTCCCTCTGCCCAGCACCCGCGGCCCCGCGCCTTCCTCGGCATGCGTGTGTGTGTGTGTGTGTGTGTGTGTGTGTGTGTGTGCATGCTATCGAGCCACTCCGCCCCGCCCTTGCCCACCCCGGCCCGGGACGCTCACAATCTCGGCGAACAGAAGGATCCCCTTGATGGTGCGCACGAAGCTGGTGCAGCTGGCCCAGCAGCCGGGGGCCGAGAAGCGATCGGAGTCCGCCATGGCTTGGGCCGGAGTCCCTGAGGGCGCGGACGATCTGCTCGGGTTCCCGCGGGCTCGTGTACACTGCACACCCAGCCGTCTTGCCCTCCGTTTGGCCGGGAAGGGGGCCCTGAGGCGAAGGAGGGAGTGAATCACCGAGCCCAGCCGAAGCGGGCGGGGCCTGAGGGGGCCGGGCCAGGTGGCTGCCGCCCCGGAAGCCCCCTCGCCCCGCCCGCCTGGGATCGTCCCCACCCGGAGCGCAGCCACCCGGGGCGCCCCATCTCCGGAGGTGCCAGCCTCGGAGACTTGGCACTTCGGGGTTCCTTGAACGGTAATGGCGAAACCCTTTGCCCTTTTTAAGAATGCAAATGTTTCCAGGGCTGCCTCAACTCACAGCCCAGGGGAGCTGGCCTTCTGGAGGGACTGACTGGGTTTCCTTAGCGCTAAACAAACAAGCAAGCAAGCAAACAAACAAACAAACAAACAAACGGTGGAGGCCCTGGTGAAACTAGGTATATTGCCAGAATTCGGAATATTTCGAATTTTGGAAAATTTCCCCAGTGCAACCCTAGCTGGATTGGCTCAGTGGATAGAGTGTCAGCCTGCGGACAAAGGGTCCCAGGTTCAATTCCCATCGAGGGCAAGTGACCTGATTGAGGGCTTGATCCCTAGTAGGGGCATGCAGGAAGCAGCCAATTCTCTCTCATCATTGCTATTTCTCTCTCTCTTCCTCTCTCCCTCTCTGAAATCAGTATATTTTTTAAAAAAATTTCCCAGTGCATAGATGGTGTATTACTTAATATTCAGTGGTGAGACTGCCGTGTGTGTGTGTGTGTGTGTGTGTGTGTGTGTGTTCTAAGCATGTTAATATTTCCTCGAGCAAAGGCGTGGACGTTCACTGTAAGTGGGATAAGTAGGACAGAAAATTGTGCCTCATTGAGCCAGATCAGGTTTTGTAACAAATGGTTCCAAATTGTGGGGAGGCTCAGTTTCCAGGGCTGTGGGGATTGGGAATTGCAGATAAAGGACCTGGGACATGGAATAAACCTCCTGGCAGTGATGGGAATCGAACTGCCGTGGTACACAGGCCGAGAGAGGACAGGGCCTGGTGAGCATCTGCTCAGTAAACGGGGGCAAACACTATGAGTAGCGTTGGAGCTCAGGGTGTGTCTGATACTCTGTTCTGCAATCCTAGGGCAGTCTGCTTTTCTGGTTCTGAGGCAAGGGGCTGTCAGCCCAGCCCTCGATGAGGAATGGAAAAGGAACAGGAGTCTTATTGCTTGGAGCTTGGCAAGATGGGGGGAAGGCTCTTGGGGTGCCAGGCTGGGTGACAAGGCTGACAGCATTTGGAGAGTGTATTGCCCTGAGCAAGCAATTTCTCCTGACTCAGACTGGCTTTCTGCATGTGAGACAGGCACCTGGTTAGGTGTGCTGGGTGCACACTCTCTAGATTGGACATTGGTTTTATTCTCAGCTCACTTGAGGAGAGAGTTGTGGCTGGAAGGCCAGGATAGTTCAACCGAAGGGCTTTCATGCTGTCCATCCCTTAGGCTCTGGCCCCTCAAAACCAGAGAAGGGACTCTCCTCTTTCAGCCCGGTGAAAGAGTGGTCGGATAGCAGAAGGGATGAAGCCCACTTTCCTAGGGCTCAGTGTGTGCTTTCCAACTGTGTGAAGACTGAAGACGTGCTTGAGTTTCTAGAACATACCATACTCTGCTCTTCATCCGGGCCTTCGCACCTGATGTTCCTGCTGCTGTCAATGCACTTCTCCCAGTTCTTTATACATCTCGCTTCTGGTCATTCAGGTCTCAGCTCAAGTGTTATGTCTTCAAAGAGGCCCACAACCCACCATAATTTCCTTCCCCAACATAACCTCCTCTTGCTGTCTTCGTAACTTTCACTTCTTTTTTAATTTCTTTATTGATTAAGATATTATATGTGTTCTTATTCCCCCATTACTGCTCACCTCCCATTCATGCCCCACCCCCCTGTTGTCTGTGTCCATTGATTAGGCTTATATGCGTGCATATAAGTCCTTTGGTTGATCTCTCCCCCTTACCCCCACTGTCCCCTTCCTTCCCTGAGGTTTGACATTCTGATTGATGTTTCTGTTTCTGGATTTATTTTTGTTCATCAGTTTATGTTGTTCATTGTATTCCACAAATGAGTGAGATCATGTGATATTTATCTTTCTCTGCCTGGCTTATTTCACTTAGCATAATGCTCTCCAGTTCCATCCATGCTGTTGCAAATGGTAAGAATTCCTTTTTTACCACAGCGTAGTATTCCATTGTGTAGATGGACACTTCTGATATTATTCATTTTCCTGTCTGTTCTGACATGTCTACCCCCAGCACAACAACTACACAGAGAGAGAAATCTTTGTTTTCCCCGGAGCATCTCCCCAGGCCTATCACACGCAGCACAAGGTAAACAGCTGAAGTCAATTAGTACTTGTCAAATACAGGTGAGATGAAGGCTTGGGAATCAGGCCTGGATTAGATTCATGTTGACAACCCCTCCCTCAGCTAGACTAGGCATGTAGTCTTTGGGCCTCACTTCCGTCCTCTATGAAATGGGCATATCATACAGATGTGTAACCTGCCGGATACAGCGCAAGTGAAGCCAGTAGTAGGGATATGGCTAAGTAACTGGTGGCTTGGGTTACTATTATTAGCCTCCTGGTCTGGGCTCAGGAGGCCTTCCCTTACTTCTGGAGAGCCATACCGAACCAAGCTCAGAGTCAGGGGCAGCCCACGCCTCCACAATGTCTCCAGTGCTCACCATTCAAGGTGGATGGAGAAGGAGGAGTTGGCACAGGGAAGTGGAGAGGGGAGAACCCAGCTGGGCTGGGGATGGGCAGAAGCAGAGACTCCTCTAGAAGCATGGAAGGAGCAGCACTTGCCAAAACCGGTTTGGCTCAGTGGATAGAGCGTTGACCTATGGACTGAAAGTTCCTGGGTTTGATTCCGGTCAAGGGCATGTACCTTGATTGTGGGCACATCCCCATTTGAGGGTGTGCAAGAGGCAGCTGATCGATGATTCTCTCTCATCGATGTTTCTAACTCTCTATCCCTCTCTCTTCCTCTCAGTAAAAACTCAATAAAATATATATATTTTTTTTTTTAAAGAAAGAAGTAGCACTTTTCAGTGGTTGCAAGAAGAGGCCCTTCTCACATCTTCACGGCTTTACACCCCAACTCCCAGCAGGACTTTGCGGCACCTTTTCTCCTCCCCAGCTTCCCTCTTTGGTGGGGAGACGGAGCCAAGTGTTCAGGATGTGGTAACAGCGAAGGTGACTGGCCGTTTCTGGCCTCCACCAGCGCCGGCTTCCGGGCTACCAGCTGGGAGTCCGGCTGGCCATGGCAGCCTGGGCTTGCGGGCTCTGTTCCCAGGATGGAGCAACTGGCCTCTCCCCGGCGGGAACGCCCAGCGCCTGGCATGTGCGCACAGGCCCGCTGCCTCTCGCCATCTAGGGAAGAGGGGGCGCGGCGCGGAGGCTCTAACAGCTTTTTTTAGCTGGGCCGCTGACTCACACCTTCCCGGCCCGGCCCGCCCCGCCCCAAGGGGCCCAGGGCCCCAGCCCTTGCTCTGCAAGTGTCAGGCCGGAAGTGAGAGACCGCAGGTCCCAGCGAAGGTCCCTGCCATCCGGCCCGCCCTGGAGAGGCTGCATGATTCCGAGCCAGGGCTGTGGGTAGAGTGGTGTTCCCTCCCGCAGCAGGCCCAGTCTGCGTTCCCCACGCCACGCGCAACCATTCTCTGAGCCCTGAACACCTCCAGGAAGGGAACATCCATGAGTGGATGGAGCAGCAGATGGCGCGGGGACGTGGAGGGGGGGAGAACCCAGCCGGGCTGGGGACGGGCAGAAGCAGAGCCCCCTCTGGAAGCTCGGAAGGAGCAGTGGTTGCAAGAAGAGGCCCTTCTCACATCCGGATCGCCCCTCCCCCTCCTTCACCGGGTGGACTGGGAGCCCCACCCCGCCTCCAGCACCTGGCAAGTCCAGACGGAGGGGACCGATTTATTACCTCCCCCGCCCAAACAAGAAGCGCAGGCAGGCGGGCTGGTGGGAGGGAGGGAGGGCCGTACCACTGACACGGTGAGGGGAACGCAGGCTGGCCCACTGAGCAGCAGCGGGAGGGGGCGAGGCCAAGAGGCAGTCTGCTGGCCAGGCCAATGCGAGGCTCCAGGTGGGGCAGGACCAAGTGCGCACCAGCCGTCAGACATGCTCAGTGCCTTCGCCTCCCAGCTGCCATCTCTTGGGCCAGCTGGGAGGTGGCCGGGACACCCAGGGCCCGCGAGAGCCGTTCCTCGCTGGGCACCAGCCAGGGCCCTGGGGAACCGGGGGATCGGTCGTCTGGGTCCTGCGTGCGGCGCTCCCGCTCCGAAGGAACCGCCAGGCGGTCCGCTGCCCGCTCTGGGCTGGGCTCCGGGCTGGGCCGGGTCTTGGGCGTCGTCGGGGATGGAGGGTGAGGAAGTGGGGAGGCGCTGGCGCTAGGAGACCTCGTCGCCTCTGGTCCCCCAGGATCTGGGCTGCGATCTGGGAATGGGCGGAACGCAGGTTAGGTTGGGGGAGCTGTAGAGAGAGCTGGCCCCTTGTCCAAAGGTGGCCCGAAGACTCCAGGTGCTGAGACAGAGACCCCGCCCCTTGTAGAAACCTCCCATCAGGGCCTGGACGGGTCCTTCAGGATTAGACACTACCCCTCAGGACACCCAGCCCCTCCTTTCCAGAGACCCTGCCCCTCCTGGATCCGGAACCCCTCAACCCTCAGAAATCATTTCCCACAACCCCCAAAGGAGATCAAACCCCGCCCATCTAAGTCCCTAAAGCCTCCGCTGCACAAGCCACCTCCCTCTGCTCCCAACGCTGCCCCTGTGAGCCCTTGTCTTTAGGAAGTAGGACCCCTACCCACTGTGCTGCCCTCCCACCCCTTCCCACTCACCCCACTCAGCCTTCCCCTCCAAGTGCCGCACTTCCTTCCAGACCCCTTCCTTCTTCCCCCTCTCAGTACCTTCTCATGCTGAGACCCTCCCCACCTCACCCCCCCTTTTGAGGACGCCATAACCCCCTCGCAGATACCAAACTCCCAACCTTCCCCACTGAGACCACCAAACCCTTCTCACCCAGTCACCCAGCCTCTCTATTCTGGGACCCTCTCCTTCCCTTTCCCGATCCCAGATCCTTCTCCCCTGGGAGACCCACCATCTCCTCTGTGGGGTCCGCCCCCCCTCTCAGGCTTGCTGGGGTGGGTCTCCAGAGGCCTGCTCAGCACCAGGTGCAGCCGGGGACCTCCACTGCGGATCCGCTCCACCACCTGGGCGTGGGTGAGACCCTGCGTTGACACGCCGTTGACTTGAAGCACCAGGTCACCAGCCTGTGGGAGCACAGGGCGAGGGGTGTTGGAGGAAGGGCAGGTGGAGAGCACCCTGACCCCCTGACCCAGGAAGAGGGCAGGCTCACCTGCAAGCGACCGCTGCGCTGTGCTGGCCCGTCCCTCAGCAGCCCCCGCACCGCCAGGGGCGTGTCTCTGGCCCCATCTCGGCCTCCACTCAGCGTGAGGCCAAAGCCCGCAGAGCCGCGCACCAGCTCCACACAGAACGGCCCAGAGGCCTGGGGCGGCTTCGAAGCATACCTGGGCTTAATTGGAGTCACTTGGGGCAGCACAGTCCGTGTCCCCAGGGTCTCTGACCGACGATGCTAGAGTAAGGACACGCGTGTACATACATTGCCGGTCTCCAGGCGGGTGGCCTGGGTTAGGAGGACTAGGTGGTACCTGGGGCCGGTGTTCCACGAAAGTGGGATTAGGCAGGCGACTGTCCGTGACCTCTATGTCCGCAGAATCCAGCTCGCTCATGGCTGGGGGATGAAGGGAGGGAATCCAGGGTTGAATGCCATGTACACAGCCCAGGTCCTGCCCCCTGAGCGGCCATTCTAGCCTCATCTCATGGACCTGCCCATTGAACTAGTCTCCACACACTCCAATGGCTGTCCTGATCTCGATGTAATAGTCCCCGGCCCTGAATCATTGAATCATCCCCACACCTTCCTACTCCTAATTACACTGGGACCTTGCCCCTCCAATAAACCGCAGGCCCACCTGGGAGGGTGCAACTCCGGGATTTGACTCCAGAACATTCCAGGCTCCGCCCTCTTAATAGCCTATAAATCTCAACCAATTCCTGACATTTTGAGGTGCCTGCCACAATGAATGTACAGGCTCCACCCTCTGCACCAGTATTCCAGGCCCGCCCTCAGCTCCGTGCTCGCCCTCCACACCCTCCAGGCCCCGCTTCCTCAGGAATGACATTCAGAGCCTCCCTATGGGCATCCTCGCACCCTCAACCCATCTTCCAACACTCACCTCCTGCCATGGCCTTCCCAGTGTCATCTCCTAGGAGTATTCTAGGGTAACCCAAGGCCCCCCGCCCTCGCATCTCCCTCCAAGCCCTGTCCTCCTAACTCACACCGGCCCCCTGGGAGCCCAGCTCCAGTCCTCTCCCCTCCACCCCCCCTCGCCCTACCCCGCCCCGCACTCACCATCTTTGGGGCGTAGACCCAATGTGGCCCCCGCCCTGCGGACCAGCGCCGCCACATCGGCCGCGGCTCTGGCCGCCAGGGGGCGCGCGTCCAGCCGCGCCAGAAGCTGCCTGGCGCTGGGGCCCGCAGGCTGGGGAGGGCGGCGGCCTGCTCCGGGCGGGTGGGGAGAACGGGTCAGAAAAACCCCGCGATCGGCGAGCCCCCACACTCCCCGACGTCCGTCCACAGACCTAGAAGGCCCCTCAGGATCCCCGGAGCCCCTCCACTCCCGCGGGAGTTCCGGAGGTCACCGACTGTCCCTCTCATCCTCTGTGAACCCCACCTTCACGGGTACCCCTGTGGACACCCCCCCCCCGCCTCCACGACATCCCTGGGGACAGCTGTTTGGCCCAGTATCCCTGCACCCTCCGGGGGGCCCCGTGACTGTCTCTACAACTCCCGGAATGCCCCTTCCTCACCCTCATTCCAAATTCTTACCCCCAAAATACGAGAGGGACCCCGACTTCCCCACGGTCTCTCCCCACCACCCCCACCCCCTAGCCCCCGTGGCCCGGGACTCCGACTCCCCCTCCTGATGCCCTGGCCCCAGACTGCCCTCTGTTATCCCCACGGGCCCACTCCTAAGCCCCCCAAACTCATCACAGGCCAGTGACCTGGGCAGGTCCCTCCCGCACATCCCCCCAGAGGCCCCTGAGAGCCCCCCACCCCCAGGCTGGCGCGCAGCCCCGGGGCGCGGGGCGGGAGGGGCCTCCAGCGCAGCCAGGGTCGCTGGGCCCCTCCTGCCACTGCCGCCCGGGACCAGGCTGCCTGTTTACCACCTGTCACAGGGCACGGGAGGGAGCGCACAGGCGGGGCGAGGTGTGCGAGAGACGCGCCTACCCTCCCCCCGCCCCCCGCCCTGCCACCGCCTACCTCCTCTGCTCCCCCTAGGGTCCGCGGCGCCCCTCGCGCGCGCCTCCATGACCCGGAGTCGCCCCGGTGGACACAGCCGCCCGCCGCGTTCGGAGCGCCCGCGCGCACTCACCTGGCTGCCCGCCCGGCCTGGCCGAGGTGAGGCGGCCGTTCCGTGCCTAGCGCCCCAGCCGGCGGGGTGACCTACCTGGCTGCAGGCAGAGAGCCTGGCTGTGGGCGCCAGCGCTTGGCCTCGCTCTGCCTTCTGTATGAACCCAGCCTGGCCAGCGTTCTCCGTGACCCGAGCACCGCTCCCTCGGCCCTAATCCTTGTTACTCTCCCCAGCTTTGCAGCCCTGGTGGCGTGCCTCTCGGAGATCCCCTGCCCCTCCAATCCATCCCCTGGGCTGTCCTTGTGCATCCCCTTCCTTCACAGAATCCCCAGGACTGAGCGTCTTCCGGTGGAAGAAATCCCCACCTGCAGACCCTGGAGCACCCATCCGATTGGCAAGCTTCCCGTCCCATGTCTGAGGCATCGAGGCTTCAGTGCTTGGCAGCCTGCCCGTATCATCCATGCACTCAAGTCCCTCCCACTCAGGGATCACAGAGCCTCCATCTCCCGTTCCCTGACCTGCAAGGCCCTCCCTACCCCATCCACCAGTTCAGGAAACCCCCAGCACAGAAATATAAGCTGCCCTCTGCACCTTTAGAGCTGGAAATATTTTTAAAAATATATTTTAATTGATTTTTTTACAGAGAGGAAGGGAGAGGGATAGATAGTTAGAAACATCGATGAGAGAGAAACATAGATCAGCTGCCTTCTGCACACACCCCACTGGGGATGGGCCGGCAACCTAGGTACATGCCCTTAACCGGAATCGAACCCGGGACCTTTCAGTCCGCAGGCGGACGCTCTATCCACTGAGCCAAACTGGTTCCGGCTAGAGCTGGAAATATTGAGAGTGGGGCAGAGCGGTGAAGGAGGTTCATGTATCCCCCCCTTCAGCGCAGGGGGGGCGGGCTGAGCTTGAGGCCCATTGAGCAATCTAAGGCCACAGCTTGGGTCTTGAGGATTGCCTAGGGCAGTGGTCGGCAAACTGAGGCTCGAGAGCCACATGCGGCTCTTTGGCCCCTTGAGTGTGGCTCTTCCACAAAATACCACGGCCTGGGCGAGTCTATGTTGAAGAAGTGGCGTTAGAAGAAGTTTAAGTTTAAAAAATGTGGCTCTCCAAAGAAATTTCAGTCCTTATACTGTTGATATTTGGCTCTGTGAACTAATGAGTTTGCCGACCACTGATCTAGGGTATCTGGTCAGGTCAGAGGTGGGGGAAGCAGGGGACTGCAGGAGGAATGAAAGCAGAGACCATGCAGAGACCATTCACCTATGACAGCACTGGGACCAGGAAAGGTGGATGAGAGAGGTTGCCCAGCCAGCCAGAATGGACGTCAGGACACTGTGCATCCACAGCCTGCAGTGAAAGAGTCAGGGCCTGAGTGATGCTGGGGATGAACTGCCTGAAGCCGGTGCTGTTGTCACCTGGCTGCTGGGCCCTGGGCAGGTGACCGAGCCCCTGCAGCCTGCTTCCTCTCCCATGAAGTGATAGTTACAGGCTGTCCTCACTGTCCCCATTCCTCCTTCCACTACAGTAGCTCTGCACCCAACTGCCCCCCCCCTCCCCAGGCCTATGTCCCCAGACATCCACACCTTTACAAATCCGGAAAAAGCTTCATTTCTCCCCTCTCATCGCCTGGTGACCCCTCCCACCGAGGTGCCTTGAAAGCGTCCTCAAGTCCAGGACCCAACTGCCTCTCAACTCTCCAGGGGACTCGCCCTTCCCGGTTTTTGAGCCCCCAACCCTATCAGGCTCAGGGTCCTCAGCCCTTCCATGGCCCCAAAGGTTCCCTTCCCAGCCCACTAGTTCCTCAGTAGGGGCTGGCTTAGGCAGATATTCACTGCAAAGTTACTGAGTGCCTACTTGTGCCAAGCTGGCACTGCCATGGGTGAACCTGAGAGGGGGCGGTGAAGGATGGAGAAAAGATAGACAAGAGAATAAAGCTGGGTCCAGGTGTGATGCTCATCTCTGATGGAGAGACAGCCTACATACAGCCTGCAAGCCCGGTCTTTTATAGCCAGATTCCAGGGGGCAAAGTAAGGGCTTGGTCAAGATGTTTACAGTGTTCTTGGGGGGGGGGGCTAGAATCTATTCGATACTCAATTACATGCCCCTGATCAAGCTTTGTTTACTTGCTGCACCTCTCAAAGCCCATTAGCGAAGAGGGACCCTCGGTTTGGACCATAAGGTTAAGCTTACAACTATAGCCTTTGACTGTAATTGTGCTGGGACATGCACGTGGCTTTGCCATGAGAGGATCGTGCCCCCTTACTAGTCCCAGGCTTGAACCTGTCCAAACGCTGTAGCCGCTCTCCACACCTACTATGTGCAAAGCTCTGTTGGAGGCTGTGGAGTTCCCAGGTCACTTGGGCTCCAGTTCTGCATCTCATTTTTAGGGATCAGGTCTGGGCGTGGAGTCTTTAACTTCTCTGCACTCGACTGCCCCTTCTTACACGTGGAATAACACGTGGGTGGAAGAAGGGCCCCAGCCCAGGGTCCAAGGATGAGAGAGGCACCCGGGGCAGAGCGAGGCCAAGCGCTGGCACTCACAGCCAGGCCTCCTTGCAGGACGCCAGGTAGGTCACCCCGCCCGACCGACTGAGGCGCCAGAGAACAGGCCGCTCCCCCGCACCCCCACCCCAGGGCCAGGCCAGGCTGGCGGGCAGGTGAGTGCGCACGGGCGCTCCAGCGTCCTTGGCGGCTGTGCGTCCACCTGGGCGACTGGGTCATAGAGGCCCACACGGGGGAGGGAGGGCATCACGGACCCTAGGGGGAGCAGAGGAGGTACGGCGGTGGGGGGGGGCGGGAGAGGGGGGTAGTTGTGTCTCCCGCACACCTCGCCCCGCCTGTGCGCTCCCTCCCGTGCCCTCAGACAGGTGGTAAACAGGCAGCCTGGTCCCGGGCGGCAGTGGCAGGAGGGGCCCAGCGACCTTGGTTGCGCTGGAGGCCCCTCCCGCACCCGCGCCCCGGGGCTGCGCGCCAGCCTGGGGGTGGGGGGCTCCCAGGAGCCTCTGGGGGAATTGCGGGAGGGGCCTGCCCAGGTCACTGGTCTGTGATGAGTTTCGGGGGCTTAGGGCGGGCCAGTGAGGATAAGCAGGGGGCAATCTGGGGCCAGGGCGTGGGCCTAGGGCACTGCCCAGGGCATCTGGAGGGGGAGTCGGAGTCCCGGGCCACTTCCCCAGATGTCCTAAGAGACCGTATTGCAGGGTAAGAGTTTGGAATGAGGGTGAGGAAGGGGCATTCGGGGAGTTGCAGAGACAGTCACGGGGCCCCCGGAGGGTGCAGGGATACTGGGCCAAACAGCTGTCCCCAGGGATGCCGTGGAGGCGGGGATGGGGGTGGGGGGTGGTTTAACACACGCGTACCCGCGAAGGTGGGGTTCACAGAGGATGAGAGGGACAGTTGGTGACCTCCGGAACTCCCGTGGGAGTGGGAGGGGCTCCGGGGATCCTGAGGAGCCATCTAGGTCTTCGGGGAGTGTGGGGGTTCGCTGATCTCGGAGTTTTTTTGACCAGTTCTCCCCCACCCGCCAGGCGCAGGCCGCCATGCTCCTCAGCCTGTGGGCCCCAGCGCCAGGCAGCTCCTGGCGCCCCCTGGCGGCCAGAATCGAGGCCGATGTGGCGGCGCTGGTCCGCAGGGCGGGGGCCACAATGGGTCTGCACCCCAATGACTTGCGTCATTGTTTCCCACTGGGCTATAAGCCTCTATAGAGGAGGAGGTCTATTTTATTTGTTTTTTTAATTATTATCTTATATTTTTATTGATTTCAGAGAGGAAGGGAGAGGGAGAGGGAGACAGAAACATCAGTGATGAGAGAGAATCATTGATTGGCCGCCTCCCCCGGCACATCCCTTACTAGGGATGGAGCCTGCAACCAGGGCATGTGCCCTTGATTGGGAATCAAACCCGCGAACTTTCTTTGCGCAGGCCGATGCTCTAACCACCAGTCGGGGTTATTTTATTAATATTTGAACCTAGAGCTTGTCGAGTATTAAATCTTGCATCGGTGGGCATTATTTACATGTCTATTTTGTATTATTTTACACAACTGGTATTCAAAGATTTCCCCCCTCTAATTATTTATCTTACCTACACTTTCCACACGAGTAGGGCACAGTAACATGTACACAGTAGGCGATCAATAAATACTTGCCAAATACAAATAATGAATGCAGGGCGAGAACGACACTACCTCTTACCACGCCTACCTCCCCGGAGGAATTACATTTCCCAGCATGCTTGGCGCTAAGTGCGTCTCTAAAGTCAAAGCGGCAACTACTTCCCACGGCCCCTGATTCGTCTTCGCGGATAGATGCCGCAGTGCTTCACGGGAAATGTAGTTCTAGCGCCCGTCCTCCGGCCTCTGGCAAACTGAGCCCAAACTAAACTTCCCAGCAAGCAGCGCGCGGGCCTGGGAAGAGGAGCAAGATGGCGGACTCTGAAGAAGGTGTTTCGAGGACCGGGGGACCCTCTACTGCCCCAATTTCATTTAGCTTCAGTCGTACGGCCCGAAGACGGCTGGCCGACCGGGGAGACGACCAGGGTGCGACTTCGGAAGAGAAGGATTTCCTGAAGACCGTGGAAGGAAGGAAGCTGCAGAGGTGAAGCGCTGGTTCTTTCAACCCTTGGGCATCGGTGCGGTGGGTGCGAGGGGGAGAATGCAGTCTGAGTTGACTGTCTCGGTGCCAGTGGCCTGGAAAGCCTGAGTGCCGCGTGAGGAAATTCGTGGAGGAGAGAAGGCGGGAGTGTGTAGGACAGGAGGTACTGAGCCTGATGGCCCTGGGGATTGACGAGAGAGAACACATCCTGAGAGGGGGGTGTCTTAGGATTTGGGGGCCCTGAGGTGTGTGCGTTCTGAAAGAAGGAAAGGAGAGAATGACAGGACCCTAGTGTCTCAACTGAAATGGTGAGGCTTGTCCGGTATGGGGACGGAAGGAAGCGGCAGATTGAGGTTGGGGGAGACCATCCTCGGGCTAATTTGGAAAGGCGAGTGTGGAGAGTCTGGACTGAAGATGGTGATTTGTGGGTCATTGTGGAAGCCATTGACTGAGGACTGATCACTGGAAGGCACAGGTAACTGTTGGGGGTGGAGGAGGGCACCATTCATTCAGAGATGTAACTGAAGAACCAGACAGAGCCTGGCCCGTGGGCCTGTGGGTGAGTTTGACTCTGTGTTTTCTCTGAATGAAGGGTTGTGGCTCAGCACCATTGACCGTGCTACTCTTCCGACTTAACCCCTTTGTGTTTACATCAGCGTGAAGCCCACAGAAGCCCCCAAGGAGCTCGTCATCCCTTTGATCCAGAATGACCCTCGCAGGCAGCCACTCACCCAGGCCCCTGGCCTATCCACAGACGTTGAGGACATTGGGGATGGGGTGCTGACCCAGGCTGTGAAGGAGCTCATTGAGGGTGAGTGACCCCTCTTTGCCTTGCCCCGGTGAAGGAAGAACACTAGGAAAGTGGAAGGGTATGGTGGGACCTCATTGCTCCCTCCCATTCTTCCTCAGAATCCAAGAAGTCTCTGGAGGAAAGAGAGAATGCGGGTGTCGACCCCACGCTCGCTATCCCCATGATCCAGAAAGGATGCACCCCCAACGAGGAAGGGGCAGGCAGCGAGCCCCGGGCTGAGACAGTGAGCTGGCCCCTCACCCCCCTCCTGCCCCAGCCGCTCTTTGCCCTGTCTGCCAGGCCTTCCCTGCACAGAGCAGGGAAAGTCTGTGTGTGTGTTAGAGGCCTGCTGCCTACCCCTTCCTCCTTCCATCCTTTGGAGTGTTTGGGGAACACCAAGGAGACTGATGTAACGGGATTGGAATGAGTGAAGGGGAGGGCCATGGTGAGGACCTCGGGTTTACTCTGAATGGGATGAGAGCCATGAGAGGGCCCTGAGCAGAGAAGGGACAAGGCATGATTTGACAGGATTTCTCTGGCTGCTGCGAGCAGAACAGACTGGTAAGCAGAGATGGAAGCAGAGACCTACTGGCCACAGATGATGGAGACTGAGACAAGAATGTAGGAGAGAGACTTGGAAGGACAGCTAGGGTTTAATGATAATGGTAAGAGCAGGGTGAGTACTCTTAATGGCAGCAGCAACCCAGACAATGGCATTTTGGCAGCAAATCTATGTGATACGTATCCAACATGGAGGCAACTTGTGTGTCTGGAGTGAGTATAAAGAATTGAGGGAGCCCTAATTGGTTTGGCTCAGTGGATAGAGCGTTGGCCTGCAGACTCAAGGTTCCCAGGTTGGATTCCGGTCAAGGGTATGTACCTTGGTTGTGGACACATCCCCAGGAGGGGATATACAGGAGGCAGCTGATTGATGTTTCTCTCTCATTGATGTTTCTAACTCTATCCCTCTCCCTTCCTCCTTCCTCTCTGTAAAAAAATCAATAAAATATATATTTTTAAAAAGAACTGAGGGAGCCCGGCTGGCATGGCTCAGTGGTTGAGTGTCATGGTTCGATTCCCAGTCAGGGCACATGTTCGGGTTGTGGCCTGGATCCCCAGTGTGGGGTGTGCAGGAGGTGGCTAATCAATGATTCTTATCATTGATGTTTCTATCTCTCTCACCCTCTCCCTTCCTCTCTGAAATCAATAAAAAAAATATTTAAATAAAAGAATTGAGGGAATTAAAAAAAAAAAGGAGGGAGTGATGATGAGAGGTGAGACCATGAGAGATGAGGGTTGTGTCCACAGAAGGAACCAAGTCTGTCTTTTATACCCATAAACCTACATTTTACCTCTTCACTCAGTTTTTTGCAGTGCCTTTTGTTGTTTTGTTTTGAAATTTTTATTTATTGATTTTAGAGAGAGAGGAAGAGAGAAAGAGAAAAACATTGAGTTGTTATCCCACTTATTTATGCATTCATTGGTTGATTCTTGTATGTGTCCTGACTGGGAATTGAACCCATAACTCTAGCATGGCAGGATGATGCTCTAACCAACTGAGCTACTAGACCAGGGCTGCAGTGCTGCTTTGAAGCGTAGTTTTCTTTCCTTTCCTTTCTTTTTTTTTCTTTTTCTTCCTTCCTTCCTTCCTTTCTTTCTTTGTTTTAATGCTCACCTGAGGATATTTTTCTACTAATTTTTAGAGAGAGTAGGAGGACAGAGAAAAACATCAATGTGAGAGAGACACATTGATTTGGTTGCCTTCCCACACTCCCCAACTAAGGCTGGGGATTGAGTCTGCAGTCAAGGTACATGCCCTTGACAGGAAGTAAACCTGGGGCCCTTCATTCTATAGGCCAACACTCTTTCCACTGAGCCAAACCAGCTAGGGCAGGAGCCTAGTTTTCTTATAGCCCCAGATCACCATCTCTTTTGACTGAACTGTTCTCATCAGCCTTCAGATGTCTTCTGGTTTCCCTATTATAAAAACAAACAAAAAAAAAAACTTTCACTTTACTCTCCATCCTGTTCTAGCTTTGGCCTCATTTCTCTCGTTTTCCCTCCTCTTGCAGTTTCATCCATCCTTCCTCTCACTCAGCCTAGAAACCTTATCATCACCTTTGACTCCCCCTCTTTATCTCATACCCTGTATACAATCGGTCAGCAGAATCCTATCATGTCACTTTCCAAAATACATCTAGAATCTGACCGCTTCTCCCCATCCACCACTGGCATGCTGGTCTGAACCACTAGCATCTCTCATCTGATCTATTAGTTACTCACTAGCTGATCCCCCTTGGGGTTGCCACCCTCTTGTGACTCCTGACCAGCTCTTTTAATTAATTTCTTGCCAGCCCTCTCTGCCTCTGCATCTCTGTTTCAGTCAGGTTGACTTCCATGATGGTTTTCACACCTACCACATCTTATCTGCCTCAGGGCCTTTGCATCTTCCTTCTCACATCCTCATGGCTTCCCGTTATCTCCATCTGATCTCTCCTCCCAATGTCAACTCAGTGGCACTCCCTTCTTCATCTTTCTCATGTCCTTAACCTGCGTTCCTTTCCTTCATATACCTTATCGCCACCTGACATATCATGTTTTATGTATTTTATTTCTTCTGTGTCCTGTAATTTGAATATAAGCCCCACAAGGTCAGGGTTTTTTTTTGTGTCTGTTTTGTTCATTGCCTTATCCCAGTACCTGGCACTGAATAGGTGCTTTGTAAATATTTGTTGAAGGACTGAACTAGAGGCGTAAAGTGAGGGATAGCAAAAGTCGATCAGAAGTTACCCTTAAGCTGATTGGAAAAGAAGCATCGAGGGTTACCCAGTAGGGGATAGCAGATGCACTTCAGAGGCCTCTTAGTGTGAGCAAAGTCTGACTGTTCTTCCTCCTTCTGAACCTGCAGGTGCCCGAGGAGGCCGATTATGAGGCGGTCCCCGTGGAGGCGTATGGGCTGGCCATGTTGCGGGGCATGGGCTGGAAACCTGGCCTGGGCCTCGGTCGCACCTTCAGCCAGTGAGTTCTGGGGTAGGCCCATGGAGACAACAGACAGAATAGTAAACGGGACCCCTGCAGTGACGACGTCCACCCAGAATCAGCTAGGCATGGGAAGGGCACATTACCACCCTAACCAATCCAGGAGTGTCTTCCACTGCTCTTCCAAACTCCTGTTTGCCCTTTGAAACTATGATTGAGTCCCATTTATGGAAAGACCGCCTCTCTGGGCATCAGCTTCCTTGTCTGAGAAACGGGGATAATAACAGCATCGAGTTCCAGGGCTGCTGTGAGAAATAAGTGAACTTGTACATGTAAAGCACTCGCAGGAGGTCCCGGCCCCCAATAAGCATAGACTAGACATTTGCTGTTACCGCACAGACTTACAATCCCTCCCCACAGTTCTAAACTCCAAAAACATTCTGAAAACCGAACTTGTTTTCATGAATGCTTTGGCAGCCAAGTGTGGCCTGAATTGACATTGTTTTGTAGTGTATATTCTCCTGCTTGGTATGAATATTTATATGATTTCCCTTGTAAAAAAAAATATTAGTGAATTTGGTTATACTATGGGTCTTATGTAATGGGTGGCATATGTAACATGTTATTAGGTTGAATCCAATGAGATTGTCATTTCTGTAGGTCAAAACTGCTCCTACCATGAGATGGGGAAGTACACTCTTAAACAGTTTGAAAGGGTGGGATTTGGGTAGGGATTGGGGTGGGGGGAAAGGCAGCATTGAAGACCTTTACATACCCCCCAAGCCCATATTTTGTGCTCTCTGCAGAGTGGTGAAGCCCCCTGTCGCCTCACTGAGACCTAAAGGGTTAGGCCTGGGCGCCAACCTGGCTGAGTTCCAGGCCCTGGCCCCCTCCGGCCCCCACCGCCCGCCGAGGCCAGGTGAGCAAGAGAAGGATAAGGAAGACCAGCCTCAAGGACTGGTAGCTGGAGGTGCTGTGGTGGTTCTTTCTGGCCCTTTTCGAGGCCTCTATGGGAAGGTAAGGAACCGAGATGTGCCAGGAGCCAAAACAGGCAGCAGAAAAGACTGATGTGAGGGTCAGGATGGAGAAGAATTGGGTTTGGGATAGAAAGGCTGCAAGTCCTTGTCTTGTCTTTTAGGCCTTATTTGGTAACTTGGGGCCACTTGCTGGGCCTTTCTGAGCCTCCGTTTCTAGCTAAGGGGGAGAGAGTGCCATATGTCACAAGTGCATAAGGATGGCCAAGCCCCACAGTCTGGTGGGGGGAACACAGGGACCCCTGGTCCAAGCCCTCAGGGGTCACAGTCTGGTGGAGGAGACACAGGGACCAGTCCCAGGCCTCACGGTCAAAGTCAGCCTTCAGAGGCCAATGGCCATCCCTTAGATTCACTTCCAGGACCCGGCCTGGACCAAGCTTGGTCCCCACTCTCAGGGGTCACAGCCTGCTGGGGGAGACATGGGCAGGCCGATGAGAGGTAAGGGCGGAAAGCTTGGTCCTAGGAATGTAGGTCGAGTTCGCACAACCTTTGCCTAACTGCCTCTTCCCAACACTTTAGGTGGAAGGCCTGGATCCTGACAATGCCCGGGTCATGGTTCGCTTGGCCACGGGGAGCCGCATGGTGACTGTCAGTGAGTACTGCCTACGGCCTGTCTCCCAGCAAGAATTTAGCAAGAACTCCAAGAACTCCTTGGATCCCAGTAAGTGAGCTCTTACCTAGCTGGGGGTGAGAGGGCTTGTCTTGGGCTCGCATGGTGTGTGTGTGTGTGTGTGTGTGTGTGTGTGTGTGTGTGAGTGATCTGTAGGGGGGGCAGCAGTGAGTGGAGATAGTGGTTTATTCAGTCGGGTTGAAGAAAGATTGATCTAGTAACCATGAGTCTTTTTTTTTTTTTTTAAATATATTTTACTGATTCTTTCACAGAGAGGAAGGGAGAGGGATAGAGAGATAGAAACATCCATGAGAGAGAAGCATCAATCAGCTGCCTCCTGCACGCCCCCCACTGGGGATGTGCCCGCAACCAAGGCACATGCCCTTGACCGGAATCAAACCCGGGACCCTTCAGTCCCCAGGCTGATGCTCTGTCCACTGAGCCACACCAGCTAGGGCTGACCATGAGTCTTTAGCCTCTTTCTGAACTAGAAGAAACGGGTGTGAAAACCATTTTCGACCCTTGGGAGGTCTATTTAGGGTGGCGAACCTCTCTTTTGCTAGGGAGTGAGAGCAGCTAGGACTATGGCATAACCAGGGGTGGGGGGAGCATTTTAGGCATGTTGGCAGAGTGGGGCAGTTTGGCAGATGGGAGGTGGGAGATGGGTGCCAGCGGGGCTCCCCAGAACTCCTAGCCCGCACCAGGCAGGCGGCTCGGGCAGGCACTGTGGGCACTGGCTGTGGCGGTTGAGAAAGGCTTCCTGATGGAGGCCGAGACAGGTGAGAGGAAGGGAAGGGCATTCTGGTGACGCAGGCACAGACATGCTTGGGAGAAGGGGCACTGAGGCAGAGGGGAGGTGGTCTGAGGCTGAGGTGAGACATTGAAGGTCTTTCCTGGTTCTCCCCCTTGAACAGGCCACGCGAGCAAAACCTCCTCAGGGCCGCAGAACGGAACGGCCTCGCTGGGGAAGGGCTCAGAACTTCCCAGCCGGCAGAGAGCGGAAGAGAAGCGGAGGCACCTTCCAGAGCGGTGGGGCCCTGGGCATCTGGGATGACGGAGGAAGGTAGGGGTGTGGGGAGGCTCCGGCAGTCAGAGAAGGCTTCCAGGGCAAGGCAGGTGCATGGAAGGAACTAGAAACGGTACTGTGGGTGGGCTTTACGGCATCAGCAAAGGCGGGGTGACCAGAACGCACATGTGACTAAGCCTGGGGTCTGCTCTGTCTCCACAGACAAGATGAGCCTCCCGCCAAGAGGGAGAAAGCAGCCTCGAGGAGGCAGCACTGGTTGCACAGGGACTTGCGCGTGCGCTTTGTGGACAAGCTGCATAAGCGCGGCCAGTATTACAACACCAAGGTAGGCACCCCAGCCCAGGTCCCTTTGCTCCCCGCCCAGGGACCGGGCCCCCTTCACTCACTGACGTGCTCATGTCCCCGGCCCTCTCCCCAGATGATCATCGAAGATGTCCTCAGCCCAGATACTTGTGTGTGTCGGACAGATGAAGGCCAGGTCCTGGATGGTGAGTCTGAGGGATGGCCACTGGGTCATCAACATCCTGGAGGCTGATCAAGAAGGCTGTCTTAGCCCTAGCCAGTTTGGCTCAGTGGCTAGAGCATCAACCTATGGATTGAAGGGTCCCGGGTTCGATTCTGGTCAATGGCACATGCCTGGGTTGTGGGCTCAATTCCCAGTAGGGGGGGATGCAGGAAGCCACCAATCAAATGATTCTCATCATTGATGTTCCTCCCTTCTTTCCTCCATCCCTTCCTCCCCCTTCCTCTCTGAAATTAATAAAAATACTTAAAAAAAAAAAAAAGAAGAAGAAGAAGAAGAAGGCTGTCTTACTTAGCCTGGTTGCCATGGCTCAGTGGTTGAGCATCAACCTACAAAGCAAGAGGTCACAGTTCAATTCCTGGCCAGGCACATGCCCTGGTTGTGAGTTGCGGGTTCGATTTCCATTGGGGAGCATGCCGGAGGCAGCTAATCGATAATTTTCTCTTATCTTTGATCTTTCCCTCTCTCCCTCCCTCCCTCCTTCCCTCTCTTTCTCCCTCTCCCTCTCCTCTCCTCCTCCCCTTTCCTCTCTGAAATCAATAAAAATGTATTCTTTTAAAAAGGCTGTCTTAAACCAAAAGACTGTCCAGGCAAAAGCGGGGAGGTTGGGCAGAGTTGGAGTTTTTTGCAAGGCCCCGCATTCTTGATGTCAGATACTTCTCTGAGCCCCGCTTTCCACGTCTGCAAGAGCAGCCTGGAAATGACCCATTTCTTCCTGTTGTGACTGATGCTTTATGTGGGAGGGTGTTGAACCCCCCCATGCAGGGCAGGGTTTAAGCATGGTCATAGTACGCAATGTCCTGTTACCACCACCACCGTCATCACCGTATGTAACTGCTCCCTTTAGTACAGCTATTGCTAGGAACTGCTCTTAGGTTTCCTGGTCTGTGAAACGGGTGTAGTAGGACTCCCATCAGCCAACGGTACAGGCGGCTCCATGGAGTCCATGAAAGACCCTTCTGACAGGACCCTGGCGGGGCTGGCCCTCGGCTGCAGACCTCACTCGCCTTTCCTTCTCTGCAGGCATCAGGGAAGACATGCTCGAGACCCTCATCCCCAAGGTCCAGGGCAAACGGGTGATGGTGGTGCTGGGGCCACAGGCTGGAAGGGTGAGTCCCGGACCTGGGGAGGGGCAGTAGAAGCAAGGGCTGGGGCAAGGGATGTCCCAGGGTCTGAGCTGGCCTGGCTGATGTCAACTGTCCCTCCTCTAGGTGGGCCGCCTGCTGAGCTGGGACAGAGAGCAGAGCCAGGCTGTGGTGCAGCTGCGGAGAGAGAATCGGGTGTTGGAGCTTCACTACGATGCTGTCTGCGAGTACATAGGCCCCGATGACTCCGATGAAGACTAACCCATGGACCCGTTCCACTCCCCAGGTGCCACTTCCTGGTTTTTTGTTTGTTTTTTAAAAATATATTTTATTGATTTTTTACAGAGAGGAAGAGAGAGGGATAGAGAGTCAGAAACATCGATGAGAGAGAAACATCAATCAGCTGCCTCCTGCACACACCCCACTGGGGATGTGCCCGCAGCCAAGGTACAAGCCCTTGCCCGGAATCGAACCTGGGACCTTTTAGTCCGCAGGCTGATGCTCTATCTACTGAGCCAAACTGGTTTCAGCTGTTTTGTTTTGTTTTTAATGAATCTTTATTGTTCAGATTATTACAATTGTTTCTCGCCGCCCCCCCATAGCTCCCATCCACCTGGTCCCCACTCCACCCTCTGCCCTTACCTCACCCCCCACTGTCCTCATCCATAGGTATATGATTTTTGTCCAGTCACTTATTGTTTGGTGTTGGTTTTTGTTTTGTTTTTCAGTTCCCAGTTCTGTACATTGTCAGAAGCCTGCCTTTGTCACTGCTCTGTCCTGCGCTTGCAGTTCAGCCTGGGACAGGGACGGCATGAAATGGATGGACCAGAGGGAGGCTGGACACAAACCTAGTATTTATCAGCACTTTGTGTAAAATAAAACGCATTTCAAATACTTAGACGAAGAGCTCATCAATGGTACGCCGAGCAGTGAGTGGAGGTGGGAGGGGCACCGAGCGGGGACCACTTCATTTTTCAGCCCTACCGCTCTGCTTGGGCTGCCAGACCAGTTAAAGGATCCATTCGCTCACGAACTCACTCAGAACACAGAAGCTATGACGTCTGTCCCCTAAGCAGACACTGTGGAGTCTGGAACACCACATCTCCGGACAGTTGTCTGAGCAGGAATCCTAGCAGTGGCTCTGCTTCTCATCTTGGTTCACAGCATAACTTGAGTCCAATGATGGCAGTGAAGAGGAACGGAAGCATCTACCCACGAATGGGATATGTTAGCCCTCCTTTCCAAAAGAGGCAGTTATGTTTTTAAAATACATTTTATTGATTTTTTTACAGAGAGGAAGGGAGAGGGATAGAGAGAAACATCGATGAGAAACATCTATTAGCCGCCTCCTGCACACCTCCCACTGGGGATGTGCCCGCAACCAAGGTACATGCCCTTGACCAGAATCGAACCCGGGACCCTTGAGTCCGCAGGCCAGTGCTCTATCCACTGAGCCAAACTGGTTAGGGCTAAAAAATCTTTTGCCTTGCGGCTGGGTAGCTCAGTTGGTTAGAGTCATCCCAATAGGCCAAGGGTTTTGGTTTCATCCCTGGTTAGGCACAGAAAAGAATCAACCAGTGAATACATACATTGGTGGAACAACAAATCGATGCTTCTCTCTCCCTTACATTCTTTCTAAAAAAATAAAATAAAAACTGAGAAGGGCTCTGCCACAGGTAGAATTTAGTTGCTCCAGGTAACTGGATTCTCAAAAAGGTTATTGTCAGAGTCCTCAAACTTTTCTGTTTAATGGTCTGAGATTCAAAATCAACAAGGGAAGTCAGAGTTTAAGCACAATTGCTTTTTTTTCTTTTTAAAAAATTGTTATTGAGCCCTAGCCAGTGTGGCTCAGTGGATAGAGCGTCACCTGCAGACTAAAAGGTCTCAAGTTTTATTCCGGTCAAGGCCACATGCCCGGGTTATGGGCTCGATCCCCAGTGGGAGACTTGTAGGAGGCGGCCGATCCATGATTCTCTCATCATGGATGTTTCTATCTCTCCCTCTTCCTTCCTCTCTGAAATCAATAAATATATATTTTTTAAATTGTTGATTTTAGAAACATCAATTTGTTATTCCATGTATTTTTGCATTCATTGATTGATACATGTGCCTGAGCAGGGATGAAATGCAAAACCTTGGCCTCTCAGGATGACTATCCAACTGAGCTACTACCCATCCAGGGTGGCACAATTGTTTAAATCATCCCCAGTCACTAAGCCATAGATGTAATAAGCAGGATTTGAGTTAGATCTAGGCCAGTCATCAGCAAACCGCGGCTCGCGAGCCACATGCGGCTCTTTGGCCCCTTGAGTGTCCTAACGCCACTTCTTCAAAATAGACTCGCCCACGCTGAAAACCAACTTCTGCGCATGGGCCACAAAGCTCCAGTCACACTGTACGTGCGTGCCCAAACGTATTTTGTGGAGGAGCCATACTCAAGGGGCCAAAGAGCCGCATGTGGCTCGCGAGCCGCAGTTTGCTGACCACTGATTTAGGCCACTGGTACAAAGTCCTGGTGGGTCAGAATGTGGCACAGTGCTGGAGAACTTAAAACACTCCTAGAGCAGGATGGCGAAGCAGTTGCTGTCCCCACTGCCAAGCAGTGGCAGCCTGCTGTTCAGAACCACAATGAGAATAGCCATGTGCTGCTAAGGTAAGAGATGATTACAGAACCTTCCAGTATTTACTAACCCCAACATGAAGCACACTTGCACAGACTGACTTTTTTGTCATTCCCTGATTTCAGAACTCGTCTGTTTTCAAGATTGGCCAAACAGGCTTGTTAAGGGAGATAGCAGGCACAAACCCTACTCCTAGCTCACCCCTCTCCGGGCATTGTGAGTGCAGGCACTACCCCTGGAATTCCAGGCTCAGTAGTATTTTTATTTTTTTTTAATATTTTTTTATTGATATTTTACAGAGAGGAAGGGAGAGAGAGAGCTAGGAACGTCGATGAGAGAGAAGCATCGACCAGCTGCCTCTTGCACACCCCCTACTGGGAATATGCCCGCAACCAAGGTACATGCCCTTGACCGGAATCGAACCCGGGACCTTTCAGTCCCCAAGCCGACGCTCTATCCATTGAGCCAAACCGGTTTCAGCTCAGTAGTATTTTTAATCCGGGGAAGGGTTGGGATTCTAGAGTTTGAGGACTCTTTGACAATAACCTTTTTGAGAATCCAGTTACCTAGAGCAACCAAATTCTACCTGAGACAGAGCCCTTCTCAGTTTTTAATATAATCTTGGCAGAGCCGGACAGTGCTCTAACCAAAGGCCCTACCCAGCCAGGCCTTCAGAGCTTTTCAAACCTCCCTCTGGACATTCTGTTCCCTAGCTCTTTCTTTCATGTTTATTGGTCAAACTCTTGTTTGCTCTAACTCTTACCACCAATTTGGCATGTCCAGTACTCAGCTTCCTCTGTTATGTGTGCTTCACCCAGTCAAGAAGGCCTACTCCTTTCTCCAAATCACAATAAATCCATTTTTTCTTTTTAATTGATTTTTTACAGAGAGGAAGGAAGAGGGTTAGAAAGCTAGAAACGTCGATGAGAGAGGAAAATCAGCTGGCTCCTGCACACCGCCCACTGGGGATGTGCCCGCAACCGATGTACGTGCCCTTGACCAGAATGGAGTCTGGGACGCCCCAGTCCGCAGGCCGACATTCTATCTACTGAGCCACACCGATTTTGGCAATAAATCCATCTTGGTAACACCCTTGAGGAGGGCTCAGATCTCCCTGTGTCTGCCCTGCAACATGGCATAACCTGGCAGTTGTGGACAATCCCTCCAACTCCTCCATGCACCGTGATACTTAAAATAGATCTTTCATCAGATTCTGATTTCCTGGAGTTAACATTTCTCCCAAGCCTGCCTTTGAAAACAGGGCCTAAAGTTAGTGAGTACTGCCTTGTGTCCAGAATGCCTAGCTACTCTGCCTCAGCCTTCACTCTTGCCCTCACAGAGCCTCAAGGTTACACAGAGGTGAGAGCTTAGGGCCGCCTCAGTTCTTTTCTGAGTGTGCTTACAGCATTGCACATGCACCTGCACCTGTCCTTCCAGATCCCCAGGAATATATCAGAACTTTAAAAAAAAATTATGTATTGACTAGAGAGAGAAAAACATCCATATGTTGTCCCCCCTATTTTTTCATTCATTGGTTGGTATCTTGGATGTGCCCGGACTGGGGATCGAACCCATAATCTTGGCAGAGCCTGGCAGAGCTGGACAGTGCTCTAACCAAAGGCCCTAACCAGCCAGGGCTGCAGAGCTTTTCAAATCCCCCTCTGGACATTCAATTCCTTGGCTCTTACTTTCATGTTTATTGTTCAACCTCTTGTTTGCTCTAACTCTTATCACCACTGCAGGCAACTGTGGAGTTAAACAATGACCACCAACTGTTTTGAAATGGCTATGCAAACAGTTCTGAGTCAGGTCAAACAAAGATGAGCTCTGTAAGGGGAAGTGTCTCAGGAACTGCCTGACAGGTGACAATTATCTGGGTCTCACACCCACTAGGATGGCTTCTATTTAAAAAAAGAGAAGTGAAACCGGTTTGGCTCAATGGATAGAGCGGCGGTCTGCGGACTGAAAGGTCCCAGATTCGATTCCCATCAAGGGAATGTACATTGGTTGCGGGCACATCCCCAGTAGGGGTGTGCAGGAGGCAGCTGGTTGATGTTTCTCTCTCATTGATGTTTCTAGCTCTCTATCCCTCTCCCTCTCTGTAAAAAATCAATAAAAAACAAACTATATATATATATATATATATATATATATATATATATATATATATATATATATATGAGAAGTGTTGGTGAGGATGTGAGAAATTGGAACCTTTTCGAACTATTGGTTGGAATATAAAATGGTGCAGCTGCTATGGAAAATAGTATGGCATTTCCCCCCCCCCAAATTAAAAACAAAACAAAACACAGAATTACTATTTAATCTATCAATTCCACTTCTGGATATATAGTCAGAAGAATTGATTTTGCACATCCACGCTCACTAGAAGCATTATTCACAATAGCCAAAAGGTGGAAGCAATCCAGTGTCCATCAGTGAATAAGCAAATTGTGGCATCTATCTATATATATAAGCCTACCCAAAACTGGTGTGGCTCAGTGGATAGAGCATCAGCCTGCGGACTGAAGGGTCCTGGGTTTGATTCTGGTCGAGGGCATGTACCTTGGTTGCGGGCACATCCCCAGTAGGGGGTGTGCAGGAGGCAGCTGGTCGATGATTCTCTCTCATTGATGTTTCTAGATCTCTATCCCTCTCCCTTCCTCTCTGTAAAAAAAATCCATAAAATCTATATATATTTTTTTAAAAGCCTAAGCAACCAGAACAACTGGAATGACGGGTCGTTATGAAGCACACTCACCACCAGGGGGCAGATGCTCAATGTAGGAGCTGCCCCCTGGTGGTCAGTGCACTCTCACAGCTGGCCAACATCCAACCATTCCTCTCCCCTGCCAGCAGACCTGGCCAGCAGGTGACAGGAATGCCCTGGCCAGCAGCTGAAAGGCCCTGATCAGCCCTGATCACTGGCCAGGCCTAAGGATCCACCCTTGCATGAATTTCATGCACAGGCCCCCTAGTATACAAAATAAACAAAAAAAGGGAGAAATGTGGTAATACATGCAATGTTATTTACCTTTTAAAAGGAAGGAAATTCCAATTAAAAATAAATAAAAGGAAGGAAACTCCAACACATGCTGCCACACAGACGAACCTTGAAGATATTTTGCTAAATGGTATAAGCCAGTCCCCAAAAGACAAGTTTTGTGGTATCTAGAGTAGTCAAATTCATAAAAATGTAAAGTAGAGGGTGCCAGTGGCAGTGACTGTAGCACATGGCGACCCTAGGACATCCTGCTCAGGAGACACCAGCAGCCCCAGCCCCAGAGTTCAGATGGAAGCCCAGTGGTGTGCAGTGACACCTCCAGGGTGAAGGCAATGCAGCTTCTATGAAGCAAAGGAAGAAGAAAAGCCAGATCAGGACCTCTGTGTCGAATGGAGCTGGAAGGCCTGCTGAAAGCCGGCCCCAGAGGAATCCCCTCCAAGTCCGGAGGCCCAGGCAGAGCAGCTGGCTCAGGAACTGGCCTGGTGCGTGCAGTAGCTGGAACTGGGCCTCAAGATGCAGAGACCCTGCCCGAAACAGAAAGAGCAGGCCACTGGGGCAATCCGGACCCTTCACAGCTAAAGAATCCCTCTGCCCAGGAAGAGGCAGCGGATACGTTCCTTGTTTGGGATTACAGGGTTCAGATAGAAGCCCAGTGGCGTGAAGCCCTGCAGGCTCTCAAGACAGCAGCCCACGTGCAGCCGGCAGGTGAGGCCACCAGAAAGAAGAGCTGCAGGCCCTGCCTAGAAAGGGTAACCAAGGCCACCCTGGACATTCCAGATGAAGAGTCTAGGTTCCATTTCTTTTGGTCTCTCCTCTCATCCTGCAACTGCCCCCTCGCCCTCCAGGGTATAGGAGTTTGCCTGGAGTGCACTTAGTAGGAGGGATGTGGGGTAGGTCTGTGTGTGGAGGGTCGGTTAACCTGGTGCCATGGCTGCTGGGCAGATGTGAGGCCAGCATACTGAATACTGTCTGACAAGCACAAGACCCCATTGGTAGGTTTTCAGATGAATGGTTCCTGCTACTAGAGGAAGACTATCCATTTAAAGGGCTTCTGCATGCCGAAACCAGTTTGGCTCAGTGGATAGAGCATCAGCCTGCGGACTTAAAGGTCCCAGGTTCGATTCCGGTCAAGGGCATGCATCTTGGTTGTGGGTACATCCCTGGTGGGGGGTGTGCAAGAGGCAGCTGATTGATGTTTCTCTCTCATCGATGTTTCTCACTATCCCTCTCTTTTCCTCTCTGTGAAAAATCAATAAAATATACTTTAAAAAAATAAAAGGCCAAAACCGGTTTGGCTCAGTGGTAGAGCGTCGGTCTGCAGACTGAAAGGTCCCAGGTTCGATTCCGGTCAGGGGCATGTACGTTGGTTGCAGGCACATCCCCGGTAGGGGGTGTGCAAGAGGCAGCTGGTCGATGTTTCTCTCTCATTGATGTTTCTAGCTCTCTATCTCTCTCCTTTCCTCTCTGTAAAAAATCAATAAAATATATTTAAAATAAAAAGATAAATAAATAAATAAATGGCTTCTGCAGTCAACTGAAGTGTCAGCATGTGGCAGGAATGTCTTGCTCAGTTCTCAGGGTGAGACCATGTGGCTGAGGGTGCTGGGGAAGCTGCCTAATTGCACATTGGTGCTCACTTAGGAAAGGCATGCTGTTACACTGGATGGTGCTTAAGGAAAAATAGTAACAATAAAAACAGAAAGAAACAAAACAATAACAATGTAAAGTAGAATGATGGTTGCCAGGAGTTAGGGGAGAGGGAAATGGAAGTTGTTTAATGGGTATAGAGTTTTGCAAGATGAAGTTCTGGAGATTGGAAGCAGAACAATGTACCTGGTAAATATCCTTAACACCACTGAAGTGTACACTCAAAAATAGTTAAGATGGTAAATTTTATGTAATGTGTATGTCATTACAATGAAAAGTACATGAGTCTAGCCAGTGTCGTTCAGTGGTTGAGCATTACTAATGAACAAAGTGATCCTCGGTATGATTCATGGTCAAGGCACACCCCTGGGTTGCAGACTATCCTCAGTGGGGGGCATGGCATGCAGGAGGCAGCTGATCAATGGTTCTCTTTCATTATTGAGATTTCTCTTTTTAAAATATATTTCATTTATTTTTTACAGAGAGGGAGGGAGAGGGATAGAGTTAGAAACATCTATGAGAGAGAAACATCTATCAAGTGCCTCCTACACACTCCCTACGGAGTATGTGCCCACAACCAAGGTACATGCCCTTGACCAGAATTGAACCTGGGACCCTTCAGTCCGAAGGCCAATGCTCTATCCACTGAGCCAAACCAGTTAGGGCTCATCTTTGAGATTTCTATTTCTCTCCCTCTCCCTTCCTCTCTAAAACCAATAAAAATCTTTAAAAATAAAAATAAAAAGTGTACAATTAAATGTTTTTTTTAGTATACTTAGAGTTATACAAACATCACCACAATCAGTTTTAGAACACTTTAATAATCCTGTTAACATTAAAAAAAAACTTTGAAACTTGTAAAGAACTTTCATGAGTTTATTTGAGCCAAATATAGGCTGGGAAGCAGAACCTCAAGATATCGAGATAATGCTCCAGAGAATGGCGGGTTATATTTGTATTTATACATTGCAATCAAATGAGTTACATTTGTATTTATACATTGCAATCAAAGTTGGGACAGAGGTGGGTTACATGAAATTCATTGGTGATAGATTAAGGAGGTGAGATAAAACAAAGAGGGGGTGAAGGGGGAGGGACCCTGGGTTTGGATAAAAGGTAAAATGACGGACACATACTTAGGTGAGTGCAGGAACAGTTAACATGATAATGATGGAATTTTAAAGGGGAAGTTATAAGTTACCTAGACATTTCAAGGGTATGTTATCATAGATGTAAAAAGACATATAGGCTCAGTTAAGGTAAAGGTTGACCTTGTCAGTGAAGATACTGGCCTAGGATGTAACTACCCACCATAACTGCGTTTAAAGTTTAATTTCAGACCATCCTTTGTGGTGACTTTAGGTCTCTGAGTTTGCAAGACTGCCATGCAGGCCTCCCCTGAGCCTGTCAGGTCAGCATGTGGCCCCTTTCATCCACAACCCTCAGAAGAAACCCCATACTTCTTTTCAATCTTTGCCCTTTTTCTTCCTCCTCCTACCTCAGCCCCAGGCAACCACTAATCTTTTTGTCTCTATGGATTTGCCTATTCTGCACACTTCATACAAATGGAGTCATACGTGTGAGGTTCATGGCGCAAAGAACAAAGACAGAGAGTCCAGACCAGTCAAAAGGAAGTTTAAAATATATATTTTATTGATTTTGTACAGAGGGGAAGGGAGAGAGATAGAAAGATCGATGAGAGAGAGGCAGCGATCAGCTGCCTCTTGCACACCCCCTACTGGGGACGTGCCCGCAACCACGGTACATGCCCTTGACCGGAATCGAACCTGGGACCCTTCAGTCCCCAAGCCGACGTTCTATCCATTGAGCCAAACCGGTCTAGGCTCAAAAGGAAGTTTAATCTTGCACACCTGGGCGAGGTTCACCGGTCCTAGGGTAGGGCCAGAGAAGTCACACTGGGTGGGAGCTGAGGCACTTTTTTAATACCGGTGTTCAGTGAGGGTAGAGGACCATGAGCTGAAGACAGGTGGAATTTCCGCTGTGGGCAGGGGTTCCAAGAATGGAACCAATATCTGTGCCAACATTTGCCTGGAGCACTGGTCCATCATGGGTTCCAGGAAGGAACCAGCATTTGTGTCGCCATCTGTCTGGCGCACTAGTCTGTTATCTGTGTCACCATCGGTTGCATGCATGGCTTCTGGAACTCCTCTGACATAACAATACAATATGCAAGTGGTCCTTTGTGACTGGCTTCTTTCACTTAGCATACTGTTTTCAAGGCTCTTGCCATTGGTTGAAATGACAGAGACAGGAGGGTACTTGAGCCACGGAAATTGCAGAGAACTGTTTGGATGGTCTACAGTTGAGATGCCTTGAGACATCCATGTAAACATGTCAAACAGGCCATAGCATATATGAGTCTACTGTTCAGGAGAGGTCTGGCATAGAGGCCTAAATTAGTGGCTCTCCCCCCAAAAAACGGCAATAATTAAGGCTATGATACAAGATGAAGTCACTTAAGTACAATAGACAATATTGTCTACAAAATTAAGGAGGCCAGGATCATCCCAAGGATACTCTAATATTTGGAAATTGGATCAAGATGATTAGCCAGAGATGTCAGAGAAACCCAAGAGAGTTGAGAGAAGGAGACTGTGGAATGTGATGGGAGATCACAGGAAGGATAGGGAAGTAAATGCTGCTTTGGCAAGATTATTATTCATCGGTGATCTGGTTGAGCCATCTCAGAGATATGGGAGTGACAGAAGCCAAACTGAATTAAGTTAAATATGATCTGGGACATGAAGAAATATAGCATGAAAAAGGCTAGAAGACTGGCTTTGTTGAGGAGCATAGCAATGGAGTCCTCCATGGATGTTGACAACACAGTACATGAAAGCAGCTGGCCACACTGCTACATTTAATCCATGTAATGCCATGAATCAGCTTAAAAGGATAAATAAAACAGATGTCCACTATATATAAATAACTTTTTAAAGAGACAGACAGACACATTGACTTGTTGTCCCACTTATTTATGCACACTCGGTTGATTCTCATATGTGCCCTAAACCGGACTGAACCCGTAACCTTGATGTAATGGGAGGACGCTATAACCAACTGAGCTATCTGGGGAAGGCAAAACACCATTTTTATTTTGTAAATAAAGAGCTGGGTGGGAGAATTCCACCCTGGGTTTCTCTCTAGGGTGGATAGTCTCAGCTTTCAAGGTCTCTAAGACCGCCCGCCTCCGCCCAAGGGCCCCCACCCTGTCTTCTCTCTAGGAGTCTGGGAGAACAAGGTACATACCCTGTTTCCCCGAAAATAAGACAGTGTCTTATATTAATTTTTGCTCCCAAAGATGCGCTAGGTCTTATTTTCAGGGGATGTCTTATTTTTCCATGAAGAAGAATACGGTACACATTTATTGTTAAATGAAAATAAAGGAAATTTATTACCTGTATACGGTACGGTAGTACGGTAGTTGTCAACAAAAACCGGACAAACTGTGAATCCTACAATATCAAGAATTTACTCATTTATTCAATGATAATCATGTCATCATCTTCTGGAACATCATCAGAACAATCCAATTCCTGAATTTCCTGGTGAATTTCTTGTGACTCCATTTCTTTCAGAATCAGTGGACCAAATCTCTCATGTTTAGCCTAGGGGGGGGCTTATTTTCGGGGGGATGACTTTTATTTCACTCAGAAGGAAACCTGTAAGTAGGTCTTATTTTCAGAGGATGTCTTATTTTCGGGCAAACACGGTATTAACTGAGCGCGGCCGCTCTAGCCCACCTCGGAGGTCCAAGTCTCGTTTGCCCAGAAAGTTAACTCCTCTAGCTCTCCAAGCAGAACCAAATGGGAAATCCTCGGCCCTTTCCCACTTAGCTCCCTCACCCACCCCTCTCCATTTCCCTCAAACACTCATGACCACGCGAAGCTTCCTCCATTCTCTGCATCCTCCTAGAAGATAGCAGTTCCCAAAACCGGAACAAGGAGGGCTGTGGCCTCACCTTCCAGCCAGGATGTGTCATTTCCGGTGCCAGGCTCCCTCCCCCGGAAGTGAGACCTGATGTAAACAAGGGAGCCAGGTGTCAAGGCCCTGGAGGTCAGAAAGCTGTGCCGCGGGCGGCACGCAGACCCGGGCTTAGGATCGGGAGGCAGGAGCGGAGGTCAGGTCAGTACAGGTGGCGGGGGGCTGGGACATAACTCCAGAACTGGTCGGAGTTTGGGTGGTGGGCTGGGAGGCCTTTTGAACAAGGGTCTTGGGTGGTTGAGGGGATCTATGACAGCGATATTGAATGGGTGCTGGTGTTGGAAGGAGTGTATGAGTGCTATCATGGACATGAAAAAATGCTGGGGAGGGGGTCCTTGTGCGAGGCATCCGTGGGCAAGGTTCTTGAGTGGTTCAGATCTTTGGAATGGGAGTAAAAAAAAAAAGTGTGATCCTGGAAGCTGGAGCTGTCAAAAGAATGGGTCTTTGGGGAGTGAGGTGGTACTGGGCAAGAAAGGAGGTTTGGGCTCTTGGAGGATGGAGAAGGGTATGCCTGGGCAAAGTTCCTGGGGAGATCAGGGTTTGAAGGGAGTATGAGAGCTCTAGGATGGGAAACTTAAGGAAGTTCGGGGCAGGAGCGGAAGCGGGGGTAGGGGTTTTGGGAGGTGTGTCCTGGACAATGGTCTTAAAGGGGTAGATGTGTTCTGGGGCAGGATCATGGGGAGGATAAGGGGTCTGGGAGGAAGAATAAGAAACGCCCAGACCTGTTGAATGTTTATTTTACTTAAGCCAAAACTGATTGCAATTTCCAGGACACAAGATCTCAAATGTTTTGGAGAATACCCTGTTTCCCCGAAAATAAGACAGTGTCTTATATTATTATTATTTTTTTTTAAGTTGCGCTAGGTCTTATTTTCAGGGAATGTCTTATCTTTCCATGCACTAGGTCTTATTTTCGGAGGATGTCTTATTTTCAGTTTGCAGTTTCTTTTTTGCATTTGAGATTCAGGCAAGAACATAAGGAAGATTACATGAAGGTGGGAGAAAGCAAGGTGGAGTTTGGATTAGAAGGAGGGAGGAGTCTGAAGGGTGGCATTTCAAAGGTATGTTATCCTAAGTTAGCATAAACAATGACGGGGCTCGCTTAAGACAAAGCTAAGCCTTTTACTAAAGAAGTTATCTACCTGTGGCTTGACTACCCACCATGACCTACCCAGTTAGGAATTTATAATCAGATCACCCTGTGGGCTTACTTTCTGTAGAGCCCTTTTTGTCCACAAAGCATAGGGGACAGGATTCCTGGGAGTAGGTCCAAGCCAACCCATGTTGGAGACATGGACGGTAGAGCACATGGAAGAAGCTGTCCTGCAGGGGGAGGGGACTTGGAGTGATAGGGGATTCTGAGGCAGGGTCTTTGGGGCATAGGGGTTCTAGGGAAACATCCAGGCTGGTCCTTGTGGGAGGAAGTTAGCATGGTATGAGAAGGATTCATCTGGAGGTAGGCTGGGATCCTGAAGGAGTTTGGGGAAGCCTGTGAGGAGGGAAGGTGTGAGAACACTGTAGAGTGGTGGAATAGGTTGCAGGGGTTCTAGACAGTAGACCAAAAACATACTTGGTCTCAGGCCCAGGTCATGGAGGTGCAGGAAGTGATGGATATTCTAGTCCCTCTCCCCATTGGTTGACATGTGGAGTTGAGTGCTAGGTTCAGGTGTGAAGATGGGAAGTGGCTGGGAGTTGATTCTAGGCCACGTGGGGTATTGGGGCCAGGATTTTCTGGGTATGAGGAGGAGATATCACTGGGTAAATTACCTTCTTTAAAAAAAAAAAATCTTTATTGTTCATATTATTACAAATGTTCCTTTCCCCCCCCCCTCACCATTGCTCTCCACCAGGTTCCCACCCCACCCTCTGTCCTTTCCCCACCCCCCATTGTCCTCATCCATAGATGCACAGTTTATGTTCAGTCTCTTCCCACATCCCCCTCTCCCCTTTCCCCCAAGAATCGTCAGTTCACTCCCCTTCCATACCTCTGATTCTATCATATTCAACAGTTAATATTGTTCATCAGATTTTTTTTAATTTCCTTGGTTTTTAGATTCACTTGTTGATAGTTACGTATTTGTTGTTCATAATTTTTATCTTTATTTACTTTCTCTTCCGAAAGAACCCCCTTCAGCAATTCATATAATTCTGGTTTGGTGGTGATGAACTCCTTTAGCTTTTTTTTTATTAGTGAAGCTCTTTATCTGGCCTTCGATTCTGAGTGATAGCTTTGCTGGATAGATTATTTTTGGTTGTAGGTTCTTACTATTCATCACCTTGAATATTTCTTGCCATTCCCGTCTGGCCTGCATGGTTTCTGTTGAGAAATCAGCTGACAATCATATAGGTGCTCTTTTATAGGTAACTACCTGCTTTGCTCTTGCTGCTTTTAATATTTTCTCTTTGTCTTTTGCTCTTGGAATTTTAATTATGATTTGTCTTGGTGTGGTCTTCTTTGGATTCCTTTTGTTTGGAGTTCTGTGCGCTTCCTGGACTTGTAAGTCTAATTCTTTCACCAGGTGGGGGAAGTTTTCTGTCACTATTTGTTTCAGTATGTTTTCGATATCTTGCTCTCTCTCATCTTCTGGGACCCCCATAATTCTGATGTTGGTTCGCTTGAAGTTGTCCCAGAGGTTTCTTACATTATCTTCAATTTTCTGGATTCACTTGCCTTCTTGCTTCTGTGGAGGAGTGTCTTCTGGCTCTTTATGTTCCAAATCTTTGACTTGATTCTTGCGATCTTCCATTCTGTTTTTAGGACTCTGTATAATATTTTTTATTTCAGACAATGTATCTTTGTTTCTTGTTGATCCCTTATTATTTCTTGTTGATCCCTTATTATTTCTAGTTGATCCCTTTTCATATCCTCATAGGTCTTGTTTATTTTATCGGCCTTTTCTAGGAGATTCTTGAAGAACCTTATAAGTGTGGTTTTGAACTCTATATCCAGTTGCTTTTTGTCCTCCATTTCTTTCTTTTGCGATCTATTTCGTTGTCTTGGGGCGGAGTTTCAGGGTGGAGCCTACAGGCTTGGCTTCCGTCAGCCACGCCCTATGCGGTTCCTGAGTCTCAGTAATCCCCAGGGTCCTTCAGTACTCGCTGCAAGTACCTCTTAGAGAAAGGTGTCCTCGATTTTCGCCTGCTACCAAACAGTCTAGGCTCTCCCCCAATGAGCCCGGAACTGGGGTTCAGTTCAGTTGGAAGTGGGGTTGAAGGTGGCATTCAGAGCAGTCTGGAGCCCCTGTCTCCTTCCCGCCAGGGCAATCCCACAGCACAGCCAACCGTCCCTTCTCTGCAATGTGCGCGCCTCCGGGGCCTCCTTTCATCGCTCCCCCGGGGTTCTGCCTTACAGCCCAGCTCCCTCTGTTTGAGCCTGGGTCCCCGGGGTCTGGCCTAGAACTGGGGTTCAGAGGAGTCGGAACCCAGCACAGTCCGGAGCCCTTGTCTCCTTCCCGCCAGGGCAATCTGACAGCAGAGTCAATAGTCTGTCCTCTGCGCACAATGTGCGCGCCTCCGGGACTGCCTCTCGGCGTGCGCTGTGTGTTTCCGTACCTTAGGCTTTTACAGCTCCTCCGCTCTTCCTTCTGGTTTTCTCCTTGCTTCTCGTTGTACAATTTCCAGTCAGTCGACTTTCCTGTAATTCTGGGTAATGTCCATTTTATATTTTAGTTGTATTTTATTGAAATTGTTGTGTGTGGCTGCGGCTAGGTGTTTACCTGTGCAGCCATCTTGGATTCTCGGAAATTACTTTCTTATTACTTTCTGACAAGAAGCTTGTGAGGGCTGGAGAATAAGAAGGAGGTATAGGATCTAGGTCAGGGTAGCCAAATGTGAGAGGTTCCTGGCTATGTTGTTTGGGGTCTTGGAAGCTTAGAGTGGAGACCCCAGGACTCTCTGCCCTGTTTTTGTCTTCTTTGTAGTGGTGCTGTGGTTAGTTGGTAGCAGAATGGGAGGAGAAAGGAAAAAAATCAATTAGGGAAAAAGAGTTCTAGGACTTGGAGGGCAGACCCCAGGACTCTTTGCAACCCTATCCCCATTTGTGTCCAGGGAAGCAATCCTGAATCATGACTCAGCAACCACTCCGAGGGGTGACCAGCCTGCGTTTCAACCAAGACCAAAGTGAGAGACTCGTACTTGTAACCTTGTGGGAGGGAGGGAGGGAAGGAGGGATAGAATGGTTAGAGGTGGGTGTTAAGCAGCCTGTCCTAGCTTCCCACGTGGGCATCCTCTGAGGTAGCCTGGATTCCTCCTATTCCTCAGGCTGCTTTTGCTGTGCCATGGAGACCGGCGTACGCATCTACAACGTGGAGCCATTGATGGAGAAGGGACACCTGGGTGAGCCATCGGTGGGGAAGAGGCAGTGGGTAGAAGGGCTGGGCATTAGCTTTCACCCTTGCTGACACCCTGGTCCTTGTCCAGACCATGAGCAGGTGGGCAGCATGGGCCTGGTGGAAATGCTGTACCGCTCCAACCTGCTGGCCCTGGTGGGCGGTGGTAGCAGTCCCAAGTTCTCAGAGATCTCGGGTAAGTGCCCTTATCTCATCTGCCCTTGGCCCAGATTCCCTGGAATCATGGCCCCCTCCAGGAACCCCAAGGCACTTGAAGATGAAGACGTCAGAGCACCTGAAAGTCTAACAGTGAGGCCTACATCTTAGAAGTCATGACTCTTATAGCTTAAGAAGCTTGATGTTTTGTCTTCATTTAACAAACATTAATTGAATGTCTCCTGTACACCATGTCTTTACCTATAGGGTACTTGATGTGAGTCTGGTACTGTTCTAAGCACTTTATGTGTATTAACTCATTTAACCCTCACCCTAACTCTATATGGTAGGAAGTATCAATATCCCATTTCTACAGATGAGGAAACTGAGGACCAGAGAGATTGAACAACTTATCTAACCAATAGGTTTAACATAATTTTTTATGTATATGTTTTTATTTATTTTTAGAGAGAGGAAAAAAAGAGGGATAGATAGAAACATCAATGAGGGAGAAACATCATTGATCAGCTGCCTCCCATATGCCCCCTACCGTAAGGTTTTTTTGTTGATCTTATTGGGACGTGGCAAGAGACTTGCCCTTGGTAAGTCAGGGAGTCTAGGATTTCTCACAAATCTCAGGAGTATAGGGACTAGGACCCTGGAGGCAGAATTAGTGACAGGATTAAGTCCCTGCCTGCTTGCTGATGGGCCGTGAGGTCCTTGAGTGAATACTCAATCCCTTCAAGCCTCAGTTTCCTCACTTGTGAATGGTGTAAGCCTCAGTTTCCTCACAGTTCTCATGCTGTGTGAGGCTCACATTGGATGTTAGTGAAAGGTTAAACGAGTGGGTGGAAGACCCATGGGGAGTAGGGTGTGTTTTGTATCAGCAGGGCTGTCCCTCAGCTTAAACCTTGGCCCCCACAATGCACCCAACTTCCCAGCAGTGCTGATCTGGGATGATGCCCGGGAGGGCAAGGACTCCAAGGATAAGCTGGTGCTGGAGTTCACCTTCACCAAGGCAGTGCTGGCTGTGCGCATGCGCCATGACAAGTGAGCCTGAGGAGGACTGGGGGTGGGGGAGGTAGGAGGTCCCCGTAGCAGGTGAGAGGGTTAGTTCTGCCTGAACATCTGCCCTCCCTCATGGCTGTTGTATGTTATGTGACACCTACAGAATTGTGATTGTGCTGAGGAACCGCATCTATGTGTACTCCTTCCCTGACAATCCCCGAAAGCTGTTTGAGTTCGACACCCGGGACAACCCAAAGGGTAAGAAGAGCCAGATATACAGGAGGAAGGGCTGGAGGCAGAGGAAGAGGTGGAGGGGAGGAAATGAAGAGAACATGGGAGGGGTACACAGAGAGAAGCGGGGTGGGGGGGAGGCATGGAGAGTCTTTGCGCAGAGAGATACTCATATGGCCTGGGATGCACATACAGGGTGGGCAAAAGTAGATTTACCGTTGTTCACATGAGGAAAGACATGCAAGTTCTGATAATTACAAGAGACAGGATTCCTCAACAGAATGTCACAGTGCAGCTGTAAACCTCCTTGTGTTGCCAACCCCTATACTCCCCATCTATTCATCTTCCCATCCCTTAGCCCAGTGGTCGGCAAACTCATCAGTCCACAGAGCCAAATATCAACAGCATGACGATTGAAATTTCTCTTGAGAGCCACATTTTTTAAACTTAAACTTCTTCTAACACCACTTCTTCAACATAGACTCGCCCAGGCTGTGGTATTTTTGTGGAAGAGCCACACTCAAGGGGCCAAGGAGCCGCATGTGGCTTGAGAGCCACAGTTTGCCGACCATGGCCTTAGCCAGTTCTCTTTCCCAACCCTTAGCCCTGCCCCACTCATGTGCTCCAGATGGCAGAGCGAACATACCTAGTAAGCGCGTGGGTGGGTGAGTCAGGGATCCTGGGGCCTCCTGGGGCTGCCCCAGCTGCGTAGGGAAGAAGGGGATCTGGTGGAGTCACAGCTGAGGACAGCACCCTGAGGGTTCTGTAGGTAACAAGTATCATGGAAGGTTCAAGTCCAGCCCTTATCCAGCTCTGTCCATTCTGAGACCCTGCCTGGCCACTGCCTCCCCTTCACCAGTCCCTCCCCCTACTTCATCCTCACACCCTAGGTATCTGTGACCTCTGCCCCAGCCTGGAGAAACAGCTGCTCGTGTTCCCAGGACACAAGTGCGGGAGTCTGCAACTTGTGGTGAGTTGTCCAGTGGGCAGAAGTGAGGAGGTGGGTAGACTAGTTCTCCCTGTAGACTCTGGGACCCTGCCCTCCATGCTGCCCCAAGCACCAACTGCTCCTTCCCATCACAGGACCTGGCAAGCACAAAGCCAGGCACTTCGTCTGCGCCATTTACCATCAACGCACATCAGAGCGACGTGGCCTGTGTGTCTCTGAACCAGCCGGGCACTGTAGTGGCCTCGGCCTCCCAGAAGGGCACCCTTATTCGCCTTTTTGACACACAGTCCAAGGAAAAGCTGGTGGAACTCCGCCGAGGCACCGACCCTGCCACCCTCTACTGGTGAGCCCAGGGAATACACGGTGGGCCAGCCACCCCACGCCACATGACAGGTAGGCATAATTGCTGGTTTATCTTCCAGCATCAACTTCAGCCACGACTCTTCCTTCCTGTGTGCTTCCAGTGATAAGGGCACGGTCCACATCTTTGCCCTCAAGGACACCCGCCTCAACCGCCGCTCTGCGTGAGTACCCCCTCCCCCTGCCCCACCCCGCCATATACCCATACCCCTGCCCATGTACCATACCTGGGCTTAGTCAGCACTGCCTGCAGGCTAGCTCGAGTGGGCAAAGTCGGGCCTATGATTGGACAATACGTGGACTCTCAGTGGAGCCTGGCGAGTTTCACAGTGCCTGCTGAGTCGGCCTGCATCTGCGCCTTCGGTCGCAACACTTCCAAGAATGTCAACTCCGTCATCGGTAAGTGGGACGAACCCTTGACCGGGGGTTATTGCATGGGCAAAGGCCTGCAGGTTGGGCCTGGAAGAATTCTAGGGAATAGGAAGCCTAAAGAAGCTAGAACGGGTGGTCCAACCCCATTATCGGTGAGGGGAGTGGCATGCGGGCAAAAGCCTGGAAGGAGATTTGTAAGCCAGGGGATGCCTGTATTCAAGTGTGTGGCTTTGGCAGCCTCTAACTTTTTTACTGATCTTCCCCCCCCCCCTCCAGCCATCTGTGTAGATGGGACCTTCCACAAATATGTCTTCACTCCTGATGGAAACTGCAACAGAGAGGCTTTCGATGTGTACCTTGACATCTGTGATGATGATGACTTTTAAGGACCCCGTGGGTTGTGCTAGGGACCTGCAGTGGCAAAGTGCAAAGCATTTATGGGAGTGGGAGTGCTGAAAGCCACCAGCCAGCGAGCACTAACGGGGCAGGTGCACACTTTCCCCTCCTCAGAGCAATGCCCAAACGGCTCATTCCTCCCACCCACTTCTTGGTGGTGTCCTTGAGGACTGTGTGCCCACAGGGCCAGGCCAGAGACCCAGAGGGGCAGCAGATGCCCTGGGGCTCCCAGCCTGGAGAAGAGGACTAGGTCCCCAGAGGAAGTGCCCTGATTCAACCTGTGGGGATAAAAATTTTTTCCCAGAAAGAGCCAATCAATGATATGATGAATTTGAATAAAAATTAATAGTATTTATGGCTGGACCTCGGGGGTGGGGCCTGGAGGAGATGAGGCTGAAAGGCACTGCAGAAGTGTCCAGGAAAGGTGTGACCTACTTGGACAGGATGGAGGTGGGATCCTGCTCCGGTCCTTCTGACCATCCCTGCCCGCACCCCTGCTTAGTCCGGATGTCTGGCTACAGTTGTGCTGCTGGTGCCTCCCAGAAAAGGGCCCCTTGGCGCCCCCACCTGGAGCGGATGGGAATGCCATGCTACGCTGCCTATATTTAAGTTTCACGGCAGTTCCGGTTTTGGCGTTTGCATTTCCGGTCACGTGTTGTGCGCCTGCGCTGTCCACCTGGGTGGATAGGGTAGCAGGAGCCCGCCCAGACTCCATTTCCCGGTTTCCGCCGCGGTGGCGCGGGGCGTAACGGGTGTTGTAGTTCGGCTGCTCCCCGGGCTGGTCCAGCTACATCGACTAGCAGGATGTCGGAGGTGCGGCTGCCACCGCTACGCGCCCTGGATGACTTCGTTCTGGGGTCGGCGCGTCTAGCGGCCCCGGATCCATGCGACCCGCAGCGATGGTGTCACCGTGTCATCAACAACCTCCTCTACTACCAAACCAACTACCTTGTCTGCTTCGGCTTCGGTCTTGCCCTGGCTGGGTGAGGGAGGGAGGGAGGCTGGCCGGGGACGCCCGCAGGGCGTGGAGGGTTGGCCCGCGGGATTCTGAGAACCGGGAAGGGTAGCCTGGGTGGGGTGGCTGCCAGGCAGGAAGGGCAACTTCTGCGGAGATAGAAGCCCTGAGGGCCTGGGGAATGGGGACTTAAAGGGAGTGGGGACTGGAGGGAGTGGGACCTAAGTTTTCTGGAGGCCCTGGGCTGGTTACAGCTTAGCCGGAGGGGTTAGTGGGACTGGAAGGAAGACCTGGGGAGGACGGAGAATGTGGAACCGCAGGGGAAACGCCTGGAAGGTGGACCTGAAGATAAGGAGGACTTTACAGTGGGACGTGAGTGTGTCTGGGGTGATGGGGCTCCGAGTGACTAGGCTGGAAGCCTTAGGGCAGGGACAGGGATCCTTGTAGGCGCAGGTCCTTGGGGAATTTGGGCTGAGAGGGAGGATCCAGGAGCCGAAGGCCTGAGATCAGACCGGGTTGAGCCTGGAGGAGGGACTTGGGTGGGGATGTGAGATGAGAGTAGAACCTAAATCCTGGAAAAGGGTCCTGTAAGGACCCAGGGCCTCGGAAGAGGGAAATGTGTGGACACAAGGCCTCGGGGAAAATCTGCAAGGGTTTGGGGGCAGGATGGGGTGGAGTACCGGAGGGGCCCTGGAGGGACAGCAGGAAGGAGCTATCTGGATGGGAGCGCCTGGAGCTAAAAAGATGGGGCTGTGGGATTGAAAAGAAAGGGTCCCGGGCTGCTGGGAGTCGGAAGTCCCGGAGGGCGGACTAGCAGACGGGGCTGGCCAGAGTATTTCTCCGGCTTGCGGGGTCCGGACCGGGGACAAAGCTCTGAGGACCTGGAATCGCGGACGGTGGTCGGGGAGGCTTGGAGGCGGGGGGCCCTCTCCCGGCTGGCTGACTAGTTAGTTCTGTTGTTCCCGCAGGTACTTGCGGCCGCTGCACACCCTCCTAAGCGCGCTGGTGGTGGCGGTGGCCCTCGGGGTGCTGGTGTGGGCGGCTGAGAGCCGCGCGGCCGTGCGCCGCTGCCGCCGCAGTCACCCCGCCGCCTGCCTGGCCGCCGTGCTCGCCGTCGGCCTCCTGGTCCTCTGGGCGGTGGGTGGCGCTGGCACCTTCCTGCTCAGCATCGCCGGGCCAGTCCTCCGTGAGTCTGCCCTACCCGGATACCCGGGAACAGGGCCAGCGCGTGCGCGTGGCGCCGGCCCTGCCCTGGTTCTTGGGGGGAGGAGAGGGGGTTGGGAGACTCGGCGGGCATGGCCACACCCCTTTACAAAGCACCTTCCTTGGCTATGTTCTCTTCGGGGAATGACTCTTAAGTGCTTTCCACCAGCCTCGTCTCGGTTACCACCACCCCCACCCCCAGGCCACTACCCTGTTACAAAGTGTCCCTCAGCCACGGTTTCAGGATCAGAGGTGTCCTGTCCACTGACCCTTCTATTGCCCACAGTGATCCTGGTGCACGCCTCACTGCGCCTGCGCAACCTCAAGAACAAGATAGAGAACAAGATCGAGAGCATTGGCCTCAAGCGGACACCAATGGGGCTGCTACTGGAGGCGCTGGGACAAGAGCAGGAGGCTGGGTCCTAGGGCCTTGGGATCGGTACCCAAGACCTGGAGGACCCCAACCCCAGCCCATAACCGGGATTTAGAGCCTTTTCCCAGTCCTTAAGCTAGGAGCCCCTTGCCCAGGTAGAAAAGCAGGGCATCTATAATGCTCCCCCACCCCCACCCCACCCCTAGATCCAAAGCGGATATCCCTCATACGCCATCCCTGTTGCCTAGGGAACTTGGGACACAGCCACTCACATCCAGCCCTGAAGTGGGGCTTAGAGATCCGAGTATCCATGGTCAATATCAACTTCTGGATGGAGAGACTCCCACAAACCTAACCAGGGACCCACTTGTCTCCCATGCTCAGTCCCAAAGCTGGGGTGTGGGACTGAGACATTCTCAAACCTTGAGTCTTAGATCAAGGCTTTTCCAGACCACACCCCAGCTTTGAACTCAGAACAAGGCATTGCCAAATCTTGACCCCAGGACCAAAGTATTCTCAGTCCCCCTCTGGGTAGAAGTCAGGTATCCTGATCCTATTGAACCCTTGGTCCCCAGTGACCCCAACACTCACCAGTCCCATTTGCCTCCCTTCAGCTCTACTTAGGGATTCTGCCCCCCCCCCCCATGTACACACATACACAAGTTCCACAGTGGTGAGGACCGTGGGGTGGGGGTAGCCCTGACCCGGAATGAGGCATATATATCAGTATTGTTGCAACAATAAAAGCTGTTACATCGCTCATGCCAATTGGGCCTATCGTGGTGGTCTCTGCTTTTGGATTCTGCTAGATTCTTTATGACTTGGGTCGGTCTCTGTCAAATATGTGGGCGGATGGGGTGATCTCTCCTTCCGGGAACTTGTTAATCTAGCATTAACACACAGGTAGTTGAGGGCACGCAGTGCTCCCATTTTCATTTGTCTTACCAAGGGCTCTGGCTCAGGGTTGGCTAGCCATCTGACCACAGACAGGCAAAGAAGTTGTCCCACATCACAAAACCAGTAAAGCCAGAGCACCTGACATGATCCAGGCTGTTTCCATGGCGTTCTATTTTTCATGACATGGTGTTATAGAAACATATCCGGTCTTCACTCTGGGTGTGGGCCTCAAGGCAAGGCAGGGGGAAGAGCAACACACGGGTTCGGTTTACACATTTATTCTAAAAATCCTCTTCCAGTGTGGGTAGTGTCTTGGGTCCAGGTCGGTTGATACAAAAAGAAAAGTTTTAACACCAGGTAAAGGGGGTACGGGGACCCCCCCAGCTCCGGAAAGTCACAGACAGGTATAGAAAACACAGCTTGTGTACATTTGTTTAAAAAGTGGTGGGTGGGAGGAAAGTCAAGGAAGATGTGACGCGGCCTGTGGCCGGGCGTCACTTGAGGATTGTACTGGCATCGATCTCCCAGGTGCCAGGTTCCACCACAGAAGCATCCCAGGACACAGCACACCTGCTGGTTCTGTCCTTGGACCCTCCTGTGGGGCCCCCAGAGTGGGGAGAGGGTAGAGGCTGCCACCAAAGGCCGGGTCATCTCACCCTGGGGGCGGAGGAAGCGGGCACAGACAGGCAGACAGGGTCGAGGGCTCCTTCCCGCACCCCTAGGGTGGGAAGATGAACCCAAGCCCCCCACCAAATGTGGGCAGAGAGCCCACCTCCCCAGGAACTACCCTGGTGGGGGATGGCAGAGAGTTCTGTTCACACCGGGGTCCCTAGCTGCCCCAAACAGGGCCATGTGACTATACGGTCCATTTCATGGAAGGGGTTCCTGAACGGAACAGGCTGGGCGAGGGACAGGAATGAACCCAACCAGACAAGATCACAGTTTCCCTTTTATAAAACGTCTAGTGTCGGGGGAAAGACAGTGAAAACCTAAATCACAACTGTAAACAAATGGAGGGAGGGGCTCGGAGCCCCCGTTACACCATCCCCCACTTTGAAGCTGGCTGAGGGCCCCCAGTTCTCAGCACAGTGTGAGAGGAGAAGTGGGGTGTCAGACACCTTTTGGGGCCCACAGGGAGCCGGCGGCGGGGGGCCTTGGAAGATCAGGTGGGCGCCCCCTGCCCAGGACTCAGAGCCACCGCACCCCAGGGCTCAGCGAGGTCAGCATGTGCTCCCCAGACCGGAGTCACGCCCAGGCCAACGAGGAGCGTATCAGAAGGGGTCAGACCAGTGTCCCTGGGGTCTGAGGGTCAGAACCGGAGGACTGCTCCCCCTCTAGCGTCAGGTCACTTAAACGAGCGCTCAGCTCCGGGGGGTACAGGAAGTCCGCGTAGTATCTTTGCAAGGGGTAGCAGGAATCCGGAGGACAGGGTGGGAAGACAGAGGAGAGAGGAGAAGACGGACAAGACACAGAAAGAGAGGAAAAGAGGCTCATTAAAGAGGCGGACGGAGGCACAGGACAGCACCTTGAGGCTCGCAAGCAGGGGGCGTGGTTACAAGAGGAAGAGAAAGGCCAGGGCACAGTATGTCCCTTCCTCCCAGCACCCTGGTTCCAAGGTCCATCTCCAGCTGACATGCACTGCTTGTTAGAATATTAACGTTCTGCTATAGCTTGGCAAGGAACCGCTGTTCCCGGGGCCCAAGACACCCCTCCACCGAGACCCCAAGGACTAATATAGGCCAGGCAGGGCCCGAGACCCGGTGCTAAGGCTGAATGAAGCTAGCACTCCTGGTCCAGGTCATTGGCGCTCACCCCCTCAGCCTGGAGACCTCGCCCTCTACCTGGAGAGACCCCCTCCCCCTCAGTAAAAGCCGCCCCCATACCTGCCGGAGACAGGGGGTGCCGTGAAACTCCTGGAATGCGGGAGGGGGGCCTGGCTGGGGGCCCCGTACAGCGCCTGGCCCACCTCATAGCAGCGGGCGTGCAGGAAGGGCGGGTGCTGCGGGCCCATGTGGGCCAGCACAGGCCGGCGCTGGGGCCCCGCGGCCAGTCCCGAGTTCCGGATGTACCAGTCCCGCAGCCCCTCCAGGGCAAGGTTCTTGTGGCCGCTGCGCTCGCCAGCTGGAGGGACACGGGTGGGTGGGGGCATCCACAGCAGGGGGTTGGGATGCCCCTCTGGGCCCTCTGCGGCCTCCAGGGGCAGGCCACAGGGCTTGGCGCGGGCGGCCCGGGGGTGGGGGTCCTTGCGGAGGAGGGGGCTGCTGCCATCAGCTGCATACACGGGTGGCGGGCCTGGGAACATGGCGAGGAGCCCGTCCCGGCGGGAGAAGGGTCCTGGGACCTCAGCCGCAGGCAGCAGCTCCCCCCAGCCCGGTCCCCCAAAGCCGCGGGGCAGGCCCCGGTCCAAGGAGTAGTCCAAGAGGAAGTCCCCGCACACAGGGGGGAGCCGGGGGGCCCCCCGGGAGGCAGGGGCAGCTGAGCTCGGCCGGGCAGCCCGGGGAGGGTCTGGGGGGCCAGCTGTGCGGGAAGAGAAGGCAGGGACTGGCTGGGGGCGCTCATACAGCACCTCGCTGCTCTTGCAGACTGGGGGACCAGGGGCAGGGGGAGCCAGAGGCACAGGCGGGGAGCCAGCTCCCCCCGCAGCTGCCCTGTCCACTAGCAGGGCCTCAGAGCTGTTGCTGCGGCGGGTGCGAGCTGCGAAGAGCGAGGCGCGGTGGTCCGAGGCCGGGTCCACCCGGGGGAAGCCCATCTGAGAGTCCTGGCTGCCAGACCACTGGCGGGAATGGAGGCCTTCGGGTCTGGGGGAGAAGAAGGGGGATGGGAGGGAGGTCAGACACAGGCAGATGGGCTGAGCGCTCTACGTGTGTATCATGTGTCTCTCTGAACCATCACTTCTCCATCCCCCAATGGATCCTGGACTAGAAATTGTGTGTATAGAGGTGTACGATTGAGGCATGTAAAGGGCAGAGGAGATTCTGTCCCAGACGGAAGGAAGAGGAATTAAAAATGTAGGGGGCCCTGCCGAAACCGGTTTGGCTCAGTGGTAGAGCGTCAGCCTGCAGACTGAAGGGTCCCAGATTCGATTCCGGTCAAGAGCATGAACCTTGGTTGCGGGCACATCCCCAGTGGGGGGTGTGCAGGAGGCAGCTGATCAATGTTTCTCTCTCATCAACGTTTCTAGCTTTCCATCTCTCTCTCTTCCTCTCTGTAAAAACGCAATAAAAAATATATATATATATTTTTTAAATGTATGGGGCCCTGACTGGTTTGGCTCAGTGGATAGGGCGTCGGCCTTCAGACTCACGGGTCACAGGTTCAATTCCAGTCAAGGGCATGTACCTTGGTTACGGGCACATCCCCAGTAGGGGGTGTGCAGGAGGCAGCTGATTGATGTTTCTCTCTCACTGATGTTTCTAACTCTGTCCTTCTCCCTTCCTCTCTGTAAAAAACCAAAAAAATGTATTTTTTAAAAATGTATGGGAGCCCAGGCCTGTTGGCTCCAAGAGAGATGCTGTGCGTGCAGGGCTAGAGAGGAAATGCTGGCGGGACGCCCAGAAAAGGGCTCTTCCGAGCACATCTGACCAGCACCCCTTGCTAAGGCGATTCTCATGGCTCCCCACTTCCTGCACAATGAGGTACTAATCCTCAGGCCTCAACTTCCAGGCCCTTCCTAAATTCTCTGCTCTCCCCGCCCCATGTGTATGAACCACCCAAAACTATCAGCCCACTAGCCACCGTCACTGCATGCAAGTACCACGAGGACCCGGATTTTACTTTGTTCACAGCCTGAGAAAAGCAGGCACTGGGAACTTAAGAACTGGTAGAGGACAGTGGTTAAAAGCACGGACTCTAGAGTCAAGTTTTGGGTTGAAATACCAGGCCTTGGGTTTGCTAACAAGTCACCTAGCTTCTCTGTGCCTCAGTTTCCTCATCTATAAAATGAGAATAACAATAGCACCTCCTCATAGAGGCCTTGTGGTGATGAAATGAGTTGCCACTGATCCCTAGCAGACACTCAGTACTCAGCACAAGTTAACCAGAACTTAGTATGCCCTCATCAAAGGCAGATATTAGTATTCCCATTTCACAAATGAGGAGGCCAAGATTCAGAGATGGGAAATGATATGTTTCTTTTTAATTGATTTTAGAGAGAGGAAGGGAGAGGGAGATATAGAAACATTGATCCACTGCCTCCTGTACGCCCCCTACTGGGGATCGAGACCAGAAACCCGGGCATGTGTCCTGACTGGGAATCGAACCAATGACCTCCCAGTCTATAGGACGACACTCAATCCACTGAACGACCCTGGCCAGGCAGGAAATGACTTGTCCGAAATACACAAAAAAGCCCACACACAATCGCTGGGACTTCTGCCCTCAAATCCCCCCTGCCTTCTTCTCTACCAAGCAATTCCCATTCTCCTTTCAAAGCCCAGCCTCTCGTGTCCCACACCCTCTGGGAATGCTCTCCCACTTAAGCTTAATGGTTCCCTCTTCTGGTCCTCAACCCCACCCCCGCAGCCCCCTTACTTGCAGAGCTGGGGGCCAGCGCCCCGGGTGAGGACAGGGGTTGCAGGCACACTCCGCCCCTCAAAACTGGAGGCACTCCTGGGCAGCGAGCGTGTGGGGCTAGACAGAGACGGGCAAGCAGGTAGGGGTCCACATGAGAGACTGATCCTGCCAGCAGGCCCTCCCGCCAGCCCAGGCTCAGGTCCCTACTCCTGGCTCCCGGGGAAGGAGGGAAGGGCTCATCCTCACCTGGTGGGGCTGGCCACAGAGTTCCTTCGGCTCTTCAGGTCGCCATAGAGATCCGACTGGGGTGGTTTCCATGGGGTCCGCCGCTCAGGGCTGCCCCCAGATATCACCCGCAGCTGGTCCCAGGTCTTGGGCGGTGAGGGGCGCTCTGCCAGAGGGAAGCAGCTACGAGGATCCTCTGGGTGGAAGAAAGAAAGTGGGGGGAAGTCAATGACAGGGGCCTGATAGGCTGTGTGTGAAGCAATGGGCAGGGGCTGGGAGGCAGGAGGGGAGGAGGGCTGGGCAGGGCTGGACAGGCTGACAGTGCAGAGGGCAGTCCCGCTGGAGGATGGGGCATGGCGAAGGAGAAGCTGGAGAGGAAGGGGTGGAGCTGAACATGAAAGGGGAGTGGGTTTAGGGGAGGGGGTCCTCACCGTTATCGTGGCTGGCCCCAGACTCTGAGAGGGAGCTGCTCTCTGAGTGGAGAACTACATCCTCTACAGGCGAGAAGGGGGAGACCGGGCCCGTCAATGCCAGGCCCGGGGCCGCCCCCTTATCCCACTGGCCGGTCTCCACACCCCCCTGCGCCCTCCCCAAGAACCCACCTTTACCTCAATCCCAGGCCACCAGAGTCCTGGCTCCAAACTTTCCTGGGGCCTATGGGTCAGTTCTCAGTCCCCGTCCCCCTGCCCGGAGCCAGATTCCCACCACTCCTCTCACTGGTCAGGTCCCTCAGGTCTGCCTGGCGCCCACCTTTCCCTAGCTGTCCCCCGCCCAACACACACACACACACACACACACACACACACACACACACACATGCCCTCTAGCCAATGCTCATTCCCCTGCTTCCCCTGGGCAGGTGCCCAGAGCCTGGCTCACCTTGGCTGAGTTGAGTGAGGCGTGTGCCCAGGCAGACACCCTGGGCCGCGAGGACTGCCCCCGAGGACAGCGGGAGCACGGGGAGACCGAGGCGGGCTCGGAAGTCCCCGAGCTGCTCCTCCAGCTCATGCAGCCTCCGGAGAGCATCAGCCTGGACCTGGCGCCGGCGCCACCGCTGCTCGGCGCTCAGCTCAGGGGCCAGGGCCAGGCGACGGGCGGCCGCCGTGATCTGCTGCTGCACCGACACCTCGCGCTCCAGGGCCTCGAGGGCCAGCTCCTGCGGGCCCACCGGGATGGTGGGATACAACCAAACGTTGGAAAATGCCAAGCACAGGAAGCGGGCGGTGGCAGAGCCCATCTACACTGCGGGCGGGGCCTGTTCTTCCAAAGGCTAAGAGGCTCTTCCCCACCGGTGGGGACTAGCATCCTCTCTCAGACGAGGAACCCACCCGCCTGTTCAGGGCCCGTCCCTTTCCATTCTGGCCTCTCCTTCCCCTGGACGCAACCCTACTCCTGGCCCAGGCCCCTCCTCCTCCTCTGTATCTGCCTCACCCCCAACCTGTCCCCCTGGCCAACTGCTCACCTGACCAGGGCCCACGGAGTGATGCACTGGGTTGGGGGGCGGTGGAGGGTAAGCTCGGGCTGCAGGGGGCCGCCGTCGGACCAACTGCGGCCGTTCGCCAGGCTCCAGTGGGCACTCGGGGGGCAGCTGGCCAGTTAGCTCCTGAGGGGGCAGGCAGCAGGGGGCAGAGACAATCAAGGGTTAGTTGGGGGGAGGGGGCAAAGCAGTCAGGACTCCGGAAGCTACAGGAGTCCTACTAGGAGCCCAGTCCTACTCAGCATCGCTTGCTTGTTATTTCTCTTCCTCCTCCCAATTCTGCACCAGGCAGGTGCGCAGCCTGGACTCTCACCCCTTGACCCAAATCCTGGGCAGTGGCATGGGATGCAGGGAGACTTGCTTTGGAATCCAGACTTTCTGAGTTTTTATGAAGACACACAGTCTAGCCCTGGCCAGGTGCTCAGTGATTAGAGCATCAACCCACACACAGAAGGGTCTAGGACTCAATTCCCGGTCAAGGGCATGTTCCTGGGTTGCAGGTTTGATCCCCAGCCTGGGCCCTGGCCAGCAACCAATCTCTCTCTCTTTCCTTCTACCCTCTCTCTCTCTCTTTCTCTCCCATCCCTTCTTTCCCTTTCACTCTCTCAAAAAAAATCAATGGAGAAAATATCTTCAGGTGAGCATCAACAGCAACAACAACAAGAAAGGCACACAATCTACACTGAGTGGCCAGATGATGGTGATCTCTGAACGCATAATAATCTGGCCACTCCATGTATATCCTATAGAATAAAAGGCTAATATGCAAATTGTCTCCTCTACCAGGAGTTCGACCAGCAGGCAGGCCGGCCAACTGCCCATGTCCCCTCCCCCTGGCCAAGCTGGCCGGACCCCACCCTTGCACGAATTCATGCACGGGGCCTCTAATATATATACTGAGTGGCCAGATTAGTATGCGTTCAGAGATTACAATGATCTGGCCACTCGGTGTATATCCTGTGCATTACAGAATCCTCCTTCAGGGCTGGTGCTGTATGCTCTGATGCATTATTACGTCCGGGCAGACTGTGTGCACATTCATGCCAAGAGGGAATAACCACTTTAAATCACCCGGTGTCAGATCAGGCCAGGTTTTACTGCCAACTTTTGAAACTAGCGATTGTTTTGCATTTTATTGGACTTTCAAATTGTTGATGGGGGGGTCGTCCTCCATTGCCATATTTCATTGATTCTAGGACATCTAAGCTGAGCTAGAGGTGACAGAGAATTGGTCGCTCGGATAGATGTCTCAGCAATGGCCACCCCAGCCTGCCGACCTAGGAGCCCTGGATTCTCCACCCCTTCCCGCACCCGCACTCTCAGGGGCAGGCTCTCACCGCCTCTTGGAGGCACACTTTGCGCAGCTCCTGAAGTTTCAGGCTCAGGGCCTCCTGCAGCGCCCGCTGCCGGTCAAGCAGTCCCCGCAGACGCTCTGACTTCACCTGGGGAGCGGCCTCCCCAAACAGGGCAGCTGGACACAGAGGGAGCAAAGATCAGTGGGGCAGCGATGGCATCCTACATCCTGTAGGGCCAGGGACCAACCCTCCCAAGTGGGCGGGCAGGTGGTGACTCAGAGCAGGGGAGGAGGCAGCAGGAGGGAGAAGGAGATACCGACCTGAGGCATTGTAAGTGGGAGAGGTGATCAGCTGACCTTTGACTTCCATCCTGGTGTTGTCAAGAGCCCGAGGCCGTGGCTTATGGTGGGATAAGGCCTGGTAGTGATGCATGGGAACCATTAAGGAAGCACATGTGTGGTCCCTCACCCAGCTTCCCACACCCCGGGAAGAAGGGGTACCCTGGCCCCACCCGCCTGCCTGACCTGCCCTCTCAGAGTCTGAGTAATATCTAGCCTCCACCAGGCCCTCATACCTTGGTTCCCTTCCCATTGAGTGGGAGCACAGCAAGTGGGGAGCTGGGCAGACTTATGCCTCCTCAGAGGCCCATGGGCCACAGTCAGGATTCTCACCTGGAGGGGGGGAATTAATATCACAGGTTCAACCAACTAGAACAACATGGGCATTGATTGCATTAAGCACCCGCATGCCAGGAAGAATTACCTTTAATCTTCACAACCATGGCAGTTCTGTAATTATTATCACCCCAGTTTATTATTTATTTATTTAAAAATTATATATATATATATATATATATATATATATATATATATATATATAGTTATTGATGTCAGAGAGGAAGGGAGAGGGGGAGAGAGATAGAAACATCAAAGATGAGAGAGAACCAATGATGAAAAAGAATCCTGCACGCCCCACACTGGAGATGGAGCCCACAACCCTGGCATGCGCCCTGACTGGGAATCAAACCAGACCTCCTAGTTCATAGACCAACACTCAACTACTGAGCCACACTGACCGGGCCACTACCCCCAGTTTAGAGATAAGGAGAGGAAGACACAGAGGTGAAGAAACTTGCCTCTGGCTAAGGATAGAGCCCAGGCCACCCCTTTGGTCCAACATTCTCCATCACTAGAGCTGCTCCAACCCCACCAGTTCCTCAGAAGGTCACAGCCGATATGACCGCAGGGCCTTTGCCCTGGGTATGGCTGCTGTCTGGAGTGCTCTGTTCACCTATCACCAGACCCTGGTTCTCACATGCTGGGGCTTAAATGTCACTTCCAGAGTTGGGCCCTCACAACTGCTGTCCAACACGAGACTGTCCCTCATACATTGGGAGGACAAGGAATGTGTCTGTCCTGTTTTTTGTTTTGCTTTTTAAATATATTTTATTGGGTTTTTTTTATAGAGAGAAAGGGAGAGGGATAGAGTTAGAAACATTGATGGGAGAGAAACATCGATCAGCCGCCTCCTGCACACCTCCCACATGGGATGTGCCCGCAACCAAGGCACATGCCCTTGGCCGGAATCAAACCCAGGACCCTCCAGTCCGCAGGCTGACGCTCTATCCACTGAGCCAAACCGGTTACGGCTATCTGTCCTGTTTTCATCAGTGTCTCTGGCACTCAGAGTGATTCTGTGTGCACAGCAAGTGCTCAGCTGGATCTGCTGGGTGAATGAAAAGATGACAAGCTCTAGCTGGTTTGGCTCAGTGGATAGAGCGTTGGCCTGTGGACTGAAGGGTCCTGGGTTCAATTCCAGCCCAGGGCACATGCCTGGATTGCAGGCTCAATCCCCAGTAGGCGGCACGCAGGAGGCAGCCAATCAATGATTCTCTCTGTCATTGATGTTTCTATCTCTTCTTCTCCCTTCCTCTCTGGAATAAAAAATATATAAAATATATAAAAAATTAAATTTAATTTAAAAAGGGTGACAAGGCAGCTGGCCCAGGGATTGAGCCTAGATCTGTAGGTCGCTACTCATCCCAACTCTATTCTGAAGCTTTGGTATGGCAGGGAGAAGAGTGCCCCCTGGGCTCCAGGACCCCTCCAGCCCCTCTGCTCACCTCAGTCTGTCCCGCACCCAGCAGAGGGAAATCACCCTGCTGGGATTTTGACCAGTCAAGTCTACAACTACAGATAACAAGCTGACTGCCTCCTGCCTCTCTCTCTGGCCCAAGCTGCCCTAGCTGACCATAGGGCCTGCTTTGGCAGGCTATCAGCCCTGCCCTCATTCCCTCCTCTGGAGTTTGCTCCCTCCCTCCCACATCCTGCTTGGTCCCCAGCAGGGCAGCCAGGTGACATCACCTGCCACCATCTGGCCTGACCTCAGTGGCAGGCAGCTGGGAGGGCCTCATGAGGTCACAGACGTCCCATCCCCATCTATCTCGAACCTACCAGCAGCTTATTATGAAATGCTGGCTGGGTGTGGGGAAGACCCAGGCAACTGAGCAAGCATGGGTTCAAGCCCCCACCCCATCCAGACATTGGGAGATGTGGCCAAGCCTCGGCAGTCCTCCTACCCACCCCATAGGATCCGTCCCCTCCTGTGGTTCCCTGCCTTCAACACCAGGGGCAGGGATCGCAATCTAAAGCCCTTCCGCATACCCAGGCAGCAACGTGTGCTTGGCAGAGGCACTCAGATGGCCATCCTCTGAGGTCTGACATTGCTCAGCACAACAGGGTTTCCTGGAGGCCCCAGCCCAGCCCCTCTGCCCCTTGGTTCCTGGGGGTCCTTCTACCCAGCCTCCATTTGGGTTTGAGGAGCCCTTCCAAGGCCCCCCTACACCTTCCTTCGCCCTCACAGAAACCTCCACTCCTCCCCGGTGGTCCCGCCGGCCAGGACTGGTCCTACCTCTCACACAAAGCTGCCTCAAGCCGTCCTTCCCTGGGAGCTCCCGGCATCTTGGAAGTCAACATGGGGTCCAGAAAGGAACCCCGACTCCACCCTGTCAGCCTGACCATGGGGACATAGCTAAGGCCTGAGTCATGGGGTCACCGGGCAGGCTAGACACAGGGTCCACGCCCCACACCCCCACACCTGGCTCCCGAACCTCTGCCTCTGCATGGCTGCCCTGGGCACATTTGCCCTGGGGCCCGGGGCTGCCAGGTGCCCACCCAGAGAGGATAAGGGGATCCCAGCAGCCCCCTCCCCAACACCCTCCCACTCCAGGCCCGGCTTTTGCCATGGTGGGCCTGTGCGGTCCCAAGATGGGCTGCGGAAGGAGAGTTGAGAACACTCCCACACCCAGAGGCGGGCCCAGCAGGTTTTTCAGGTCTGCCCTTCTGACACCACAACCAAGAAATTCCTGGCTATAATGACTGTTTACAACCAAGACACCTCACCTGGGTGGCACCCCGACACCTTCAGTAGGACCCCCATTTCCACATCCTGCCACCATGGGAGCAAATAAACTCATAAACTCTGTGTCTAGACTGTTCAGGCTATCCTGAGGGCCCCCCTGCCCCAGGTGAACAGATGCGGGGGGGGGGGGGGGGGGGCTGGAAGGCGGGCTTTGGGCTTTCCTGAGAGGCTGGGCTCCAGGTTAAGGGAGGGTAGAGGCTATTCCCACAGAGAAGGAAGGGGGAAGAGGAAGTTGGGGCAGTGGAAAAGGGGAACTCTGGCTTCTTTTCTCCCTGATCCCTTCCCTTCCTCCATTTCCGGCAAGGGATCAGCTCCATGCCAAGAAAGGAAATTGGACATTTTGGGCTTCACCCATCTACTCCGGCCCTCCCTTGCTGTCTTCTTGTGCAGATCTAGCTCTTTCCCGCAGAAAACACGAGCACACCCCATACCCTCCTCACCCCAACCTGCGGGCCCATGTTCCCAGGTGCTCACCAATACCGGATAGGTACTGTGGGGCGGCTCCAGGTACCTGAAAAAATAGTTGTCTCCACCAGGCCCGGCTCCCTCTGGTAGTGGCGGTGAGCAGTGAGTGCAGTGGCAGCTGCCTAGACCGCCTCCCACTAGGCAATGGCCCAGCCTACCTGGCCAGGGACTGGGCCGGCCCATACCTTTTAACCCTTGCCTGCCTGCCACCGAGGCTCGGTCACACTCCGAGGCAGTCTCAGGGTCAGGTACCCTCAGGGTGTCTAGCACAGCCAAGACGAGAGCCTAGACCTTCCTCTCCACCGCAGTCCCCCAGCAGAGAACCGGGGAAGAAGGGCTAAGGATGATGGTAGTGGGAGTTGCCTCTGGGGCTGCCCAATTTCCCAGATGAGACCCTGTTCCGCCCTGGGTATAACCTGGGAGCTGGGGGATGAAGATCTGGCGAGGCCCAGAGTGTAAATCTGTGTGTGTGTGCGCGCGCGCACGCGTGTGCGTGTGTGTGTGTGTGTGTGTGTGTGTGTGTGTGTGTGTGTGTGTCTTGGCAGTCCTCATCACATTCTTGAGGCCCCTACCCTTCCCGCCCCCGCCCCCCTCCAAGGCATTGGTATGGAAAGGCTTTAGAGCAAGTCCGCCCCTCACTGAAGTAACAGCGGCCCAGTTGGGGAGAGAGGTTAACTTTTCTAAGGGGAGACCTGACCTCAAGACACTCCCACCTTCTGCAGCTCCAGGAGAAATCATCCCAGCAAACAAGTGCTTTAACCCCTTCCGGTCCCTGCAAACTTGGGTGGATGGTGCAGACCCAGCTCCTCGCAGCCAGCTTGTAGATGTGGAAGTGGGGGCTCGGAGAGGTGATGAGGCCTGATTCTGATCACAGATGCATGACAGCAGGCCGCATCAGATCTTGGGGGGTTGGGTCCTGGGTCAAAGGCCAACAGGGGCTACTCCTGCAAGGGAGGAGTGGGAAAGGGGACTCATGCTGCCTCATACTCATGCTGCCCCCCCCCATTTTTCCCCTTTGGGCAAATCAAGAAAATTGAGGGCTGTGTCCCTGAGATGGACTGTTTCCCCCACACCACTGCCTGGGCTCTGGGCCTGCACCAGCACGCACCACACCTCCTGCATTCCTTTTGGGACCATCTGTCTGTGACCTCGGGGCCCAAGCCCAGCCAAGGCCCCTGCAGCAGTCCATGCTGGGAAATCAAAGGGCAGCTTAAGGCAAGTTCCCTGCCCACATACATGCCTCCTTCCACCCGGACCACCTTTCTTCCCGGATTTGAGATTTCCGCCTGCACAGAACACAAAGGCCCATTTCATCTCCCCCTTCTTACCCCTCCACCCCCATCCCGGCTGCCTGGGGCTGGTGGAGGCAGCAGCCATAAGGTGGGTAGCTGGATGTTGGTGGGGAGTGTCCTCTCGGCCATGGCCTCTCCTGTCTCTCGTGGGACACCCAGGATGTTGAGAAGAGGTATGTTTATAGAATCAGACATGAGAGGGACAAGGGTATCTGGCTGACAATGCAGATTGAGTCTCAAGACTTAGGTTTCTTCATTTGAAAAATGTGTAACTGGTGCTTACAGAGCCAAGAGAGGTCCAAGACACTTTAAAAGGCATTTCACAGTGCAAGGTCACTCACACCATGTCATTAATGACTGTCAACAACAACAATAACCTCACGCAAGAAAAGGTAACTGGGCCTCTTGGGTCAGTCAAACAGGCAGGGCAGAGTCACACACACACACACACACACACACACACACACACACACACCATTGCCCTGGTACACAACTTTTAACAGCCTGGAAGCTGGCCAACCTCTAAGCCCTGCCACAATTGGCACTTGAGCCTCAGGTGGCCTCATGAAGGGGTAACAAGTGGTAGATCTGGGTTCAACCCAGCTCTGCCACTAACTGGCTGTGTGACTGCTTGGACAAGTCCCTTAACCACTCTGGGCCTCAGTGTTATCATCAATAAAATGGGAGCGATGATGAAGAGGGTTGTTGTGAGCATGGCTTGAGTTAATACATTCAAAGCTTGCTTAGGACAGTGCCTGGTCCGAGCTATGTGCTCTATGATAGATCCTGCCTTCCTCCAGTTGATGGACAGTCGTAAGCCCACCTGCGGCCAGACATTCCTGAGCTCTGAACCACCAATCAGCACCTGCCAAATACCCTAAGCCCGCCCGCCCCATTCCTAAGTCCCTAGGTCCCTAATCACCCATCAGCGTGTGCTGAGTGCCCTAAGCCCCGCCCCCTATCCTTAAAGGTGCTTGTACCCTTGCCTTCGCTCTCTTCCACCCCTCTCTCTGGAAGCAGCCGGCAGGGGTACTCTTCCCTCCAATAAAGCCTGTGTCCTGCCATCCCGGTCTCCGGCCCTTCTCTTTTTAATCTATCACTCTATATGTACTAGCTGTCACAATTACAAGTCAGAACCCAAAGTCAGAAATCAAAATATATCAACATATATATCTGATAGGGCTGATATCCCTCAGCCTCACCTGATAAATGCGAAACAGAGCTGTTTTCCCTCGAATAACTTGTCCGAACTCAGGAACTAAATATAATCAGGTGAATTCCTGAGACAGAGCTGACTAGTACAGGGGGTGGAGAAAGTACAGAAGTCAGCATCAAAACCCTTAGCGTCAAAACCCTCCCTACTTGCTACTCAGATCTGGATCCCTCCCTACTTGCCAAATCAGACATATTTGAAACAGAGCTGTTTTCCTTCATTGTCTAACCTCTCCCTACTCAACAGAAAAAAATGCAGGAAACAAATATATTTATACAACACAGTATCTTTACTATCCCAATTCTAGCCATGGAGCTCAGGAAAATGAAGACTTGAATAAGCTTTTGAGTTAGAGCTGATATTCCTCATTATCTGAACTCTTTCTACTCACTATATAAAATGCAAACATTTATCAACATACCACCAGATGCGTGTGACAAAGAGAAAGAGCAAAAGAGCTGGCAGAGGCCGGCCGGCATGGCTCAGTGGTTGTGTTGACCTATGAACCAGGAGGTCATGGTTCGATTCCTGATCACGCTACATGCCTAGGTGCCACGATCAATCCCCAGTGGGGGCTTGTAGGGGGCAGCCAGTCAATTGTTCTCTCTCATCATTGATGTTTCTGTCTCTTTCTCCCTCTCCCTTTCTCTCTGAAATCAATAATATATATTATTGAGCTGGCAGAAAAATCACTGTGTATACATTTTGTCCCAAAAATGTATACACACTTGAACAGCTGATAGTTCAATTGATGTTTTGTTCTTTTCAGACTTAACCTATTGGCATTAATAATGGGTTAAAAGTATATATTGCAAAACCAAAATACCTTCAGATAACTTGGGGGTCCTTTCACTGTCTGAACTATCCAAACTCTCCCTCTCATAATCAAATACCAAATAGATTGGGACAGAGAGGGATGCTTGCGCTGTTATTAATAGATTTAGATAAATATTTTAGGTCAATGAGATGGGTATGGCATCTCGTTCCTCAAACTCTCACTACTCTCTATGAGAAATGCAGAACAAAACATAAATGAAGAACGCATTGCCTGCTCACTAACCAAATTCTCTCCGACTGCCCCCAGAATCAAGGAGATTCTTACAGCAAGGGAACCTTGCTGTTGTTATTGTCACTATTGGATGGGGTTGATTCTAACACTTGATGAAGAGGGTCTTAGACCCCCCAGACCTACCCACAGAGGTTAGATGGACTTAGCATAAGATACACTGACTACTAAGACAAGGGGGATAAGCCCCTGAACCATCCTACCCCTACCAAGCCTTGAAGTCTCTGCCTGGAATGGATTTATTTTTCAGGCCAAGAAAGCAGGGATCATGCACCTAGGGTCAAAATCAGGAGATGGGGGTGACATGACGTAGAAGAATAACACATCCACTTGAGTCTCCCACCCCCGCGTATGTACTCAGTCCCCAACCTGACAAGGCTGGAAATCTGACCCAGACCTCCCAGACTCCCAGAGAGTCGCTGAATAATTTAGGGTGTTCTTCCACACTCAGGGAGGTGGGGAGCACAGGAACAGTTCTATGCCCTCCTAGGGCAGGGAGAGAAATGCACGCTCTGAGTGAGATCACTGGGTGGGGGTGGGGGAAATCACATGCAAAAACCACTTTGGCCACACGAGGCCCAGAAGGCTGCTTGTTCTTTTCATGCTAAGAGGAGCATTTGGGATGAACTTCGGAGACAACGGGATGGGGATCGGCGGAACCTCCTCGTTCAGGGCAGGGTACAAAGGGACCCTTTCCTTCTGGCTCAGAGGAGATGGAAAGTGGGTGTTAAGAAGGAGGGAGATGCACAGGGTAGGGGAGTACGGAAAGGGGTAGACAGGGGTCTGGGGTTGAGACAGGGTGAAGGGACAGGGCAGGAAGGAATGTAAGGAACAAAACAAACCCAGTTACTGTAGGATGGAGGTCAGGAGTCAGACAGACAAGGAGCCAGGACACTGGCCAGGACATAGGATGGAGTGAGGCTCAGGACAAGGGTTAGAGAAGAAAAGTAGGGGACAAAGAGCAGAGCAGCAATCAGGGTCAGTATAGAACATGATGGGGGACACATCAAAACAGATGAAAGGAAGGGATAGGAAAAAGGGCAGGTGCAAGATGGAGGTAAGAAACAGGGAAAGACTGGTGTGGAATGGGGAGGGGAATGAGGACAGCGATGGGACAAGAGAAGACAGTGGAGAACAGCCCAGGTTTGGGGGCAGGGATAGGGCAGGAGACAAAGGGATGGTCTGAAGGTGGCTAGCCAGGATGGAGATTGGGAGTCATGAGAGGGACCTGGGGCTGGTACAGGGTGGGGAGAAAGTACAGAAGTCAGATGCCAGGAATCTGGCCAGACATGGATCGGGTTGGGGTTAGAGGGACAGGATAGGACTGGGAGGGGTTCAGAGACTGGATAAGAGTTCAGGGAACAGACAGGTCGAGCGTCGGGACAGAAACTGGGGTGATCAAGACAAGGCAAGATGAGCTCCACAGATAGAACAGGGTCAGGCGAAGACTGGGGTCAGGGCAAGGATCCTGGGACCCGGATGGGCTTCGGGGTGAGGACTAAGTTTAGGGTGACAAAACAGGGGTGGAGGATGACGCCAGGCTAGAATAAGGCTAGGTCCGGGGTCAGACTGGAGGTCCTCCGGTCAAGACTGGCCCGGGTTCGAGATTTTTAAAAGATGCAGACAGGTTCGGCAAGGGTTCAGAGTGAGACCACGAGGTCAGAGGTGGGGGGGTGGGGGGCGTAAGTACATCCCCGGTGGGTCCTCACCCCGCCCAGTCTCCTCCCTTTCTTTCCCAGCGGGCGTTACTCACCCTAGGTCCTCGCCCGGCGGCATAGGCGGGGTCGGTGAGGGCCAGGAGGGATGGTGGGCGCGCCCGTCCCTCGCCGCCTCCCGCTCTTCCCGCTCCTCTTCCGCGCCCTGCGGTGGGCCGCGTTTGGTCGCCCCACTGTTAGCTTCGGGGGCCAGATGGAGGGTTCGGGAGGGTGGGAGAGCAGCGCCGGGTCCGATGCGGGCGGGGGACCCGGCCCCCCTACAGGTAACTCGGCTCGGTCCGCTCCCGGCTGCGCCGCCGCCGTTGGTCTCCAGCCCGCGGGGAGGAGGGGTGGCGGCTGACAGGGGGCGGGGTGCAAGACCACAGGCGGGGTGCGAGACCACAGCGGCGGCGGCGATCGATTGCGCAGGCGCCAGTTCAGGTCTTGGAGCCTGGGAGCACCGGGAGCGATCCAGCTGGGAGCGCGTGCGCACATGCCTTCTCGGGGGCGGCTGAGCTCTCCCCCTCCCCTGGCCACGCCCCCTCAGTGATCAGACTGGCGCCCCTCACCCCAAGCCAGCCCCTAGCGAACCACCAAGCGGTACCTCAAACTGCCTTCTGTGGGACACCACCGCACCTCTGAACTCCCCCAATACCTCCCGCGCCCCCAGTGCGCCTCAGACCACCCTTTACCATCTCCCAAGTGGTACCCCCAAACTACTACCCATTGATCCCAAGCAGTACTTCCAGTCCGCCCCCCATGGACAACCAAGCTGTGCAAACTACTCCACTGCCCCCAAGTTGCTCCCCCAAATTATCTGCGATAGGCCCTGAAACCATTAACCTCCCAAAAGCACTTTCGGATCATCCTCCATCTATCCTCAATACACACCCCAAACACCCTCCACTGACCCCAAATGGCTCTCCTTGTACCCTCCTAACCATACCCTACACCCACAACACCACCCCAAGCATTATCAACTACCCATGGTGCGGTCCCCACTTGCACCCCCAATCAATTTCAACAGGCATCGACCGGTTCCACCTCCAAACCATGTTCCATGAACCCCCACCGACCTTTCATTGACCAGCCCTATACCCTGCCAAACCACCTTCCAACAGCCCCTGTCACTACACCATTTACTCCCAAGCACTCAATGTGATCCTCTAACTCACTTCAAACTGCTTTCCACCACCCTCTCCGCGGCCAAACTACACCCCACTGACCCAAACTCCACCCCCAAACTACCCCCCAATAGTCCCCAAGACCCCCAAATAAATGCCAACTTTCTCTCTGTAGTTACCCAATCAGACCCCTCCAATCATACATCAGTGACCCGAATATATCAAAAAGCACTCTCCAATGACCTTTTCTCAATTGAGGTATATTTTACATACATAGAAATTGCCCACTTTAAGCATGCAATTCAACTATTATAGTACATTTTCTCAAGTATGCAAAAATCACCGCAATCCACTTTTAGAGCATTTTTATTATCTCAACGAGATAGCTCATTCCTGGGAGTACTTGAGACTTTGATTCCCAACAATGTTGTCAGTTTGGCTCAAATACACTCAGAAATTATCTTTAAAAAAAAATCTCTCCGGCCGAAAACCATTTTGGCTCAGTGGATACAGCATCAGCCTGCAGACTGAAAGGTCCCAGATTCAATTCCGGTCAAGGGCATGTACCTTGGTTGCGGGCACATCTCCAGTAGGGGGTGTGCAGGAGGCAGCTGATCAATGTTTCTCTCTCATCGATGTTTCTAGTTCTCTATCCCTCTCCCTTTCTCTCTGTAAAAAGATCAATAAAAATACATATTTAAAAGAAGAATTATTTTTAAAAATAAAAATAAAAAATAATCTCTCACCCTGGCTGGTTTGGTTCAATAGAGCAGCGTTTTTCAACCGCTGTTCCGTGGCACACTAGTGTGCCGCGAGATGTTGCCTGGTGTGCCGTAGGTGCAGACAAGACAAGAATTTTATAATTTTTCACTATTTTGTTTACTTAATATTTCATAATAAAGTAATTATAAAATACTTTCTTTGTGTTTATTTGATTCCTATTCAAGAGAATTACTTTATATATAGTCAATATAGGCACAGAGTTAAATTTTTTAACATTTTCTAATGGTGGTGTGCCTCGTGATTTTTTTCATGAAACAAGTGTGCCTTTGCCCAAAAAAGGTTGAAAAACACTGCAATAGAGTTGGCCTGTAGACTGAAGGGTCCTGGGCACATGTCCAGGTTGCAGGCTTGATCCCCAGTAGGGGCGTGCAGGAAGCAACCAATCAATGATTCTCTCTCATCATTCATGTTTCTCTCTCTCTCTCTCTCTCTCTCTCTCTCTCTCTCTCTCTCTCTCTCTCTTCCTTCCTCTCTGAAATCAATAAAGATATTTTTTTAAATATCTCTCATGCCTGAATACGGCTAATCTCCATTCCCATTCTCATTCCCAATCCCAGGGAACCTCTAATCTACTTTCTACCTCTATAGATTTGCTTTTTATAAACATTTCATCTAAATGCAAAATGTGGCCGAAACCGGTTTGGCTCAGTGGTAGAGCGTCGGTCTGCAGACTGAAAGGTCCTGGGTTCGATTCCGGTCAAGGGCATGTACCTTGGTTGCAGGCACATCCCCAGTAGGGGGTGTGCAAGAGGCAGCTGGTCGATGTTTCTCTCTCATCGATGTTTCTAGCTCTCTATCTCTCTCCCTTCTTCTCTGTAAAAAATCAACAAAATATATATTTTTAAAAAATGCAATATGTGGATTTTTGGTGTTTGGCTTCTTTCACTTAGCACAATGTTTTTGATGTTCATGTTGTAGCATTATCAGTGGTTTGTTCCTTTTATTGCTAAATAATATTTCATACAATAATCTTTAATGGCTCACCAAACCACCTACTAATAGCTCCCCAACTACAACTCATGATAGCTCTCTGATATCCAGGTCCTCAAATAGCATCTGAGACGGTACCCATCAGCCCTCAACTATATCCCCAAACCACACTATGACCTTCAAACTTCATCACTAAACTATCCTCCCAAAGCCTCATATTCACCCCAAATCTCCTTCCAATAGTCCCCACTCTACCATCAAACTGCTCTGTAACTCCCCAGAGAATATCCCCAAAAGTGCCCTTTCAATAACACCCAACTCTAACCCCAAACTACTCTCCGATTAAAAACTTTGCCCCTAAAATTCTCCTTCCAAGAGCCCCCAAACCCACTTCTAAATATCCCTTAACTACCTTCCCTTAGCCTCAAACAATACCCCCAAACCACTAATGATCACTATACCAAATCTTGTCTTAAATTACATGCAGCTACACCCACAAAACATCTGTGAACTTTTCCCAATCATACAACCTAACCACCCTCCAAGAACTCTCAACTACAACCTAAACCAGCAATTTTCAATCCTTTTCATCTCATGGCACACATAAACTAAGCATTTTTGCCTAGCAGTTTTGGCTCAGTGGATAAAGTGTCGGCCTGCAGACTGAAGAGTCCTCCGATTCAATTCTGGTCAAGGGCACATGCCCATGTTGTGGGCTCAATCCCCAGGGTGGGGCTATAGGAGGCAGTTGATCAATGGCTCTCTCGCATCATTGATGTTTCTCTCTCTCTCCCTCTCCCTTGCTCTCTGAAATCAATAAAAATATATTAAAAAATAAATAAATACACTAAATTATTAAAATTCTGTGATACACACACACACACACACACACACACACACACACTTTTTGGTGATCTGACAAAAAAAAAAAAAAGATATAATTTTGGTTCATTCACACCAGATGGCTATTGTTGTGTTGGCTGTTGTCATTTTTTTATTTGACAATCTAAGGGAAAAGACATTTAGTGCACCTGACTAAATAGTCACGTATTGCATGTTTTTAAAAAATATTTTTATTGATTTCAGAGAGGAAGGGAGAGGAAGAGAGAGATAGAAATGTCAATGAGAGAGAATTATTGATTGGCTTCCTCTTGCATACCCCCTATTGGGGATTGAGCCTGCAATCCGGGTATGTGCCCTTGATCAGAATGAAACCCGGGACCTTTCAGTCCACAGGCCGACGCTCTACCCACTGAACCAAACCAGCCAGGGCGGTATTGAATGTTTTAAAAATCCTTTCGGCACACCAGTGTGCTGTGGCAGGCAGACTGAAAATCACTGCCCTAAACTTTCCTCTAATACCCCAATACTATTTGAAAACATCCGCCATTTATCTTCCCCATCTCCCAATTATTCCTCCAGACTATCCTCCAGTGACCTCTCACCCCCACCTCAATGTTGCCTTTGATGACTCCAACTGTACCCAAACACTTTCCAATGGCCCCTAATTACACTCTCAAACTGCCCTCAATAAACCCCAAGCACACCCCTAAGTCCCTCCAACAACCCCAAATTTACCCCCAAGCCATTTGTGGCTGCTGTAACAAATTACCACAAACGTGATGGTTTAAAACATAAGAAATTTATTCTCTCACAGTTCTGGGGGACAGAAGATCAAAATCAAGGTGCCAGCCAGACCATGCTCCCTCCAGAGGCTCTAGGAAAGAATCTGTTGCCCCTTCCTCTTTTGTTTGTTTGTTGTTGTTGTTTTTAAATATACTTTATTGATTTTTTACAGAGAAGAAGGGAGAGAGATAGTTAGAAACATCGCTGAGAGAGTCATCGACCAGCTGCCTCTTGCACGCCCCCTACTGGGGATGTGCCCTCAACCAAGGTACATGCCCTTGACCGAAATCGAACCTGGGACATTTCAGTTCGCAGGCCGATGCTCTATCCACTGAGCCAAACTGGTTTTGGCAGCCCCCTTCCTCTTTTGGTGGCTTCCAGCATTTCTTGGCTTGTGTCTGCATCACTACAATCTCTGCCTTGCTTTTATTCTTTCTGTCAGATCTGCCTCTGCCTCCCTCTTTTTTATTTTTTATTTTTTAAATATATTTTTTATTGGTTTTAGAGGAAGGAAAAGGGAGAGATAGAAACATCAATGACGCCAAGACCGGTTTGGCTCTGGATAGAGCGTTGGCCTGCGGACTGAAGGGTCCCAGGTTCTGGTCAAGGGCATGTACCTTGGTTGCGGACATATCCTCTGTGGGGGGGTGTGCAGGAGGCGGCTGATCGATGTTTCTCTCTCATTAATGTTTCCAGCTCTCTATCCCTCTCCCTTTCCCTCTGTAAAAAATCAATAAGAGTATATTTTTAAAAAAAATAAAGAGCCGAAACCGGTTTGGCTCAGTGGTAGAGCGTCGGTCTGCGGACTGAAAGGTCCCAGGTTTGATTCCGGTCAAGGGCATGTACATTGGTTGCGGGCACATCCCCAGTAGGGAGTGTGCAAGAGGCAGCTGGTCGATGTTTCTCTCTCATCGATGTTTCTAGCTCTCTATCTCTCTCTTCTCCTCTCTGTAAAAAATCAATAAAATATATTTTTTTAAAAATAATTTTAAAAAGAAAGAAAGAAACATCAATGATAAGAGAGAATCATTGATTGGCTGTCTCCTGCACGCCCCCTACTGGGGATCGAGCCTGCAACCCGGGCATGTGTCCTTAGTCGGGATCGAACCTGGGATCCTTCAGTCTTTAGGCCAATGCTCTATCCATTGAGCCAAACCAACTAGGGTCTTCTTCTTCTCCTTCTCCTTCTCCTTCTCCTTCTCCTTCTCCTTCTCCTTCTCCTTCTCCTTCTCCTTCTCCTTCTCCTTCTCCTTCTCCTTCTCCTTCTCCTTCTCCTTCTCCTTCTCCTTCTCCTTCTCCTTCTCCTTCTCCTTCTCCTTCTCCTTCTTCTTCTTCTTCTTCTTCTTCTTCTTCTTCTTCTTAAATCTTCACCTGAGGATATGTTTTATTGATTTTTGGAGAGGGAGAGAAACATTGATGTGAGCAAGAAACATCCATCCATCGGTTGCCTCCTAAACTCACCCCAACTGGGGATCAAACCTCTGACTGGGAATTGAATCCACCACCTTCTGGTATATGGGAAGATGCTCCAACCAACTGAGCCACACTGGCCAGGGTTACCAACAGCACCATTAATGTTCATATTTCTACCAACACTCTGTTTATGATGCTATATATATTCTCCAAGGCAACATATGCTTTTCTACTGTGCTCCTCCTTCCCTTCTGAGGGGTCACCACCAGTGCTTTTAATATTCATATTCTACTAACAGTCTGTTCAAGGCAATTTAGGCTTTTTCTTTTTCTATTTTCTCCTTATTCTAGGCTTTCTTTTCTTTTGGTTAATCCTCACTCGAGGATGTTAGAGAGTGGGAATTTTTGATGCAGAAAAAGCGGGGGGGTGAGGGGGAGGTGTTGGCGCGGAGAGCAGGGAGAGCCAGAAAGGCCGTGGACTATGCCCCAGATAGAGTTGTCAGTGCTGACACCAGACCAGTCCTTGAGATATAGTCTCCTGGCCCCTTCCCAGCACGTAGACCTTCTTTCATAGATCACTGTCAGCTTTCTGAAGAACAGGATGACCCTGTGAATAACATGGTTGTCAATGGCATGGCTCTGATGTTGCTTAGGAAAAACTGTTTTGTCTTGGGTTGCTTGTTCTGCAAAAGAAGGATGTGGTAAATGTGCTGGAAAGTGGTCCTGCACAAAGGGTAGGGGCTGCTCTCTGGTCTCTCTGCATGGAGAAAGGCAGAATAGTCACTGGCAGGCTAATAAAGGTTCCTTAAATTTTAATTTGGTCTGGACCTCAGTGGTCATTCGCTCCACAACAGATACTTTTCTTCCCATTGATTTTTTTAAATGAACATATCAAGATTTTATTGTCATATTATAAAACAAAATATGAAGCTTAGAACTGGATCACTTGACCCTTTTTCCTCTTGTCTCCTCCCAGTTCAAAATGCTTGCATCTCTTAATAGCCAGCATTCTCTTAGATCTGCAGTTAGGTTCAATGCAGTCAAGCCTTGGTACAATCTTCTTTGTCGTTTTAGCCTTTTTTTTGTGTGTGTGTGTGGAAAATTGGCTTAGTCTGCCCACTGTAGCCACTCTGCTTCATATCGAAATGCCGCTTTCCTTGTGCACACAAAGAATCATTGGCCTTCTTGTACTGTGTTACTTGTGGGGTTGATGCTTGACACACTTCTCACCGAAGGTTCAGTGGATTTTAGGAACATTCACCATGTTTGTGAGCACTATCAGGAGGTGGGGGGAAAGCTCCCATTGATTCTTTTAGAGAGAGTGGAAGAGAAAGGGAAAGACAGAGAGAAACATCGATGTAAGAGAAACACATCGATTGATTGCCTCCTTTGCACACCTGGCCAAGAAGGAGCCTGCTGCCAAAGTACGTGCCCTGGACCCTATTGGAACCCAGGACCCTTTGGTCTGCAGGTCTACCTATCCAGTGAATAAAATAGACTAGGGCTAGGCTTTTTCTTTTTTGTTGTTTTTGTTGTGGAGTGAATTCGAGTGAATGACCACTGAAGTCCAGACCAAATTAAAATTTAGGGAGCCTTTATTAGCTGGTCGGCTGGTGACTGCTCTGCCTTTCTCCACACAGGGAATCCAGAGAGCAGCAGTGACCCTTTGTGGGGGAATATATATATATAATTGATTTTTCATAGAGAGGAAGGGAGAGGGATAGAGAGCTAGAAACAACGATGAGAGATAAACATCAACCAGCTGCCTCCTGCACACCCCTCACCGGGGATGTGCCTGCAACCAATGTACATGCCCTTGACCGGAACCAAACCCAGGACCCTTCAGTCCTCAGATGGATGCTCTATCCAAACCAGTTTCAGCTAGGGGAGGGGGGCCACTTTTAAGCACATTAACCACATCCGGTTTTTGCAGAGCAAGCAACCCAAGACAAAATAGTTTTCCCAAGCAACCTCAGGATCATGCCATTGACAACCATGTTATTCACAGGGTCATCCTGTTCTTCAGAAAGCTGACAGTGTTCAATCTTGTAAGGTTATCTTGTGAGGTGCTGGGAAGGGGCCATGAGACTATATCTCAAGGCTTAGCCTGGTGTCAACACTGACAACTAACTCTATCTGGGGCATGGTCCATGGCCTCTCTGGAGTTCTAAAAAATTCCACTCTAACATTTTGTTTTTGTTTTTGTTGTTAATCCCCACTGGAGTATATTTTTCCATTGATTTTTAGAGAGAGTGGAAGGGAGGGAGAGAGACACATCCATTGGGTGCCTGCCACATGCACCTTGACTGGAATCGAACCCAAGAGCCTTCAGTTTGAGAGTCAATGTTCTATCCACTAAGCAAAACTGGCTGGAGCTAGTCTAGGCTTTTTCTGTCATGTGCCTCAAAATTCTTCCAGCTTCTACCCACTATCCAATTCTGAAGCCATTTCAATGTTTTTAGGTATTTGTTGCAACATGTTATAAACCGATTTATGTGTGTGTGTCCCCCCACCCCCCCGCAATCCATACATTGAAGCTTTAACCCCCACTATGACTGTCTTATGAAATAGCACCTGTGAGGAGGTGATTACGGTTAAATGAGGTCATAAGGGTGGGGCCCTAATGCAATAGAACTGGTGTCCTTATAAGAGAAGGAAGAGACAGCAGGAGTGCTTATGCCCAAAGGAAAGGCCATGTGAGGACACAGCAAGGCCCAATCAGACTACGACACAGCAGCATCTCACAACCAGGTACCAAAATTTATATTAATTTCCGGTGGTTCCTGTAAATTCCCCACTTCAAACTTTTTAAAGTGGGGGCCAGATCACGGTTCCTCAGAGAGCTGGAGGGCCGGACTATATGAACTACTAATCCCTACTGTAACACCTTGGCTGCGCTCACTGCCCAAAAAACCTGGCAGGCAGGATCAGACTCCCCTGGGGGCTGCATGTGGCCCGCAGGCAGTAGTTTGAAGAGCCCTGATTGCCACAAATTTAGTGGCTTAAAATATAAGAAATCTGCCGAAGCCAGTTTGGCTCAGTGGTAGAGCGTCGGTCTGCGGACTGAAAGGTCCCAGGTTCAATTCTGGTCAAGGGCATGTACATTGGTTGCAGGCACATCCCCGGTAGTGGGTGTGCAAGAGGCAGCTATTTGATGTTTCTCTCTCATCGACGTTTCTAGCTCTCTATCCCTCTCCCTTCCTCTCTGTAAAAAATCAATAAAATATATTTAAAAAAATATATAAGAAATCTGTCTTAGCCGGTTTGGCTTAATGGATGAAGGGTCAGCCTGTGGACTGAAGGGTTCCAGGTTCTAATCTGGTCAAGGGCACATGCCGGGTTGCTGGCTCGATCCCCAAAAGGGGGCATGCCAGAGGCAGCGTATCAATGATTCTCTTTCATCATTGATATTCCATCTCTCCCTCTCCCTTCCTCTCTGAAATCGATTAAAAATTTTTTTTAAAAAAAGAAATCTATTCTGTCATAGTTCTGGAAGTGAGAAATCCCAAATCAGTTTCATTGGGTCAAAATGAAGGTGTCAGCAAGGCCATACTCTCCCTAGAAAATCGAGGGGAGAATCTGTTCGTTGCCTCTTTCAGCCTCTGGTGGTTGCTGGCATTTCTTGGCCTGAGCATCACTACACTCTCTACCTTCAAAGTCGCATTGCCTTCTCCTTTTTTGCCTGTCACATTTGCCTCTGCTTTCCTCTTTAAATAAACTTGTGATTACAATTTGGTTCCATTCAGATAATCCAGGATAATATCCCCATCTCAAAACTCTTCATTTAATCACACCTGCAATCCATATAAAGTAACATTCACAGGTTCCAGAGACTTGGACATGGGCATTTTAAAAAAGAATTTTCTTGTATTATAATTTTTTAAATTTATTGATTTAAGAAAGAGAGAAAGAGAGGAGAGGAGAGAGGGGGGGGGATTTGTTGTTCCACTGATGCATTCATTGGTTGATTTTTGTATGTGCCCTGACCCAGATCAAACCAGCAACCTTGGCATATGGAGATGACACTCTAACCAACTGAGCTACCTAGCTAGGACAGAAGACATGGACATCTTTGGGAGTCATTCGTCAGCCTACCATACCATCCTATGACAGTTAACAACTCTACTCCTTCAACTCCCTTAAAGAAGACCAAACTCTATCTGTAAACACTCACTGTCTTCCTATATCTCTCCAATTGCACCCCAAACCATCTTCCAATCCCAACTCTATTCCCAATTCACCCTCTAGCTACCATCTGCGTTCTTAAATGGTCCTCTAGCAGTCCCATTCCTCCTGAAGATCTTCACATGATCATTTAGTTGCATGAAAACTGTTTTGTAGTAGCCCCCAATCTTACCCCCAAGTCATCCTCACCAATCACATCTATCCCTAAATATCCCAGCCCCCAGTCACCATCCAATTGCCCTCTTTTGTTCCTCCATATCTCCCAATCATCCCACCCTGCTGTTTTCTCTCTCTCTCTCTCTTTTTTTTTATAATATATTTTTATTGATTTTTTACAGAGTGGAAGGGAGAGAGATAGAGTTAGAAACATTGATGAGAGTCATTGATCAGCTGCCTCTTGCACACCCCCTACTGGGGATGTGCCCGCAACCAAGGTACATGCCCTTGACCTGAATCGAACCCGGGACCCTTGAGTCCTCAGGCCGATGCTCTATCCACTGAGCCAAACCGGTTTCGGCCCTGCTGTTGTCTCTTAATGAAACCCCAGCTGCATGAGAAAAGAAGGAAGAGAGGGAGGGAGGGAGGGAAAGGGAGAGAGGTGTTCAAAAAAGGTGTGAGCGAGTAAGAGATTAAGAGAGAAGGGCTGAGAGAAATGGGAGGATGGGTTTATTGTGCAGGATATGTGATGGGGGAAGGACTTAAGGAAACATTTTGGATGTGTATATGAAGCTCATGTTTATAGGATTGAGGTGTGTTACAGGATAATTAACCTGTGGATCTAATGCTGTAATTTTCCCTCCCACTTCCCCACAAGTCTTTTTTTAAAATTTTTTATTGATTTCAGAGAAGAAGGGAGAGGGAGAGAGAGAGATAGAAACATCAATGATGACAAAGAATCACTGATTGGCTGCCTCCTACATGCCCTCTACTGGGAATCCAGCCTGCAACCCGGGTATGTGCCCTTGACTGGAATCGAACCTGGGACCCTTCAGTCCGCAGGCCGACACTCTATCCACTGAGCCAAAACAGCTAGGGAGAGAGAGAATTATTGATTGGCTGCTTCCTGCACACCTCCTACTGAGGACTAAGCCCAGAACCCTGGCATGTGCCCTGACTGGTAATCCAACCATGATCTCTTGGTTCATGGGTGGATGCTCATCTCTGAGCCACACCAGCTGGGCTACAAATTCCATTTGGATTTTTTTTTCTTTATTGATTAAGGTATTACACATGTGTCCTTAACACCCTCCCCCCCACTCATGCCCTCACCCTGCCCTGGTGTCTGTATCCATTGGTTAGGCTTATATGCATGCATACAATTCCTTTGGTTGATCTCTCTCCCTTACCTTCACCCTCCCCTACCTTCCCTCTGAGGTTGGACAGTCTGATCAATCCTTCTCTGTCTCTGGATCTGATCTGTTTTTGTTCATCAGTTTATGTTGTTCATTATATTCCATAAATGAGTGAGATCATGTGATATTTATCTTTCTCTGACTGGTTTATTTCACTTAGCAAAATGTTCTCCAGTTCCATCCATGCTGTTGCAAATGATAAGAGTTCCTTCTTTTTTATAGCAGCAGAGTATTCCATTGTGTAGATGGAGCACAGTTTTCTAATCCACTCATATGTTGATGGGCACTTAGGCTATTTCCAAATCTTAGCTATTGTAAATTGTGCTGCTATAAACATAGGGGTGCATATATCCTTTCTGATTGGTGTTTCTAGTTTCTTGGGATATATTCCTAAAAGTGGATCACTGGGTCAAATGGGAGTTCCATTTTTAGTTTTTTGAGGAAACTCCATACTGTTCTCCACAGTGGCTGCACCAGTCTGCCTTCTCACCAGCAGTGTACAAGGGTTGTGCTGGTGAGGATGCAGAGAAAAGGAAACCCTTGTGCATTTTGGAATTTTTAGTGGTAATGTATTAATTTTTCAAAAGTTTATTTATGGCCAAAACTGGTTTGGCTCAGCCTGCAGACTGAAAGGTCCCAGGTTCGATTCCGGTCAAGGGCACGTATCTTGGTTGTGGGCACATTCCCAGTAGGAGGCGTGCAGGAGGCAGCTGATTGATGTTTCTCTTTCATGGATGTTTCTAACTCTCCCTTTCTCTCTGTAAAAAATCAATAAAATATTTTTTAAAGTTTATTTATGGAGGAATTGTCTTTATTATGTGGAAACAATTTTGTGTGAGCCGTAGGGATGTTCGTGTTGACCAAGTCAACTTGGCATGTCAGGTGCCAATACCAAAAGGTGCAAGACAAGTAGGAGCTCAGTGAAGTTCCCAGAGGTCCAGCGGATGGGCAGGATCTGGGGCTGTTGGAAAGAAGGAAGGGAAGGTTGTGGATCCAGGGATTCTGTGAGCTGACTGTGCACCTGACAGTACGGATGGAACCCTTCCCTGTGTGCAAGCAGGCTTGCATGTATCTGGCACACAAAGGAGCTGAACAAATGTTTGGTGAATCAGTGCACAATCGAATGAATCCATTATTTTTGGAGAGCCTATTGTATGCCAAACAACCTGCTACTACTCCACATAAATGTTATTAGGGATAATCCTCATAACAACTCTGCCAGACAGTTACTATGACTCCAATTTAACAGGTCAGGAAAGCGGTGGCTTAGAGAGGGGAAGTCCCTTGCCCATATCCAAACCCTGGTCTGTAGATTCCATTAGTCATTCCCCGAAAGGATCAGATCTAATTTCCACCCTTCCATTCATTCATCCATCTGTCAAGGATTTATTAATCTATGTCATGTTGATTTTTTCTCTTTACTGCTCAGGAGCCCAGGGAAGAGTTAGGTTCAGGGCCTCAGGACTGGTAGGGTTAAGCACCTATAGTGTAACCCAGCGACTTAGGACAACAGCTGCTCCAGTGCCATAGAGTAGGGGAGCACTCACTTGAAGACCAGCTGAGTGGCTGGACTGTGGGTACCGAAAGTGCGGGGTTTCTGGTGCATGTCTCCAGGGTAGGGTATGTAGCTGCCTAGGCTAGGCCAAGTAGTTATTATGGCTTTGGCTAGTGGAGGCTAAAGCCAGGTCTAGGAAGCCGATGTTAGGACATTGGCCAACAGGGGGCGCAGTTTTGCAGCTAGAAATGTGGCCTGAAAATCTGGGCACCTACTGGCCATCCTTGCGCAGGCGCAGAGAACCCAAAGGAGAGGCTTATTGGCCAACCGAGGGATAGGTTCAGAAGAGAAGGCGTGGCTTAATTAATTACCTCTTGCTGATTTGCTTCTATCTCTGTGGGCGCGGCCTCGGCTACCTTCTCTGAATGAGGGCCGGCCAATCTAGTTTTCCTTTGCATCAGGGGCGTGGTTTAGGGCGGGCTCTTGAAGCAGCCCTAGTTGATTGGCCACCTCGCTCCGAGGGCAAGCCGGGAGAGCTGTCCATCTTACTTGCGCTCACTTCCTGTGGAGTTTCCCCAGCTCAGGGAGGAGGGGGAAAAGGACGAGGGGGAGGAGGGCGGTCGTCCGGGGTTAGGATCTGAGGTTGGGGCGGGTGGTGTTGGTCCGTTCAGGGCGGGGGATGACTCACAGCCCAGCCCATCTCCCCGACGTCGCCCGCCCGCGCAGAGCTCGCTCCATGGCTTAGCGGAGGAGGCGGTGGCGAGCAGGGGGAGGGGGACTCTTATTTTGTTAGGGGGACCGGGCTGAAGCCCGACCGGCCTGGCAGGGCTCGCCCGGGGCCGGGCGTCATGTCTCATGTGGCCGAGCCAGCTCGGGACGGCGGCGTAGAGGCCAGCGCGGAGGGCCCTCGAGCCGTGTTCGTGCTGCTGGAGGAGCACAGGCCGGCCGACTCAGCCCAGCTGCTCAGGTGCGGGGCGCTTGGGGCCAGAGTGCGGACTGGGGTTCCCGGGGGGGCTGATTTGGATGCATTAGGGGCCCCGGTCTGGGATTGGAGGGCCTCGGCCTAGGGTTGGAGGACGTCGGGGCGCCCGTCTTAGGGGGGCACCTAAAGAATCCGGCGGTGGCCTGCTTGGACCGAAGCTTCAGAAGAGTCCTGGAAGTGCCTTCAGGGGAGCCTGGTTCAGATTGGGAGGCGGGGGGGGGGGCGGGGAGATTGACCGGGTCTCTAGAGGGACTTACTCTGATGTGTCCACAAACAGGTCTAGGGCAGCTGAACTTGGGCGACGGAGGCTCTAATCAGAGGCTGAGTTTGGGGTCCTGGAGTCGGGCATGAGGGGGGTGAAGTTGAGGGGGCGCTCTGTAGGTGAGGCGCTGATTTTCAGGGACTTTTAGCTCAGTGTCAGAGAAGGGTTTGTGGGGGACAGAGGTGCGATCTTGGGAGCTTGGTGGTTCTCAATGGCTGGTTGCTGGAGGCTGTGTTTGGGGATAGCATGAGTCTGGTTGGATTCGGGGGCGTCTCAGATAATGCTGCGTGAGACCAGCCTTGTGCGTGTGTGTGAGCTAAAGAAGCAGCATTCAGCAAGACTTGACCGGAATAATCTCTTCACTCCTTACTATCGACCCAACTGGATCAGATCCCAAGGAGAGTGAAAAAGCTCCCCCCCCCCCCCACTCACTGGGGCTTGAATGGGAGACGGGCAGACAGAGGTGATGGAGATGGTGCTACCTCTTAGCTCCATGAGGAAGGCTTCAGACTTTATTTGGGACCCGGTGGAGGGTCTTGTTCCTATTGCCACTTGCCCTAGCCCCTTAGCAAGCCAACCTCTGCTCACTACACACACACACACACACACACACACACACACATGCTTGCGCACGCATGTTCCTTTTATCTCACCCTCCTAGTCTATCTCTCAGACCCCGGGATGATCTGGAATCTATCACCAGAGCTGGAATGAGCACCAATTGCACCATCCCTATCTGGGTGGGTCCTATCCTCAGCGGCCTCGGAAGCCCCAGCCCCCATTTCTCCCAAGTTCTGTGCAATGGGTGTGTAAGCATGAGGGGGAGGGGGCTTGAGCCACTTGCTGCCTGGAATTGTGCTGAGCTCCGCAGATCCTGGAGCTTCCTCTTCCCAACTTCCTGGGTGGTTTGAGGGCCCCGTCTGAGGGTGAGGAAAGGAAGGAAGACAGATCTTTGGGGAGGGCAGAAAATTCTTGCCAAGTGAAGTCACCCTCAATCTCAGCATTCTGAATCTTCGACTACACTCAAGGACGAAGAGCCATCCGCGTGCATGATTAGGTTCCCCGCACCCTGGGGTCTTGACTCCCAGCCTGGAGGCCTGAGCAGGAGCCTTCGGTGTCTTCGGGTGCCTCTCCGACAACTAGATCCTCACAGAGTTGGGAGGGAGGGGGGTACATGACTTGGGTGTCCGTGGGAGTTGGTATCGGAGGCGGGCGCCTTTTGATCTAGTCCCAAGAAACTGGCGAGTGGTGGGCCGGCTCATGTGGCCAAGAAGAGAGCTCACGTAAAGTGGCTCTCCCACCAAACGCTCCCTCTCGTAAATCCAGATCGCGGCTCTGAGGGCAGCCTTTGATGTTGCCATCTTGCATCTGGGTATGTGTTGGCATCCCAGGAACTCTGGCTGGGGAGGGGGGTGGGGAAATTCATTTGCAAAGTGGCGGACCCTTCTCTAAAGCGAATCGTTGACCCCGGTCCTCTTTGTGATGCGCTCCGTTGGGGTCACAATGGGCTGTTATCCTGGGGGGTGCCTCTACTGTGGACAATGTGGACTCCCATTCAGCAGCCTGAGAAACAGGAGGGGGTGCGGGGGGCTGGGAGAGCTCTGAATGCAAAGCCAGGAGGCCCGCGAAGTGAATCTGGCCTTCCCAAACTCCTCATTTGCATTTTCCTCCAGCCCAGGTTGTGAGCGTTGGAGCACAGTCTGAAGGGACTGTGGGTAACAGCAGCAAGAGATAATGGGGAGGAGGAGAGGGCGTGGGAACTGCTGCCCAGCGCAGTGGCCGAACGTTAGAGATACACTGTTTTCCTTCTTATCTCTCTCCCCCCGCCTCTCTTTCTCTTTCTTGGAGGAGATTGAGGTCTCCATACAATAACTGACCACCACCCCTACCTCACCCTCACTCTCAGCCTGAACTCTCTGCTTCCGGAATCCGGGATTGTTGCTGACATCGAATTAGAAAACGTCCTTGATCCGGACAGCTTTTACGAGCTCAAAAGCCAGCCCCTGTCACTACACTCAAGGTAATGTCTCCTCCGACGCCTCTCCCGATTCCTCAAGGGCCCTCCGTTCCCCCTTGCTGGGCATTGGCCCTCGGGGCAAGCCCAGCCCGTTCTCTCTCCCCACCAGTTTGTATTTGCCAGTCAGTAAAATAAGGGGCCAGGAGAAGCTTGCTATGGGAAAGCAGGTGGCCACACTAGGATTCTAGTATCTCGGACTAGACCTCAGCTGCCTTCCCCAGCCCCACCTGCGTGCCCATTCATTCACAAACATGGCTGCAGCATCGCTCAGTGCCCAGAGACTGGGTGTGGTGGCTTGCTCTTGCTCAGTGCCCAGATAGGCCGAGCCGTGCCCACAACCCCGGCTCACCCCTCCCCCACTCACCGAGCTCCCCCACCCCCAGCCCTGAGGAACCCCTGCTGCTCTCTTCTTTCCCCAAGCTGGGGAAGTCTAAATGTGCTGAGTCATGGGCTTGGGCTCTAAGCGAGGGGAGGGGACCTGGAAGAGGGGCAGGAAGAGAGGATTGTGAAATTTCTGAGATTTTCAAGACTGAGGAGCTCCTGGGACTAGAGGCCCAGGCAAGGGAGGAAGGAGGTACTGCGATTGTCCTGTGGCCCGATGCCCACCCCCAGGAGGTAAGGGGGCATCTCCAGCCCCAAATTGAGCTCCAGAGCCCTCTGCTTCCACCGCCACAGCCTCTCTTAAAGAGGACAAAGCCCCTTGCGCAGCCACACAGTGGCATCTCTGCTCAGGAAAGGAACACACCCAACTTAGATTTCCCTGTAAGGAATGAAGGCAAAACCCCTCCCACCAGACCGACCCCTGAGGGCTTCTACCAGGCCTGGCTCCTGCGCTTACTCTGTCCCGTTAGGCTCGGGACGAGACTTTTAGCTTACTTGTGGCCCCGTATCTCCCATTCCACAGCCTCCCAATATCACTGCAGGCCACACCAGCCACCCCAGCTACACTGTCTGCATCATCTTCTGCAGGGGGCTCCAGGACCCCTGCCATGTCCTCTTCTTCTTCATCGCGGGTCCTGCTGCGGCAGCAGCTTATGCGGGCCCAAGCCCAGGAGCAGGAGAGGCGTGAGCGTCGGGAACAGGCTGCAGCCTCTCCCTTCCCCAGCCCTGCACCTGCCTCTCCTGCCATCTCTGTGGTCGGTGTCTCTGCCGGGGGCCATACGTTGGGCCGTCCTCCCCCTGCTCAGGTGCCCCGGGAGGTGCTCAAGGTAAGGCCCGGAGTCCCTGGGGGAGGGGCTGGGTGACTTTTAGCTGGGCTCCCGGAGCCCTAAGGACGGTCTCTGGGTGCTATGAAAGTAGGCTTTGCTGGTGTCCCATTGTGTTTACAGGTGCTCAGATTTTCTCGTGGAATTGTGAGGGGCTCTTGGGGGCCACAGGATGTCTTGGTGGGCCATGGAGGGTAGCGAGCCCCCCAAGTGGGCCCTAGGGTCCATGGAGTGGCTTTGGAGGAAGAGCTGCATATATATATATATATATGTTGCATTAGTTCTGTAGCTTTTGGATGTCTTGGGAAGCAATATGTAGATCCTGGGTATCAGAGACAAGGGTGGAGTCTTGGGGACTGTGACAGAGGGGGCTCCAGAGACCGAGGGGTTCGACCATCCGTGGATGGACCCTAGGGGCTGTGATGGGCGTCCAAGAAAGGGAATTTGGGTGCCGGGAGAGACTTACCAGTATTTGTGTGTGTGTGTGGGGGGGGGGGGGTTCTCAGATTTTGGGCCCGGTTTGCCCACTGGTACCTCTCTGAGCCCTGTTCTACCTTGTCCCCTCCTGTCCCTCCTTTCCCTCCTCCCACAGGTGCAGACACATCTAGAGAACCCGACACGCTACCACCTGCAGCAGGCCCGCCGGCAGCAGGTCAAACAGTACCTGTCCACCACACTCGGGCCCAAGCTGGCTTCCCAGGCCCTCACCCCACCCCCTGGGGCTGCGAGTGCCCAGCCGCTCCCGGCCCCCGAGGCCGCCCATGCTACCGGCCCTACAGGCAGCGCCCCCAACAGCCCCATGGCACTGCTCACCATCGGGTCCAGCTCAGAGAAGGAGGTACGTGGCTGCGGACGGCCCTCCGATGCTCCACCCTCCAACTTCAGCTGACCCTCCTCCGTATGTACTTCTGTCCCCAGATTGATGATGTCATTGATGAGATCATCAGCCTGGAGTCCAGTTACAACGACGAGATGCTCAGCTATCTGCCTGGAGGCACTGCGGGGCTCCAGCTCCCCAGCACGGTAAGCCCCCCCCCCTCCCCGAGATGGGAAGTTGGTTTAACAACCTAGTGCATCCCTGTGTCACTGACTACCTCAGGATTGGCTATGTGTATGAGACCATGACCGTCACCTTGGATTGTATTAAGATAGAGAAGAAGACTAAGTGATGATATGGGGCATAGCAATGCCCTGAGACCTTTAGTTGGATTGCATGGAAAGGTAGACCTTGTAGATTTTCTTTTTGTACATGCCCTTGCCCAGAATCGAACCTGGGACCCCTCAGTCCACAGACCAACACTCTATCCACTGAGCCAAACCAGTTTCGGCTATTTATTACTTTTTTTTAATCCTCACCTGAGGATATTTTTTCATTGCTTTTCAGAGAGATGGGATGGAGGAAAGGAGGGAGGTAGGGAGGGAGGGGGAGAGAGAAAAATCAACTGGTTGCCTCCCGCACACACCCCAACCAGGCTGGGGATGGAACCCGCAGCCTAGGTTCATGCCCTCAACTAGGAATCTAATCTGTGATCCCTCAGTGTGTGGACCCCCTAACAGCTGAGCCACACCAGCCAGGGCAAGATGGGGGGGGGGGGGGGGGTCTGTTAGCCTTTTGAATGTACCGAGAGACTGAAACACAGCAAAAGTCTCAAAACGCGGCATGGTTGGACCTTGAACCATGGGGAGAGGCTGGGGCCTCGCAGAGTGGATAAAACTTAAAGCAACAAATATACCAAAATATTGTAACATTCTGCTTCTCAAACATTCCAGGGTCCTATAACTTGTTTCAGGGCATACCAAGCGGCTATTGTTTTGTTTCTTTCCAACTTACCAAGAGGGTAGAAGCATGCATAAGAATTATACCAGTTCATTAGAACTCTGTGTTGATTTGGACTCGGGTAGAGGTTAGTCTCATATTAGATGAATCCAGCAGATTGGTGAGGGTTTCAAGAGATGAAATGCTATCGAGAGATGGGACTAATGACTTACAGATTAGGATGTTGCCCCAGGGAGTATGCAGGGGAGGGCAAAGGGGAGGAAACTACGGAGGCGGACTTGACAGCAGTGCTAGTTGTGAAGTTGGACAGGAAATCCTGAGAGGTCAGAACATGCAAGAAGGTACTCGAGTCGGAGCGTTGGCTGGTGCATGGCAGCTGGAGACTATGCATGTAAGGTGGTGCGACGCAGTCACAGCAAAAGCCCGGAGATTGGGCCGGGGCTCTGGAAGGCCTGATTTGGGGTGGCCCGTTGCCATGACAATTTCCCAAGGTCTGAGAAGATTAGGTTGGAGTGTTCCAAGAATACCGGATTGGGATATCGTGCTGGGACGGGGAGGGGTTGGGGGCGCTGATGGACTGACATGTTCGATCAGAGTCCACAACGACGTAAGGGTGGCTTTGTGGCATTTCTTCTCTGAGAGCCAGCCCCAGGGTTCGGGGGAGGGGCTTCAGAGCTCACGGGGGATTGATTTGAGGGGTCGCAGGGGGCATGCTGGACAGGCCAGGTAGGCTCTTGTCCCTGGCAAAGCAGGGTAGGTCCATTTGATGCTGTCCTTCCTTCTTTTTTTTAAATATTCATACTTTTAAAAAAATATATTTCTATTGATTTCAGAGAGGAAAAGGGGGAGAGAAGATATAGAAACATCGGTGATGAGAGAGAATCATCGATTTGCTGCCTCCTGGGGATGGAGCCCACAACCCGGGCATGAATGGAAATTGAATGGTGACCTCCTGGTTCAAGGTTGACTCTCAACCACTGAACCACGCCAGCCTTATTGAGTCACCATGTGAAATTCCCTTGAAAGAGAAGATTCCTGTACTGAGTCAGCCAATCCTTGCACTAAGGGGCATGTCTTTGGGATGTGTGGAGGGGTCAGGAGCCTGGTTCTAGGATGGTACCAAGCCTGGGTCTGTTGCCAATTATCCTTCCTCTGCCATGCCCGCCCGCAGCTGCCTGTGTCAGGGAACCTGCTGGATGTGTACAGTAGTCAGGGTGTAGCGGCACCCGCCATCACTGTCAGCAACTCCTGCCCGGCGGAGCTGCCCAACATCAAACGGGAGATCTCCGGTAAGGGCCAGGGGTGGGGTGGGTCTGGTTCTGGCGGGAAGGGGTTAAGCAGAGAGAAATGGGAACTCATTGCCCTCTTTTCCCACGTGGCCCATGGGGCTACTCTCATCCCACTGCCTCTCATCTTGGGTTTAACCAATGGCCCATCACCATGGCTTCTTGAAAAAATAGCAAGAAGAATGGCATTTTTTGTTAATTCTCACCTGGGGATATTTTTTCCCATTGACTTTTAGAGACAGTGTGTGGAAGGGAGGAAGAGATAGAAACAGAGAGAAACATTGATGTGAAAGAGACACATTAATTGGTTGCCTCCTGCATGCATCCGGACTGAGGCCGGGGATCAAACCTGCAATCCAGGCACTTGCCCTTAACAGGGAATCAAACCCACGCCCCTTGGGCCGATGCTCTAACCACTGAGCACACTGGCTAAGGCAAGAGTGACATTTTCTTAAAAATCTATTTTTACTGATTTCTGAGAGGGAGAGATAGAAACATCAATGCTGAGAGGGAATCCTTGATCGGCTGCCTCCTGCAAGCTCCCCACTGGGGATGGAGCCCGCAACCTGGGCATGTGCCCTTGACCGGAATCAAACCTGGGACCCTTCAGTCCGCAGGCTGATGCTCTATCCACTGAGCCACACCGGCTAGGGCCAGAGTTGCATTTTTAAAAAGATCGTTTCCCCTGCATGTGCCCGCCAAAGCCCCCCTCAGCAACACACACTGCCCTCCTCCTTTCCCGTGCCCAGGGGCCTTGACCACCTCCACTCTCTTCCAGAGACGGAGGCCAAGGCCCTTCTGAAGGAGCGGCAGAAGAAGGACAATCACAACCTGAGTGAGTGAGAGCATATGCCCTTGCCACTGTGCTCGGCAGCCCCGTCCCGCTCTGTGCCCCGGCCTGCCTTGGGGGGTCCCAACGCCCCAATGTCTCCTCTTCTCTCCTCTATTGATGACTCTCTCCCACTTTTGTTTCCCCCTCCTCCAAAGTTGAACGTCGCAGGCGCTTCAACATTAACGACAGGATCAAGGAGCTGGGCACCCTCATCCCCAAGTCCAGTGACCCGTGAGTCTGGGCTGGGAGCTCCAGGTGCTAAGAAGATGGGGCGGGGGACCCTGCTCTCCAAAGCCATTCCCAAGGGGGCCTCCCCGGGTGGGAACCGCCCAGCAGCTCTGCTCCTCTGGCCCCTTCCCCCTCATCTCTTCACCCCAAGCCAGCTCCTCACCATGGCTCCACCTACAAGTTGAGGTGCATGATCTTAGGGTCTGTACGCCTCATCAGGCCCCTGCGGGACAGAGGCACTTAGTTTCCTGTCTAGTTCGTGCTTCCTGTCTTTATTCAGAAAATATTGAGCTTCTGCTTTGGACCAGGTACCGAGCTAGGCCCTGGGGTGGCCACAGGGAATGAAACAGCCAACAATACCTGACCTCACAGAACTGGTCATTAGTGGGGGCAGCCAGACAGCAAGCAAGATAAATAAGCAAAGTCCTTGCAATTCTGATGAATGTTGTGGAGAAGAATAAAGAATGGGAGGAAGATGGGGGGGGGGGGTTTAGGGGGAGGGTTACAATTTGGGATGAGGACCGAGGGGACAGAATAGGCCTCCATGAACAAGAGCCATGTGAATAAGCAGCCACAGGAGGAGAGGCAGGAGTGCCCGGGGGAAGAGTGGTCCAGGAGGAGGGCAGAGCTGGGCTGATAGCCCTGCGGTGGGAATGGGTCCCTATGTCCTGGGAGCGCTGAGAAGCCGGAGCAGCTATAGTGAGATGCATCCAGGTCAGAGGCGAGAGGAGCAGGAAAGGGACAGGTCAGCGATGGCTTCTGGGCTTGGAAGGTTCCAGGCAGGGGATGAACATCTTATACCCTTGCAGTACCCCCACCTCAAGTCCTAGGCCTGGGGTGGGGTGCTCCATCTACTTGGAGCACCAACCCAAGATCCCAGAGACTCCACACACAGCTCTCCCTCCTCTCCTTCTCCTGGGCCGCACAGGGAGATGCGCTGGAACAAGGGCACCATCCTCAAAGCCTCTGTGGATTACATCCGCAAGTTGCAGAAGGAGCAGCAGCGCTCCAAGGACCTGGAGAGCCGCCAGCGGTCCCTGGAGCAAGCCAACCGCAGCCTGCAGCTCCGAATCCAGGTCTGGGAGGGGAGGAGGTGGCGGCAGGGGGGGAGGGGGCTTCCTGCAGGCAGAGGCAGAGGAAGAACAGGCCACAATTTCCCCTCCGGGAATACTCGGGAGATCCCAGGGCTTCCCGACTCCCGTGATGATGATGATGATGATGATGATGGTGGTGGTGATGATGATGGTGGTGATAAGTAGTAATCATAACATTAAAAAGAATGCTGATGGATATTGGCTAGTGTGCATTGCGTTTATCTTGTGCCATGCACTGTGACAAGAGCCTTATGTCCATTTACTAAGGGAATTGTCACAAGAGCCCAGTGAGGCAGGGACCAGTGTTATACCCATTTTACAGATTGGGACGCTGAAGCTCAAATGTGAGGCAGCTTTCCTAAAGTTACATAACTAGTGAGTGGTAGAGGTTGAATGGGAGCCTAGACAACCCACCCTCCTATCTGTGACATCCTCTGCCTCTGAGGGGCTCTGATCTCCATCTTATCCCACTCCTCCCCCCTCCTTTTTGCAGGAGCTCGAACTGCAGGCCCAGATCCATGGTCTGCCGGTCCCTCCCACCCCAGGGCTCGTCTCCCTGGCCACGACTTCAGCCTCTGACAGCCTCAAGCCAGAGCAGCTGGATGTTGAGGAGGAGGGCAGGCCGGGCGTAGCAACGTTCCATGCAGGGACGGGCCCTGCCCAGGGTGCTCCCCATCAGCAGCCCCCAGTGCCACCCTCAGACACCCTTCTGGACCTGCACTTTCCCAGCGACCACCTGGGGGACCTGGGAGACCCCTTCCACCTGGGGCTGACGGACATTCTGATGGAGGAGGAGGAAGGGGTGTTGGGGGGACTGTCGGGGGGCGCCCTGTCCCCATTGCGGGCTGCCTCTGACCCCCTGCTCTCTTCCGTGTCCCCCACTGTCTCCAAGGCCAGCAGTCGCCGAAGCAGCTTCAGCATGGAGGAGGAGTCCTGATCAGGCCTCACCCCTCCTCTGGGGTTTCCCCACCCAGAAAAGGAGGGCAAGCCGAGAGGAGGCCCTGCCTTTCCCTCCCCCTCCCATGAGACTGCCCTGCCCAGGTGTTCCGGGGAAGAGATGGGGCCCCACCCCTATAACCAGGCAAGGAGGAGGAGTCCGGCACGCCCCACCCCTTTCCCACAGGCCCAGCCAGCGCCATGGCATCCGGGCCTGTCTCCGGGAGATCACAGCATCTCCTTTGCCCAGTGGGATCCGCCCTCGCCCAGGTGAGGGAAGAAGACAAGATGAGGTCTGTCCCTGTCCTCTGGGACTGTCCTAGCCAGTCCGGGGATAAGGGTATGTCAGGATCCGTTCCAGCCCCCCTCTCGTAGTGGCCAGTCTACTCCATCCTGTCAAGGAAGGGGAGTCCAAATGATGCAGTTCCCAACCTGGGGCTTAAGCCCTCCCCTTTCACCGTGATCCCTGCCCTGCCCAGGCCAGGAGCAGAATGAGGATGAGAGCCGAACCCTTTACCTGGGAACTCGGGTCATGGCCTAGCAGTGGAAGAGCCAGTCTATGCCCCTTCCCTATAGGAGCGGCCCAGCGCCAGTATTTCTGGTATGGAGAAGTCCGCAGACCAGGCCGCCACACCGCGTGGAGGTCACAGCCCTTATTCCTAGCAGCATCCCCGCCAAGCATTCCACTGCAAGGAGGAGGGCGCTTAGGCCCCTGCCTTAACCTGAGAGAACAGCTCTGAGCCGACCTTGCCCTTGGGAAAGGGGATCGATTTTGAAATCTCATGGGTTGACATTCCAGACCTAGATTAGAAGTGAGAGTTAGACCCCCTACCCTTTGACAGAGTCCTGCCTCCTTCCTTGAAGGGCAGATCGGGGAGGTGATGGGGAGTAGGGGATACTGAGACCAAGTCCCAGAACCAGCACCCATGACTTTTTTTTTGCTGCATAGAGGAGCAGGATGAAGGAAGGGGTCCATCTGGGGGTCTCTCCAGGCCAAGAAAAAGAAGCATCTCCCACTCAGGTGGAGGTTGGGGGAGGGGCTGTTAAATCCTATACCCTTCTTTTGTTTATCTGATTTTTTACTGATCGCCACCCCTACTCAGAAGTTGATCACCCCAACCTCTGGCCTCTACCCAGTTCTCCGTTTGGAGGACCCTTCCCCATTTCAGAGCTATCAACAGACACTCCCCACCCATCCTCACCCCTCCTGTAATGTCTATTCAAGATTGTCAGCTTTGGATTATTGGGGCCAAGTCCCAAGGATGGTGTACTGAGGGGTCTGTAGGTTTGTGATTAATAAATGCTAGGCGTGTTTGATGCGCTTTTAACTTTGGCAAAGAGTCTCCTGTCCTTGCTTTTGTCTGTGCAGCGAGCATGGCTCATGCAGGCCAGGAGGAAGGTTCTTGGAAGAAATAGATTTAAGAGAAGCAGATGGGCCGAAACCGGTTTGGCTCAATGGATAGAGCGTCGGCTTGGGGACTGAAAGGTCCCGGGTTTGATTCCGGTCAAGGGCATGTACCTTGGTTGCGGGCAGATCCCCAGTGGGGGGTATGCAAGAGGCAACTGATTGATGACTCTCATCGATGTTTCTAACTCTCTGTCTCTCTCCCTTCCTCTCTGTACAAAATCAATAAAATATATTTTTTTTAAAAAAATAAGAGAAGCAGATGAAGGAATTTAACTAGAAATAAGGGCTGGAGGAAAGCAACCTGCAAACAAAAGCAATCAATCCACAGCTACCTGTCAGACACTCCTTACTGTTATCAAGAGCTTCACCTAATTTATTCTAAGGAATATTCAAGAAAGTGCTGATTCCTTTTTTAAAATACATTTTTATTGATTTCAGAGGGGGAGAGAGAGAGAAACATCAGTGATGAGAGCGAATCATTGGTTGACTGCCTCCTGCACATCCCACATTGGGGATCAAGCCTGTAACCCAGGTATGTGTCCTGACCAGAAATCAAACCAATGACCTCCTGGTTCATAGGTCGACACCCAACCACTAAGCCACGCCAGTTTGGTGAAAGTGCTGATTCTTTATATACATTGACTTCAGAGAGGAAGAGAGAGGTAAGACTCAGTGGATAGAGGGTCGGCCTGCTGACTCAAGGGTCCCAGGTTCGATTCTGGTCAAGGGCATGTACTTTGGTTGTGGGCACATCCCCAGTGGGGAATGTACAGGAGGCAGCTGATCGGTGTTTATTTCTAATCGATGTTTCTAGCTCTCTATCCCTCTTCCTTCCTCTCTGTAAAAAAGATCAATAAAATATACCCCCCAAAAAAGAAACATCAATGATGAGAGAGAATCATTGGTCAGTTGCCTCTTGGACGTCCCACACTGGGGATCGATCCCAAAATCCAGGCATGTGCCCTGAACAGGAATCGAACCTGACCTCCTGATTCATAGGTTGTCCCTTCAACCACTGAGCCACACTGACTGGGTATAAAAGTGATGATTCTTATTTACTTTTTTTTCTACCTACCCCCCTGATTTCCATTCATGTTTAAAAACACGAAAGAATAGAATTTAAGTAACTATCTGAAAATATGCCACTGGTAAATGGATGAAGAAAACAGTCAAGTGAGTGTGGGCTCTGGTTTGAAAAATGTCACGGAGGGCAGAGGAGGCAAAGATTTTCTCCCAAGTTGACTTTTGAAACTGATAAGGAGGTGTGAAGATATCTGATGGCAGAGAACAGAGGCATTCCAGATGGGGTAAAGGGCAAAGACAAGGCATAGAAATCAGGAGCAGGCAAGAAATTCCATTTTGGAACAGATGTTGACATTTTGGGGGTATTTTATAAAAAGAGGTGAACCGACTTGAAGGCTAAGAAAAAATATTCCTGGGATTCCTCAACCAGTCTCTGACTCCCAGGACAGGCATTAGGTACGGTGTCTCCCCCAGCAGAGAACCCCTGATTGCCGGCACTCAATCTGGTCCTTTGTCTTCCCCAGAAGACTGAGCATACTACTTTCTAGCCTGTCATCACACTGTGACTCCTAATGCCTGGTTGTTGAATCTACTACTAGGCTGGTGACTCCTATACCTTTTCTTTACTTTTTCTCCTTAAATTTGCTCTATTTATTTTATCTTTTTAAAGAAGTTTGTTGATTTTTAGAGAGAGAGAGAGAGAGATGAATGGACAGGGAGAGAAAGAGAGAGTAACATTGATGTTAGAGTACAATATTTACCTACTGTGTCCTGCACACCCCCTACGGGGATTGAGCCCATGTGCCCTTGACCTGGAATGGAACCAGCAGCCTCCCAGTGCCAGGCACGATGCCCAACCAATTGAGCCACACTGGCCAGGGATATATTCGCTTTATAAAAATGACATAATGCCCAGAAATGTTATTTTTAAAGTTTATATTCTGAAATAATTTTAGATTTATAGAAGAGTTGCAAAGACATTAGAGGGAGTTTCCATATCCCTCACTCAGCTCCCCCTAATGTTAGCATCTTACATAAACATGGAGCATTTATTGATGCGAAGGAAATAACATTGGCACAGTACTAGAAACTCAATTTAAGACTATTTAGATGTTACTGTTTTTCCCCCACAAATGTATTTTTTCTGTTCTAGGATCCAAGTTAGGATACTCTATTTGTGATCTCTTTCTGTGGAATAGATTATCACAATATTAGTGGCTAAAGAACATGCATTCATTAACTCCGTTTTTGTGGATCAGAAATCCAGACTGGCTTAGCTCTATCCTTTACTCAAGTGGCTCTGACCAAGGTGCAATCAAGGAAGATGTTGGGTAGGATTAAGGACTCATCTGAACGTGGGACTGGGGAAGGATCTTTTCTGAGCTACCACGGTTTATGGCAGGATTCCGTTATCTCCAGTCTGTTGAACTGTGAGCCTCAGTACCTTGCTGGCTGTCAGTCATTGCCACGTGTGCTTTTCATTCTAAGAGCCAGCAGCTTGCAGCATGGCAGTTTGCTTCATCAAAGCCATCAAGTAAGAGAGTGATCAAAACAAGGTACAATCTCATGTAATCTAATCATGGAAGTGACATCCCCTTGATGCCCAAGCATTCTGTGGGTTAGAATCAAATTACTCAAGGGGAGGAGATTACAGAAGACTATGAATATTAGTCAGGGGTCAGTGAGAAGTCATCTTAGAAGCCCCCTACCACGAATACCATATTGCATTTAGCTGTCATACCTTCTTGGTCTCAGACAGTTCTAGTCTGTCCACTTAGACAGCCTAGACATTGTGTGAACGCAGAAGCAACGAGCACATCTAAGTACCCAGATCTTGGTTTCTAAATGCTATTACCTAATAAAAGGAATTGGGGCTTCTTGGAGAAATGGCTGATTTTAAGGCCAGGGTAGGAAAATACAATATGAGCCTGGAACATTGTGTAGTGCCAGAAAGTAAGAAAGTACACACACACAAAAAAAGATGGGAGCATGTCATTCATAAGGCTACAGGAGCCAACTTGAAAGAGCTCCCAGTGGCCAAAGCTAGAACAATTTGAGCAACAACAAAAATGATAGTATTGGATTATAGTCCAAAAAAAAAAAAGAAAAGAAATATTCATGATTTCATGATGTATAAACAAGGGATAGGATTGAATAAGTAAATGTTGGAGATGAGACAATTTCTTATGTAAGACTTCCAAATGATAAATATAGAAGGAATGAATGAGGGAAATAGAAAATGGCCATTAGAATACCACAGTAATAATTGTTGCAAATCTAATCCACCAAATGCTAAAAATTGTGGATAACACTTTAAGGTGAACACACTAGTTGCACAGCCTTAAAGTAGTGTCTCTAAAATATTTATTAAATATAGGCATAACTCAGAGATATTACAGGGTTGGTTCCAGACCACTGCAATAAAGAGTCATAATATTTTTGCAGGGGAGGGTCTTGCTTTGAATTTATTAAAAAAATGCAATAAAGTGAAGTACAATAAAACAAGGTATTCTTTTGTCTAATTCTCTTCCCTCTAAGAGTTGGGCTTAATTCCCATTCTCTTATTTATTTTTTTTAAAATATTTTTATTGATTTCAGAGAGAAAAGGAAAAAGAGAAACACACACATAAGTGATGAGAGAGAATCATCAATTGGCTGCCTCTTGCACACCCCTCACTGGGGATAGAGCCTGCAACCTTGGCATGTGCCCTGACCAAGAATCGAACCATGACCTCCTGGTTCTTAGGTTGATGGTCAACCACTGAGCCATGCTGGCTACGCCCCTCTTTTCCTCTTAATTATGAGCTGGATTCAGTGACTTGCTTCTAATAACAAGAGCATGGAAAGGGCAATAGTAACTTCGCAATGGAGAAATCTGGCAGACAGCATTAACCAAGAGATGAATGTTAACATCACCAGTAATAAGACATGGTTCTTGCACTAACCAGTTTGGCTCAGTGGCTAGAACGTCGGCCTGCTGACTCAAGGGTCCCAGGTTCAATTCCAGTCAAGGGCATGTACCTTGGTTGCAGGCACATACCCAGTAGGGAGTGTGCAGGAGGCAGCTGATCAATGTTTCTAACTATCCCTTTCCCTTCCTTTCTGTAAAAAATCAATAAAATATATTTAAAAATAAATTGTTTTTTGGCCATGAGACCAAAACTAGAGTCATACATTTATGAAGGCTCCCAGATATCCTATGCTCCACTGGATGAGTGTGTTGGCTGAGAGAAGGGAAGCATGCAGTGAACCTGACTGGTACCTTTTTCTGCCTGAGTCAACTTCAGAACCCCTTCATAGGGAAGTGGAGCCTAGACAGAGAATAGTAATATAGCTGAGCTTTGGGGAAGGGGGGGGGCAAGAATCAGATTTCAGGATTGAATGTAGCAATCATGATACTGGAGAAAAGGGAGCTTTGTAGACATGGGCTTCCAGAAGTCACCAAAGTGTTGTTTTAGTTCTTTAGCTAAATACTAGCCTGTGCAGGCTTTAGAGCAGTGGTTTTCAACCTTTCTAATACTGCAACCCTTTAACACAGTTCTTCATGTTGTGGTGACCCCCAACCATAACATTATTTTCGTTGCGCCAAAACTGGTTTGGCTCAATGGATAGAGCATCGGCTTGGAGACTGAAAGGTCCCAGGTTCGATTCTGGTCAAGGGCATGTACCTTGGTTGTGGGCACATCCCCAGTAGTGGGTGTGCAAGAGGCAGCTGATCGATGACTCTCTCTCATCGATGTTTCTAACTCTTTATCTCTCTCTCCCTTCCTCTCTGTAAAAATCTTTAAAATATATATATTTTTTAATTATTTTCGTTGCTACTTCATAACTGTAATTTTGCTACTGTTATGAATTGTAATGTAAATATCTGTGTTTTCCGATGGTCTTAGGTGACCCTGCTAGCAGTTCTCAACCATCCTAATATCATGACCCACAGGTTGAGAATCACTGCTTTAGAGGGAGACACTTTGAGGCCAAGCAGAGATCAATCCTGGGCTTCTGTCAGCTGAATGGATGCTTGTATAGTTCTGAGAGACACGGATATTTTTACTAGTTTGAGTGGAGAGCTCTCACCCAGTACCCCAATGAGAAATAGAGACACCAGAAAGGCCCTTCCTTAAAAGAATGGCCACCTCAGGCCTAAAGTGGCTACAGACCCTTTCTAAAATATCATAAAAACATGTCTCCAGCCCTAACTGGTTTGGCTCAGTGGATAGAGCATTGGCCTGTGGACTGAAGGGACCCAGGCTCTATTCCGGTCAAGGGCATGTACCTTGATTGCAGGCACATCCCCAGTAGGAGGTGTTTCTCTCTCTTCTTCTGGCACCCCCATAATTCAGATGTTGGTACGCTTGAAGTTGTCCCGAAGGCTTCTTACACTATCTTCAACTTTTTGGATTCTCTTTATATATATATATATATATATATATATATATATATATATATATATATATATTGATTTTTTTTTACAGAGAAGAAGAGAGAGGGATAGAGAGTTAGAAACATTAATGAGAGAATCATCGACCAGCTGCCTCTTGCACATCCCCTACTGGGGATGTGCCCGCAACCAAGGTACATGTCCTTAACCGGAATTGAACCCAGGACCTTTCAATCCGCAGGCCGATGCTCTATCCATTGAGCCAAACCGGTTTCGGCTCTCTTCTCTTCTTGCTTCTCCAGAGGAGTGTCCTTTGCCTCTTTGTATTCCAAATCCTTGACTTGATTCTTGTGTTCCTCCAGTCTGCTGTTGGGTCTCTGTATAATATTTTTTATTTCAGTCAGTGTATGTTTAATTTCTAGTTTGTCCTTTTTCATATCCTTGAGGGTCTCGTTAAATTTATCGGCCTTTTCTAGGAAATTCTTGACAAACCTTATAACCGTGGTTTTGAACTCTATGTCCAGTCATTCGTTCTCCTCCATTTCTTTCGTTTGTGATCTGTTTCCTTGTCTCCTCATTTTCACTGCTTCACTGAGTTGGTAGGGTGGCTTTGTGTGCTAGGTGTCCTATATGGTTCAGTGGGTCAGCCTCCCAGTTACCTGAGGTGTACACTCTTGGTGCACCCCTTTGTGGACTGTGTGTACAGCCTTGTTGTAATTAAGTCTTGGTTGTTGTTGGTGTCACTGGAGGGAATTGACCTCCAGGCCAATTGGCTGTGAGGACCTGCTGTGTCTATAATGGAATAATTGCTGTGCTGGAGACATGTTTATGGGACAGGACTTGTTCCAGTGGGGCTTTGGTGCTCACTGAATCTGCCTCTTAAATGTGTCCCTTATGAGAGTAGTTGAAATCTAGTGTCATCTCACACCAACCACTAGATACACTAGTTTCTGGATCTCCAATGGAGTGCAGGTCAGCTACTGTCTGAGGCCACCCAGCAGGAGCTACAGCAAGAACTAGTTTTCTCCTCTTTGCTTGGGATTTGGTGGTTTTGAGCAGTCTGACTGGAGCTGCAGTTTATTTGGTTAAGCTACCACAGGGCAGGCCATTTATATGCAAAAGCCACTGTGTGGAGCTTGGGCAGGTTTGTAGATTGTGCGGGGCGGGGTCTCAGGGCGTCACTAGGCTGGGGCATGGCAAACAGCGATGGCTGCCAGTCAGCCTTCTCTGCCTTTCCGTGTTTCCAACTCCCCACCACCCACGCTCCAGTGCAGTAAACAATGATTGCTGCGTGCACCTCTGCAAAAAAGTCACCCTCACTTTCCAACCTGATAGCCGACAGTCCAGCTTCTCCCCATAAGCGTCTGGGTCCCCCGAGTGTCCCCAGAAACTGGATTTCAGAGTGATCGGGAGCTTGTTTCCCTTCAGGTTGAAAAAAAGCTGTGCATCCAGTTGCCCACCACCAGCCCAATTCACGTGCCTCTGTACCTCAGCTTTTCAGCATTTGTGCTCCTTTCTCTTTCCTTCTAGTTGTAAAACTTCCACTCAGCCAGCTTTCCCGTGGTTCTGGGTGATAGATGTTTTGTCTTTCAGTTGTAGTTTTGAAATTGTTGTGTGAGGCGGCAGTTTAGTTGTTTACCTTTGCCGCCATCTTGGTTTCTCTCCTGTTTCTGTTTTTCTGATTTTTAAAAAATATATATTTTATTGATTTTTTACAGAGAGGAAAGAGAGTTAGAAACATCGATGAGAGAGAATCATTGATCAGCTGCCTCCTGCACACCTCCTACTGGGGATGTGCCCACAACCCAGGTACATGCCCTTGACTGGAATCAAACCTGGGACCCTTCAGTCCTCAGGCTGACGCTCTATCCACTGAGCCAAACCGGTTTCAGCTGTTTTTCTGATTTTTTAATATATTTTTATTGATTTCAGAGAGGAAGAAGAGGGAGAGAGAGGTAGAAACATCCATGATGAGAGAGAATCGTGGTAGATTGGCTGCCTCCTGGGGATCAAGCCCACAACCCAGGCATGTGCCCTTGACTGGAATTGAACCTGGGACCTTTCAGTTTACAGGCCAATGCTCTATCCACTGAGCTAAACCGACTCAGGCTCATCCATTGATTTTTTTAGAGAGAGTGGAAGAGAGGGAGGGGGAAAGAGAGAGAGAGAGAGAGAGAGAGAGAGAGAGAGAGAGAGAGAGAGAGAGAGACAGAAATCTTGATGTGAGAGACCAGGGCCAGGAATTAAACCTGCAATCCAGCTCGGCTGGTGTTGCTCAGTGGTTGAGTATAGACCTATAAGTTAGGTCACTGGTTCAAATCCTGGTGAGGGCACATGCCTGGGTTACGGGCTCGATCCCCAATGTGGGGTGAGCAGGAGGCAGCTGATCAGTGATTCTCTCTCATCATTGATGTTTCCATCTCTCCCTTTCCCTTCCTCTCTGAAACCAAAAATATTAAATAAAAAACAAACAAACAAAAAAACAAAAACAAAAAACCACCCTGCAATTCAGGATTGAACCCTTGACTGGGAATTGAACTCAAAACCTTTTGGTGTGCAGGCCAACACTCTAACTATTGTGCAATGCTAGCCAGAGCATGTTCTCATGACTTTAGATAAGACAGAGAAAGGGAATTATGTGTGTGAGTGTGTGCTTGCATGTATTTCCCATGTCTATTCACTGAGAAGGCCTAGAAATAGATGACCAATGAGCTCACATAGGATACAGATTTGATTTCATTTTCTATTTTTGAATATTTTTTGAAATAATTTCAGATTTACAGAGAAGTTACAAAATAATAATACCTTCATTCAGATGCGTCTTATGTTAACACTAGAGGCCCAGTGCATGAAATGTGTGCACTGGGTGGGGGGTGGCCCCTCAGCCCAGCCTAAACCCTCTTGCAGTTCGTGAGCCCTTGGAGGATGTCCCACTGATGGCTTAGGTCCACTCTCCACAGGAAGCTGGCCAGAGCGGTCAGTAGGACATTCTTAGCACTGCCACAGAGGCGAGAGAACCCCCCCCCAACATTGCACTCACCAGCCATGAGCCTGGCTTCTGGCTGAGCAGCACTCCCCCTGTGGGAACACACTGACCACAAGGGGCAGCTCCTACACTGAGTGTCTGCCCCTTGGTGGTCAATGCACATCATAGTGACCGGTCGTTCCACTGTTTGGTCTATTTGCATATTAGCCTTTTATTATATGGGATTTTGCCACTTTTCCTCTACCATTCTGTCTTTTTCTCTTTTTCTGTCTCTATCTAGGTCTCTCTCTAAGACTCTCTTTCTCTCTGTATTCATGTTAGGAGTCCCCAAGACCATGCACAAATTTGGTGATTCAGTAGGAAAACTCACAGGGTTCAGCATACAGTTGTACTCAACTAATCTTTATCACTGAAAGGATAGATGCAAGATAGGAGCAACAAGATAAAAAGGACACAGATGGAATGTGGAGAAATCCACGCGCATTCCACAAGGCTTTCTTATGTTAACCTTCTCCTTTGTGCAAAGGAAACAGGCACATAGGAAAAGTCTGGAGGAAACAAGGCACAAGCTTTCAAGAGTCACCTCCTAGTGGAGTCACACAAGATACAGTTACTTCCTCCAGTAAAGAGTTGTGACAACGTGTCTAATGTGTTGTATATCAGGGAAATTCATTAGAGACTCATTGCCTGAGATTTTCACTGGAAGCTGATCACGAGGCACCCTCTACCTAGCTGGTACCAAAATTCCAAACTACCTGAAGGAATGCAGGTGCTCCGCATAAATCACACTGTTTATACAAACTGGCTAAGCCCAGTGAACCACTCTCATACTTTAGAAAAGGTTTTATAACAGTGTAGGGAATTGTTTACCAGCCAAGTTTCCAGATGCTAGTCAAGGGCCAACCTTGCAATGAAGTCTCTATAAGGCTAGGCAGTCTCAGGCCTATTATGTTAAGTCTTTCCTGTGCAAAGGCATATGAGAAAGACATTTCCTTATGTAATCACAGTATCCTTATCTTATCAAAATCAGGAAATTATGCTGATACACTATTATCATCTATTTTACTGACATTATTCGAAGTTTGCCAGTTGCCCCATGGCATCCTATATAATAAAAGCCTAATATGCTAAGTGTCTAGTTGTCCAGTCGGCCATTCAACCAATCAAAGCATAATCTGCTAATGATATGCTAAGACCGCTCAACTGTTTGCTATGACTTGCACTAACCATCAGGGAACAGACACCCTGACTGGGAGGTTAGCTTGCTGCTGGGGTTCAGCTGATCAGGACTGAGTGAGACAGACGGGACATGCCCTGAAGCCCTCCTGCAGTCCCTCCCTGGCTGGCCAACCTCCCATGTCCCTCCCTGGCCCCAATCGTGCAAGCATGGGGTCCTTCAGCCTGGCCTCACTCTCTGGCAATCTGGGACCCCTCAGGGGATGTTGGAGACCTGGTTTTGGCCCCATCCTGCAGGCCAGGCCAAGGGACCCCACTGGTGCATGAATTCATGCACCAGGCCTTTAGTCCTTTATAATAAAAAATATATATTTTTTGCCTGGTACGGGATTAAATCCAGGATCACATGGTACATTTAGCTGTCATGTTTCTTTAGTCTCTTTGCAACTGGATCATTTCCTCACTTTTTAAAAAAATATATTTTGTTGATTTTTTACAGAGAGGAAGGGAAAAGGACAGAGAGTTAGAAACATCCATGAAAGAGAAATATCCATCAGCTGCCTTCTGCACACCCCCTACTGGGGATGTGCCCGTAACCAATGTACATGCCTTTGACCAGAATTGAACCTGGGACCCCCCAGTCTGTAGGCAGACTGGTTAGGGTACTTTCTCACTTTTTCTTGTTTTTGTTTTTATGACTTTTATATATATTTTTATTTTATTTTTATTTATTTTGTTAATTCTCATCTGAGGATTTTTTCCCCCATTGATATTTAGAATGAGTGGAAGGGAAAGAGGGAAGGAGGAGAGAGAGAGAGAGAGAGAGAGAGAGAGAGAGATTGACAAAATAGGGTACTACATAGCGGAGAGAGATTATCAAATAAACAATGCAAGTATTCTATTCTTCATGGAGGATAAATAAGATAATAGACATGTATCTGCTCATTTGTGCCAAAACACAGAAAGGAAAAACTAGAAAGTAAATAGATTGGTTACCTCAACAAAGAGAGAGAGAGAGAGAGAGAGAGAGAGAGAGAGAGAGAGAGAGAGAGAGAGATCAATCTGAGAGAGACACATTGATTGGCTGCCTCCCCCATGTGCCCCAACTAGGGCCAGGGAGTGAACCTGCAAACAAGGTAATGCCCCTGACAGGGAATCAAACCTGTGACCCTTTGGTGCACGGGCCTACACTCTATTCATTGAGTCTCACAAGCCAGGGCATGTCTTTGATATTTTTGAAGAGCAAAAACCTATTATTTTGTAAAATGTCCCTCAGTTGGAGTTTGCCTGATATTTTCTCATGATTTAGACTTGGGATATGAATTTTTGGCAGAAACACCACAGAAGTAATGTGTCTTTATCAGTAAGTCATATCCGGAAACAGGAAATATCAGTTTGTTCCCATATTGTTTGTGTTAATGTTGTCCACTTGGTTAAGGTGGTGTCCACTTTCTCCACTGTAAAGTTATCCTTTTTCCCACTATAATTAAGAGGTAATTTGGGCGGCAATCCCTTTGATACTATGTAAATATAGTGTTCTTCATTACATTTTTACCCACTATTGTTAGCACCCATTGATGATTCTTGCCTGAAATAATTCTTGCAGAAGTGGTTATTAAACAGTAATTTTTTCATTCCATAATTTGTTTTTAATTTAATAATTTCTTCTATATTTATTTGTTGGTGTTCCTCTATAAGGAATAGTTTCTCCTTGTCCTCCATTTACTTATTTAGATGAGTTTGGACTTAAGGATCCTTTTTAGATACAAATTTATTTAATGGATGGTACATCAAGATGCTCCAGGCTCATCTTGTACTTTCCCTGCCTCAGCCCTGGCATCAGATGTCAACAAGAAGCCCTGGTTCCTGTTAGCGAAAAGTGGTAATTAGAGGAGAGAAATCAATGAGATGCACATGAATTAGAAAAGAATAAAGTTATCTCTGTTTCCAGAGATATGATTTTATACCTGGGAAACGCTGGAGAATCAATGGTAAATGAACTCTAATAAGAAAAGTATTCACCAAGTGACAGGATATAAAATTAACAAAGAGAAATCAGTTATATATATATGGTTATTATTTGAATAATAACTGGTTATTATTTGAATATATATATATATATATATATATTCAAATAATAACCAGTTATTATTCAAATATATATATATTCAAATAATAACCAGTTAGAGGATATAATAATAGTGAAACCCCTATTCATAATAGCAACAAAGAAGATAACATACCTTAAAAGGGAATGTGGAGGAAAATGTATGTGCAGAAAACTTTAAAATGTATTTGTCAAAGTCTATCTTTACAGCACACACACACACAAAAAAAAATGTATTGTATGAAAAGTTTAAAAAAAATCAACCAGGAGGTCAGGGAATCCCATAATAGAATGAAGACTGTGACAACATAATCTAACTGTTATAAATTACCTCACTGAAGGACGTGGGAAGAAGACATGCTCCCCTAAGTAACCTTGGAAAATGATATTTTACTGGAAACTCCAAGGCTAAAGACAAAAGGAGCCATAGAAAAGCAGTGAAACTCAATTTTGATAACGTTGTTTCCCATGAGGTTCAGGCTAACAATTCTGATGTTGCCATACATGCCTACTGGGACCGAGCGATTAAGCAAATGGGAGGCGGATGGCTGGAGCCAACTTTCTCATGGTTGGAGTGTGAGGCTACAGAGAGCAAAAAGGAAAGGCTAGAGTGAACCATGTGGCACTGGTATGAATTCGTGTTTATCTTAAAGTATAAAGATGAATAGATGTGAAAATAATTATCTACACTAATAAGAGTCTAATATGCTAATTAGACCGAACAGCCGAACAACCTTCAGGATGTCATTCTGGACTTTCTTACTGATGAAGCCGTGGCAGTGGGGGCCAAGGCAGAGGCGGTTGGAAGTGATCAGGCAGGCAGGCGAGTGGTTAGGGGCAATCAGGCAGGCAGGCAGGTAAGCAGTTAGGGTTGATCAGGCAGGCAGGCAGGTAAGCAGTTAGGTTGATCAGGCAGGCAGTAGAGTGGTTAGAACAGTGTTTCCCAACCTTCTCTCATGATGAGAATCACCTGGTGGAGTTGTTAAAACACAGATTCCTGAATCCCAACTAAGAAGTGCTAAACTAGAATTTTTGAGAACATATAGGTAAAATTGCATACCTAACTTAGTGCTCTGTATATAACATCTGTGTTAGAGCACTAGTTAAGTATACAATTTTACCTATATGTTCCCAAAAATTCTAGTTTAGCACTTCTTAGTTGGGATTCAGGAATCTGTGTTTTAACAACTCCACCAGGTGATTCTCATCATGAGAGAAGGTTGGGAAACACTGGGTTAGAAGATATCAGGCAGGCAGGAGAGCAGTTAGGGGCATCATGCAGAGTGGTTAGGGGCAATGGGGTAGGCAGGCAGAGTGGTTAGGGGTGATGAGGCAGGAAGGCAGGCAAGCAGTTAGGAGCCAGTGATCCGGATTGTGAGAGGGTACAGGCCTGACTGAGGGACCCTCCCCCCCCCAATGCACAAGTTTTGTGCACTGGGCCTCTAAATACGTCTATTTCCTAGCTCCTAGAAACATAAACATGGTAAATAAATAAATAAATAAATAAATAACACACCTACCTTTCCCTTAAGTGCCTAAAAGAATTTAAATAGGGAGCCTGACCCAGGAAGAGAACTATTACCAGAGATAACTTTATCTGAAAGACGTACCTTCAGGGCAGGGCCAACATCTGATTACCAAACACCTGCTCTTCTCCTTTTCCTGTGAATTGCCCTCCTTAGCTCAGGAAGGCATATAAGCTTAATTGCTTGACTTCCTTTGGGTCTCATATTTTTTATGGGATTCTCATTTGTAAATCTGTTTTTCTCTTATTAATCTGTCTATGTCAATTTAATTTTTAGACCAGCCAACGAATCTAGAATATTTGACATCTGAAAACATTTTCCCATGGCAGGCAAATCACTTACACCTATGAAAATGAGAAAACTACAATGAGATGCCATTTCTTACCTCTCAGGTCAGAGAAAGAATTTAAATACGACAACACAGTCTGTGAGAAGCTGAGGAAAAACAGGCACTCAAATACATGCTAGTGGGAATGAAATTGGAACGGCCCTTTTGTGAAGGAACTTGGAATACCTAACTTTTATACTTTCTAAAAATATATATATTTTTTATTGATTTCAGAGAGGAAGGGAGAGGGAGCAAAAGATAGGGATATCCATGATAAGAGATTGATAAGCTGCCTCCTGCACACCCCCTACTGGGGATCAAGCCTCACTGAAGGCATGTGCCCTTGACCAGAATCAAACCCCGGGACTCTCAGTCCCTAGCTGATGCTCTATCCATTCAGCAAAACTAGCTAAGGCAAAACTTTTATACTCTTTTGATGCACCAATCCTATTTCTATGAATTTGCCCTGAAGAGACACCTCAGATAATATGAAAATACCTATATGGACAAGGGTATTCTTTTTGGCATTGTTTATAATTGTAAAATATTGGAAACTAACTACATGGGCAAACATAGGAGAGTGGTTAAATTATGGTACATCTACAAAATAGGGTACTACATAGAAGAGAGAGATTATCAAATAGAGAATGTAAGCTTTGCGCAGTGACAGTATCGTAGCCAATGAGATTTATCTGAGGCGCGATTATTGCTAATTGGAAAAAAAAATAGACAATGCAAGTATTCTATTTTTCATGTAGGATAAATAAGATAATATACATTTATCTGCTAATTTGTGCCAAAAACGCAGAAAGGAAAAAGCAGAAAGTAAATAGATTGGTTACCTCAACAAAGGTGGAAAGTGCAAAATGCAATTCCAACAAAAACAAAGAAACCCAACTATATTTCAAATGAATCACACAGCTTCATTGAAGGAGGCAGGGAGGGGGAGAACTAACTCAAGTGATTATTAACATCAGATTAAAGACAAAAGGAACTGCATCAAGTATTGAAGCTATAGTAGGCTTGTTAAACACAATATTTGAGTGTGTTTAACATTTAGACAACCATGAGCCTAAAGACAAACGCAACTGTATTGCCCTCTAAATGGTAGATTTGTTTTTGTTTTTTTTATTGATGTCAGAGAGGGAGATGGAGAGAGAGAGAAACATCCATGCTGAGAGGGAATCATGGATCGCTGCCTCCTGTACGCCCCCTACTGGGGTCTGAGCCTGCAACCCCCGCATGTGTCCCTGACATGATGAGAAAGAATCTTGGATCCTTTGCCTCCTGCACGCCCCCTTCTGGGGATCAAGCCCACAACTCAGGCATGTGCCCTTGATCAGAATCGAACGTGGGACCCTTCAGTCTGTAGGCTGACGCTCTATCCACTGAGCCAAACTGGCTAGGGCTAAATGGTAGGTTTGTTTGTCACAGTCTTATGAGCTAGCTTTCCAGTTACTTAATGTGTATTATATGATTACCCAAATAAGTAAATGTATTGTGGTTAATAGGAGACAGGTTTCTGTTGGAAAGGGGATTTATAATAATATGGACAGTGAGAAAACGAGAATGACCCTTGTGCTATTGGTTAAAATGGAAGATATTAGTAATGAAATTATGTTTTATTTTATTTTTAATATAATTTTATTGATTTCAGACAGGAAGGGAGAGGGAGTGAGAGATAGAAACATCAATGATGACAGAGAATCATTGATTAGCTGCCTGCTGCAGGCCCCCAACTAGGGATTGATCCCACAACCCAAGCATGTGCTCTTGACCAGAATTGAACCTGGAACCCTTCAGTCCCAGGCCAATGGTCTATCTACTGAGCCAAACCAGCATGAATTTGTTTTAAAAATATGTACACCTATACCAAAATATAAAAATAGAGATAGATGTGTGTACACATGAATTAGAATACACACATACATTTCATAGCTCTGTACACTGAGAGGGCCTAGAAACATTTACATTCTAGTAGCAATGAAGGCTGGAAAAATGTGTCTGGAGCATCTTGTAGTGACAGAAAAACATGATATGGGCAAGTCAAAGGGACACAATTCAATTTGAAGGAACTCCCACTGGCCAAATCTGGGACAATTTGAGGGTCAAAGGAAATAATTATAGTAACTGATTATAATTCATTGAATAAAATAAGAATATGAGTGTACAGAGATAAATACATAAGTAGGGAGAAGAGAAAGCTCTTATAGTAGAACAGCAACTAATATATATCAAAGGAATGTTGGTGTTAGGCAATCATCAAGCAATGCTAAAGTGCATGGTTCAAAATTTTTATAGAGAGGTAATGATAAAGCAAATTTAGAAAAATGTAAACAATGGACGGATCTGGATAAAGTGTACATGGAATTTCTTTGTATCATTCTTGCTTTACTGTACATTTAAAATTATATCAAAATTAAGTTCCCTCTCCCCCCAAAAATAAAGAAAATAGTGAGAGTCCTAGTACTGACATGTTGTTGCTAACTATACTAATTCTTTTATTTCCCAAATAAAAACTAATGTTGGCTAATGGGGGGATGCAGAGAGGGGCCAGAAAGCACAGAGATGCTTTTTTTCCAAAACTGATTTTAAAGAGAGGAAGGGAGAGAACCATCCACTCGTTGTTCCACCCATTCATGCATTCATTGGTTAATTCTTTTGTGTACCCTGAACAGGGATCCAACCGGAAACAGTTGTTCCACCCATTCATGCATTCATTGGTTAATTCTTTTGTGTGCCCTGACCAGGGATCCAACCGGCAACCTTGGTGTATGGGAATGACGCTCTAACCAGAGCCCCCCCCCCCCCCCCCCCCCCCCCCGGGCAGGGCCCACAAGAGGGACTTATAATGCACTTTAAATTTGAATATTCCTGGTGTTTCGCCATCCTGTTTTTGTTCTTGTTTTGCTTTTTAAATGAAGCTTTTTCGTTTGATTCACTGGTATTCTTTCTTCCCGTATATTTTAAATTTTTTGGTAGTGAGGTCTTTTACTTAACAGGATGTATATAATCATGTTAAGAAAATCAGCATCAAATGTTAAAAAAAAGAAAGAAAAGAAAAAGGACAAGGGCTTCGCAGGAGGCAGGATCCCCCTTCCTAGTTACCCGGGGGTGGGCGGGAACGAGGCAAGGCAGAGCTTCCGCTTTCATTTCTCAGGTTATTAAGTCAACCATTCTCCTTAAAGGAGAACCGTGGAAGGGTGATTTTCTGTCGACCAAAACTTCCTTCCCGACGAGTCCACTCATGACACAGGGAGGTCAGAATGTCACATCAAAATGGATACTCTATGGGAGCTCTAAAGCCAGACCAGATGACCTAGCGTCCGGTAAAACATTAAATTACAATTAATCAGACCTATCAGTTTCATTCTTTTCTCTCCGGCTCCAAAACGCTGAACTTCCTGAATCGATTCCTCCCCCTCAATTCCTGGTCAGTGGTTTGGTCCCACCCTCATTATGACAGTAGAAGGAGTTGCGTCTGCGCAGAAAGCTGTTGGGGGGGGGGAGGGGGGGAGGAACATGGCGCAAGCTCTGTCCGAGGAGGAGTTTCAACGGATGCAGGTGCTGCTCACCGGGGAAAAGACCACCGGGCTGGGCTACTGGGGGCGGAGTAGAGAGAGATCAGGCCACAGGCTCTGAGACGGGGTTGGTTGGGATGACCTTGAGTCTAACGGATTGGCCTGGAGAAGGGAAACTGAGGCTCTGAGTGGTGAGGCTATGGGATTTCCGAGATACTATTGGGCTCTAAGGGGTTGAATTCTGTGAGCCCTGTGGGCAGAGGGAAGAGTCCTAGAGTGGGGGATACCTTATTCAGACTTGGAGGGGATAAGACCTTTGGCCTGTGTTGGGGGGACACCACCGGTGGATGATGATAACGTTAGGGTACAAGGGAAGAAGATCCTGAGAGGGAGAAACCATTTTGAAGAGAGGAAGTGGGCGTTGGGTCATTTACGTCATAATGGGGGGAGCCCTTGAGAGGGCAATAATATAACCCGCTGGGAGGTGGACATTTTTGTGGGAGATACCATTGTGCCAGGGGGTTGAGGAAAGACCCCACATGTTATTGTTCCTGGAAGAGGGGGGATCCTGTGTGTGGTACTGGTAGGGGGTCCCAAGAGGGGGCAGGTACCATTGGATGATTAGGGGTAATTAGGCCTGGGGTAAAGAAGTCCCTGAATGAGTAATACCATTAATTCTTGTTAGAGGACCAGAGGAATGATACTTGGGACCACAAGTGGAGATCACTGGGCTTTGGACAGGTACCCTGACTGGGTACTCTGACCACTTGATTATTTTTTATGGGGGGAGAGGCTCTGAGATGGGCTGAAAGACCAGAGTGGGCCATGGCTGAGAGAGTTTGTTACTGGGAAAGACCATTGGGTTGGCGGGGGGGGGGGGGGGTGGAGGGGGCGGGGGCGGGGGGGGGGGGTTCTGAAAGTGGAAAACCCCGAGTAGGGTTCTGTGGGAGGAGAGGAGGAACTCTGAGGGAGGACAGGTCGCTGAGGGGAACCAGTTATCCCTGTGTGAGAGACCCTAAGGGTGGAAAGTTGAGGTCATTGCACATGAAAGGGGACAACCCCTGTAACTTGTACAGGGGATTCTGGGTAAGAGCAATCCAACTGGACCACCCAAAACCTTGTGGAGGAAAATCTCTGAAGACTGTAGGGCCATCCCATTGGATCATGACTGGGGAGATCTTGAGGGGGGTGGGGACCCTTGGGTGAGGAAAATTGATTTCATTAGGACATGAGTGAGGGGAAAATCATTGGGCTCTGATGGATAGGAATTCTAGGTGGGTGCCAATTGGATTAGACTGTGGGAGACAGATCACTGGGTCAGGGAGAGGACAGAAGCAGGAAAGATTCTGCAGAGGCCAAGCCCTCTGACCTTTAGCACAGAACCAGGTGGGTGGAGGCTGGTGCATGGGAAGGAAAGATCCTAGTGGAGTAAGGGAGACTGGTTCTGGGAAAAACTGGCATCAAGGCCGTACAAGACTGGTAGGTATCTGAATGCTATTTGACATGGTTCATATTTACTTCCCCTCAATCCTTGAAAGGGGACTGAGCATATTTTGGAGCTTTTGGGGCTGGGGACCCTTTTTTACTCAGTGAAATTGGTCAAGAGACTACCAGGCTCTCTCCCCTTGGGAAAGAGAATGGAAAGCAAGCCCCTGCCCCTTGCTCTGGCCAAAAGGATAGATACACTCACTCCTGACAGAAAGACAGAACAATGTTTAGTGTGTGACAAGGTCAGCCAGAAGGAGGAGGAGGAACTTTATCCTATGGGCATGGAGAGCCGTGGAACACACATAAGCAAGAGCCTGACTAGGTCAGTGCATAGTGAATTGTAAGAGGAGAGATGGAAGCAGCAGGGAGATGGAGAGGTTCAGCTGGTTGTGATTATAAATAGAACTGGAGAAGGTGGGTAGGGGCTGAGAGTCTGGAAGCTCTTTTAGGATGCAGGATGCACAGGTCTTAAGGAGCAACTAAAGAGGCACAAGGAGGGCAGCAGGGTCTGTGGGGCTCATGGGATTGGTACCCTCGTGGTGAAGTTAGGGGCACATTCTTGACCAAACCATTTCCCTTCTCTGCTTCCCTACTCAAGGCTCAGCTTCTGGAACTCCGAACAAACAACTACCAGCTTTCAGATGAGCTACGCAAGAATGGCGTTGGTGAGCCAGAGGGTCTCTTTAGAGGGGGGTGGGTTTTGGGGACAGAGGCTAAGGGAGGACACCTCAGAGGCCTGGTGGGAAGACCTTTCAGCAACTGGCCACTGACTGTGGCTGACACCCCCTGCTTTACCCACACCAGAACTCACCAGTCTTCGACAGAAGGTCGCCTACCTGGATAAGGAGTTCAACAAAGCTCAGAAGGTAGTTCCCTCCACCACTCACCCACCCTGTAGCCATCTGACTCATTCATCGCTCCAGTGAGCCCCTCCGAGAACCAAATCTAATGTTACATGCTGTCATTAGTCATGCACAAAATTCGCATGGAATCTCTTTAGTTTGCTAATTTCATCTAATCCTGCTTTCGATTCATTTTAATTTACTCTCAATTCACTTTTTATTTCAATTACTTATTCTCATTCACAAACATTTACCTAAAGAGTCAAATCTAGTGGTAGATCTGCTTTGAATCTTCCTCCTCTCCTCCACTCTCCTGCCTTTTGCTCCTACTTTCCATCCTTGATCTGGTCCTGTTGGTAAAGTGACACTGAACCTACCTCTCCAGTCCTCTGAGGATGAGGTCACATATAAGCTATTGTGGCCCCTCCAGACATTCAAGGCCCTCCTTTGTCTCTTCACTGCTCTGTCTGCATGCATACCACATTGTTATCCATAATGTGTGCTCCAGAAATACACGGTAGATGAAGGAATACAGAATGTAGGAAGTCTGGCAGCCAGGGAGCTGGGCTTTTCTTTGTCCCCACCTGACAATGCCCTCCGCTGCTCAGCAGTGGAATAGCAGTTTCCCTGGTGCATGGCAGGGATCCACATAGACCTGTTTGGACAGGTGTGGCAATACAGCCACAATGTCTAGACTTGGAGACCCAGCCCACGAAAGGTTAAATACTAAGAACCATGAACCAAGAGCTCAGAGGAAAGGATGTAAGCAGGATGCCACTCACTGCATCATTCTTGTAGGCTACAAATTGTCATGCAAGCTACCATCCCCCAACCCCTGTTGACGTTGTCCCCCCCTTGATACTTAACCCTCCCTGTTTACCCTTTCTCTCTCCCCCACCCCTCACCTTTAGGCCCTGAGCAAGAGCAAGAAGGCTCAGGTAAGGGGACTCATGATGGGTGAATGTGTCTGGGAAACTGGCTTAGCAGGGATATTGTTATATGCTGGGAGCTCCTACTACTGGCCTTTCTCTGTGGGACACTTGCATCTGTGACTGTCCATTTCACTGCCTTATGTTACTGTGTCTGTCTTTGTTTACCTGTCTTCATTCATCTTTCACCCTGTGCTTCTCTCTGTGGGTTTTTCCTTCTCCCTTTCTTTTTATCCTTCTCTCTGTCTTCCTTTCCTCTCTCTCCAACTCTTGTTTCTCTCCCCAACCTTCTCTTTGTTTCTCCCCACCTGTACCTATCTCTGCCATCATTTCTCTTTTCTTTATCTCTCTTTATGACTCTTTGTTTCTCTCTCTCTCCCATTCCTCTCTCTTCCTCACTCATTTCTTTCCCTGACTCCCTCTGTTCTCTCTGTACTGTTCTCCTTCTCTTGGTCTGTCTGGTCTTATCTCTCTGTTTTCTACCTTTTTTCCCTTTCTATCTCTCCATCCCTCTCTTCTTCCCTATCTATCCCCTTCCCCCATCTCTACCTCCTCTCTCCCCTATTTCTATCTACCTCTCCCTTTCCTCCCACTCTTTTTGACTCATGTCCCTCTCTCCCTCCCTGTCTCCTCTTTCATACCTCCTGGCATTTCTATCTCCCTGTATCTCCTGATTTCGCCCGTCTCATTCTCTGTACTCTATCTTCTCCCCACCCGTGTCATTTTCTCCCTCTCTATTCTTTTGCCCTACCTCCCCATCCTTTCTGCTTGTTGGAGACCTGGTCCATGTCTGCCACTACAGGAAGTCGAGGGGCTACTGAGCGAAAATGAAATGCTTCAAGCAAAGCTGCACAGCCAAGAGGAGGACTTCCGCTTGCAGAACAGCACGCTTATGGCTGAGTTCAGCAAGGTGCCTGGGATAGCCGAGGGGGGGTCTGCGGGGTTGGAGCCACCTGGACAGAAGCTGGAAGGCAGCTGAGGGCTGTTGAACAGGGGCTGGTCCCGGACCACTGTCCATGGTGCTGAAACAAGTCCTACCTTGTTGCTTGGGGGGCAGTGGTTTGACAGATGGGGCTACCTACTGGGCTGTGATTAGAAGATTCCAAGCCCTGAGGTCAGCTGGTTCCTGACCAAGTCATTCCTTTTATCTGCGTTTCAATCTCCTTGTATATGTTTTGGGGCTGATGCTATGGAACTCCAGAATGTTGGTGGGTAAAGTTCACATTTAACATAGGCTGGACAGATGTTCAAGCTACTTCCCTTTTCTCTTCCTGACACGAGCCTGATGTTCTAGTTTTACAGAATTCATACTGGATGGGGTAATTCTATCTCCTCAGTGTTTTTACTGTCCTGGCTATCTAAAGTTACTAGGCAATTTGAGATATATTTTATTCTTTGTCTCTATTCTGTATTCATGCTCAATGATTTTCTACGTTTTTAGTGTGTTTTAAGGAAAAATGTATTATGACAACAAAATGTCATTTCCAAGGCTCCATGTAAGGCTAGTGCTTAAGACCTTAAAATACAAATAAAACACACCAACCTGTAAGGAGGTACAATTCCAGGAGAGGTGATTTAGCAAGGAGTAGTTAAGATCCAGGAGGCCTAGATTAAACTCTTGGCTCTCCCTTTTACTACTTCAATCTTGAGCCTGACACTTGATCTGCCTGTTTCTTGGCTCCCAAATGTTTAACATGGAAATGATGATGATGACAGTACCTACCGTGCATGGCTTTTGTGAGGATTGAACGGGCGAATGTCTGTAAACCACTTAGAACACAGCTTTGCACATTGAGGCAGAGGCAGGTGTTCCTCTATAATTCCCGCTCATGTTCCCCAGCATCTGCCCTGGGGGAGGCCCTGGACCAGGTAGAAAACCTCCTTCATACTTTTCCTCCTGGGAACTGGAAGTGCTCAGAGAGACACCTGTGTGCCAGGCTTGCCTCTCTTCACTTATTTGCCAAGATATTCCAGCTGAATTGTTCCTTCAACAAATCGTTATTTAGCATCTGCTGTGTGCTCTGTGTTATGGAAATAGCTGTGAGGGGCACTAAATGGTCCCCACTCTTGGGGAGCTTACATTCTGGGGGTAAGATGGAGAGAAAGATCATAACATAGTAAACAAATAATAGCAGTACCGATAGCTGACAGCTATATAGTGTTTACTGTATACCAGGTCCTGTTTGATGTGCTTTACTAGTATCCCTGTTTAACAGATGAGGAGAACTGAGCCCCAGAGAGAGGAAACAATGTGTCCTAAGATCACACAGCTAATAAATGTCAGAGTAGAAATTCACATTCAAGCAGTACGGTTTCAGGGTCTGTGCTTCTACCCTATATTACCTAAGAAAATGTAATTGTCCATTAAAATTTATGATCCAGAATTTTTCAGAGCTTTAAGGAATTCAACACAGTGAAATTTAGGTGTGATCAGTGCAGATAAGAAAGAAAGGAACAGAGGACTGTGCTAGAAGGTATTGGAATTTCTGTGTTAGGGAACACCACTTGAAAGGTGACATTTGATCGGAGCACTGAAGGATACAAGCCAGTCCTGTAGAACTGGATTAAAGGAATAATATGCTGGGTAGAAAGTATTCCAAGCAATGGAGCGTGCAGGAGGCAGCCAGTTAATGATTCTCTCTCATTATTGATGTTTCTAGCTCTCTCTCCCTTTTCCTTCCTCTCTGAAATCAATAAAAATATATAAAAAGGAAGAAAGTATCCCAGGCAATGAAATAAAAATTCTCTGTGGGTCTCAGTATTCTCATCTGAAAATGGGACAAAGGATCTTGTCAGATCAGCTGTGAGAAATGTTAGTCAGGAGTTAAGGGGCGGGCTTAGTTTTATTTGCATTGCACACCTCTCCAAGGCCAAGGGCTGGCGATATGGGGCTATGGGCAGTGCTGGCCCCGGAAATGCCCTAAAAGCTGTCTGTGGTGCCTAGGCTCCCAGACACAGACCCTTCCACAGAAGAGGGATGGCGGTGGGGCTCTCCGTGATGCAGACATCTTGGACCAGCAACTTCCAGAGGAGCCTGTGGTCTTGGATGACGACTGTGAGGTTGGAGTGGACAAGCAGAATATTGTTCTCAGTATTCTCAACCTTCTGTGGCTGCCACTTAACAGATGTGTGCATTTGAAAGTCATTTAACATCTGTGCCTCAGTGTTCTTATCTGTGAAGTGGGGATAGTGAATGATGAGAGCAGTACATCACAGGAGTGTTATGGGAATTAAATGAATTGGGAAGTGCATGGGCCAAGTGCTTTGTATATTTCAGCACATATTCTGATTCTCTGCCTTTCCACCACCCCGCTCTTCCCCTGCTCAGCTCTGCAGCCAGATGGAACAGCTGGAGCTGGAAAACCAGCAGTTGAAGGATGAGGCTTCCAGGGCAGGGGCTGCCCAGGCCGGAAGCGTTGTGGATGGGGAGCTGCTGAGACTGCAGGCGGAAAATACAGCCTTGCAGAAGAATGTGGCAGGTGTGTGGAAGCCCACCTGGGGGTGTGTGGGACCCTGGGGCTTCAGTAGGGTGTTTTTCTCTTGGGAAAAGGTGGAAAGGCTTCAGAATCTAGCTTGGCCCTGCCATGAACCCCAGTGTATGACTTTGGACAAGCCATTTCACCTCTCTGAGCCAAAGCTTCCTCCTTTACAGTGTGTATAATGATGTCTGTCCCCTGGGCGACTGTAGCAGAGATAAGAGGTGGCACATTTCTGATTTTTCTGAGTTTACTTCAGTGCCTGATACCTAGCAGATTTTACAGATTAGCAAATGGAGCGTCAGAAAGGAGATGCTTGCTAAACAGAGAAGGAGAATGAAGGAATGTTGGGAAGATCTAAGTCTAGATTGTCAGTGGGGTCTGAGATCAAAGCTGAGAGAAAACTTGATAGAATGTGGGAGGGTTCTGATGTGTGGATTTTTGGAGAGCAGCTGGGGGGTGTGGGGTAGTGGGTGGTAGTATGGTGACCAGGAGGGAGACTATAGAATGTGACTGGGGGTCAGGAGTTCAAAGGAAAAATTCAGCTCTAAGTGGGCAGTGGAGGATTGTGGGCATGACCTTGGAGGGCTATGGGCAGGGTTTGGGTAACAAACTTGATCTATTTGATGGTAGACAGGATTTCAGTAGTTGGTGGGGCTTAAAAGATTTGTGATTTGTGTGGATGGGGCTGAACCTTGGTTTTGTAGGCTTGTGGTCTTTGGGGCAGGGTCTCTGCTGCCTGAGGGGTTAAAGCTCCATTCACCCTCTATTTGACACATAGCAAGAGTCTTCGAAGATCACCTCATGCATCACATATCTCTGTTCTACCCACTAGCTCTGCAGGAGCGCTATGGGAAAGAGGCTGGGAAGTCTACAGCTGCCAGTGAAGGCCAAGGGGACCATCCAGAGGGCCAAGCTCCTGCCATCTTGTCCCCCATGCCACTGGCAGAGGTGGAGCTAAAGTGGGAAATGGAGAAGGAGGAGAAGAAATTGCTCTGGGAGCAACTACAGGGCTTGGAGGTGAGTTTGGGTTGGTTAGGGTTGGGATGCCAGGTGGTGGGCAGATGCCCCTGACCCCATAAAGATGGTTGTGACATCACAGTCTCATGGGCTGATAGATTAGGGAGGCAAGAGGGCAGGGGAAGGCACGCAGGAGGGTAGGGGGAGGCACAGGCCCAACCTCCCCCTTGCTTATACCAACCCCCTCCCTTTCCCTTCCCTATAGAGTTCGAAGCAAGCCGAAACATCCAGGCTACAAGAAGAACTTGCTAAGGTAGGCCTGCCAAGCTTTCCCTGGCCTTTGCCTTATCTCCTTTCCCATCTGCCATGCTTCCCCCATCAGGACAAAAGCTGGCTTAGTACTCTCTCAGAGCCTCAGTTTTGTTGTCTGTGAAATAGACTCAAGCTTAACTCTCAGAGTTGCTTTCAATATGGAGTGGGCTAATGTGGTCCCACTATGTCCTGTACATGGTGGGCCCCATTCCTTTATTATGTGTCCTCCCAGCTTTGCTTGGTCATCCATCTGTCCATCAATCTACCCATCCATCCATCCAAGAACTTATAGACTGCAGGCTCTTATCTTAGGAATTGTAGACCCAGTGTTGTGTAAGGCAATCATGACCCTGCTTTTCAGGCCTTCCAGCCTAGCCATTCTATAATGTAGCCATTGGTCAATATGTTGGGGATGTAAATGCTGGGAGATCATATTGTTGCTGCTGACCAGCTGGGCAACTAAATGACTGAATCCTTCTGGGACTCGGTTTCCATGAGATAGCATAAGTAAATTCAGCTTCCAAAAAGAACTTAGAAGTATCTGTAAATGTTAAGTGTATTTTTGTCTTTACTAATATTACGGTTGTTATCATTTGTTTGTACCCTCTTCTCCACCCTAGCTCTCAGAAAAACTGAAAAAGAAACAAGAAAGGTAAATTTCTTTTTCCCAGAAGTGGGGGAAGGGATTTGGCGGCACTAGGGAGGACTGACTTATGGCACTGACTCACTTATGTCTGTCTGTATGTGTCTAGTTTTTGCCGTCTGCAGACAGAAAAGGAGACACTATTCAATGATAGCCGGTAACTACCAGGGCTGGAGGTATTGGTGGACAACAGGGACAGTGCCCACCAGAATTAACCTAGGACTACAGGGGGCAGAGCTGAGAGATTGGGCCTTAGATCATGGTCAATGTACCCCTTCCCATCACCCTTAGGAACAAGATTGAGGAATTACAACAGCGGAAGGAAGCCGATCTCAAAGCTCAGGTGGCTAGAAATCAGAAGCTGCAGCAGGAGCTGGAGGCTGCCAATCAGGTGAGGGGCTGGGTTCTGAGGTCACTAGGATAGGGACCAGGGCTGGGAGGTCTAGGGAGCTCTGGGTCGAGGGAGACTAGTTGGGAAGTCTTAAGATTTCTTGTGTTGGAAATATAGGGACCGGATGTGTCTTGGGCCTCCCAAGAGCTAGGAAAATGGGAACTAGGGAGCCCCAAGAGCCCTTGGAGTTGAGCTAGGAGTCCACGTGAAGCAGAGACCTCAGAGGATGAATCTGCAACTGGGGGGTAGGAGACAGGAGTCTGGAGAAATCTGTGGTCACTGGGAACTGAGACCAGGAATTGGAGTGAATCTGAACTCCCTGGAGGTTGGATGACTTTGAGACCTATGTGGGCTGGGTAGATACAAGACTTTCAAGGATGAGACTGCTGGGCCTGGAGGTTGAGTGCATTTGAAGCCCTCAGAGTATTGGGTCGGAAGCACCTAGGAAGTTGGGTCATGGTCTGGGTGGTCCTGAGACCCTGTGGACTATGAATAGAAAACTAGTGAGGGTGAGACATCTAGGGACTGGAGCAAGTCTAGTTGGGCCTGAGGCTCCTGAGGATTGGGCTTGGGTGACTGTAAAACCTCCAGGCTTCCCCCTAAAGTAGGTGAGTCTGAAGTCCTATGGATTGGGAAATATGGTAGCTTGTAGGTCTAGGGCTGCCAGAAGCTGGGGACAGAAGTCTAGGGAAAGCTGGGTCTTTAGTTAGCTAGGTTTGAAGATTCCTGGAGACTGGGGACCAGAGTGGCAGATGGTGGGTGGGATTTTCGATCTGAGACCTCACTAGGAGCTGGAAACTAGAAGACTTTATGAGTGTGAGACCTCTAGAGTCTGGGGTTATGATTTTAGGTAGATCTTAGACTCTTGGGAGCTAGGATATAGGAGGTCAGAGGAGTGAAACAATCTGAGGTTGGGGTCTAGAGTCTGGGTGAAACTCTAGTCCTTGAGGGCTGAGTATATCTGAGAATCTGGGGGCCTCCAAACTGGAATCTGGGTGAGTGTGAGACCTTTCACAGAGTGAGTTTGAAATCACCAGGACCCTAGGTGTTTTCTGAGGTGCTTGGAACTGGGATATAGGGGTGTCTGAGGCCTCTGGGTGAACCTGAGATCTCTGGTGGCTGGGTATTTTGAGGCCCTTGAGTGCTGGGAACATGCCTTCGGGTGGTCAAAAAGGGAGTCTGTGTACTCCAGTGGAGGCTGAGATCTAGAATGGCCTCCCCTGATCTGGTCCCCACAGAGCTTGGCAGAGCTAAGAGATCAGCGACAGGGGGAACGCCTGGAACACGCAGCAGCTCTGCGAGCTCTCCAAGATCAGGTACATCATACTGGTGGGCTCAGCGAGATGGGGGCAAGGGCGGCGCGGTGCCAGTGGGTTTTGTACAGGCAGGCAAGGCCCCAGGGCTTCTGCTTTTTCTGGTTGTCGTTCGTGTGTGTGTGTGTGTGTGTGTGTGTGTGTGTGTGTGTGTGTGTGTCCGTGTCTTTTCTTGCCTGTCCTCCTATTCTGGACCCGCTCTCACTTGTTGTGGGCGTGGGACCAGGTGTCCATCAAGAGTGCGGATGCAAAGGAACAAGTAAAAAGACTTTTGGATGAGAAAAGGGCCTTGAGGATTAACCTGGCTGCCCTGGAGCAGGTACAGGACAGTTGGGAGACCTTGCTGATCCCTTCCCAGTTTCCCATCCCCTCTGCTTCTGATTCATGGTGGGGCAGTGTAGTCCTGACCTCATTCAGTTCTCCCACCTCTGTTTCTGTTTCATTCTCAGCTTCTTTCTGTTGGCTTCCCACCCTCTTCTCTCTCACCATCTACGCCTACTTCTCTTTGCATTCTAGTTTCTCTCCAGCGCAGTACAAGGCATGACTAGTCTCAAGTGTACTTTCTGAATCATGTCTATCTGCCTATCTATCTGCCTATCTATCTATCTATCTATCTATCTATCTATCTATCTATCATCTCTATCTATCTACCTACCTACCTATCTATCTATCTATCTATCTATTTTCATATAGCCACCACCCCAATCAAGACACAGAACATTTCTGTTTTTTTCTTTTTTCTTTTTTGGACACAGCATTTCTGCACTCCAGAGATCCCTTCTGCCCTTCCCAATCTATACTTCCTCCAAAATAACCACTCCTCTAACCCCTAGCAACATAGATTAGTTTTCTTTGCCCTTTAACTTTATGTAAATGGAATTATACACCTACTTTTTGTGTCTGGCTTCCATCTTGCAGCATTATATCTGTGAGGTTTATTCATATGTAGCATTGGTTTGTTCCTTTATCTCTGTGTACTATCCCATTGTATGAATATACCATGTTTATCCATTCCCTTGCTGATCTTTCTCCCACTGTTTTTCTCTTTGAAATTCTTCCTCTCCTGGCTCTCTTTCCTCTTCCCTCCCTGTCTCCCTGGAACTGGGAGGCTCACACCCTGTGAAAGGCACCTTTTACTCCACTTCCTATCACCACTACTTTCTCTAGATCCAAACGGCAAAGACCCAAGAGCTGAACATGCTCCGGGAACAGAGTGCTCAGCTGACAGCTGAGTTGCAGGTGCGGCAGACGGAGTATGAGCACCTCATGGGACAGAAAGATGACCTCAACACCCAGCTTCAGGTGACACCTCTGGCCATGACCTGTCGTCTTCTCCTAGTTCCCTTTTGCTTTGCTGGCTCAGTGGAGTTTGCAGTGAGGTGCAGTGGGAAGACTGTGCAGTCAGGAGGACCCTGTCTCCGATGTGACTCTCTTAACGTATTAGCATGTGTGTGTTCTAGACCAAGTTGTTTCCCTTTTCTGAGACTAAACATCTTCAGTTAGTTAGGAAAGCCATTCTGATTCCATAGTAGACAGTAGAACAATAGTGGTTTCTACCGAGTAAGATAGAAGTTTCATTCCCTCTCATGTAAGAGTCCAGGTAGGTTGCCCAGGGATGGGACAATGGCTTCTGGTCCATCACTAATGGCCCAGATTCCTTCTACATTGCTGTTCTGCCACCTTCCACACAAGATTATCTCGGCATCCAAGATGCTTGCTCAAGCTCCCCTGCCATCATGTTTGTATTTCATCTGAGAGGAAGGAGGAAAGGGAGAAGGGCCCAGCATGCCCCTTCCCTTTACAACCTATATTACACTCCCCACTGTTAACTCTGTGGCTGCACCTCATTGTGAGGGAGGCAGGGAAACATCAGCTAGACCAGCATGTGCCCAACCAGAAAGTCTATTGTTAGGGATGTGAGGGAGAATGAACACTGGAAAGCAGCTAGCAATCTGTCCTGTTTCTCATGTAGAAACGCAGAGGACAATGCTCACTTTTCAGGGTTTAGAGAGATGTTCTACTGGAAGTGCCTACCTCTTGGGGGCTCTTTATCAAACTCACCCCCTTTGCCCCACATTAGGAGTCATTACGGGCCAATAGTCGGCTGCTGGAACAACTTCAAGAAACCAGTCAGGAGAAGGAACAGTTGACCCAAGAGCTACAGGATGCTCGGAAGGTGGGCACTTGGGAAGACTTCAAGAGGCGGGATTAGCCTGGTTCACGGGGATGGGGCAGGCGATGTGACCCAACTCATGGGGAAAGGCAGGGATGGGAAGTGGACCAGTTCCACGAGGATGGGTGAGGAGCAGCCAGTTCTGTGGGGCTGGGGGAGAGGTGGAGTTTGGCTTGTTCCTTGGGCCTGAGGAGCGGTCAGTGAGCCTTCTTTGGGAGAATGTTGACTGACATCCCCCTGCTCCACCTTCCTGGTCCCCAGAGTGCTGAGAAGCGGAAGGCCATGCTGGATGAGCTGGCAATAGAGACGCTGCAGGAGAAGTCCCAGCACAAGGAAGAGCTAGGAGCCATCCGACTTCGGCATGAGAAGGAGGTGCTGGGGGTGCGTGCCCGCTATGAGCGTGAGCTCCGGGAGCTGCATGAGGACAAGAAGCGACAGGAGGAGGAGCTCCGTGCCCAGATTCGTGAGGAGAAGGTGAGTGGGTAGATGATGATGCATGTCCACCTTTCAAACAGGAGGAGCACAGCACTGCTGATGGGCCAGGGGATGGTGCCTGCTCCTCCACCTGCCTGGCCCATGACAGTCTGTCCTCCCCAGGCCCGCACACGGGAGCTGGAAAGTCTCCAGCAGACAGTGGAAGAGCTTCAAGCTCAAGTACACTCCATGGATGGAGCCAAGGGCTGGTTTGAACGGCGCCTGAAGGAGGCTGAGGTGAGTGGAGCCCGGTGAGGGAGGCACAGGGCCTGGTCAGGGGACATGAGAAACCAGGGGACAAGGAGTGGTCAGGCCTTGGAACTTTCTGAGATTCCCTGGCTCACTAGCACAGCCTAGTGGAGAGTATCAGGCAATGGCCATCAATAAGGCAGAATGTCTCCCTAGCTGGTTTGGCCCAGTGGATAGAATATCAGCCTGAAGACTGGAGGGTCCCAGGTTCGATTCTAGATCCCCAGTAGGGGGCGTGCAAGAGGCAGCTCATCAGTGATTATCTCTCATCATTGATGTTTCTATCTATCCTTCTCCTTTCTTTCTGAAATCAATACAAATACAAAATACAAATATACTAAAAAAAAGAATAGAAATATGCCAAAACCGGTTTGGCTCAGTGGATAGAGCGTCGGTCTGCGGACTGAAAGGTCCCAGGTTCGATTCCGGTCAAGGGCATGTACATTGGTTGCGGGCACATCCCCCGTAGGGGGTGTGCAGGAGGCAGCTGGTTGATGTTTCTCTCTCATTAATGTTTCTAGCTCTCTATCCTTCTCCCTTCCACTCTGTAAAAAATCAATAAAAAAAAGAATAAAAATATATTTTTTAAATAATAGGGCAGGCCCTAACTGGTTTGGCTTAGTGGATAGAGCGTCGGCCTGCGGACTGAAGGGTCCCAGGTTCGATTCCGGTCAGGGGCATGTACCTTGGTTGCGGGCACATCCCCAGTAGGAAGTGTGCAGGAGGCGGCTGATCGATGTTTCTCTTATCAATGTTTTGGCTCTCTATCCCTCTTCCCTTCCTCTCTGTAAAAAATCAATAAAATATATTTTAAAAAATAATAATAGGGCAGAATGTCAAATCTGCACATTTGAAAAGGCACCTTATGAAATCATACTTCTGTCAGGAAATTATTGTAATATACTCATTTTGTTAAAAAAAAAAAACTTTTACTGCCATTTTCTGGCAAACTCATCATAATACATAAGCAACAGTGTCACAGAGCAGGGAGGAGCAAAAATGCTGGAGCCAGTCATTTGCCTGGGATTGAGTCCTCAATCCCACTTTCTAGATGTGTGACCTTGGCCAAGTTTTCTGACTTCTTTGTAGCCTGTATTCATCATCAGTAAAAACGGGATAATAACAACACCTACTAAGTATTCTGGAGAGGGGAATATATAAAATGAGTTAACGTATGTAAAATCTTTCTAACATTCCTGGCTTGCAGCAATGCTGTGTTGTGTGTGTGTGTGTGTGTGTGTGTGTTTATTTCAGAGAGAGGAAGGGAGGAGAAAGGGATAGAAACATCAGTGATGAGAATCATAGCTTGACTAGCTCCTGCACGCCCCCTGGTGGAGATCTAGCCCATAATCCGGGCATGTATACTGACTGGGAATTGAAATGTGACTTCCTGGTTCATGGATCCACGCTCAAACACTGAACCACACTGGCTGGGCTTATTAAATAAAATGTAAATGCAAATGTCAGTCTTGGATGCGAACAGCCGTGACACTTCTGTGTACCGCCTAAAGGCACACAGTGTTCGCTGCAGGAGTGTCTTCTCTGTGTACCTGGGGCTCCCTGCCGGGGTCCCTCACTGGCGTCACTGGGTGTGATGGTCTCTGGAGTTCACAGCGAGGCCTGGGACTTGTCTTGTAGGAATCCCTGCAGCAGCAGCAGCAGGAACAAGAGGACGCCCTGAAGCAGTGTCGGGAGGAGCATGCTAAGGAGCTGAAGGTACCTATTGCGTGGTGGCCTTCCTCTCCGGGGAGGGAGAGGCCGTGGGACCGTCTCCCAGGGTGAGGCCTGAGCTGCTCTCTGCTTCACAGAGCAAGGAAGAGGAACTGCAGGGCGTGATGGATCAGCTCCAGCAGGCCCAGGAGGAGCGCGACTCCCACCTGAAGACCATCAGCAACCTGAAGCAGGTGGCTGCTTCCTCCATGGTCCCCAGATGCACCCCGGGCCTCAGCTTGCAGTAACGGGGCGGGGAGGGAGCACAGCGGGGCAGGGAGGGAGCACAGCGCATGCAGCCAGCCTGGCATCACTAGCCGTACTCTCTCTATCACGCAGGAGGTGAAGGACACCGTGGACGGGCAGCGCATCCTGGAGAAGAAGGGCAGTGCCGCGGTAAGATGGGGGGTGTCCCAGCCCAGCCCCTCCCGCTGTGCCTCCCCCCACCTGTGGCCCTGCTGGGCCTCAACCCCCATCTTCCCCTCTGTCCCCCCAAAGCTCAAGGACCTCAAGCGTCAGCTGCACCTGGAGAGGAAGCGGGCGGATAAGCTGCAGGAGCGGCTGCAGGACATCCTCACCAACAGCAAGAACCGCTCCGGTAAGGGAGGTGCACCCGGGAGGCTGAGGCCAGGGGGGCAGGGCTTGGGCCGGAAGGCCGAGCTGCTTCTCCTTCCTCACTCTTGAACTTGGTCTGTGTTCCCTCTTCTCTGTGCCTGCCTCGCTGTGTTTATCTTTCTCTGCATCATCTCTTTCTGTAGTCTCCATCTCTCTCTTTGCTGTATCTCATCTCTGTTACTGTCTCTCTGCCTCGTTGCGGCATCTCTCTGTACCTGCCTTTCTCTCTCTGCTTTCTTTTTCTAGTTCTCTCCTTTTCTCTTCCTGCCTTTTTAATTTTTGTCTCTCTTTATCTCTGTCTCTCTCTGTCTCTCTCTGTCTTCTTTCTCTCTTTTTGTCTATCTCTCTCTCTGTCATCCCACATGTGCACTCCCGCACCTCACTCAGTGTCTCTAAATCACCTATATGCGTCCTCTCATCTATAAATATGGACTGCCCGGCCGGTGTGGTTCAGTGGCTGAACAATGACTTATGAACCAAGAGGTGGTTCTATTCCCAGTCGGAGCACACGCCCGGGGTTGCAGGCTCGATCCCCAGTGGGGGGCGTGCAGGAGACAGCCAATATATGATTCACTGTCATCATTGATGTTTCTCTCTCTCCCCCTCTCTCTTTTCCTCTCTGAAATCAATAAAAATGTATGTATGTATGTATGTATGTATGTGTAAATATGGACTGAGCCTCCAAGCCCATGATCAGGGTCCCAAATGGGAAAGCCTGCAAGTCTTAATCCTCCAGGAACTCCAAACTGAGCTAGAGCAGTGATCGGCAAACTCATTAGTTAATAGCAACGGTACGACAATTAAAATTTCTTTTGAGAGCCACTTCTTCAAAATAGACTCGCCCAGGCCGTGGCATTTTGTGGAAGAGCCACACTCAAGGGGCCAAAGAGCCGCATGTGGCTTGCGAGCCGCAGTTTGCCGACCACGGAGCTAAGGGGACAGTGGGACAGACTCACAATCAGGCAGCGACACTGTGGTGTGTTCATCATGCAGCCGAAGTCCATGTTGTTTCTGCCACTTAAGCCAGAAGATGCATCAACAGAAAATAATTGGAGTTGCTTTGGACTTTTTTTTTTAAAGGCCTATAAATATGTTTAAATAAATAAATAGATAAATAAATAAATAAATAAATAAGATGCATTGATAGCTCTGGTGCAGCTCCAGAGAAAACTGGCTCCCTGTCCCCTCACAGCCGTCCTGCTCTTGCTGAGGACCCGGGGGGTATGGCATCAGCCCCCCATCCTGATACCTCGCAGCAGCGGCAGGCTGAAGGCCTAAGTACCGCAGCCCTGTCTTCAGTGATGTAGCAAAAATGAGCGGATCTCACTAAATCAGTCTCCCAGACACGCTGTCTCCTGAAGTAACCTCTTTATGGAAGAGGAGTTTGCTTTCTGTTTGGTTTCAGATTAATGTATGAATCAACAGACATTCCGGGGTGTGCTATCCATTCTCCTGGTTAGATGGAATTCAGGTTTACATCCCTGGCCATCGGAATTCTCTCCATCTTTTCCTCTGTGTCTGCTCTGATTGTCCTTATCCAGGGTCTCTGCCTCTGGCATCTTGCAGTCTCTCTGAGGTTTTCTCTCTGCATAAGGGTGTTCCCCTGTGCCCTCTCAGCTGTCAGCACCTTGAGTCTGAGTGTGCATGCCACTTTCATGCCTGTGCCACATCACTATCTTTCTCCCCATTTTAAAAAATATACATTTTTTTTTTTATTTCAGAGGAGGGAGAGAGAGAGACAGAAACATCAATGATGAGAGAGAATTATGCACTGGCTGCCTCCTGCACACCCCACACTGGGGATCGAGCCCACAACCCAGGCATGTGCCCTGACCGGGAATCGAACTCTGACCTCCTGGTTCATAAGTTGACGCTCAGGGCTTTCTCCTCATTTCTTCACCTTTGTCTCTGGTGTGTGTGGCTTTGCCAAGAGAGGCAACTCCCTTTTCTGCTTCTGCCTCTCCTTATCCTTCTGTCTGCCTGAGTGTCTTCTTGCCTTTTTCCATCTCCTCAAATCGATTTCTGCCTCTTCCTGCCAGTTGCTGCCTTGGGACCTGGGGGATTGGAGCTCAGGTTTCTCTTCCCTCCCTGCCCAGGCCTTGAGGAGCTCGTTCTCTCGGAAATGAACTCACCAAGCCGAACCCAGACTGGCGACAGCAGCAGCATCTCCTCCTTCAGTTACCGGGAGATCTTGCGTGAGAAGGAGAGCGCGACCATTCCAGCCCGGGTAAGGGGCAGGAAGAGCCTACAGCTCCAGCTGCTCCTACTCAAATTCTGGAGTCCTCTTCCCCCACCCACTGCAACCACCTCTTACCCTGGGCCCAGCACATACATCTCCTTGTCAGCCTTTCCCCAAGCTCACCAACTTTTTGATTCAGATTGCTAAGTAGGGGACAGGCAGATTATTACATATGTTTTTAAAATATATTTTATTGATTTTTTACAGAGAGGAAGGGAGAGGGAGAGAGAGTTAGAAACATCGATGAGAGAGAAATAGATGAGAGAGAAACATCGATCAGCTGCCTCCTGCAACACTCCCTACTGGGATGTGCCTGCAACTAAGGTACATGCCCTTGACTGGAATCGAGCCTGGGACCCTTCAATCTGCAGGCTGACGCTCTATCCACTGAGCCAAACTGGCCAGGGCCAGGTTATTATCTTTAAGGCCCTGTTTCAGCATCTGTGAGTTAATGCTGCCTTTCCTGGTGCCATAACATAAGTGGTTCATAGTAGGTGCGTCATCCAGGTAGCAAGTCCCTTTTTCCTATTCATAATTGTCACTTATTGTTGTCTATTATGTCAGCTTCCCTGCCAGCTGCTTTTATTTGGAAATAATTTTTTTATTATTTCATATGTGTGCATCATAGAAAAGAATTTAAAACACACAGCAATTTTTTTATCTTTATTAAATATATTTTTAGCCCTAACTGGTTTGGCTCAGGGGATAGAGCATTGGCCTGCAGCCTGAAGGGTCCCAGGTTCAATTCCAGTCAAGGGCATGTACCTTGCTTGCAGGCACATCCCCAGTGGGGGGTATGTAAGAGGCAGCTGACCGATGTCTCTCTCATATCGATGTTTCTAACTCTCTGTCCTTTTCTTCCTCTCTGTAAAAAATTAATAAAATATATTTTTTATTGATTTCAGAGAGGAAGGAAAAAGGACAAAGAGAAACATCAGTGATGAGAGAGAAGCATTGATTGGCTACCTCCTGCATGCCCCCTACTGGGGAATCGGCCTGCAACCCAGACATGTGCCCTGATGGGGACTCGAACCGTGACCTCCTAGTTCATAGGTCGATGCTCAACCACTGAGCCACACCAGCTGGACACAAGCAATATTTTAAAAAAATAAATCCAAAGTAATCACATCTTCAACCCAGAGACCACCACTATAAATCCTTAGTTCATACTCTTCGGGGCCTCTTTCTCTTTTTTTAAACCTAAAGGAGATGATAAGTAACCTGTTTTTGATCAGCTGGTCTCTAACCCTCCAATTTGATAAATTTCTCATCTCATCGAATATTTTGACCTTAATCGGATTTCTCTAGTTGGCTCCAAAATGTCCTTTATTGCTGGCTTTCTGTAGCCAGCATTTTGTTTCAGAGCATGTGTTGCATCTGGTTGCTTTATGTGCCTTAAATCTCTTGAATTTAGTCCGGTCCCTTTTTATGACGCCAACCTGTAGAGGAGACCAGCCCAGTTGACCTGCAGAAAGTGGTTCCGCCTTTTGGGTTTTCCTGCTGGCTTTCTGGTGATAGCATTCCGCTGGGTCCTCTGTCCCCTGGGTGTCCTGTCAGCTGGAATTTAGGTGACGTGCTACATGCTCTCCCTTCACGCTCTCCATCAAGCTATGATGTGGTGGTTCCATCTCCCCTTCAGGCAGAGGGGCAGTCAGATGCTCTGAGGGTGCTGAGGCTTGCCTACAGCCCTGGGTGCAGAAACCCCCCGACACACACCGGACCCTGGGCTTGGTTCTCATTCTCAGCTCTGATCCTGTCTGGGGCGCGGTACTGAGCCCAGGCTGTCCTCTCCCCTCCTCTTCCTCGCAGTCCTTATCCAGCAGCCCTCAGGCCCAGCCCCCCAGACCAGCGGAGCTGTCCGATGAGGAAGTGGCTGAGCTCTTTCAGCGCCTGGCGGAAACACAGCAGGAGAAATGGATGCTGGAGGAGAAGGTACTGCCTGCCTGCTTGTTCCTACATGGCCAGGAGGCCGGGACAGGGTGGTGGATGTTTGGCCGGCCCCTCCTCATGTGGGAACATGCGCAGTCCAAGGTCTGAGGTGGGTGGGGTCCCCCCTGCAGGTGAAGCACCTGGAGGTGAGCAGCGCCTCTATGGCCGAGGACCTCTGCAGGAAGAGCGCCATCATTGAGACCTACGTCATGGACAGCCGGATCGGTCAGTGCCCCCTCCCCAGCCCTCGCCACTCATCCAGCCTTCCACCTGCTCCCTCCTTCCCCACGATCCAGTGCCCTGGCTCTTTCCTCTCCTCTTGGAGCCAAGCAAAGTCCTGACAAGACCCCAGCTGGCGGAGGGGAGAGCAGGCTTGGTTCCTCCTCTTCTCTGGGTCTCTGTCATCGCTCCACTCTTTCTCTAGTGTGTCTCTGCCCCTTTTCTCCTTCTCCGTGTGTCTCTTGCTCTTTTCTCTCCCCCTTCTCTCTTCTTTGTGCCCCATTCCCCCTTCATCTTCTCACACTGTTCTTGTCTATATTGTCCCATCTACAGAAATGTCCTTTCTCTGTATGTGTGTCACTTCGGGGTCCTTATCTCTTCCTCAACTTAGTTATCATCCCCATGTCCCAGGGCTGTGCTGTTATTGACAGCCAGGGTTCACATGGCTAAGCCTCTGCCCTCTACATGGTATGGTATGGGTTGTCTCCCCTTTCCCCTGCCCCCCCACCCTGCTCTCTGTTTCCTGCTTTTCTGCTCTGGCCATTTGTCCTCTGGCTCTGCTGAGGGGCGGCTCTCAGCTTGGGCCCTTGCAGATGTGTCCGTGGCAGCAGGCCACACCGACCGCAGCGGCCTGGGCAGCGTCCTGAGAGACCTAGTGAAGCCGGGTGACGAGAACCTTCGGGAGATGAACAAGAAGCTACAGAACATGTTGGAGGAGCAGCTCACCAAGAATATGCATCTGCATAAGGCGAGTGGCCTACAGCCTGCCCATCTGTCCACGCAGCCACCCCACTCCCAAGGCCAGTGGTCGGCAAACTCATTAGTCCACAGAGCCAAATATCAACGGTACAACGATTGGAATTTCTTTGGAGAGCCACATTTTTTAAACTTCAACTTCTTCTAATGCCACTTCTTCAACATAGACTCACCCAGGCCGTGGTATTTTGTGGGAGAGCCACACTCAAGGGGCCAAAGAGCCGCATGTGGCTCGCGAGCCGCAGTTTGCTGACCACGGCCCTAGGTCATCTGCCAGTTCCCCCACCCCGCCCATCCACCAACCATTCATCCTCATCTTCCCATCCTCCAGCCAACTTGTTATTGTCAGTTTATTTGTTGACTCTTCCCTCTGTCCTTGCATCCACGCACTCATCCATTCGTGCACACAGTCAATAACTCTCCCAGCGATCCCCCTGCTCTTTGTTCATCTGCTTCCAATTCACCTAATCATCAGCCCCATGTCTTTCCACCCATTTCCTGACTCACTGCTCTCATGCTTGCCTGCTCATCAGCCACCCCTTATCTTAGCTTTTACCCACACACCCAGCAACCTGCCTGCCTACCTGCTATCCTCCATCTGTGCTTTGAATAGTTCATTTGTCCTATTTGATTGCCATGGATCCCCCATACGTCTAACCTACATGTCCATGTGCCCATCCTACCACCCAAATATTTACTCCATCTCTGGGGAAGTCAAAAGGAATGCAGACCTGGCACCTGCTTCTGAGAAGCAAGCTTATGATTAACTAGAAAGAAGGTGGCCAGGGTCGTATTCTCCAGCACATCATACACAGCAGGTGGTCCATTCCCATATCTGGACCCCACCTCCAGGGGCTTCCTCACCCTCACATATCCACCTTTCCTGAGCTGGGGTCCCTGAGGCCTTTCTGTCCCAGGCGTTGGTTGATGAGGTAAGGATGACAGCCCAGGCTTCCCCTGCCACCTTCTCTGGCCCCTGATGGCTTGTTTGTTTCTTAGGACATGGAAGTTCTGTCCCAGGAAATTGTGCGGCTCAGCAAGGAGTGCGTGGGGTCCCCTGAGCCAGACCTACCACCAGGAGAATCCGGCTAAAGACCTGCAGGCTGCCTCCGCTCCCTCCCCTCCCCCTCCTCTGAACACTATTCATTTGGGCTAACGTGGGGAAATGGGGGCTGGCACCAAAATCAAATAGGTTGGGACACTGGACATTAAAGGGGTTGGAGGCCTTATGGCTGGTTGTCAGTGACCCTGTCTTAGGACAGTGGTCCCTGGGGAGTGAGGACCCTGAGGGGACGGGCAGGGATTGCTCATCGTCCTTGGCCCTGGTTCACAGGGGCATTTGCCTTCATCTCTGCATGAGTTCTCCCTCCCAGAGACCAACTGTTTTTTATTTTATTTTTAATTTATGTCTGGAAGCCTGGCTACTCTGCATTTGGGATTGGGGATGTTGGGTGGGGTGTGGTCCATGTCAACATTCTAGCAACATATGTGCATGTGGTGTGTGTGTGTGTGTGTGTATGTGTGTGTGTGAGTGTGTAAAGGTTGTGCAGCCAAAATACCATCTGGCCAGACGGGCCCATCCACTGACTGTCTGCTCTCATTCTTTCCAACCAGTAGGAGGGATGTACTGGGGTGGGGAGGGGAGGTCACACCATCAGAATTGGGGGGGAAGTCTCTGGCCACAACTTGACTCTCCTTCCCCCACCCTCACCCAGCCTGTCTCCAGTTACTGTGGACTAGCCCCTCAAACTGAGTGGAACAGAAATATCTGCAGATACATATGTGAACAGATGTGTATGGCATGCAGGTCTGGATGCATAGACAGTTGGGAGGATGGATAAGTCGATGAACTGATGGATAAATAAGTAGAAGGTTGCATGGATTGATGATGGGTAGAATGGGAAGTAACTGGACAGATGGATAAGTAGGTGACTGGGTGAATAAATGGATAAATGGACTGGTAGGTGAATAGGTAGGAGATGGGCAGGGGGGGATGTAAGTGGACCGATGGATAGCTAGGGGAACACCTGGATGGACGAGTGGGCAGATCGATGGATGAGCTACTGAATGGGAAGAGAAGGTAGGTGAATAAATAATGGGGGAGCAGGGGATTACATGTGGATAGTTTGGGGAGTCATTAGGTAGTTGGAGTAAATATACAAATGCGTGGGTGGAGGGGTGGAGAAAGGGACACATCAGGAGTGTGACAAGCTAAGAAGTGGAGGTGCATGGAAAGGCTAACATTGGCCCTGCATCACTGCTCCCCAGCCCACACACCTACTAAAGATGAGGCCTCTGTATGCCATGCCCTGTGCACCCCCTCTCACATCACTCCACTAATGGTCCCAACGACACTGTCAGGTTGGGGCCACTCCATCTGACGGCTGAGGAGACAATGCAAGTCATTTGCTCAAGGACACAGCAAGTCAGCACAGCTGGAGTTGGAACCCTCCTGCCAGCGGCACTTGTACCCAGTGCTCTTGTCACAGCAGCAGAGCCCTCTGAGGGAGGAGGGGTGACCTGAGGCTCCTGGATGCGGACAGATGGACACTCCCCCTCAGAGTGGACCTGCCTGGGAAAGAAGCTGGTATGGGGTGGGACCTCTCCCTTGTCCCCATCTGAACTCTTTCCTCCCCCTCACCCCCCCATGTGACATTCAAAACCAGGAGGATGGTGCTCCGGTCCCAGCAGTCTTGGTTAGAGTTGGCTTTAACCCATGCCCCCCCCCCCCGCCCCAGCGATCTAGAGACGCTCCCCACCAGCCCTCCATCCACACCTTCTCCAGCCTTGGGGGGCAGGGAGGGGACAGCGCTGCATCATTCCCCGTGGCACTCCTCTCTAAGGCCATTAACAGACGCCTCCCCATCGATCGCATCTGCTAAGTGCTGCTGATTCAGACGGGTGGGGGTGGGGTCCCCTAGGGGCAGAGGGGTAGGAGCCGGGCAGGGAGAGGGGAGTCCAGGAAGGAGGTGGGGAGAACTGGCAAAGCTCCCTACCACCCCCATTTTCCAGATGACGCGACTGAGGCCCAACCAGCTTTATAGGAGGCGGAGTCTCCCCAGGGTCCCTCTCAGGCGGTCCTAGGGGAGGGGGCTCTGGGAGCCACGAGGCCCCTCCCTGCCTCGCCATCTCCCGACAAGCTCAGAGGGGCGGGGAGAGAGAGCCAGAGGAGGAGGAGAACTCGGGCAGCTCTGCAGAGGGGGGCCGGAGCTCCGGTGTTTGGTACCCCAGCCCCTCCGCTGGTGCCGGTTGCTGCAGTGGGCACACAGGTGAGGTCGGCCCTGTGGGGAGTGGGAGGGGGCCACCGCCAGCGCTGCCCTTGCCCTTCCCTGGTCCAGCTCCCACGCCCTAGCCCATCCTGGGACAGTCCCCTGGACCTTGTCCTTGCAGAGCCGCCTTCCAGGGACCCAGCCCCCTCCCCTGTCTGCTGCCTTCTCTCCCAGGCCTGGCTGTGGCTGCTTCTCCTCCTCCTGCAGCCGCTGCTGCTGCTACTGCTGCCGCCCAACGCACACCACCAGCCCCTCGGGATGTGGTTTCCCCAGACCAGCCCCCAGGAGTGGGACACAGCCTGATCTTGGCTTCCCTGGCCGGCCTCCTGCCAGGCCCAGCAGCCCCCCTTCCTGGAGACACACCCAACTCCCTCTCAACATCCCACTCCGGTTCCCAGCCCGTTTTGAGGGGAACCCTCTTTTTCTCTTAAGTCTTTTGCAAGCCTTTGGGTGTGTGTCCAACTTCCTTCCAGTGGAGCGCAGCCCCTTGGGGTTCCCCGGGCCCCTTCCCTGTCCCTGGAACTCCTGAGAGTGGAGCAGTCTTTCCCAGGCCCCCAAGACACCCCTCAGCCACTGAAAAATAACCTCACCCTTGCTCTGCCCCGTTAGACACCCCACTCCCTGCTCCAGCCCCACCTCTCCTTCCTTCCCCAAACTCCTGTAGAATGTAGACACCCCCCCCCCCAGGCTATTCTTGGCAGCTCTAGGCACTCCCAGGACACCTCTCAGCCTCTTTACAACCTCCTGGCTCTAGACATCCCGTAGGTGGTGCACCAACCCCTTTCCTAGATCCAAGAAAGGATTCCAACCCCTTTCTCTTTTCCCAGAAGTCTTCAGGGTGTGGACCCCCCTCCTCACCTGTCTCACCACCACCCACCCCCCCTAGCCTAGAACTCCCCTCCAGACACCGATCTCAGCCTCTTCAAACCCTTCTGGTCCCATTTCTACCCCCCAGAATGCCCCGACCCCCTGTCCAACGCAGCTAAATAGATCTAGTCCCTTCTTCCGTCAGGACTCCCGAGTGTGGACAGCTCCCGTGTTTCTTGCCCCCACTAGATACCCTCGGATCTCTCAGGCACACGCTGACCCCTCTAGAATCATCTGTCCCTAAACGCTCCCTCGGATCCTTCTCTGTCCCTCCAGACGCCCTTTCTCTGCTCCTTCCCATGTCCCCTAGCCCCTTCTCAGTCCCTCGAGCCATCTGTCTGGTCCCTCTCAGGCCCTCTAAATGCCCTCCAGGCCCCTGCCCCTGTGTCTAGTTCCTCCTCCACTTTCCTCTCGGCGTCTCTAGACATCCCCAGTTTCCTGGTGTGAGTGGCCCAGGGCCCCTCCGAGCCCCCACCATCCTGGAGACAGCCACCTTCTCCTAAAGGCCAGCCCTCCCCCATCCCCCCCAAGTCTCCGAGGGCCTGGGGCGCGGCAGGATGGCCGCAGGCGTGGCCACGTGGCTGCCCTTCGCGCGGGCGGCTGCCGTGGGCTGGCTGCCCCTGGCCCAGCAGCCCCTGCCCCCGGCGCCGGGGGTGAAGGCCTCCCGGGGGGACGAGGTTCTGGTGGTGAACGTGAGCGGACGGCGCTTCGAGACGTGGAAGAACACGCTGGACCGGTACCCGGACACCCTGCTGGGCAGCTCGGAGAAGGAGTTCTTCTACGATGCCGACTCGGGCGAGTACTTCTTCGATCGCGACCCCGACATGTTCCGCCACGTGCTCAACTTCTACCGCACCGGCCGCCTGCACTGCCCGCGCCAGGAGTGCATCCAGGCCTTCGACGAGGAGCTGGCCTTCTACGGCCTGGTGCCCGAGCTGGTGGGCGACTGCTGCCTGGAGGAGTACCGCGATCGCAAGAAGGAGAACGCCGAGCGCCTGGCGGAGGACGAGGAGGCCGAGCAGGCCGCCGAGGGGCCGGCCCTGCGGGCGGGCAGCTCCCTGCGCCAGCGGCTCTGGCGGGCCTTCGAGAACCCGCACACCAGCACGGCGGCCCTGGTGTTCTACTACGTGACGGGCTTCTTCATCGCCGTGTCGGTGATCGCCAACGTGGTGGAGACCATCCCGTGCCGCAGCCTGGCGCGACGGCCCCCCGGGGAGCAGCCGTGCGGGGACCGCTTCCCCACGGCCTTCTTCTGCATGGACACGGCCTGCGTGCTCATCTTCACCGGGGAGTACCTGCTGCGGCTCTTCGCCGCCCCCAGCCGCTGCCGCTTCCTGCGCAGCGTCATGAGCCTCATCGACGTGGTGGCCATCTTGCCCTACTACATCGGCCTCTTCGTGCCCAAGAACGAGGACGTGTCCGGCGCCTTCGTCACCCTCCGCGTGTTCCGCGTCTTCCGCATCTTCAAGTTCTCGAGGCACTCGCAGGGCCTGCGGATTCTGGGCTACACGCTCAAGAGCTGCGCCTCCGAGCTGGGCTTCCTCCTCTTCTCCCTCACCATGGCCATCATCATCTTCGCCACCGTCATGTTCTACGCCGAGAAGGGCACAAAGAAGACCAACTTCACTAGCATCCCCGCGGCCTTCTGGTATACCATTGTCACCATGACCACGCTGGGGTGAGTGCAGACCGGAGCTGGGAGCCGCCCCGTCCATTACACTCACCTTTTCTGTAACAGGAGGTGAGGGGCAGGAGCTGTTTGGGCTTCAGTTGTCGCATCTGTAAAAACGGAGGGAGTTGGACGGATCTCCACATCCCACCCAGCTTTGACAATGACTTGGGTTCAAGGATTGTCTTAGCTGTCCCCTTCCTGTTGGCCTTATCTTCTCTGAGCTTGTTTCCCCTCTGTGACATGAGAAGATGATCCCTTTTGAGGGGCTTTAGTGGCATCGTGGTTGTGAAAGTTTCTGGTACAGGATCAATAGGTATGGTTTTGTATCACCCCCTTTTCCATCTTTTTTTTAATTAAAAATATATATTATTGATTTCAGAGAGGAAGAGGGAGAGAAACAGAAACATCAATGATGAGAGAGAATCATCGATCAATCGGCTGCCTCCTGCATGCCCCCCACTGGGGAGATCAAGCCTGCAACCCAGGTCTGTGGAATCGAACCTGGGACCCTTCAGTCTGCAGGCTGACACTCTCTCCACTGAGCCAAACGGGCCAGGGCCCCCTTTTCCATTTTGAGGACCCCCAACTCCCAACCCTCTACAAGCACAGTGTGGGGCACTACCTCTGTGGCTCTCCAGAATAAGACACTTTCAGTAGCATCTTTTTTCCTGACAATCCTTGAAAGAAAATAGTTGGGATAAAAACATCAAACGGAAGCACCAAACTGATGTTGTTCTTGAGGACACTGCCTAGGGCACAGACTGAGTCTGTGCTAATTTCTGTCACCGGGTTTAGGCACACTCAGTATCTGTTGAAGGGATGGATTGAGCTTGCTCAGGGATTTACTAGAGGCATAGAAAAGTTGATTCGAGGTTTCTAAAGTTTAGACATTAATTCTGGGTTGGAGGTTCAGGATTAGGTCAACAAATACTGAGCCTTGAAAATAGATTGGAACTGAGTATTTTGATGCCTTTTACCCTATTTAGTCTTTTGGGTTTTTTGTTGTTGTTGTTATTTTTTACCCTATTTAGTCTTCACAACAACTGTGGGTGGGTGGGCAGCTGCCCATGTCTCCTTGTTGAGGTTACAGTCTGAGTTGACACATCACAGCGCCAGACATGCCCAAGTTGCAGAGACTTGTAAATAAGTCAAAATAAACAAATGAGTCAAAATAAAGACATAAGGCAGAGCCACGAGGGGTGGGGCACAGCTCAAGCAAAGGCTGAGAGGCTTAAGACTGCAGAGGCTGCGCTTTTGTGGAGGGAGTGTGATTGGGCCTGTGGTCAGGACAAAGGATGCTGTGTGGTCTTGAGCAAGTCAGCTGTGGAACCTCCTTGACTTTGGTTTGAGACAAGGTGGTAAGGTTGGCTCTGGTCCATCTCCATGGGTAGGGGATGGCATGGAGAAACACGTGGGGACAGTTTTGGGGTTTCCCTGGGGGGACAGGAAGGGGTCCTACCTAGAGAAGGTAAGACAGATTTAAGCAGGGATTGGGAGCCCTTCAGCTGGCCGGTAGTGGTGGAACTCTCTCTCTCCATGAGGCCACGTTTACTGCCTGTAACTTCCTCTCTCTGCCCCATGCTGGATATTAATAGATTTCCAGCTGAGTCAGATGCCTGCACAGCTCGCATGGGGGCAGCAGATGGTAGGGGCTGAGGGCCCAGTCTCATTTGACCCCCACTGGTGACCAGAAATGTCATCCCTCACATTGTGCAGAGTGAGAAACTGAGGCTCACAGAGTTTTGAGTGCCTGGCCAGGGTCACAGAATGAGTTGGATTGAATGGGCTGCAGTGGGGGACTGAGGGGTGGGCGGGCACTTTTCTTGACCTTTCCTTACCTTCTCTGGCCCCAGATACGGAGACATGGTGCCCAGCACCATTGCTGGCAAGATTTTCGGATCCATCTGCTCACTCAGTGGTGTCCTGGTCATCGCTCTGCCTGTGCCAGTCATTGTTTCTAACTTCAGCCGCATCTACCACCAGAACCAGCGTGCTGACAAGCGCCGAGCACAGCAGGTCGATGCCCCTCCCCTCTCCTATTCCCCCCACCCCAAGCCAGTCCATCACCTCTTGTGTTTACCCACCTGACTCTTTCTCTCCTCTCTGTAGAAGGTGCGCTTAGCAAGGATCCGGTTGGCAAAGAGTGGGACCACCAACGCCTTCCTGCAGTACAAGCAGAACAGGGGCCTTGAGGTGGGTAGGTCCCAGATTGGGGCTGGCCATGAGCGGTGATGGGAGGAGGAAGGTGCTGACCTCACGTGTCTGCTCCATCCGCTCCAGGACAGCGGCAGCGGGGAGGACCAGGCCCTGTGTGTCAGGAACCGGTCTGCTTTTGAGAAACAACACCACCACTTGCTGCACTGTCTCGAGAAGACAACGGTGAGGCCTAAGGGAGAAGCGGCATGGCAGAGTGAAGGGGATCTCTCTGCCACCACGCCAGCTCCCCCCTGTGGACTTGGCGGCTCACTACTAATTGTGGAAATCACGCAGGGCTTCCTAGAAGAGGCCTGATAGAGCTGAGCCTTGAAGGGTGGGCAAGGGAAGGAAAGAGGGAGCAACTTCCAGATAGGAAGGCAGGGAGTAAGCAAAGGCCCGGTGGTGGCGGCAGCTCTCACGTGGCTCTTTGTGACCGTGCCTCCCTTCTTCCCCCAGTGCCACGAGTTCACAGATGAGCTGACCTTCAATGAGGCCCTGGGTGCTGTCTCGCTGGGTGGCCGCACCAGCCGCAGCACCTCTGTGTCCTCCCAGCCTGTGGGGCCTGGCAGCCTGCTATCCTCTTGCTGCCCCCGCAGGGCCAAGCGCCGTGCCTTGCGCCTTGCCAACTCCACTGCCTCGGTCAGCCGTGCCAGCATGCAGGAGCTGGACATGCTGCGGAGGAGCCCCGTCCCTCAGAGGTAAGAAACCCCCGGCCCCTGGCCATGCCTGAGGAAGCTCAGAGCTTAGACCAGAGGGTCTGAGATTTCATGACTTCAGGCCTAGCAAGTCAAGCTCAAACCCAAACTCCTCCATGCCGGGAGCTTGGGCTTGTCTTGTCTGGAACTCCTGGTTCTTCATTCATTCTCTTGTCGTTTATTGAGCACCTACTATATGCCAGGCAGAGCTCTAGGCACTTTGGAGTTCACTTCGGGCAGAAATCCCCGACCTTCTGGAACTTATATCCTAGTGGGATGTGACCGTTAATAAACAAATACACAGATGATGCAGTGTGTTAAGTGCCAAGGAGAAAAATAAATCAGGGATTTATTTCAGGGGGACAGAGAGAGTAGAACAGGGTATGACGTAGTTTTAACTGTGTGGTTAGGGAAAGCTTTGCTGAGGTGATATCTGAGCCAAGACCTGAAGGAGGTGAAGGGGTGAGTCATGTGATATCTAGAGGAAGAACTTTTCAGGCAGAGGACACAAACCCCGAGGCAGGACTGGGTCTGTGCGTCCCTAATAAGGAACCAGAAAGCTACGTGAGGAGAGTGGAGTGAGGGAGGGAAGAGAGTGGTGGGAGATAACATCAGAAAGGAACAGGGACAAGATCACGTAGCTCTTTTACTGTACACTATTGTGAGGACTTAGGATTATAAGGAGTCTATCAGAATAGATATTTTGTGTCTGTGCGCCCATTGTGTTCCTATTAGTAATTAGTTCCTAAGTACTATTCTGAGCCCTCTGTATCATTTATTATCTCAATTAACCTTTACAAGAACCCTGTGAGGTAGGAATACAGCAGGTTCTTGAATGACATCATTTTGTTCAATATCGTTTTATTATTATTTTTTTTGTTCCTTATAAATTACCATTTACATTCAGTATTCTTTGTATTAGTTTTAGGTATACAGCATAGTGGTTAGACCATCATACTTTATAAAGTGTTCCCACCAATATTTCCAGTACCCACCTGGCCCCATACATGGTTATTAGAATATTATTGACTGTATTCCCTATGCTGTACATTCATCCCCATGACTATTTTGTAACTTCCAATCTGTACTTCTCAATCCCTTCATCTCTTTCACCCAGTACCCCCTTCCCTCGGGCAACCACCAGTCTGTTCTCTGTATCTCTGAGTCCGTTTCAGTTTTGTTTGTTCACCTATGTTATTCTTCAGATTCCACATAGAAGTGAAATCATATGGTATTTGTCTTTTTCGTTGTTGTTATTAATACTCACCTGAGGATATTTTTCCATTGATTTTTAGAGAGTGGAAGGGAGGGGGGAGACAGAGAGAGACATCGATTAGTTGCCTCTCCCATGTGCCCAGCCAGGGCCAGGGATAGAGCCTGCAACCTAGGTATGTGCCCTTGACCAGAATCAAATCCTGGACCCTTCAGTCCATGGGCTGACTATCCACTGAGCAAAACCGGCTAGGGCTGGTATGTCTTTCTCTGTCTGACTTATTTTACTTAGCATAATGCCCTCTAGGTCAGTGGTTCTCAACCATTTTAATGCCGACGACCCTATGATACAGTTCCTCATGTTGTGGTGATCCCCAATCATAAAATTATTTTCGTTGCTAGTTCATAACTGTAATTTTGCTACTGTTATGAATCGGGACCCACAGGTTGAGAACTGCTAGCAGGGTCGCCTAAGACCATTGGAAAACATAGATATTTTCATTACAATTCATAACTAGCATTAGAAAGGTTGAGAACCACTGCTCTAGGTCCATCCATGCTGTCAGATGGTAAGATTCCATCCTTTTTTGTGACTGAGTAATATTCCCAATACCATTTTGTTATAACATTGGTGAAATGACTAGAAACTTAACCCTTGTTTTTATTAATTAGCCTGTGATAAAATTTGGGTGTACATCATTTCACTTCAAGTCACAGAACTCATTAACGATGTTAAGTTTGGACTTACTGTATGATTATTCTCATGTTTCACATGAGAGAAAAGAGAGGTTTAGAGTAGTAAAATTGGGATCGGGATTCGAACCGAGGACTGCCTACCTTCAGAGCCCTCACAGTGATTGGGGGGTGCAGGGGAACCCTTTAGCACAGTGCCAGGGATCCAGTAGATGCTCAATAAATGTCCTGATTGCTGTAGCCAGTATTAAGATGACTTTTTAAGAACCTTCTATCTTCCCACCCTTATCCACAGCCGCTCAAGCCTCAATGCCAAGCTCCATGACAACCTTGACCTGAACTGCGACAGCCGGGACTTTGTGGCTGCCATCATCAGTATCCCTACCCCTCCTGCCAACACCCCAGATGAGAGCCGACCTTCCTCCCCGGGTGGTGGGGGCGGGGCCAGCAGCACCCTCAGGAACTCTAGCCTGGGTACCCCTTGCCTCCTCCCTGAGACTGTGAAGATCTCTTCCCTGTGAGGGTTGGGCCCAACCATCCAGAGGGCCCTCTTGATTCTAGGGGACTCCTTTCCAAAGCCATATTTTTGGGGAGACAGATAGGGGCAGGCCTGGGGAACCCCTTCTGCCCCTCTCCCCCATTGAGAACTATGCAACGGAGTTTCCTGGAATGGCCTACGTGGTGGGGATGTAGCCAGAAAATGGGACACCCCCCCCACCCCAGACAGATTTCCTGGTGGTAGCTGAATGGCTAGGCTTCCTCAGGTCCCAGCACACTGGGACCAGACCCTCCCCCAGAGCTGGCCTCCTGCATGCTCCTCCCCTTGGGCCCTCAGGCTCCCACCTGACATCTGAGCTCTAGCCTGAGAAGACATGACACTTCCTCTTCTCTCTATCAGGGGGGTGTGGAGGTTTGGGGATTCCGGGAAGAGAGGTCCCCACCCTCCACCAGGCCCAACAACACCTAAATTCCAAAGCTTGGAATGCAACCACAAAGCTTCAAGGGCTGTGGCCTCAGCAGTGACTTTCCACCCCCAGGCCTAGCCTTAGGGGTCAGGCTGCCTCTCCCAACACACTCAGATAGCACAAACACTACCCCCTCCTCTGGCTGCTGGGAATGGGTCGTGGCAACCTCCATCCTCCTCCGCTGGGCCCCCAGCAAACTCTAGCAATAGCAGCTGCTGCTGTGACATTATGCAAAGCCTCTGCCCAGTTTGCTGCATTTACATCTGCCCTAATCAGAGGGGCCACCTCTAATACTCCTCCTCCTCTCCCCTCCGGTCCGCTTCTTTCCTGGGTTGGGCCGGAGTCTGGACCGGCTGAGATAAGCACCTGGCAACCAACCAGGGTTGGGCTGGGTTTGGAGATCAGGAGCTGATGCCTCGTCCTTGGGCAGGAATCCAGAAGCGCCCGGAGCTGAGGCCGGGGTTGTTCTTGAACCCTGGGAGTTGGAGGCAGAAGGGACTTCTCTGCTCCTCCCCACAATACCTTTTCGCGTATTCCTCTCTCTTCTCCCTCTTGGGTCACCTTCCGGAACCCTGTTGTTTGCTCTCAGGCTGATTATCTGGCATTATCTCAGGTTCCCTGTCCCCAGCGCTGTCCCCATGGAGCTGGTGGCTGACAAAGATGTAGTTTTCCTCCGTCAATAAAACCTGAGAGGAGAGATGAGGATGAACACCTCCTGGCTCCGTGGCTTTGGGGCTGGAGAGGGCTGGGGAGATCAAAGTCCTCTGATTTAAATTCCTTCCCACCAGGAGAAGGGCCGGTGTGGGTGAAGGTATGGGAGGTAGATGGTTGGTGACGGGTTCTGGAAGATGGGGATTAGGAGAAATGAAAAAGCGGGGCTTGAAGAGTTGACTCGCCAGCCAGCGAGGCAGACGAGGAGGTCCTGAGACACGCGGACATCATCTGCACCAGCTTCCTCACTCACAGATGGGGAAACTGAGACCCAGAGCAGCACATGCTTGGTTTGGGGGAGACTTAAACCCCGGTTTCCTGACAGAAAGTGGCTCTGAATTGAACCCTGATGAAAAGCATCGCTCAGTGTAGCAATCCCCCTTCCTTGTGGATGGCCCTTCATTCTCTCCTCTGAGCTAGGCTAGCGTGTGACTGAGCTCTGTGGAGTACTGAGAAGACAGACCTTGGATTCAGGTCAACCTGAATTCCAATCCCTAGGAAAGAGAACCACTTACCTTTTCTTACCCCAGGCTGCTAATCTGTGAAATAGAGATAATCCTTTCTTCTGTTCACCAAATATTTATTCACTGGATATCATCTTCTAGCCCTACGGGTACGGAGATGGGCAAAGTAGACTCATTTCCATTCTACAGAGGTGAACACGGAAGGCAACTGAGCAATTACAGTATAGTGCAGGAGAACCAAGATCGATGGATTACAGAAGCATGTGGAGAATCTAACCGGGCTGGCACAGGAAGAACGAGGGCAGTTAGCCAGGTGAGAGACAAAAGGGTAAAGATGTTTCGGGCAAAGGAAACAGCGTGTGCAAAGGCCTGGAGGTTAAAGAGCGAGCTTGGGGGTCTTTGGGGAACTCAAATTAGTTGAGTAGAGCTGGGAAAGAGAGTATTAGGCAACGATGAGGGTGAGAATATAGAGGTGAGCCAGATCACAAAAGGCCTTTGACGCTAGGATACAGACTTTGGAATTCATCCTAAGGATAATGGGGACCTCTAAAGGCTTACCAACAGAAAGTCATCATGCAGTTCGTGCTTCAGAATGATCATTCTGGTTGTGGAGAGTGGGTTCCAGAGAAACACTCCTGGAGGGAGAAAGAGCAGTGAGGAGGAGGCTTTTGGTCAACACAACAGGCCCAGTAAACGTGAGTCCTCTCCCAGGAAGTGGTGCCCTGGCCGGTAGTGGCAGTAAGAGTTGGACAGGCAGTTTTCGAGAGGTAGAATTGGCAGGGCTTGGGATTGACCGGCATCTGGGAGTTGGGGAAGAGGCAAGGCTGACTCCTAGGTTTCTGGTTTGGGCAAAGGCTGGGGTGCCATGCACTGTCAAAGGTAACATCCAAGCTGTTAGCACCTAGTTCCAGGCACACAGTAAGTGCTTGGTGATGACTAGCTACCCTTGTGTAAGTTCCGTTTTAGATGTGTGGTGCTAGTCAAATATCCAGTAGGGAGTGGGATATATGGGTTGAGTGACATGGTCATGAAAAGACTCAATGTGATAATGTACATAGGCGCAGTGGCTCTGAACACAATAGATCCAATAAACTTGAATCCTCTCCCATTAAGTCTCATGAAAAAAAACCCACAATAGTACATCTATTACTGACACCCTTCAGGGAAGACTTCAACTAGGGTTGGCATCTGAAGGAAGTTTACATGGCACTCTGAAGAGCTTTTTGATGGTCTCTCTTTCAATCTATTGTATGACTTGGCCCCTAAGACACAGTGAGCCCCCACCTCTCACAGCAGCTTCTTGGTTTATGAGCTCAATGGAGCCCCACAACTCCCTGAGGTAGTCTGGGCAGGCATTATCATTCCCATTTTACAGACGGGTAAGCTCAAATTTGAGACACAGTGACTTGCTCAGGGTCCTACAGTTGATAATGGGCCATCCATGTCTGGAACTGAGGTCTTCCTGACTCCAAAGCCTGGGATCCTTGCCTGCGCACCATCATGCTAATTTATTGAGCACTTACTAAGTGCCAGGAACACTATCAGACCCTTTTGTGAGTCTGGCCCTTAAAGTAGACGTTGAGTTTGAGTGGACGTTAAATGACTGGCCAGGGATCACACAGACAAGAGAAGGGCTAGATTAGCTTGTAACTCTCCGGCTACTCAGCGGAGATTTTCCTAACCCCAGCGTGAGAGACGCCGGTAGACAGAGATAGATCCATCCAGTGTAGCTCAAACCAGGTAAACACAGTTTCCGAAACAAGTAAATAAAAGGCGGCGATGCGGCGCCTGCGCACCAGCTGCAGGGGCGGGGAGGTCAACGCGGGGGCGAACGTGAGGTAGTGCCAAAGGGGGCGCGTCCGCTTCCCAAACACCCACAGTCCCCACGGTGCGCGGCCGCCCCCTGGTTGGCTCGTCGGCTCGAGTGACAGCGCCTCTCAAGCAATCACCGAAGTCCTCGGCCTTTTACCGCGCGAAGCCCCGCCCGCCGGTCCGGGGGCGTGGCTTTACCGGTGGGCGGGACCGGAACTGACGCTACGCGGGACGGCTACGCTCCGGGAGTGTTGATATTTTCCTGTCAGTCCCACTGACAGCGGCCAAGTTGGAAGCCCGGAAGGGAGGCGCTTTTTAAAACTCGTGCACGGGGCCAGGTCAAGCCGTCCTGCCCGTCACCGCACCGCCGCCCGCCAGCCAGAGTCTCAGGGAAAGAAGTCAAGAGCGGGACGGCGCGGCCAGAAGAAAGGCCGAGAACCGGGGCGCCGACTTAGAGTGAAATCCGAGCCGGAGGGCACGGGAGGGCGATCGCTCACCTCTGATTGGCCCTGGGGCGTCAGCGAGGACCCACGCAGCCACTTCGATAGGTCGGTGCCCGCGATTGTTGTGGCGGCGGCGAGGATTTTGCCCACGTACTTCCGAGCCGGAGGCGGGGCCGTGCCGCGGCGCGCTTGCGCGGCGCCCCTGGACCCCACCCGGTAGTTCAAGAACCTGCGAGGGGGCGGGGCGAAGAGGTGCTTGTTTTGGTTGAGTTTCCCTTGACCGGGAAGGCCGGAAAGAGCGTAACAATCAACTTGCCGAACTCCGAGAGTGGGCGACGACACTCGCCGCGCTGCCTGCACCTTCGACTCCACATCCGGGCTCTTCCCGTCGCGTGACCTGCGCGTCGCCTCCGGCTCTCGAACCCGGTGCCTCGATCCTCTTTATCCAGGCCCGCCGATCCCGTGGTGCTCCGCGCACCACTTTAGCCCCTCATCCGGGTTCTGTCCCGGCGTGCCGCGCGCCGGGTTTGCTGGGGGGTACTCGGCGGGGCCGCCATGACTATTCTCCCCAAAAAGAAGCCGCCGCCTCCCGACGCCGACCCCACCAACGAGTCGCCGCCGCCCGGGCCGCTGCCCCCCGCGCCGCGCCGCGGCGGGGGGGTGGGCGTGGGCGGTGGCGGCTCGGGCGTGGGCGGCAGCGACCGCGACCGTGAGTCGGGTGTCGTGGGGGCCCGGCAGCGGGCCTCGCCGCCGCCCCAGGGCCAGCTGCAGGGGCCGCCGGGCGCACTTCACCGCTGGGCGCTGGCCGTGCCGCCGGGCGCCGTGCCGGGTCCCCGGCCCCAGCAGGGCTCTCCGCCGCCGTGCGGGGGCCCGGGCGGTCCCGGCGGCGGTCCCGGCGACGCGCACGGTGCCGCGGCGGCAGGTGTAGGCGCGGCTGGCGTGGTGGTGGGCGTGGGCGGCTCGGTGGGCGTGGGCAACTGCTGCTCCGGGCCCGGCCACAGCAAGCGGCGGCGCCAGGCCCCCGGGGTCGGGCCGGTCGGCGGGGCCAGTCCGGAGCGCGAGGACGTCGGCGCAGGTTACAACAGCGAGGATGAGTACGAAGCGGCCGCAGCGCGCATCGAGGCCATGGACCCTGCCACTGTTGAGCAGGTATGGGCTGGACATGACAGGTGAGCGGGTGCGGTGGCTGGTGGCATCCCCGGGCTGAGTCGGGACCCAGGGCGCTCGCACTTCACCTCCCGGAGCCTGTCACTGCTTTCTCTGGTCGCAGGGGCAGGAGGCACCCTGTTTACCTGCCCGCTTTCCCCCAAGGACTTGAGGTTAGAGGCCCGAGGTAAGGCGAAGGGCTTCAACATGGTGTTCGTGGTCTCTTCTGGGCGCCGGGGCCTCATCTGGAGGGGCCTGGAGGTGGGAACTCCCCGGAGACACGAGCAGAGTGAAATGCCTCCTGGGAGGGAGTCTCAGGACCCTCCAGGGACCTTGGTGTGTGTTCGGTGGCTTGAGATGTGTTTTTCTCTGAGACACGGCTAAGGGTGAGACCTCAGCGATGTTTGAGTGATCCCCAAGTACCCAAACCCTGTCAGGGCTGTGAGACACTTTGAATAGGTCTCTAGGACAACCCCTCCTTCCTTCTCGGGGGGACCCAGCACAGGACCCTCAGCAGTGGGGTCTGACACTTCCTCAGGGGTCTTAAGCCCGCCTGCAATGGGCCTGAGACACACATGGGCCTCCCCTTTAGGGAGAGGGATCCTCTGAGCTTGCCTCCAGGGCTATGACTTTTCTGGGGGAGAGAGGAACCCCTTCCCCTTGGGGACAAGAGCCAAAACCCATAGCCAGGGACCAGAAACTCGACTGGGGGACAGGAGACTCATCCTCTTCATTGACTGGGTCTGTGCTTCCTCCCGGTAGTCTGAGACCTGGGGCAAAGGACCCTGAATCTCTCTCCAGGAGCTCAAACTTCTTCTAAGGGATAGGCCTTGGGCCCTCTCCCCCAGCCCCACCATGCCTGGGGTTTTCTTCTAGAAAATGAGACACTGTTTTGGATACTGGAGCCTAAGATTCCCCCTGCTTAAGGAGTTAGGCTTTCAGAGACTGGGGGTGAGGCCTCTTCAGATATCACCCCTCAGAGATCCTAAGTGAACTCTTTAGGGGTCCTTTCTTCTCAGGGTCTGGTGTCTGAGTGTTTTTCTTGGGGGGCCTGAGACATCACCCCCCCCCCCATCTATGGGCTCCTTCCTCCCAGTTATGAAGGACTGAAACACATCTTTGGGATGTGATAGCTCCCTCCCCCCTGTAACAGAGACCTAAGTAACCCCCCCCCCCAAGTGTCAGGGATGCTAAGATTTCTGCCCTGGGAGCTCAATCCCGAGATCTAGGCAGCATGGAGTCCCCAGGATGGAGTCTGAGGCCTTCCCACAGACCTGCCTTCAGGGGCCTGAGACCCGCTGTGCCAAGGACACTTGAGCTTTCCCTCAAGGGCAAGAGGCCCTTAACTTATCCCAGTGCCTGCTGTGAGATCTGAGCTCAGGACTAGAACCTGCCACCAGAATTAATTCCCGAGACCCTTCCCTTGGGGCATAGATAGGTACAGAGCTCCTGGGGAAGGTGGTCCTGAGTCTTCCCTGCCCCTCCCCAAGAATTTGAACTTGCCCGCACGTACGTGAGACACCTCCCCCGCCTTAGGACCTGAGATCTGGGCCTACCTGATAGCATTGACTATTACCTCACAAACCTGAGTCATGGCAGCCCTTAGGGCCATGAGATTTCCTGTCTTGGGGACTTGAGCCTAAGACCACCCTCCACTTGGGAACTAAGTCCCTAGGACCGCCCTCTCCCCTTGTGGACATAGGTGTGGTGGGATTCTGGGGGGGAAGAACTGAGCCTCCTCCCAGGGGCCTCAGCTTCCCCTTAGGGACCAGAGCGCCTTCGCTTCAGGGAGTGGTCAGAGCCCTATCCGCCATGGGTGTGCATCCTCCCGCAGCCAGGCAGTCTCTTATCACCTTGGGTCCTCCCCTTGTGGCCTCAGGCTTCCCCCAGTGCTCGGAAATACCTAGGGCTCTTAGCTTCCGGCCGGGAAGGCCTCCTGACTTTCTCTCAGATGTCAGTGACTGGGGACAGGGGACTGAGGCCTCCCCTCCAGGACTGGCAGAGATTCCGAGATTCAGCCTGACCCAGCTCTGCTTGTTTCTCATCTCCAGGATCAGGGAAACCTTCTGAGCTTCCTGAATTGCTTCCAACACGCTTCTTTCTTCCCAGAGATGGGAGAGAGGTCTGGGACATCCCCACCCAAGGAACTTCTTCACTCCTGTCCCTGTCCCTCTTGGCTCACATAAATCTTTCTGTGCTTCCCAGGGGCCCGGGCCTCGTGGGGTCCCCTTCCCACCCTTACTCCAAGCAAATGGAGTCATCTTTGCAGCCACTGAGTCAGGATCAAGAGTTGTTTCTTCTCTCCCTGCTTTGGAGTCCTATCTGTCTTTCCTCCTTCACAGGATAGGGAGAGATCCGTTCCTGGTCCCAAGAACAGAGGAAGAATGTCCCACGTTGCCATGGTGACTAGGATGACACCTCCTTACACCCCCTTTGCATCTCGCAGGCTGGGCGCTCCTCTGTTGCACTTGTCCCCACAAGAACTTGGGAATGGAGCTCTGTGGTTGCAGGATATCTTCCCTTCCCCACTGCAGAGGGGCGACTTCCCGGCCTCACTGCCTGGGGTAAAAGGAAGATGCTTCTCCCTCCGGCTGCCCCAGGCTTGGTCCTGAAATGTCATTGGGGCATTCGTAGCCTGGAGGCCAGTTAGAGCCCTCGGAAAGGGGGTTGTGGAGAGGGAGCTCAGGTGGTGAATCTGGTCCTGGTTTGGCTCCTCGGACTTCCTGTTTGTCCCGCTGCTGTGACTGTACCTCTGTCGCCTTCAGGCACCCCTTAGGCAACTTAGTGTCAGGGGTTTCCTTTCCCAGGCGTGGCCGCCTTCCTGAGAGTCTGCTGTGTGGAAAGAACGGCTTCGGAGCGTTCTGAGGACGGGGCCTGCACACCAGGTGGTGGGAGGCTGGGCCGGCAGGACAGGCAGGGAGGGCCTGGGGCTCATGCAGGCCCTGCTGGGCTCTGCGGGGTGAACCAGGATAGTCCTGCCTCTGTTCTCTGAGCCGCTCTCCCGTTGGCCAGGTAAGGAGCTGGGGGGTGTCATTTAGGGTTAGGATTTTAGAGAGCTCACCCCAAAGCCCTCTGGACCCGGAGGTGACAGAACACGGTGGGTTTCTCCCTGTGTTCCCTCCAACCATCCGAGGTTGGTGGGCAGGACAAGCAGCCTGTTTGGCGTGAGGCTCGGGGTTCGGTGTTTCGGTCACCTGTGCTGTGGTGAATGCACTCGGGGTGGCCTGTCGGGAGGGGGCCTGTTGGGTGAGGAGGAGGTAAGGCTGTGTGGGGGAAGAATTGGGCTTTTTGAACTGGGTAGGCCCAGGGTCTTCCGCATAGCTGCTTGGTAGCTTTGGGCAAATTCTCAGCTGCTGCTGCTGCTGCTTTTTTTTTTCTTTTCTTCTCAAAAGTCCACCCATGCCCAGTGATTGTGTGTGAATACCTGGCTGACTCACTGCAGACCTTGGCTGATGCTTCTCTTGCAGTTTCCCTGGGATCGCTTAGTTTCCTCCTAGGAGCCTTGGTACCTGCAGACTCCTCTCGTGGGGAGGCAGAGTGGGATAGCAGAAAGCGCTCCCTGTCTGGGTTCGAGTCCTGTATTTTTTTTTTTTTTTTTGGACTCCATGTTCTGAAGCTAGTGGTAATGTCTTCTTTAATTCCCTGTTTCCTACTCCCCTGACCCAGTGGTCGGCAAACTCAGTCAACAGAGCGGCAAAACCGCGGTTCACGAGCCGCAGTTTGCCGACCACTGCCCTAACCCACTGCGAAAGTTTTGAGTGGAGCCTCTTAGCTTTTGGTGGGGGTATGCTACGAAATTTCAGGCAATGTTCCACCTCCTTCTCACTGGCCTATAGGTTCTTGGGTCGTTGTTGTTGTTGTTACTTTTTACAGCTTTACTGAGACACAATTCACATACCATGCAATTCATGAATTGAAAGTGGTTGTTAGTCTACTCAGAGTTGTGCATCCATAAGTATGATCAGTCACGTTTAGGATAGTTTCATCACCTCAAAACGAAGCCCGTAGTCATCCTCATCATCTCCCAGTCCCCTCACCTGCTCCCAGCCCCTGGGCACCCACCATTCATCTGCTTTTTTTGTAAATATGTGCTCATTAATTTTTAGAGAGAGAGGAAGGGAGACAAACATCAATAACAAACATCTACATTGGCTGCCTCTCGCGCGCCCCCTGCTGGGGATTGAGCGCCAACCGGGCCGGGCCCTGACTGGGAAATTGACCCAGTGGACCTCCCCTCCGGGTGCATAGATTGATGCTCACTCACTCACCACCCTGGCCTGGCAACCAGTAATCTCCTTTTTGCCTGGATTGATTTGTCTCTTCGGGATGGTTCATAGAAATGGCATCATATCATGTGCTGTCCTTCGTGACTGCTCCTTTCACCCAGTATAGCTCATCCATGTTGTAGCACGGAGCAGTGCTTCATGTCTTTTTGTTGCATAATGACAGCATCTTCATTTTTTTAAATCCCTTCCCCTGTCCCCAGTGGCTGGCGTCAGGTTTTAGGCCTGGCTCTTCCCTATCGCCCTGCCCGGAGAGCTCGTGTTGGTCCTTAGAGAGCAGTGCATCTGTCGGTGTTGCTCGCCGGGTGGGTTGTTTGTGTTTTGCACACGGAGCTGAGCCAGTGTTCCTGGGCGGTTTTTTTTTGGGGGGGGGGGGGGGGGGCGAGAGGGGTATTCTTGGCCCCAGACTTGCCGGGGCAGAGCTGTGAAGCCCAGAATACTGAACCCCTCTTTGCCATGGGCTCTGGGAAGACATCTGTCCATAAGCTGTCATTGCTGCTAATGTCTTCTCCTGCTCCCTGTCCCCTTCAGTGACAGCTCAGTTATTTTATTATTTTTTAAATATATATTTTATTGATTTTTTTTTTTTACAGAGAGGAAGGGAGAGGGATAGAGAGTTAGAAACATCAATGAGAGAGAATCATCGATCAGCTGCCTCTTGCACACCCTCTACTGGGGATGTGCCCTTGACCGGAATCGAACCTGGGACCTTGTAGTCCGCAGGCCGACGCTCTATTCACTGAGCCAAACCGGTTTCGGCACAGCTCCTTTATTGATGAGTAGGGTCAGCAGCTTCCCAAGCTATAGGGGGAGTCCAGGCCCCTGCCGCTTTAATTCTAACCCTGCCCCGGGCAGGTGGGTGCCGGAGAGGTGGGTCCTGCTAGCTAGCTGATAGCCAGATGACATTGCCTCCCAGCTTACAGGAGTGCCACCAGGGGGTGTATTATTTTCCTGTGGCTGCTGTGCCAAATTACCACAAACTAGATGGTTTAAAACAACAGACACATTCTCTCGCAGTTCTGGAGGCCAGCAGTCCAAAGTCAGGTTCACTGGGCCAACATCAAGGTGCTGTCAAGGCTGCACTCCTTCCAGAGGCTTTAGAGGGGGGCCTGGTCCTTTTCCAGCTTCGGGGGGCTACTGACATTCCTTGGTTTGTGAGCATCACTCTGATCTCCACCTGTTTTCCCATCATCATCTCTCTGTGTGTGGTCTCCTCTCTGTCTGTGTCAGATCTTCCTCTGCTCTTCTAAGGCCATTTGTGGTTGCACCTAGGTCTTCACTTGTGAACTGGGTATACCTGGCAGCTGTGATCTGGGTTTACCCACAGTGATTTCTTACTGCTGGTAAGGTAATCTCTGCATCTCACGATCTTTAACTTAATTACACCTGTAAATACCCTTTTTCCTTATAAAGTGACATTTACAGGTTCCAGGGATCAGGGCCTGATATGTTTGGGCGGCTCTTAATTCAGCCTGCTACAGGGGTCTTCCTGTTTGCCTTCCAGGGAGGGGAGAGAAACGAATTAACTGCTCTCCTACTGGACAGAGTGCTGTCATATTTGAGTCTTCCTGGTATCCCTGTTATTGGGTGACTTGTTATCCCTTTTCACAGATTGGAAAACTGGCCCAGAGCAGGTCCTCACATGGCTAATAGTTGGAGCTGGATCGGAACTTGAGTCAGTTGGGTCCTACAGTCTTTTGCAACTTTTCTTGGGTCTTTGTGGCAGGAGGTTGCAGAGTCTTACACCTGGGACCCCCATTGTCAGAGGGCTTTGCCCAGCCCCTCTGTGGAGGCTCAGAGATGTGGATGGACTTGCCCACAGGCTCATTGGTGGGCTTGCAAGATTGAGGGTCTGGACTTGACTTCCTTGGGCCAGGACAGAAATGTGGTGTAAAGTTCTCTTTGGCTGGGTCAGCCCCCACCCCTGCTCCTCACCCCCACCAGCCCGTCCTTCCCAGCCCATTTTCCTAAGCAGCTTCCAAGTTGACATCTTTTTCTGGAGGCTCCTGTCCAGCTGGGATACGGAACAACTGTGCTACCAGCTCCTGGGACTGTATGAACTCTTTCTAGAACTCAGGACCAGGGTCTCTCTATTTTATCTCCCCACAGGGAGGGAGAGAAGAGGGTTTGAGCCAGGGCCCAGGATCTTGAGGCTGCTGGTGCCAAAGCCAGTGGGTGGTTAGTGGCTAGGCCTCCACATCCAGGCACAGATGCCACACTGGCTGCCTAGGACTAAAACCCTGCTTGTGCAAAGGGAATGCTCAGGCCTCCATATATATATATATATATATATTTTTTTTTTTAAGTAAATCTTTATTGTTCATATTATTACAAATGTTCCTCTTCCCCCCCCCACCCCCGCTCCATTGCTCCCCTCCACCAGGTTCCCACCCCACCCTCCGCTCCTTCCCCACCCCTCATTGTCCTCATCCATAGGTGCACAGTTTATGTTCAGTCTCTTCCCACACACCCCTCTCCCCCCTCCCCGAGAATCGTCAGTTCACTCCCCTTCCATACCCCTGATTCAATTATATTCAACAGTTATTAATTTCCTTGGTTTTTAGATTCACTTGTTGATAGTTACGTATTTGTTGTTCATAGTTTTATCTTTATTTACTTTCTCTTCCGAAAGAACCCCCTTCAGCGATTCATATAATTCTGGTTTGGTGATGATGAACTCCTTTAGCTTTTTTTTATTAGTGAAGCTCTTTATCTGGCCTTCGATTCTGCGTGATAGCTTTGCTGGGTAGATTATCTTTGGCTGTAGGTTCTTACTGTTCATCACCTTGAATATTTCTTGCCATTCCCATCTGGCCTGCATGGTTTCTGTTGAGAAATCAGCTGACAATCATATAGGTGCTCCTTTATAGGTAACTACCTGCTTTGCTGCTTTTAATATTCTCTCTTTGTCTTTTGCTCTTGGAATTTTAATTATGATGTGTCTTGGTGTGGTCTTCTTTGGATTCCTTTTGTTTGGAGTTCTGTGTGCTTCCTGGACTTGTAAGTCTAATTCTTTCACCAGGTGGGGGAAGTTTTCTGTCACTATTTGTTTCAGTATGTTTTCGATATCTTGCTCTCTCTCATCTTCTGGGACCCCCATAATTCTGATGTTGGTTCGCTTGAAGTTGTCCCAGAGGTTTCTTACCATATATATTTTTTAATATATTTTATTGATTTTTTTACAGAGAGTGAGAGGGATAAGAGAGCTAGAAACATCGATGAGAGAGAATCATCGGTCAGCTGCCTCTTGCACGCCCCCTACTGGCGATGTGCCCGCAACCAAGGTACATGCCCTTGACCAGAATCGAACCTGGGATCTTTCAGTCTTCAGGCCTACGCTCTATCCACTGAGCCAAACCGGTTTCGGCAGGCCTCCATATTTAGGGATAAACCAGGCTTTCCCCAGCATGGCCTGCTAAGTTTGTCTCCACGCTGTGGCTCACGAGGCCTCCCCTGTAGCTTCTGTACTAGGCCTTTTTGGTGCCCAAACCCCAGCTCTTTTCTGCCTTCATAAAATGAGGCTAATGCTTCATGCCACCTGAGCTGTGGTACAATTTTTTTTTAATATATTTTATTGATTTTACACAGAGAGGAATTGAGAGGGATAGAGAGTTAGAAACGTCAGTGAGAGAGAGACATTGACCAGCTGCCTCCTGCACACCCCCCACTGGGGATGTGCCCGCAACCAATGTACATGCCCTTGACCGGAATCGAACCCGGGACCCTTCAGTCCCCAGGCGGATGCTCTTCCACTGAGCCAAACCGGCTTCAGCCAATTTTTTTTTTAAGAACATTTTTTTAATATATATTTTTATTGACTTTTTTACAGAGAGGGATTGAGAGTTAGAAACATCGATGAAAGAGAATCATCAGTCAGCTGCCTCTTGCACACCCCCTACTGGGGATGTGCCTGCAACCAAGGTACATACCCTTGACCAGAATCGAACCCGGGACCTTTCAGTCCACAGGCTGACACTCTATCCATTGAACCAAACCGGTTTCGGCGAGCTGTGGTACAATTAAGAGGTCGCCTTTTGCATCTGGCACCTGGCATGAGGCAGGCATTTGGCTAATATGAGTTCATCTTTCTTCCCGGCCCTGCCCCGCTCACCTTCCTATCCCTCCCAGGACTTGAGCTCTGCTGAACTCATTGCTGGCCTGCGGCCTCCCTGGCGCTTGGTGGCAGAAGTGATTTCTGACCCAATTCACAAGCTTTGCTGGAGCTCTTGGTGTTCTAACCCTTTGCTCAGGTGGAACCTCCTCTCGGGTGCTAGCCTTAATGCCTGGCCACGTCCCTTCCTCCGTGTTCCCCAGCTCCCCTGTGCTCATCTCTCTCACAGCCCTCTCACACTTGCGTGTAGTCGCTGCCTATTTCCCCGCCCCTCGCTCAGTTTGCGAGCTGATGGAGGCCGGAGAGCAAGTCTGATTCATTTCTCTGGCCTCCTTGCCAGCCCAAGGTCTGACTTAGTAGCTGCCTGGTAACCCTTTGCTGGATAAATAAGCAGGAGGCCCTCTCTTCCCCTTTGATGTCCTCTCCCCCACCCGCACCCCGCACACTTAGGGCAGGAGGTTGCTGGGTGCCTTTCTTAGAACTTCTGTCCTATCCAGTCTCAGGCTACAGCCATAGTTGCAGCTGCACTGCTGGAGACCCCTAGCTGGGAGATGGTGACCCCGTCTGGCAGGGATGGGTTTGGGGGAGCTGGTTGGAGTGTGCTCGCCCACAGCCTCTGGGGCAGGAGGGGCACGCGGACTGCTGGAATGTTGTGCCCAAACAAGAGTGTGCGCTTCCCATGGAAGCCCATTAAGGGCTTCCCAGTGCCTGTGTCATCTCTGGAAAGCCAGCCAGCCATACCTTCCCAGGGTGTGGGCCCTGGTGGTGGGGCTGCTGGGTATTCCCCCCCCCATCCCCTCCTGTCCAGCCACTCACCGGGGACTTTCTGAGGGTCTCTCAGTTGTACATGTCTGTGCTAGGCTCCCTTCTTCTCTGACTGGTGGCCACCTCTCCAGTATATGGTACACTATTTACAAGGCCTTTTCTGGCTCTGAGGCTCCTTTGATCGTCTTGACAGCTCTTTCAGGTATATCCCACATCCCCCATTTGATATGAAACTGAGGCTTGGAGTGTTACGATAGCTCCCCAAAATCCTGCAGTGAGTGAGTGAGTGACAGAGCTGGGGTTGGAACCCAGAGCTTTGACATCTAAACCCTGTGCTTCCTATTTCGCAAGGAATTTCTCTCACCTGAGCTTGGGGGGAAAGGCCTGCAGAGAGGCGATCCCCTCTGGTTGGCAATTGCCTGGATCCTATAAATCTCCAGGCAGCGTGGCTTGGGATTTTTGGTCCCTAGTCCTGATGCTGCATCAGGCTGGCTTCTCCTGATGGCCAGCAGAGGGCGTGAGTGGCCTGGGAAAGATGTTGCTTTTGGTTTGTTTGGGTTTGAAGTGACACGTGGACATTCTACTTTTTTTTAAATAGACTTTATTTTTTTTAGAGCAGTTTTAGATTGACAGCAAAATTGAGCAGAAGGTACAGGGAGTTTCCCTATACTTCCTATCCCCACGCGAACATAGCCTCCTCTACTATCAACACGCCCTGTCAAAACGATACATTTATTACAATTGATGTACCTACATTGACACATCAGACTCACCCAAAGCCTGGCTCCTGGCAACCCTGGGCCATTTTTGTAAACAACTTCCAAGTGTTTTTTTGGGCCTCATCTTGGTTACATTCTAGGAGTTAGGACACCATCCTAGTACGCAGAGTAGCTTCGTTGCCTTAGTAATGCTCTGTATTCTGTCTACTCATCTCAGCATTATTTTAAAAAACAGCCTTCGTACAAGTTCACTTAATCTGAAACTTTGGGGCCAAACGTGCCTTGGAAATGGAGAAACTTTTCAGGATTTAGAGCACTCACCTGGTGTATGCTGTTCCCGTAACACCTCCAGGGGGGCCTGTGGCAGACAAACACCCGAATGTTTCAGTATTCATCTCCAAGGGGGTAACTGGGTTCTCATCAGCTCAGCTCAGGCAGTGATGCCAAATAAGTTAGGAAAAGTCTTTTGGCTTTCAAAGCTTTTTGAGTTAGGGAATTTTGGATGAGTGATTACATATCCCTTCTAAAGAAGGAGGTGAAGTCAAGTCACCTGCAATGGCAACACTTAGGGATAATATTTTGTTCCATAGCCTTCCCAACTTTGTATACATATGTGTTTGTGTAGCTATGCATATACATATATGCTAAATGCATTCACTCACAAGTAAAATCATACTTTGCATACATTTTGCCTTACACAAGATCTTGGCATTCCCGAGCTATATGTGGGATTCAAGATCTTAGCAATCATTCCCTTCTCAACATCTCTCCTCCCCTAGAGTGGCTAGAGGGTCCCCAGGTGAGAGTACTGGAGGTAGAGCCAGGTGTCCCCCCACCCAGCTCCCCATTCCTGCCAGCCCTGGGCCTCTGGCTGCCTGTGGGAAGGTCCAGCGTGGATTCCCAGCATGGTCAGCAGGAGGCAGAACGCAGCTGGGGCCTCTGCTCTCAAGGCAGCTGGGCTCCTCTGGGAGCAAGTCTTCGGCTCACACAAGGCCGGGCTCCTTAAAGGGTCTCCTCCTGCTCCACATGCATGGGATGGACAAACAGGGCTGAGAACTTGACCCTGCCAATCAGCTGGGCCCCTCAGGAGCCCGAGGGCAGCGCTCTGGGGAGGGGGTGCAGGCCTTTCCTGTTGCTGACCCCCACACCTCTTCCCTGCAGCAGGAACACTGGTTTGAAAAGGCCCTGCGAGACAAGAAGGGCTTCATCATCAAGCAAATGAAGGAGGACGGCGCCTGTCTCTTCCGGGCTGTAGGTGAGTCTCTGCCTCAGCCTTCAAGGGCCCAGGGCTGCCCCTGCGTGTCCCAGTTGTCAGGAGGAACCTGAGACAGGGTTGGGGACAGAGTTAACTGGTCTTTTATGGACTTCAGGCCACAGCCTCAAACGAATCTGGCCTCTAGTCCTTTGTCATCAGGCAGTGTGGCGGCATGAGAGGACTAATAGCAGCAATGACAGTGATAAGGAAAGTAACGTTAGGGACAGACTGCTCCATCAGGCACCACAGGAAGCCCTTGCAATTCTTCCCTAAGCTGGGTGAGTGTTGGGACCATTGCTTCCATTTGTCAGATGAGAAAAGCAGCTCAGAGATGGAGAGTGGCTTGCCCAGGGGCAGGTAGTACATGGTAGGTTAGTCTGAGGGCTAAAGGTTAGTCTGGGGGCTCTTAACTACAGCATACTACCCTCACTTTGGGATAATAGACCTTCTCTTTTTAACTTACACAAAAGTAGAGACAATAGTGAACCTTCATGTACCCATCATTCATCTCCCAATTAGTCATCAACACATGGCCAGCCCTGTTTCATCACTCTCCTGCCCACTCTTTATTACTATCCTGAAGTGAGTATTTTTTTTTTAACTCCTTAAAAAAATTTTTTTTAATTAATTGATTTTGAGAGAGAGAGAAACAGAGAGGGAGAGAGAGACACATTGATTCGTGGTTCCACTTGTACATTGGTTGGTTGATTCTTGTATGTGCCCTGACCAGGGATCAAACCTGAAACTTGGCATATCGGGATGATGCTCTAACCCAGTGGTTGGTAAACTCATTAGTCAGCAGAGCCAAATACCAACAGCACAACGATTGAAATTTCCTTTGAGAGCCACATTTTTTAAACGTAAACTTCCTCTAATGCCACTTCTTCAACATAGACTCGCCCAGGCCGTGGTATTTTATGGAAGAGCCACACTCAAAGGGCTAAAGAGCCGCAGTTTGCCGACCACGGCTCTAATCAATTGAGCTACCAGGCCAGAGCTGAAACAAGTATTTTTTGTTGTTGTTAATCTTCACCTGAGGATATTTTTTCCATTGCTTTTTCAGAGAGAGTGGAAGGGAAGGGGGAGAGAGAGAGAGAGAGAGAAAGAAAAACATGGATGTGAGAGAGACAAATCAACAGGTTGCCTCCCGCACACTCCCTGGATCGGGGACAAATCCACAATCCAGGTTACATGCCCCTGCCTGGAATCCAGCCTGTGACTCTTCGGTGAAAGGGTTGATGATCTAGCCACTGATAACACTGGCCAGGGTGAAACGAATATTTTTTTGTAATAAGTGTTTATTTATTTTAGAGAGAAAGAAAGGGAGAGAAAAGCATCAATGTGAGAGAGAAATATTGATCGGCTGCCTCCTGCACACCCCCTACTGGGAATCTCGCCGGCAACCTGGGCATGTGCCCTGATTGGGAATTGAACTGGTGACCTTCCAGGGCATGGGACAGTGCTCAAATAAGTCACCCACCAGCCAGGGCTGAAATGGGTATTTTTAAAGCAAAACCCCAACATTAGGTTATTTCATTCATAAATATTTCTGTATGTTTCTCCGACAGATAAAGTCCCAGTTTCTTCCTCTGTCTCTCTCCCCCTTTCTCCCTGTCTCTCTCTCTCTCAACATAATCAAAATGCCATTATCGAACCTAACAAAATTAATAGCTGCTTAATACCATTTACTCTCCACTCTAAACCCAACAAGCCGTCCTGAGGCCCTGTGCTAGCTTCCAGGGGAAGCTGGGAGTCTGATCCCATCCTCCTTTTGGGGTTCGTCCATCTGCCCTAAAAGGCGCTCTTGTTAGGAGTCTGAGCTGGGAGTCAGAAGCCCTCTCTCAGCACTATCCTCGTCCCATCTGTGAAGTAGGATTGACTCTGAAGGGCTCCTTCGATCCCTTCTGGGTGCCCCCCCCCCTTCCCCTGGGCCTACGGGTGGGCTGGGCTGACCCAGGCGCCACCCCAGGCTGTGCCACTGATTGTTCCCAGGACCTTGGGCAAGCAGCTTTTTTTTTAATCTTGAGCCTGTTACAACCTAGTGGCGGTTCAATGAGATTTCAGTAAATCCCTTTAGGGCCTGAGAGCATAGGAGCCCCTCGGGGAACTTAGCCCTGATAAAGCCTGGATGCTCCTCTCAGCAATGCCTGGAGCCACAGATGTTTGTTGAGCGGGTGAAAGAAAGACGTTTAGGTGGGGTCAGGGGTCGTCTCCCCCTTTCTCCCACACGGGAGGTTTGGGCAATGGCCTCTGCGTGGCTGGAAAATCCCAACCCCCCCCCCCTCCGGTTTATGCCTGTGTTCTCCCTGAGATGTTTCCCAGAGCAAGAGTTCAGGTTTAGAGTCATTGGACCAAAGAACGCACAGGCGGGGGTCTGTTCTGAGAACTCAGGCTGGTTGCCGGGTGAGCAGGGCTTCTGGTGGAGTGAGGGGCAGGGAACGCAGCTGGGCAGCTGGGTCTTGAACGGTCTTTGAGGCAGACCTTGGCGCTAGCGATAACCGGGCTTGTGCAGCAACCCATATGAAGAGCAATATTTGCACATGTGTCCATTTAGCTGTTTTCCCCACACATCCTCTGACCCTTCCCCCTGTTGGGGCCTTCCAGTAAGAGGCTGGCGCTGACAGGAAGCGCTGACCATGGCAGGTTGAAGGCCTTTTCTTATCAGCACTATGGCTATACATTTCCCCTGACTGAGCTGCCCTTGGCTTTTTTCCAGAAAAACCTCTGAAGCCCAGCGGTCGGGCCTCTGAAGTGCGCGGCCCCTGGGTCTCTGGGCCTCGTATGGAATTTTCCCCGGGGCAGAGTGCACACGACCAGTGCAGACCAGACCTGTGCGTGGGAAGGGGACTTTGCCCCCTGGCTTTCTGCTTCCAGCCGAGCTGGGACAGGGACAGGGACAGGGACAGGTGGCAATTGTCCTGGGCTCTGGCGAGAAGGCTGCAGGTTCTCACTTCCGGCCACACACTGAACAGTCGAAGGAGCACACAACTGAGGGTGGGAGTTGGCGGGGGGATTGCGGACCCAGGGGACGCCCTGTCACTCCTGGACCCTGACTCTGCTAGGCATTCAGCTGGATGCTGCAGCTTCATCTGTCAAGTTGGGATTCTTATATTCCCACGAGACAGCTGGGAAGGTTGAGGCTCAAGAAAGGGAAATGACACGCTCAGGTCATCAGTGGCAGCGCTGGCATGGGAACCCAGAGGTGCCAAAGGACACATTCTTTCCGCAGCCCTAGGAAAGCCCTAGCTTTTTAGTTTGGCTCTCAACAGGCTGGGTGACCTCAGCTGCAGTCCTTGACCTCTCTGGGCCTTCCTTACTCCAATGAGGAGCCCGTGGGCCTCTGCTGCTGGGAATTCTGAAGCAGGCAGCTTTCTGCCCTCTGTGCTGCCTCGGAGGTCTGGGCGTCCCCAGTGTGAACCACTACCCACTGCCTGTGCCCAGTTCTCTCCCACCGCCCCTCCTGGGGGCTTGTGAGCATCGGCGAAGGCGGGGTGGGATGAAGTGGGAGCCTGAGCTCCAGGGGTATCCTGTGGGCCATCCTGCCCCTGCTCTGCCCAGATAACCTCCTCCTGGAAATGTGAGTCTGCAGCTCTCCTCCTTCCCTCTGCGCATATGCTTTGACTCAGCAAAACCTCCGGCCCAGGCCTCTGTGGGCAAAGTGGAGGCCACAGAGTGTGTGTCTGCATGGGCCAGGGAGAAGCAGATGGGGTGGGGGAGGTGACAGCAGTGAGGCCCACAAACAGTAGCCAGGCCCCCTCTTCTGGGCCGTTTTGGGTTGGAACTTGGGCCCCTAGCATTGGAGGGACGGATCCCAGATCAGTGTAGACTATTTTATAGACGGGGAAGCTGGGACCTCAAGAGAAAGCCAGGGCCCTACTATCTAGGTCACACAGGCAGGTGTGAGGACATTGGTGTTTGAGGTTGGAGAACCAGGCCAGAGGGAGGTCTCCATGCCAGATTCCATTGGTCTTTGCCCTGCCTCCATCAATCTTTCCCTCGGGCCACGGGAGGCCTTGAGGAAAAGAGCAGGCATTCCAGAGACCAGGCTGTGGAGAGGCTAGGGCTCCGCTGTCCCCAGCGAGTCTGCCACCTCTGGGGCAGCTGCAGCCCCTGTCCAGGCGTGCACCACAGCTGCCTGACAGGCAGGTGGGCCCCCCCCCCCCGACTCTCCTCCTCAGTGGGACTGGGGTTGCCACTGGGCCAGGAGGGAAGTGGGAACAAACCAGGTCCCTGTCTCCCTGAGCTGCTGTGTGTACACATTTGTGTGGTTTGTTTTTAGATTTCCTGCAGACACCAAGCTTCCTTTTCTATTCTCAGCGGAACTTGCTGGGGCTCTCTTAGCAGGCGGCAGGCAGGCAGGCAGGAGCCTGGCAGGGAGGCACTGCTCAGGGGCCTCTGAAGCCGATGGCGGGGCCCTGTGCGGCCGCTCCTTTAGGTAGTCCCGGCTCTCCCGGCTTGCTCCTCCACGTAACCACCCGGCACACAGTGACTACATTTTAGGGAACCCGAGGAGGGTTAGAGACCTCCTGCAGCAGTGGAGGGAGGTTGTGGCAAGTCTGTTCCTGCTCCTGGCTCTTCTCCCCTCCCCCCAGCCCCTGGCAAAGGCCAGGAAGGAGGGGGCAGGGTCCTCCGTTTGCACAGCCTTGCATCTTGTCCAGCATCTTGGCTGCAGGGGCATCCGCTTGTGGACTAGGATGGTTCTCTGTAGTTGCAAGGGCTGTCGTGTGGGAATTGGGCCTCGGGAAACATCTCTGGCAGGACCTGCCGGCTATGTGTGCGCGCGTGGACATTTCTAGGCCGGTGACTGTGTGCTCAGAGAGAGGACGGAGGGGGAAGGGGGAGTGTCTGAGGAGGTGAGGTTCATGCTGACCTCTGTAGCCTTAGTGAGCGGTATAGCCCCTGATAGTTGTAATCTCTGCCCACTCCCAGGCCTTTCCAGCTGATTCCTGCTTGCACTGGTGGGGAAACTGAGGTAGACAGGATCAGGCCTGGCCCCTGAGTCAGGTGGCTGAGGTGATAGCGGGATTGGAGTGGTGGTACTGTCTTCTTGGCTATCAGTGCTTGAAGTCCATCCGTGAGAGCCTGGCCTCCTCTTCACCCTCCCAAACGTGTGCCCGTGGGCCAGCTGTGCCACATTCCGGACCTCAGTGTCGCCCCTGTGTACAGTCAGGTGTCTGGGGGTGAGGATAGAACGAGTTGGGATGTAAAAGGGCTTTGGGGGAACCAGTTCTAGTGCTGGATTGAGGGTGTCCAGTTCTGTCTGGGTCGGGGACGGAGGTGAGGCAGTGGGGAGCCCTCTTCCAGCTGGACTCCGGGAAGGGAGAGCAGGTGCGGACTGCCCGCAAGTGCAGCGTCAGCAGAGGGGGGTTTCGGTTTCTATCAAAACAAGTTCTCTGAATTCCCCTACCTCTGCAAGTCCATCGGCCCCTCTCCCACCTTGGCCCCCACAGGGAAGTCCAGCCCTAGCCTCTGCCACCTTCTGGGAGGAGGAGGGCTGTCAGGACGAAGGCGGGACTAGCAGAGTCAGGCAAGAGCCTCCTCAATGAGACTTCCTGTGTTCTTAGGCAGCTCTGGGCATCTTTCCCGCCTCGTATCGTCAGAAAGGTCCTTCCACTCTCCCTTCGTGTCCTTGGTCCCGAGGAGCGTATATTCTTCCTCAGTAATGATTCCTAAACTAGGGTGCATCTGCTAACCAGTGAGCTTGGTGACCTCCCTCCTGCAGCTGTCCTGAAACGCATGTATCATATCACCCGTCAATGCAACCTAGGGTCGAGGAGAAAAGGTTATATTTTGCATGTGATTGCTAAGCAGAGAAGGTCATCTTTGCCCACATTGAAGGGCCCTGTTACGTGAAGCCTGTACTATGGATTTGACATTAATCTGGTGACTAAAGGTTTGCGGCCCTTCGGCGTCATAAAGGTCAAGTGCCGGTCCTGCGTACACGTAGGACAGCCTAGACCCCAGGTTTGGGGCTTTCCTCTGGCTGAGGAAGTACAACAGAAACGAGGAAGGGCTGAAGTGGTTCCGGTGACATTCTAGCTGACTTGTGGGTAGCCAGCTACCTGAAGGCGTCATCACCTTCCTCATGACAAATGAAGCCCGTCTCTGGAACACCTCCTATGCCTCAGAGGTCTTGACAGCGCCCGTGAGAGGAAGAGGAGTACTCTCTCCACCTTCAGATGAGGCTACTGCAGCCCAGAGAGGTTAAGGGCCTTGTCCAGTACCACACAGCCGGGAGGCAGCAGAGCCCTCTGCCCACAAAGGGGTCAGTGGCAGGGAAATGCGGGGACCCTCAAGGGGTTCTTCCCCTTGAGGGTCCCGTCCCTGTCCCACAATCTCCCTCGTTTTCCTGTGTTTTCTTGCATCCGGCATGGAGCTCAGGTCCATGTGTCTATTAGGCCGGAAATGCCGACTGACCCTTCCCTAGAAACAGCTCAGCCATCTCCCCGAGCCTGGCAGGCCAGTCTCCGCTTAACCCCTTCCCTCCCATCTCAGTTCCTGTTTACTGCAGCTGCCCACAGCACTGCCTCCTCCGCACCCAGGCCCATCCTACAGAAATAGCTTGTCAAGCAGCTCTGGCAGGCAGGCAGCCACAGTGGGCTCTGTGGTCCTGGCTTCTAAGAAAGGCAGCAGCAGGGGGCCCCCAGCCGGTGCGCAGGACATGTGACTTGCTGGAAGTGCCACTGGGGGGGCGGGGCAGAGTGTAGCCACAGAACCCACATCCTTGTTTACATCAGTGATGGGGCTATCCCTTCCCGCCTTCACGCCCCATATCCCCCTCACCCTCAGGTCCCTGCACACCTCCAGGCCTGGGCCCCTGCATTCTATCTCAGAGCAGGCTTTCTCTCCTATCTCACAGAACCAGCAGGGGAGGGCAGCGAGGCGTTCTTCTGGCGCTTCTTCACCGAGGTAGCCTGGCTGTCATGGAAGGCTTCTGCCCCTGCCCCAGGGAGATCCCAGCAGAGCAGTGGTCCTCTGGGGAGACAAAGGGAAATTCCCTCTTCATCTTAGGGGATGAAATGTGGCCTCATCTTCAAGCCCACCTTAGTTTCCCGGGGAGAAGACTCGGCTCCCTGAGCTTGTTCCTGCCCTCAGCAGACTTCCCAGTTCCCTGAGCTGTATTGGGCCCTGGGCTGGGAAGAGACTTGAATGAGAATTGCCCTCAGTAGGAGCCCCGTGTGATCCGGCAGATGGCTTCTGTACACATATCTGGTAAACCTGGAGCTGGAGGTGTCCAGGAGAGTGGGGAGCTATTAAAGAACATATTGGTGTTGGGTAGGTAGCCAGTCCAGCAGTACGGATGGGGTGTCCTGAATGAGGGAAGGAATGTGAAGATTGGACTAAAACTCCATGGTGCCTGAGCCATTCGGAGCACAGGCTGCCAAAGTTAGGTGCATGTGTACCTTCTCTCTCTTACTAGACTGTGTGCTTCTGGTGGGCAGGGGCAGGCTGTTACTAAGCTCTGTCACCTTCATAGCCCCCGCCGTTAGGCCCTGGGGAAGGGGCCTCTGATTTACTGAGGGACTGCTCCGTCTTGAGCCCAGTGCTGGTCACGTTACACCCACTATCTCATTAATCTCACCAGAAGTCCTGCCAAGGAGCTATCCAGCTCGTTCCTGTTTTACACGTGAGGCAGGTGAGGCTCGGAACACTTGGGTCACTTGCCTCTGGTCATTTAGCACTAGTGCTTGGCAGAACTGGGCTTAGAGCCCAGCTGTTTTCCTTTTCCTCTTTCTTTTTTTTTTTTAAACCTACAAAGGCCGTGCTGACTCCAGGAAGTTAGGTACACTACTGAATTCTAGACTTGAATTGGCCGCACACTGACTTTCTGTGTGAACTTGGTCAAGCCACAAACTCCCTGAGCCTGCTTCCTCATGTGAAGAGTGAAGGTGGGGGTGTGGAGTGGATAGTGCTTCGAGCCACTTAGGGGACTGAAATGTTTGTTGACCAGTCTGAGCAGCCATCCAAGCCCTAGCCATCTGCATGAGAGGCCTGTGGTTGTGTCCCTCTCGCCTGTACTCTTGTTCAAAACTGTCCATGTTTGCCTTTTGTTCCATGATGCCGTCCAGCCCACAAGGCCAAGAACTCTCCGGGCCCTGGGGTCAGAAAGGAAGTTACCCCGGCCCCGAGCTCTTCACCCCAAGGATGTCCTGTGACCTAGAACTCTTCTCTGCTGCCAGTTCTAATCCCAGCTTCTCCTTCCTTCTGCCTCCACAGCTGACCAGGTGTACGGAGACCAGGACATGCATGAGGTTGTACGAAAGCACTGCATGGACTATCTGGTGAGACTTCGTGGAGACCTCGGGGTAGGGGCAGAGCGGGAGGATCTCCTCCCCACACTGAGCTCGACCCTCTGATCTGTTGTGCAGATGAAGAACGCGGACTACTTCTCCAACTATGTCACGGAGGACTTCACTACCTATATCAACCGGAAACGGAAAAACAACTGCCATGGCAACCACATTGAGATGCAGGCCATGGCGGAGATGTACAACCGGCCTGTGGAGGTGTATCAGTATAGCACAGGTACTTCTGTGGTGGGTAGGTGAGCGACTGATGGACCTGGTCTGAGCCTGCCCACCCCACCCTGCCACGCCACGCCACGCCACGCCCCCTGTGGATGCTACTTCCTTCTCTTTTCTGCAGAACCCATCAACACATTCCATGGGATCCACCAAAATGAGGACGAACCCATCCGTGTCAGCTACCACCGGAATATCCACTACAATTCAGTGGTGAATCCCAACAAGGCCACCATTGGCGTGGGGCTGGGCCTGCCGTCATTCAAGCCGGGGGTAAGTATGTCACCATGCCCAAGATGGCTGTTGGATTTCGAGGCCAGAAACCTTTGTTTGGGTCTCCGTTTTGCTCCTAGCCCACAAAAATGCCCTGTCCCCTCTCTGAGTGGCCTCTGAGTCTCACCTCTGTGAAATCAGGGAGTCACCCAAGGACATCTCTCAGGGCTCACTCTGTGGTCTGTCTGTCTGTCTGAGCTGCTCACCCATCTTTGTGTCTACGGAGGGTTGGCATTTTGGGATACGGAGTCATATTAGGAACCATGAGCTAGGGCTTGGTCTGGGTGTCTAAGTCCCCACATGGGTCCTCCTCTGAAACCCGGCAGTTATAGACATCTGTGCTTACGGAGACTTGGAGTTCAGGCCTGGTCCCAACGCTTCCTGGCTGTGGGACCGAGGGCAGATTCACAAGTCATTTGGGCTAGCAGCTTGGCTGATTCAGACAACGCCTAGCGCTGGGCCTGGTGCCTACGAGGTGCTCAGATGGTGGCAGTACACTCCCAGCACACACTGGCAGATTCTCATTCTCGTTCATAAATATTCGCCTGCTGGGGGTTTTGATATCTCCTATTCAGGTTTCACTTCCTACAAACAGAAAGTGCTCCTGCTTCATTTTAGGAACACACACCCTAACACCAACACACCCTCCAACATCAGGGGTTTTTTTGTTTTGGTTTTTAAATACACTTTTAATTTTAGAACACGCTTCGATTTTAGCAGAATTATTACGCTCAGAGAATTCCCATATACCCAACTATGATTAACATCTTATTAGCATAGTACATGTGTCACAGTTAAGGAGCCAATATTGATAGATTAACTAAAGGCCATACTTGATACAGAATACCTCAGTTTTTCCCTAATGATCTTATCTGTTCCAGGATCATATTACACTTAGTTGTCATGTCTCCTTTGGCTCCTTGACTGTGACAGTGTCTCTGGATTTCCGTGTTTTTGTTTTCGATCTGTTTACAGACTCTATCATTTCACCTTTTCTAGAATGTCATCTACTTGGAATTATACAGTATATAGTTTTTTCAATGTCTTGTTTCACATAACACTGCATTTAAGATTTTCTTATTTGATCGCTTTTTTTTTTCCCTTTTTACAAAAATATGAAGGCCTTAAGCTTACAGAAAAACCAAGGAAGATAGTTCGGAGTTCCCTGCACCCCTCCTCCCCACACACAGTTTTGCTACTAACCTATCATGACTGTGACTCCTTTGTTACAATATGTGAACCAGTATTGGCACATTATTAGCTAAAGTCATCATGTCTCTTCAGGCTCCTTTGTCTGTAAAGGTTTCTCACCCTTTCATGTTTTTGATGGCCTTGACAGTTTTGAGGAGTACTGGTCAGGTATACTGTAGGATGTCTGTCTTTTGGAATTTGTTGTTTTTCTCATGATTAGACTGGGGTTACAGGTTGCAGGAAGGAAGATCACAATAGTGAAGGGCCATTCTCATCACATCATATCAACAGTATGTACTGTGAACATGATTTGCGATTTGTTCTTGCCAGCAGTAGTGTTTGTTAGGTTTTCTCCACCATGAAATCACTCCTCCCTTCCCTTCACTCCCTTTTCTACTTTGCACTGTTTGGAAGGAACTCATTGTAGGCAAACTACATTTAAGAAGTGGGTGTTGCCCTGGCCAGGCAGCTCAGTTGATTAGAGCATCTGCCTGACAGGTCAAGGTTGCACGGACATCCCCGGTCAGGACACATACAGGAGTCAGCCAATGAATACATAAATAAGATGTTTCTCTCTCCCTCTCCCTCTAAAATCAATAAATTAAAAATATTTTTTAAAGAAAAAAAAAAGAAGTGGCTGTTGTGCTCCATCTCCTTGAGGGCAATATATTCACATAAATTATTGGAATTCTTGCAAGGGAGATTTGTCTCTTGTCCTCCATTTATTCAGCCATTTGCTTATACCAATATGACTCGGATATTTATTTTATACTTAGGGTTATAATCCAATGCTCTTTTTATTTTGATGCTCAGATTGTTTCAGTTTTAGCTATTGGAAGCTCTCTTAGTTGGTTCCTGTCTCTTAGACATACTCCCATCATTGTGGTGGGGGGTGTGTGTGTTTGTTTTTGTGTGTGTGTGGTGTTGTTTTGTTTTTCGCACTCCCTTACTTTCTGGTACTAAAAGTATTCTAGGCTCAGCTTGTCTATTTCCTTCCCTGGACTTAGAACAGCCATTTCTCCCAGGGGCCCTGGTTCCATTTATTGGAATGTTCTTGGAAGGCACCGTCTGGGTGCTGAGTGCGCTCCTCAGTACTCGGGTGTCCTTCCTTCTAGGCCCTTCCAGATGACTGAGTAAGGAGATACATATGTGTATACTAACCTGTGCGTATACATATATCCAGAAATATTTCTATGTATACCTATCCATATCTGTATGAAAGCACTAGCTGATCAGTACTGCTTTGTTTTAAACTTTTCAATTTTCTAGTGACAAATGGTATTGAGCATCTTTGCATGTGAATATGAAATTGTGTGTTAAGATTTTTTGCCCGTTTTTAAATTGTCTTATTCTTTTAAAAAATATATATATTTTATTGATTTTTTTGTTTTTTAGAGAGAGGGATAGAGAGTTAGAAACATCGATGAGAGAGAATCATCAATCAGCTGCCTCTTGCACACCCCCCACTGGGGATGTGCCCGCAACCAAGGTACATGCCCTTGACCGGAATTGAACCTGGGACCTTTCAGTCTGCAGGCCGACGCTCTATCAAACCGGTTTCGGCAAATTGTCTTATTCTAATAGAGAATTTCAGATACTTTTTAGACTATTATCCATAGGTAAAAAATTATATTTCACATCATTACTTTGTGCACACACACATTGGTGTGCAGTATATGTCTATTAAAATAATGTTAGAATTTTGCTAAGCAATACTCACCTTTACTCCCTGGGATATGCTCTGATATTTTTTATTATTTTGGTTTTTAAAACGCAGTTGCATCTCACAGTCTTAACAAAGAGCACTCAGACAGTGTCCCACATCTCATAGCACCTCACGTCATGCTAATACTCCTCCTCGTCCCCTTAATAGCTGACTACTCCCTCCACCCTGTGCACAGACAGCTAACTCTCAGGGGATCTTTCCTCCTTGTGCCATCTGAGCATAGATGAGGAAGGCCTCCACATTGGGAAACTGCCCTCACTGGGTAAGGCTTCTTTAAACTCCAGCCTGGGCTGGAGGCCATCTGGTTGCCCGAGACTGAGTACTTCACTTGAGTTGTCTTGGGGTTGGGAGCAGGGCTTCTGAGTACAGGAGTTTGGAACTACTAGTCCCACCACCCAAGCCTGCTTCTCCCCAGTCCCTGGTGGACAGGCACCCTGCCCAGGGGGTGCTTAGTAAGAGTACCTGCCTTCCTCTCTCCTCTTTCTGGGCCTGTGGGCCTACCTCCCTGGGCCAGATCCAGCTGCTGGCCCGGGTTCAGTGTCACCCCACTTCCTTGTTCCTCCCGCCTTTGCAGTTTGCAGAGCAGTCCCTGATGAAGAGTGCCATAAAGACATCGGAGGAGTCCTGGATCGAACAGCAGATGCTAGAAGACAAGAAGCGAGCCACGGACTGGGAGGCCACGAACGAGGCTATTGAAGAGCAGGTGGCTCGAGAATCCTACCTGCAGTGGCTGCGGGATCAGGAAAAGCAGGCCCGCCAGGTCCGCAGCTCCAGCCAGGTAGGTCCCAGGCTCTGTCCCTGGCCTGGCCAAGAAGCCATTTCTTCTCCAGCTCTGCCCCAAACAGGCAGAAAATGACGCAGTTTTGGCATCTGGGAGAGAAGGAAGCTCCCAATCCTATCTGTACCTCATCTTGGCCTTGGTCTTGGCACTGTGCCTTAGAACTCTCAACATCTGTGCAGGACAAGCTCTTAAGGAGTGAGAGCGGGAGAGCAGTGACCGGTGGTGGAATACAGGATGGGTGGATAGTTTGAGAGGGACAAGCTTTTGTTGAATGTCCTTGTGCACCAGGCTCTGTGCTGAGAATATAAAATCAGGTCCAGCCCGCTCCGCCCTCAGCGGTCCCCTGTCCATTGAGGGAAACGGAGGCATCAGTGGGGCCCCTGACCGTGGGTAGGAGGCCAGTGGAGATGGGGCTCCAGTTAGTATTCACACAGGACGGTTGAACATGTCAGGGCAGGGACAGGACAGGATATACAGACATCTGAGGAATCACAAAGAGTTTAGCGTGATTGTAGATGTTGGCAAGCGCTGAGTTAGTTGTTCAACAAATATTTATTGTAGGTCTATGCCTGTACTGTTCTGGGTGTACAGAGGTGCACTGGTGAGCCAGGCAGGCCCACGTCCTGTCCTTGTAATGCTTGCATTTTTGCAAGAGTGGGACAAAATAAACAGCAAACATGATGAATACATTGGTGTAGAGGTGGTATGGATGGAAAAAACAGAGAAAAGGGAATAAGTGGGGCTGGGAGTTCACAGTATTAACTAGTGTGGGCATAGCGGGCCCCAGGACAGGGGAGATTGAGCAAACACTAGCCATAGGTGAGGGCAGTAGCTAAGGGCATGTGCCCAAGCAGAGAGAGGACCAGCTAGAGCAGAGGCCCTGAGGCAGCACACGCCTGCTGGGGTTCGGAGCGGCCGGAGGCCAGCGTGGCAGGACGGAAGTCAGAGGGGCAGTGAGGCCAGATTGGGAAGGGACCCATGGGCTGTGGTGAGGACTTGGGCTTGTTCTGAGCGAAGCAGACTCATGGAGGGCTGTGAGCAAAGGCGGATTAGGATCTGACTTAGGGTTTCACAGGTTGCAGGACGCAGTCTGAGGGCAAGGGTAGAACAGGGGACCAGTGCGGAGGAGGCTGCTACAGTAGTTCAGGTGGCACAGGCAAGAAGGGGGGAGAGTTGGGAGGCACTCTGGGTCTGTTTTGAAGCTGGCTGTGAGGGCGTGAGGAGGGTTAAGGAGCTTCCCTCCATCCTCGGGTCCATTGCGTGACTGGGAGTGATGGTGACCCATGTAGCTGTGTCGCAGCCGGGACTCCCGGGGATGGGGCAGAGGAAGGCTGAGGCTGTTGTAGGTTCTTACCTCTTACTCCTTCCTTTCCACAGCAGCCCCGGAAAGCCAGTGCCACATGCACTTCCGCCACAGCAGCCGCCTCCAGTGGCCTGGAGGAGTGGACTAGCCGGTCCCCGCGGCAGCGGTCACCTGAGCACCCTGAACTGCATGCCGAGCTGGGCATGAAGCCCCCTTCCCCAAGCACTGTCTTAGCTCTTGCCAAACCTCCTTCACCCTGTGCACCAGGTCAGTGGCGTGCTGACAGGGAGCATGCAGGGCTTAGGAGGTGCCGCCTCAGTCCCGGGCCCTGTCTCTGACTGTCCATCTGCCCCAGGTACAAGCAGCCAGTTCTCAACAGGGGCCGACCCAGCGACTTCCCCCCTCGTGTCCCTCTACCCTGCTCTGGAGTGCCGGGCCCTCATTCAGCAGATGTCCCCCTCTGCCTTCGGTAAGCCGCCTCTGGCCAGGAGCCAGGGCCAGCCGGGAGCTGGGGAGAGATGGGAGGAGCAGTGGGTCTCTGGGGGGTGGCTCTGGAGCCTCTGGCCAACTCCGTAAGAGAAGAGAATCCTTTAGGCCCAAGAGATCTGTCCCATGGGGGTTCTAAGCGGGCTTTATAGGCCCAGAGGAGCCTTCTCATGGGAGCGAGAGGGGCCTGGATGGGCTATTTGTGGGGTCAGGGGTCAGTGAGCGCCGAGGAAAAGGCGCTCCATCATCTTTTCTCCCTTCTTCCTGACCCACAGGTCTGAATGACTGGGATGACGACGAGATCCTGGCTTCGGTGCTGGCAGTGTCCCAACAGGAATACCTAGACAGTATGAAGAAAAACAAAGTGCACAGAGATCCGCCGCCCGACAAGAGTTGATGGAGACCCAGAGACTGGAAACCGTCTCCCAACCCCACCACTCCTGCCCTCCGGTGCCGCCTCACCTCTGGCTTTCTTCCTTCTTGCCGTCTTCCTCCCCTCTCTCACCTCCTCTCCTCCTCCCCACCTCCCTCTGCCGGCCCATCCCTGCACCTCTCTCTTCGCTGCCGCTGCTGCTGCCGCCATCATTGTCTCTTCCCCAGCTGACGTGCCCTGCTGCCCCCCGCACAGCACCATCCCTGCAACCCACAGGGGACTCGGGCAAGGGTGCCGAAGGTAGGCGAGAGGCACAGAGACCGCAACTGGCAGCCAGGCAGCCCCGAGGAGAGACATTCAGACAAAGGAAAGCCTCCCTGACCCCCCATTCCTCCCGAGTTCAGCAGACCTTGTCCCCCCACCTCTACGACTATGCCAGGGAAAGTGGGAGGAAGAAACGGGGGTCCCCCTTCCCAGAACCCTAAGAATGTCTGAGCCTTCAATGTTGAATTTTTTTCTTTATTAAAATGTACTTTTATCTTATAAAATTAACCAGTCACAAATGACGTAGATAACAGCATTGACTCTATGAAGGTGGCATCTCTCCGGTCTGGGGGCAGGCAGGCAGGCAGGGGGGCACAGAGGGCGCACAGGGACGTGCCGCCGTCTCTGGCCCCCCAGCTCCGTGGAGATGGGCGGGGTCTGAGTACGAGCCAGGGCGGAGTAGGGGGCCAAGGGTAGCAGGTGTCCCACGGGCTTCGGACAATGAAACTCTGACCTCACTGCATTCCTATTGCTTCCACCGCCGCCAGTCCCTGCGATCTTGGGCTGGGGGCACCTCTGAGGATGATAGCCGCCACTCAGGATCTGAGTGTGGGGAGTGGGAGCAGCCTTGGCAGATGGGGCACGCGTGCCCTGCAGGTGTTGACAAGATCCGCCATCTGTAATGTCCTTGGCACAATAAAACCAAATGTCAGTTTCCCTGGAGCGCCTCTATTCTGTGTGGGGCAGAGTGTGGGTGTGTGGTGGCGGGGGTGGTCTCTGGGCAGAGCCAGTGTGGAGACAGGCTTCGGCTTGACCTCTGAAGGCCACGCACTCTCCAAGAGGGTCTCTCTGGGGCGCCGTTTGTTCCTGTTTGACTCCCTGCTTACTAAGCCACCTCTGGACCGGTTACCGCCGAGAAAGCTCCATCCGTCGGGCTGCCCAGCGCTGGCACAGGAGGTAGTCTCTGCCCACCTTCTTTCCTGGGGTGGTTTGGGAGCAGAGGACTGAGCTGAGGGCAGGGACTGAACTTCCAACTCCTCTGCCTGCCTCTTTCGCCACAAATGTTTGCTCTTGTGATCGTTTGATGAGGAAACATTTGCAAAGTACAGTAGAAGCTTCCCATGAGTTCAGTGGAAGGGACCAGAGGGACCTCCCCCGCTGGTTTTAGAAGCTGAGGAATGGCTCAACCCTTTTCTGTTTGTCCTGTCCCCCAGTTCTGTGACAGTTCTGTGTCCCGGCCCTCCTGGGGGTAAAGCCAAGGCAGAGAAGGATGGCTGGCCCCAGGTTTTGCCACGTGTCTTTTTTGCTGTGCCTCCGTAGCGGGGCCCCTGGGGAAGGATGTGTGCCCAACCCCACAGGTGAGAGCGTGGCTGGTCAAGTGGCTGTCGGGGGATGTATGAAATCATTGGTCGAGCATGTGTGTGCTGGCGAGGAGGTTTGACCACTTCCTCAGCTTTTTCTTCCATGTGGCCTTGGTCATATCACAGGCTCCGAGTTTCAAGTGGCCCATTTGTACAACTGGGGTGATTAATGTCTGCCGTCTCACCCTCTGGTTGTGAGCATTGAGAGAGAATGCATATGGTCAACATAATGAATGATGGCACCGTGCCTAGCACATTCCAAAAGCTCAAATGTTGGTAGATATTTATTCTGTTGAAATGTAAGCACCATTTGCCCCTGCCTACTTCTTTTTGCCTCCAGTTACCTTGGGCCTATGCCTAGAATTGGCCCTTCTCCTGTCCTGAGCCCCAGACCTTGTCTTTCCAGATGTGTAAGGGTCTCCTCCTGAGCAGCTCTGTTACCTCATCCACAGTCTCCCATCTAGCTACAAATGTATCTTTTTAAAATATGCTTTTTATTGATTTCACAGAGAGGAAGGGAAAGGGAGAGGGAGAGAAACATCAATGATGAGAGAGAATCATTGATCAGCTGCCTCCTGCATGCCCCCTACTGGGGATCAAGCCCGCATCCCCGGCATGTGCCTTGACCAGGAATCAAACCATGACCTCCTGATTCTTGGGTCGACACTTAACCACTGAGCCACACTGGCCGGGCCAAATATGTCGTTACTCCTTCCCCAATAACTGTACTATCAACTTCCTGGGTAAGGGCTATGGTGCCTGACTTATCGATCTCCCACTGTAAGCCTCCCACCAAGGTCTGGGAGGCTTACAGTAGACCCCTGATGAATGTCAGGTGAATAAAGGAGAGTACATGTGTGTATTTGCTTTGTGGGTGTTGTCTGTGTATATGTTACTGTAGTGAGCTCCAGTCTTTATGCGCATCTCATGGAGTGTTGATAGTTGTGTGTGTGATGAGGGCCTGTTTCCAGGTGTGCCAGCTGATGACAGTTGTGTCTGTTTCTGAGACTGAGTGCATGTCTGTGTGGTTCTGTCTGTGATGGCCATCTGGTTCTTTCTGATGGGTGGCTGTCCATTGGTGTTCCTGTGATGGATTCTGGACAGCTGTTTCTGGACAACGTCAGTGCTATATGCCCGTGGGTATATGCATGTCTGTGGCTGGATCTGTCTGCGTCTGTTTTGTGACACTGCCTATCTGTGTGGTTCTATCACATGCATATGTCTGCCTTTGCAGCAGCGCATGTGTGTCTCGAGCATCTGTGTGGCTTCCTGTGACAGACTCTGGGACAGTGCAAGTCTTTATGTGACAGTGCACATTTGATGGTGCCGGTGTCTTTGTGACAAGTCCTGGTGGTGTGTCTGATGGCCATTTCTGTGTCATTGTCACATGGTAATGTTGGTCTACGTGAGTCTCCGGAGTGCCTGTCTTCCTGTGACTGTATCTCTGTGTCATTCTGGGACATGACTCTGGCAGCATGCTGCCTGACAGTGGATGTAGCTCTTTGTGACAGTGCGCATCTGCATGTGTGTCTAAGACAAGTTTACATGAATGTGATGATACGTGTTTGTATATATCTCATATGGTACTTCCATGTGTGTCTCTCAGGAGTGCATGTCTGTCTTCCTGCAGCATGAGGCCCGGTTCTGTTTTTCTCAAATTTGTGACTAAGGGTATTTTCCCACCTCTCAGCCCCTGTCTCTCACCTGGAGCACCCCCCCAAGCCATCACCACTGGCTTGCTCCCACATCTCAGGAACTGTGCCCCCACCCCCACCCCGGCTCCACCCGCCCTTCCAGATTCTGGACCTGCTGACTGGGCTCAGAGCTGGCTGGGTTTAACCAGGTCTGTCTTAGGTAAATAACTCCAAAACAGCCCCTCAGGCCGCCTCTCTGATGCTGCCTTTGACCAGCATGCTCTTGTAGTGGTCAGGGGCTTACCCTCCCTGGCAGCTGAACAGGATCTTCCAGGATCCCTGGCTGCAGTTTCGGGGGCAGAGGCCATGGGCCGCCTAACCTAGAGGCCCCTTGCCCATGGTCCATGGATTCTGGATAGCCACTGGCCCAGATTCTTAGGAGCTGGGCCTGGCCTGATCTCCGTGCTCATCTTGAGGCAGCAGCAAACCAGCTTCCTAGGAAAGGAGGGGGTGCAGCTTTTTTTAAGTTTTTATCTATATATACATATAGTATACGCACATATATAAAAACAACCAAAACAAATGCAGTTGCTGCATAGGGATTCCCAGAACCGGTTTCCTCTTCGCGCGCGCCCCCTCATTTGCATGTAGACCCCGCCCCCACGGAAGATCCGGGCGCGTATTTGCATAAGGGGGTACTTGAGACCTGGAGAGGGTGGTATGCAAATGAGGGCGGGCTCCGATTGGCTGCGGTACAGCAGGTGCCGCGTCCGGATTGATCAAAGCCAAGTGGGCGGGGCCGTCGCTCCGAGCGACTCTCTCGGGAGGCGCGTGCCCCGGCTCAGTAGCGTTGGGGCTGGCGAGCGCGACGAATCAGAGCACTGCGCCGTCTGTGGGCGCTTCTGGGCCACCGGCTTCTCCGCCTTCCACCCTGGCGCCCCCAAGTCCTGGCTCCCCATCCTCGCTGCCCAGGGCGTCGACGCCCTGCGGGCTCAGCGGGCTCAATCTGCGCAGCGCCTCCTCCATGTTGAGCAAACCTCTTCAGGGGCTTGCGGTGGCCCCGGTGACCCCCACACCGCCGCCAGGTGAGCGAGGCTTCTTTGCCGCTACAGGCCGGCCGGGCTGAGACGGTGGAGGGCGACCCGGAGGGGGAGACGGGGAGGGGGGCTCGCGGCGGGGCTCCGCACGCGGCCACCCTGACTTCCTCGCCTCTGCCTGCGTAGGAGGCAAGGATCGGGAAGCGTTCGAGGCCGAGTACCGACTCGGCCCCCTGCTGGGAAAGGGGGGCTTTGGCACGGTCTTCGCAGGACATCGCATCACGGACCGGCTCCAGGTACCCGCCACGAGGATGCGGGGAGGGTCAGGTGTGCGTGCGGCTGGGGCGGGAGGCCGGCGGCTGGGCTCCTGATTGCCTGGGAACGATCCCACAATATTGTAAGGTCAGGTCCGAGGAGCCGGCACCCGGCTCGCAGGGGGGCGTCCGAGCCCGCGCCCGTGTGAGTGCGTGTGTGGCGACTCAGGTGGGCGCGTGGGGGAGGGGCGGGGATTTGGGAGGGCCGGAGAGGGAGACGGGATCGGGCTTCCTAAGGACTCGAGACCCCGGGGTCCGGGGGACGCGTACATGTGTGTGAAGATGGGGCGCAGAGCTGAGATTTGGGGAATTTGGGAGGCAAGGTCTCCGGCTGGGAATCCGGAGGACCAGGACCCCGGGACTCAGTCGGGCATCTTGGGGCTGGATTTGGAAGATGGAGCGCTTGGGTGTGAAGAAATTTGGAGCTGAGAACCTGGACTGCGAGGGTCTGGGCTTGGGAACGGAGCTCAGGGCCGAGAGCGGAGGGCGGTGGGAGAGGTGAACTTGGTCCCGGGGACTTGGCGGGCCAGGAAGAGGTCCCCGGCTCCTTGGGGGTCCTGGTGTGGTGTGGTTGGGGCCACAAAGACTAGGTAGGATGAGGCTCGGGACCGAGAAGGAGCTGGGGGTCATCTTCCAGCCCCTTAACCCCAGCCCGCTTTTCCAGGTGGCCATCAAAGTGATCCCCCGGAATCGCGTGCTGGGCTGGTCCACCCTGGTGAGTATCCTCGGAGCCCTCCCTGACCTGGTGGCGCCATAGCTGGCGAGGGGCTCAGACGCCCCCTAGGGCTTGTTCGCCTCCCTGGGCCCTGCTCCTGACGAGATCACTCCTCCCAGCCCGTGTTTACTCCCCTGCGGTGACATCTACACCTCCACACAATTCTGACTCACCCCAGTCCCCCCAGAGCCCCGGATTCTCCCCTCCAGCCCCCCTCTCTCATCCTCCCTCCAAATGTTGCCTCAGGGGCTGCCCGCGGGGCATGCTGGTGGGAAAGGGGGGGGCCAGAGGTCACTGGTTGCCATGGCGACGGTGGCTGCTTCTGTGCCGTTAGCGCGCTACGGACGGCAGGGCGGGTCTGGGCCAGTTGTAAGTGCGGCAGCGCCCCCTGGCGGGAGCTGGGGAGGCGCGCCTGCGCAGTAGCGGGATTTTCATCGCCGTGAGAAAAACCTGTCTGCAGCTGTGCACATCGGCGGCGTGGCCAGCAGAGGGCGCCCTCTCAGGCAGAAAGGCCGCTTCTGCAGGTCCTTGGGCCCACGTGGGTTTCTAGAGGGGCGGCTTTTGTGGCTAGTACCATTAATGCCCTTTACTGAGCCCCAAGGTATGCCCCAGGTTTTGCTAAATCATAAAAAGCTTACAATATTCCAAGTCCAACTAATCACTTCCATTCACCCTGGTTCTAGATGCTTAGTAACAGGGGGAAAAAATACCGTGATAACATTGAGTTCTTCATTTGTGTCTGTTCCTTTACCATCGCTCCCTTTCAGCTATTTAACTAAAGTATATTGAGTACCTGCTATGTCCCAGGCACAATTCTAGGCACTAAGGGGAAAGGTTACCTTTATTGAAAGCTCGGTTTGTGGCAGCTCCTTTCCACTAATTGCTTTCACCTAGTGACCACATACTATGTATGGAGCCCTCCCCTGTTACCAGGCACTGAGCTAGTGCTTGACTATGTCAGTGAGCAAAGCAGAAACCATTACACAGTAATGGTATTTATTTAGTGCTAGCTCTGGGCCAGATGCTCTGCTGTAAAGTGCTTTCACCTATTTCACACTTACTGAGCACCTACTGTGCATAGGCTGCTGTCTAAACTCTTTGGAGATGTCAGGGAACAAAACAGATAAGATATCCCCTAATACAGTCTTTCTTTACGAACCACTTTTATCCCTGGCCCGTGTGTCTCAGTGGTTACAGTTTCCGCCCATGGACCAAAAGGTCTCAGGGTTTGATTCCTGGTCAAGGGCACTGTGCCTCAGTTGCAGGTTTAATCCCCGGTCCCTGTTGTGAGTGGCAGGTGATGAAAAGGAACACTTTTATCTGCTCTTGAAATATTCACTGAACTTGGGGGGCTGAGGGGCTAGGATTTAAGTTCAGGCCAGAAGTCAGCCTCAGAGCTCCGGGTCTAATGTCTGTGTTCCCTTCTCTCCCCGTTTGCCCCCACAGTCGGAGACAGAGTCGGTCACATGCCCGCTGGAGGTGGCGTTGCTCTGGAAGGTGGGTGCAGACGGTGGGCACCCCGGTGTGATCCGCCTGCTCGACTGGTTTGAGACCCCCGAGGGCTACATGCTGGTCCTTGAGCGGCCTCTGCCGGCCCAGGATCTCTTTGACTACATCACTGAGCAGGGCCCGCTGGGCGAAGAACGGAGCCGCTGCCTCTTCGCCCAGGTGGTGTCGGCCGTGCAGCACTGCCACACCCGGGGGGTCGTGCATCGCGATATCAAGGATGAGAACATCCTGATAGACCTCCGCCGAGTGTCTATCAAACTCATTGATTTTGGTTCCGGTGCCCTGCTTCATGATGAGCCCTACACTGACTTTGATGGTAAGGCTTTTCTACATTTCAGGGGGGAGACTTTTTTTTACATTTGATGAATTTTTACCTCTTGATGGCCTCTTGACCTTTGATCTCCAGTGCTGGGGTATCGCCCTTGACCTGCATTGTAACTTTATAAGGTTCTTGATTTTTGATATTGAGGCCTTGACCTCTGGTAAAGCCCATCTTCTCCCGGTGCCCTGACCTTGTTCTGGCTTTTATTCTGGTGGGGGTTCCTGTTCCTGTTTCCTGGTAAGGGTAGCCTTCGTTACTTTTAAGCGCCTATGAGGGGACTCCGTTGTCTTTAGTGCTCTTACTCTGGTGATGAGGCCTGCTGCTATATTTGAAGAGCTACTGTGGTGACAGGACTAGACTTCTTGGGTAGGGGCCGGGGGTGGAAATCAGGGCGATACCAAAGAATGGTCTAACGACCTCTGGCTTGCATGCAGGGACAAGGGTGTACAGCCCCCCGGAGTGGATCTCTCGCCACCAGTACCATGCCCTCCCGGCCACCGTCTGGTCCCTGGGTATCCTCCTCTATGACATGGTGTGCGGGGACATTCCCTTCGAGAGGGACCAGGAGATTTTGGATGCTGAGCTCCACTTCCCGGACCACGTGTCCCCAGGTGAGGCCCTCACTAGCCCTAGCCCAGGGGACCCCGCCCCTCCCAGGGACTAGACCCCAACTAACTGCCGATTTCCTGTGTGTTTCCGCCCTGCAGACTGTTGTGGCCTAATCCGCCGGTGCCTGGACCCCAAACCTTCTGCTCGACCCTCCTTGGAGGAGATCCTGGTGGATCCCTGGATGCAGACCCCAGAGGAGGATGCACCCCCTGACACCCCTAAAGGGGGTTCCGCCCCTTTGGCCTGGTCCCTGCTGCCCTAGTTGGGTTGTCCCCTGGCCACCGCCACGGGGATTAGACATCCGTTGATCTGGTTTTACAGGTCATTACAAATCCAGTGTTACTAGGGTCAGAGATTGGGGACCAGGGGTCAGAAAACAAGCCAAGTCTGCCCAGTCCCCATCCCAATCCCGTTAAGGGGCCTCCCTCCCGGAATCTGTGGTTGCTCATTCTGGAGCGGGGGGGCACTTCCTAGCTTCTCATCTTACTAAGTAACAGTTTGTTTGAAGTCAATTCCATTCTGAGCCCCTGGAATCCGTGTTACAACCCTCACACTGGCACCTCCTGCCTGCTACACCACACGAACTTAGTTGAAATGCTCTAACTTGGGCAGGGTGCTTTTTGTTGGAATACGCCAGCAGCTCTTAATTTTAGCCAAGGGACTGTGTTCTAGCTTAGGTTAAGGTTCCACGTTCAGTCAAGCTGCTTGCCTACCTCAGCCCAGGGTTGATTATTCTGGGGGAGGTGATGCCCTATTGTTACCCCAGGGCTTTTGTTTTTTTTTTCCTTCTTCTTCTTCTTCTTTTTTTGGTGAAGGGACCCTACTCTGTTATTCCAAGTGCTCTTATTCTGGTGAGAAAACCCTACTTCCAAGATGTGGGAAGGAAGGGAGATGGACACCACCAGAGTCCACTAGGATGGGTTGGATGGTTTCGGGGGATAGGGTGGGGGAAATGAGTCTTTGTTGTTTGTTCTCCTAGGGCCTCCCCCTCCACCTTTTTTTGGATTCTTGCTGCCTCCTTCTGAGCCAGGATTGTCCAGTTGCTGAAATGTAAATACTTATGTATTAGGAGGAAGGGAGCTCCAACTGTGTCATCCTCTCCCTTCTCCACATGCCTGGATTATTTAAAAAGCCATGTGTGGACACCCACTATTTAATAAACGTACTAGAATCACAAACCACTGGCCGGTTGTAGTTGTGTGGTGTTTGTGGAGCATCTGCTGCGCGCGCTGAGCCAAGAGGGACATGGAGTGATCTCGCCTCTGCCCTCGGGAAGCCCGTCTTCTGGGGCCATCCTACAGGTCTCCTAGGGATTCGCCCAAAACTACTGACAGCAGCGCCCCTCCCCCAGCTCCTAAGTAGTGACCAGAGAGCGGGAGGGCTCCATGGGACATGTACTGAAGCTGTTTGGAATATCCCTGATGGAAGGTGGCTAGCTAATGGGCAGGGAAAATGGCTTCCCTCCAATCCAATCTCATGGGAAAGCAAAACCCTTTGCGGGATCGGATGAGGGCGGGCTGGGTTTGAGGGCAGAGGGACCTCACCAGCCCTTGATTTCTAACACCTGTTTGGCCGTTATCTTTTCGCCTCTCCCTTTGACCCGGAAGTGCTCATCTCTGTCCCTTAATTCTGGACTCTTATTTTCACTTGTCCCCACCCCCGCTGTACCTCTCTTTCCCTGCTTTCAAAAGCTAACTCGTAAGCCTCTCGCCTGCAGGCTAACCAGTCCACTTGGTTCCTTTTCCATCTCGATGTTGGCTTCCTTTCCCTCCTTCTCTGGCTCCATTAAATTCCCCTGTGCCTTCTCCCTGGCATATCCTAATTCTAAGCTGCCCTGGTTAGATCACCTGGCTGCCTGCACCTGCCCGCCTCCCCAAACATCATCTTGCTTCCAAAAAGCCCGAAGGAGCACAGGGGGTGGGTCCTCTCTTGGCGAGGGGAAAGGGAAACCAGTCCAACCAGGAAAGACCGGGTTTGGGTTTGGGAGGCGCGGTGCCAGCCGAAGACCATGCCAATGAAGAACCGGGACGGGAGCGGGCAGCCGGGCCAAGGAGCCGCGGGGTCGGGGCGGGCGGGCGATCCGGGGAGCGGGATCCATGGAGAAGGGGGGCGAGCTGGCCCCCGCGCGATCTCCCCGGCACCACGTGGAATCCGAGTCCCGAGGCTTCAACACCGGGCGATCGGGACCCGACAGGGAAAGCCCCCGCTCCGCCGGCCCTGCCCTCGCCCCGGCTCACCCTGGGGGCCCGGAAGCGGAAGTGACAGACACGGAAGTGGCCCGCTGTTGCCGAGGGGACGGGCCAGGCAGATGCCAACATGGCAGCGGTCGGGTCTGGCTGTTCCTCCGCGGCGGCCGGGCCGGGGGTGGTCTCCGCGGGGGCGCTGGAGCCCGGGACCATGAGTGCGGGTGAGGCGGGGCGGGGGCCGGATCGCGGGGGGATGTCAGGGAGGCGCTTGCCTGAAGCGAGAGGGAGCATCCCCTATGCACCGACCGGAGTGTGCAGCGGGGTGAGGCTGGGCGGGGAGGGGAGCAGGAGCAGACCATCGGGAGGGTGCTGGGGGGCGGGAGGAATCAGCCCCCAGCGGGGCCAGGGGCGTCTCTTCTGCATGGGAGCGGAGGGGCTGTCCGAGGCCAGGGGGCTGTGTCCTCGTGGGGAGGCTAAGGCCCTTCTGAGGGTGTGAGGGGGTCCATGGAGGAGAGACCCCTCCGAGGGCGGGAGAGCGCTTTCTTTCTGGAAGGGACAGGCTCTTCTGGGGGTTGGTTCTTCCCCAGAACGGGAAGGGGCTGTTGTGAGTTGGGTGGGGCAGGTCCTTATGGGATTCAGAGTCCATTTTGGGGATGGAGCAGGCCATCTGTGGGTCCCCTCCCGATGGAGGGTTATATGTTGGAGTGAAGGGGGGGCAGGCCTTCCTCGTGTGGCAGAGAAGGGACGCTCTGAGGGTGCCAGGCTCTCCCTCGCAGCCAGGATTGTTCATTGTGTGAGTGGAACAAGGCCTCGTTCTGGGCTGGAGGTAGAGGAATGCAGTGGTTGGAGGGCTGGGCCGTGGGGAGGGAAGGGACATTTCCTTATAGCGTTCAAGGAACCAGACCATTTCTGGTGAAGTGATCCTTGATTATGTGGGGCTCAATCCTTGGGACAGTGTGGAAATCCTATCTGATTTGTTAGATGATTTGGGGTCCGAAAGAATCTGTTCTCATAGGAGGGAGGGGCTGGAGCGACCATTCAGAGGGTGGGAGAAAGGCTGTCTCTTAGGGAGTGAACCTGCTGTCTACACTGCTCTCCTTCCCTGGATCAGAGAATCATTCTTTTTAAAAATATATATATATTATTAATTTTCCTACAGAGAAGAAAAGAGGGATAGAGAGTTAGAAACGTCGATGAGAGAGAAACATCGATCAGCTGCCTCCTGCACACCCCCCACTGGGGATGTGCCCGCCACCAAGGTACATGCCCTTGAATCAAACCCGGGACCCTTGAGTCCGAAGGCCACAGGCCGATGCTCTATCCACTGAGCCAAACCGGCTAGGGCTATCATTCTTTACATGGAACATCCCCTCATTAAATAGAAGCAACATTCTATAGTAATCTTCAGTTAGCTCATCCATAAAATGGGAATTCTTATAGCTCCTTCAGAGTTCAGAGCACCATTGGGGTCTGTTGTAATCCATATAAATCCCTTAGCCCCTGATAGGCACACAGCAGGCACTCAATAAATGTGGAGAGTTAGTTGACAATGTAGTTGCTAGATGGGAGAGAGTTGCTTCTCACTCAGGGGAAGCGGGGTGTCCAGGGCCTGCCCTGGCCATTTCCTAACACCCCCAGAAGGGTTCTGGGAATGGGCCCGGCTCGCTTCTACCTTTCTGGATCTTCTTCCTGTGGCCCTCATCGGGTTAGGATGAGGCAGAGGGAGGAGAAAGCAGTGGTGGGCAGGAGGATCCTGGTTGAAAGGGGGGAAGAGAGGGTGGTGGTAGGGCTTTGCCCCTAGCAGCCTCTGGCACCGTCTTCACCTTTGCTCCTTCCGTTCCCCACAGCTCACCGGCGCCTCAAATACATATCCCTGGCCGTGCTGGTGGTCCAGAACGCCTCCCTCATCCTCAGCATCCGCTACACCCGCACGCTGCCTGGAGACCGCTTCTTTGCCACCACCGCAGTGGTCATGGCCGAGGTGCTCAAAGGTCTCACCTGCCTGCTGCTACTCTTCGCACAGAAGAGGGGTATGAGCCATGGAGGGGGTTGTCCTGGAGTCATCCGGGAGGATTCTGCGTGTGGGTGTGTGTATGTGTGTGTGTAGATCTACACCCACATGGAAGGTTTGCTGGGGTGATATCTCTGAGTCTGTAGAACTGCCTGGAAAGTGTGTAAGTGCAGCCAAGCTGCCTTGTTCCTCCAGCTATGAGTAGTCCCTTTTAAAAAATATATATTTTACTAATTTTTTACAGAGAGGAAGGGAGAGAGAGTTAGAAACATCCATGAGAGAGAAACATTGATTAGTTGCCTCCTGCACACTCCCCACTAGGGATGTGCCCACAACCAAGGTAAGTGCCCTTGACCTGAATCGAACCTGGAAGCTTTCAGTCTGCAGGCCGATGCTCTATTCACTGAGCCAACCCGGTTTCGGCTTCTTTCACTTTTTCTTATGAGGAGCTTCAAACACATGATCAGAGAGAATGATGAAATAGGAAAATATCCATGTACCCATCACCCAAATTCAACAATTATCAACTGATAGCCACTCTGACATTAAACAGTGTCAGTGAGCCCTAGCCGGTTTGGCTCAGTGGATAGAGAGCATCGGCCCTCGGATTGAAGGGTCCCAGGTTTGATTCCGGTCAAGGGCATGTACCTCAGTTGCAGGCTCCATCCCCGGGAGGCAACCAATCAATGTGTCTCCCTCACATTGATGTTTCTCTGTCTCTCCCTCTCCCTTCCACTCTCTCTAAAAATCAATGAGACAATATCCTCAGGTGAGGGTCAATAAAAAAACAAAACAAAAAAACAACCAGCGTCAATGATTATCCCCTCACTGCCAATCTATATGTCTGCCTACCTATGCCCTCACCTTATTATATTGAACTACAGTAACTCCTCACTTAACGTCATCAGTAGGTTCAGCGACTTTAAATGAAATAATGTATAATGAAACCAGTTTTACCACAGGCTAATAGATAGAAATGAGTTAAATTCATAGGCACTTCAATAGTTATAACACAATAACAAAGAAAACTTAGTTGAGGGCCTGCCCTATGTCCCACATGAAGTATTTTTTTTTTAAATATGCTTTTTGTTGATTTCAGAGAGGAAGGGAGGGAGAGATAGAAACATCAGTGATGAGAGAGAATCATGGATCGGCTGCCTCCTGCATGCCCCACACTGGGGCTCGAACCCACAACCCAGGCATGTGCCCTTGACTGGAATCAAACCCGGAACCCTTCAGTCCACAGGCTGATGCTCTATCCACTGAGCCAAACCAGCTAGGGCGTCATAAACATTTTTTTTAATATATTTTATTGATTTTGTACAGAGAGGAAGGGAGAGAGATAGAGAGAAACGTCGATGAGAGAGAGTCATCGATCAGCTGCCTTTTGCACACCCCCTACTGGGGATATGCCCGCAACCAAGGTACATGCCCTTGACCGGAATCGAACCCGGGACCCTTCAGTCCCCAAGCCGATGCTCTATCCATTGAGCCAAACCGGTCTCGGCATAAACATTTTATTTTTTTATTTTTATTTTTTAAAATATATTTTATTGATTTTACACAGAGAGGAATTGAGAGGGACAGAGAGTTAGAAACATCGATGAGAGAGAAACACCAACCAGCTGCCTCCTGCACATCCCCTACTGGGGATGTGCCCGCAACCAAGGTACATGCCCTTGACCGGAATCGAACCTGGGACCGGCATAAACATTTTAAAAAATGTATTTGAGTCAGGTTTTTTTGTTGAATTTATTGGGGTGACATTGGTTAATAAAATTATATAGGTTTAAGGGGTACAGCAATTCTGTATTACATCATCTGTATATTGTCTATTCACCACCCCAAGTCAAGTCTCTTTCCATCACCATTTTCCCCCCTTTACCATCTCCAACCTCTCCCCACCCCACCCCTTTCTCTCTGGTAATCACCATACTATTGTTTGTTTAGACAGTGTTTTTATTTGTTTGTTTGTTTTTTATTAATCCTTCACCCTTTTCACCCAGCTGCCCACCACCCTCCCCTCTGACAGCTGTCAGTCTGTTTTCTGTAGGAGTGTTTGAGTCAAGTTTACATCAAGATCAGTGACTTGTACTTGGTTAATGTCTTCTGAGTTGGTTAAGCTCTAGATTTCCCTCCAATTCTCTCTCTCTCTCTCTCTCTCTCTCTCTCTCTCTCTCTCTCTCTCTCTCTCTCTCATTAATTTGTTGAAGAAACCAGGTCATTTGTCTTGTAGACTTCAGGTAACCTAGATTTTGCTGACTGCCTCGCAGTAGTTCTGTCCTCTGTATTTCACATGTTCTTCTGTCCTCTGTGATTCCTATAAGGCAGCTTTACCTCCTCATTTACACACCCCTGAAGGCCTGCTGCTTTCCAATGTTGTCAAGTCATTGCTCTCTAAAGGCCTTGCACGTGGCTCTGCCCTCAGCACTTACATCGAACAAGCCCTTCTTACGCACTTCTTTAGCTCCGGGGCCCTAGGGGACAGCAGTTTAGGGGCCTCCCTGCGCTGCTCTTGATTGATTCTCAGACACTTTCTAGCAAACTCTGCGTGGCGGGCTTTGCTGTGGCCGTGGAGGTGGAGTGTCAGAAGCACAGACTCGCACCTTCCCCTCAGGGGCTGGTCCGTTAGATGGGGAGAAACAAATAGCTGCAGTCTCAGGCCTAGGCTCCCATCTCTTACCTCAGTTTCACACACACACCCCACTTTTCTTTTAAATATATTTTATTGATTTTTTTACAGAGAGGAAGGAAGAGGGATAGAGAGTTAGAAACATCGATGAGAGAGAAACATCGATCAGCTGCCTCCTGTACCTCCCCCCTCACTGGAGATGTGCCCACAACCAAGATACATGCCCTTGACCAGAATTGAACCTGGGACCCTTCAGTTCATGGGCCAACGCTCTATCCACTGAGCAACACTGGTTACGGCTTCCCCACTTTTCTTTTCTCTGAACTTGGTGGTAAAGCTGGGCCTGACCTGATGTGGGGCTATTGACATATTGGTGTGTTTTTCTTTTTCTCATGTGGTGGGACTAGGAATGTGCTTGATTGTGGTGTGTGGGTTGTGTTATACGAAGTATACAGTATTTTGACCACGTGACCTTGCTAACACCTGGAAATTTTTTTTTTAATATATTACAGAGGAAGAGAGAGGGATAGAGAGTTAGAAACATCGATGAGAGAGAATCATCGACCAGCTGCCTCCTGCACACCCCCTACCGGGATGTGCCCGCAACCAAGGAACATGCCCTTGACCGGAATCGAACCTGGGACCTTTCAGTCCGCAGGCCGACGCTCTATCCACTGAGCCAAACCGGTTTCGGCAACACCTGGAAATTTTCCAACACCCAAACACCTGGGCCCAGGAAATGTGGGAAAAGGGTGAGACATTGATAATCACTCCTGGGGTTAATGCCATGGAAGGCAAGGATGGAATGGGAGTGAGCACCGCCAGGTCCCGTGAAGATCTTATGTAGAGGCTGGTTTTCCCTGCGGAGTGCCACTGAGCTGCAAAAACAGTGGGACGAGCTTCGCAAAGGCCTTGTTATATAGGAAAATATTCCTACTGACTGATTGGCGCAGTCCCAACCACACTTTCCTGCTTAACAGTCAAGCGTGCATATTTCCATGTGTCCGGGGTAGCTGCTTGGTGTGTGTAGGGCCGACAGAAAGATGCAGCCAAGTGGGAGACCAGTAAGCTGACCCCTGGGCAGCTTGCAGGCCAGTTAGGAGCTAGGGTAAGCCCACTAGTGGATTGTCAAATCATCCCTGTTTGGTAAACAGCCTTCCACTTCTGCTTCCCACTACCCTACTTAATGCTGATGAGTTCACTGTGCACATGTGTGCACATGTGTACACATGTGTACGGAGCACTTGCCCGGAGTGGGGCTTTGCGCCAGGGAGGTAGGCTTAGGAGGAGGGAGGTATGGCCTGGGTTTCTCAGACACAGCGTTACGGCCAGCGGTAATGGACCGCTGTGTTTATCCAACCAAGTATCCGAACGGCCGCCTGGGCACGTGCTTCTTCTGTGGGGGAACTGAGAGCACAGACTCAGTCTAGTCCTCGGGGAGGCGGGGTCAAGGGGAGACACGGGACCAGGCCTAGTCCCAGCGCGCAGAGGGTCCCTGCCTTCGGTAGTCGGTGCTAAAAGGCTCTCCTCCACCTGCCAAGGTAACGTGAAGCATCTGCTCCTCTTCCTCCACGAGGCTGTCCTGGTGCAGTACGTGGACACGTTCAAGCTTGCCGTGCCCTCTCTCATCTACACCCTGCAGAATAACCTCCAGTACGTGGCCATCTCCAACCTGCCAGCTGCCACCTTCCAGGTGAGCCCCAAGCCCGCATGGCTCAGAAGAACTGGCTGGGTGGGGTGGGGTGAGGGTGGGGCTGCAGGAAGCTGGATCTCTTATCACCTTTGGAATATCCGGGCCACTCCCTTCACTTCTGTTTCCTCCTCCCTGGGATGCTGGGATGTTTAGAAGGTGTAGCACCCAGCCCGGAAAAGCCCTCGGTTGGTGAGAGAGAAGCTTCTGGCTGTTTTTCAGGAAATGGTTCAGGAGCCTGGATTCAGGGGCCAGGCCTTCCGGGTTCAAATCCCAGCTCGTTTTTCTAGCTGTGTGATGTGTGGCATTGGGTGGGTCCCTTAAAATCCCCAGTCCTTAGCTTGCCCATCTTTATTTTTTGAATACCCGTTTTTATTGGTTTCAGAGAGGAAGAGAGAGGGAAAGACAGAAACATCAATGATGAGAGAGAATCATTGATCGGCTGCCTCCTGCATGCCCCCTAACTGGGAATCGAGCCTGCAACCCGGGCATGTGCCCTCCCGGAATGGAACCTGGGACCCTTCCGTCCGCAGGATGATGCTCTATCCACTGAGCCACACTGGCTAGGGCAGTTTCCTCATCTTTACATTAGACATTGCAGTAGCACGCACTTCATACATGAGGATTGAATGAATGAATTCACATGAAGTGCTTACACCCACACCCGGCACATGATGTACTAATATTGTGTGGCGGACTCGTTTGTATTGACAGGTATTGCTCAAGACCTCCCTCAGCATGCTGTCTACCATTCATTCATTCACTCCTTTCTGTGTGAGGCGTGTGACGCACGCCAGCCGTACCTGACAGCAGGTGTCAGGGCTCAGACCGGGCAGGCGCTTTCTCCCTCATTACCCAGCCAGGAAACGGAGCTGGGGTGCGGGCCGGGGTGTGGCCGGGGACTTATTGCGCAGTCAGCCTCCTGTGTACCTTCTGGGAGGGACCTCGGAGCCATTGAGCTGTAACTGTCCCCCGTGTACACACGTGGGGGGGCGGGGCCGGCAGTAGCCCTCAGCACCTCCATATGCCACTCGCAGGTCACGTACCAGCTCAAGATCCTCACCACCGCCGTGTTCTCCGTGCTCATGCTGAACCGCAGCCTCTCCCGGCTGCAGTGGGTCTCCCTGCTGCTCCTCTTCACCGGCGTGGCCATCGTGCAAGCCCAGCAAGCCGGCGGCGGGGGCCCGCGGCCGCTGGACCAGAACCCCGGGGTGGGCCTGGCAGCCGTCGTGGCCTCCTGCCTGTCCTCGGGCTTCGCGGGGGTGTACTTCGAGAAGATCCTCAAGGGCAGCTCGGGCTCCGTGTGGCTGCGCAACCTGCAGCTGGGCCTCTTCGGCACGCTGCTGGGCCTGCTGGGGCTGTGGTGGGCCGAGGGCGCGGCCGTGGCCCATCGGGGCTTCTTCTTCGGCTACACGCCCGCCGTCTGGGGCGTGGTGCTCAACCAGGCCTTCGGCGGGCTGCTGGTGGCCGTGGTCGTCAAGTACGCCGACAACATCCTCAAGGGCTTCGCCACCTCCCTGTCCATCGTGCTGTCCACCGTGGCCTCCATCCGCCTCTTTGGCTTCCACGTGGACCCGCTGTTCGCCCTGGGCGCCGGGCTGGTCATCGGCGCCGTCTACCTCTACAGCCTCCCCCGAGGGGCCGCCAAAGCCATAGCCCCCGCCGCCGCCTTGGCCTCTGGGCCCTGCACCCACCAGCAGCCTCCGGGGCAGCCGCCGCCGCCGCTGTCTGCCCACCGCGGAGACCCCAGCACGGAGCCCTTTCTGCCCAAGTCAGTGCTGGTGAAGTGAGCCAGGGAGGGGGAGGGAGGTGGGAGTGGGGCATCCTGCAAGACCCCAGGTCACCCCCGGGGCCTGGCCCCTCGGGGGTGTGAGGTCTCTTATCCCGGGTCCTTGAGACTCTGGGAGGGGCTCGGGGCTGGGCGGGCATTCCATGAAGCCTTCCTAGTCTGCTGACCCCCCCCCTCCCATGGAGGGGTGTTTAGAGCCACCTCCCTGTCCCGGCCTAACCCCTCGGAGGGCCAGGTTGGGGAGGGTGTTGTCATGTAAGGTCTTTTTATCCGCCTCCCTCCTTCAGCCAGAAATGTCCCGTCTCATGCCTGGGAGGGTCGCTTCCAGGCGTCCCTCTACCTTTGTAAGGACAAATTGGACAAAAACCCTACAGCCCTTTAATAATGACTGATGCCTGCCCGTGGCGGCTCCTTTCCCTTAACGCCAGGCCTGCTCTCCTGCACCGCCAACCTGGATCCTGTTAGCAGCTCTTTCTGCAGCCCTGACACCGAGACCCCCTGGGAGAGGTTGGGGGCGAGCTGAGGTCTTGCATCAGCCTGGTCCAGAAATTGGGACTTCGTGGTTTTTTTAGTGGTTTGGGGATTGGTGTAATCAGATCATCGATGATCCAGGGTCTGGGCAAAGCAGGGAGGGAGGTCCCTGAAGGGACTGAATCGAAGGAAGACGGTCCATTGCCAGATGCAGGGTTCTTTTCGGAGAGAACAAAATAAAGCTGCCAACCATCCTCCTGGCTACCCCACTGGCTGAATGAGGCAGCCTTCACTCATGGGTGTGTGTCGGGGTGTGTGTGTGTCTTCAAGTTGCTGAAACATGGAACTTGCCCCATGCGCTCCTCAAAGCTTATTAACCCCTTAACTGTCTCCCGGGTATGTGTGTGTGTGTATGTATGTACGTATGTGTGCGGGGGTGTGTCTGTGCCCATGCACACGCTTGGGAGATGCCTGGGCTCTTTGCTATGTGTAAATAGGGCCGTTGGACCTTTATTTTTGATTAACTTGTTCTGATTTTTTTTTTGTTTTCTAAGGAACTGTAATGAACCAATGTCAGGATACCTAATGCCAAATAAAGATGTTGTATTTATTTAGTCCACGTGTAGCTTTCTGACCCAGGGGACCTGCTCTCTCTACACATGGGCTCTGTTACTAACCGCAGAATGACCCGCCTCATTGCTGCCACCCTCGCTTGCTCGGGATGTCTGCCTGCCAGCCCACCCCAGCTTTCTGTTTTTCTTTCCTCCCCGTTCCCACCACAGGTTGCTCACCAAGGTGAAGGGTTCGTAGCTGCTGGGACTGAAGACACTGGCCTGGCTTCGTCCTCCCTTCTTGCCCTGGCACAGCCAGGACCAAACTATGATCAGTATTAGGGCTGGGGGGAGTCGGGACACTGATGGCCCCTGTCCCCGCTGCCCCCACCCCCACACAGGGCTGATACACCTAAACTGTCTGATAAGGAGGGTCCAGCTAGGAACCACCTCAGCCTCTAGTCCCTGCTGTCCCCATATGCCCGTGCCACGCCCACAGTATTTCTTAGGAGAGTTTTTGCAAATAAACTGTTTTGCATCAAACATTTCATTCACTCACTCCTAATGCCTTGGCAGGGCCAGACCAAAGGATTTCACGGCTCTTATATGGCCCGAGGGCCAGACGTTCCCCACCCCTGATAGAAGCTACACTGTTACCCAAGCCTATTCGGCTTCAGAGTTTAGGTAGGGATTTATCCACATCCTTTCGGTTCCTGAGCTCCAGGAGTACACTGTAGCTAGCACACTACCAAAGTCGCTTTGGATAAAATGAGTTTGGGTTGGGAAGCCTCAAAATCGCAAAAGAAGGAAAGCACACCAGCCTGGTGGGTTGGAGCCACGGAAAGCTTTTATTAAAAAAACCACGAGGGTTCGGTTCATTCCTGGGGCTGCGGCTTGGTTCGGGAAGCCTCGGCGTTGGCCCGGAGCACAGCCCCTGGGGACGGGTAGGGACGCTGCTGGAACAGGGGCCCGGCAGCCGTCGTGTCTGCCCCCGTCTTCGCCTCGTTCCGCTTGGGGAGTCCGGTAGACCAGGTGCCCCTGGGGGTGATGAGATGGTCAAGCCAGGCGGGTGGGAGTGTGGGAGGTGGCAGGCAACCCCCTCCTCCCAAATAACCGGTGAGTCAGGGAGGGGGATGGGGAGGCAGAAAGGAAGTGTGGGGAATCCATGTCACTTACCGGGGTGCATCGGAGTATGCGCTGGGGTCCATTGGGTCTAACTCCTCATCCTTCCGGCTTGACGCTGTGGAAGGAGGTGGCAGAACAAGGTCTTCAATGGGGGCACAAAGGACCTCTGGTCACTGAGCTTCCCCCATTGCAAGAACAGATGAAGTCCCAGCTGCCATGGCTGCAGCGCCTTTCCCCACCCCATCCCCCGATTCGGGCAACTTGCATAACGGGAAGTGAGGGCTTCTGTACCCCTGTGCCTGCAGCCTTCCCCAGGCCCAGCCCTGCTCAGCTTACCCTTCTTGCTCTTGGGATAGGGAGCCAGCTCTTCCCGGCGATGGTGGCGCCGTTCTTTGGCCTCTTCTCTGTCCGCCTTGTCGTACCCACGGTCACGGTCACGGTCCCGTTCCCGGTCACGATCCCGGTCACGGTCCCTGTCCCGATCCCTGTCCCGGTCCCTGTCCCGCTCTCTCTCTCTCTCCACCTTTTCATAGCCACGTTCTCGGTCTCTGTCAGACTTCTCGTGGCCCCTCTCAGACTTCTCGTGGCTCCTTTCAGACTTCTCGTGGCCGCGGTCCGACTTCTCGTGGCTCCGCTCCGACTTCTCATGGCTCCGCTCCGACTTCTCCTCAGCAGCATCTGGGGACACAAAAGCCTTGAGGTGACCTTCTTCCTGTGCTGGCCCTGGCCAGATTGCCACATGCACCTGTCCATATCAGTCTATAGTCCCAAGACTTGAAGACTCAAAACCAAAGTAGGGAGGAGGACTGGGATAAGAGAACATTCTTGGAAGAATTATAGGGCATTTAGGCCCAACCAGTGTGGTTCAGTGGTCAAGCATCGATCTATGAGCCAGAAGGTCACAATTCAATTCTGAATCAGGACACATGCCCAGGCTGTAGCCTTGATCTGCAGTGGGGAGCATGCAGGAGGCAGCCGATCAATGATTCTCTTTCATCATTGTTGTTTCTATCTCTCTCTCCATCTCTCTTCCTCTCTGACATCACTAAAATAATCAGAACCCAGGAGGTGATTCCTTTGCCAATCTCTCTGACACCTGGGGCTGTGTTGGCCTGTCTCCCCTGTCCCTCCTGAACCCACTAGCATTCAGGGAGCCCTTTCTGAGAAATTCTGGAAGTGCTTGAGACACCCTGGGGCCCACCAACTCACCCGGATTGCTGTTCCTGGGCTTCTTAGCCGCTTTGGTAACGACGGAGTTGGAGTCGTGGGGGGAGAGCCAGGAGACCAGGTCCGTGTCCACATTCCAGTAGTAAGGGAGCCCGCTGCAGGGCGGTGGGAAGGGGGAAGAAGTGTCAGCATAGATGCCCTCCCCTTGTAGCCTCCGCTGCTTCCCAATCTCTACCTACACCTACCCCATGTCAGGACCCTCCAGACCCCTTCCCTTCTGTCCCCCATCTCCCCAAGGCCAAGGGCAGCACAGGAGGGGCAAAGTCAGACGTTATCTTCCCCACCCCCCCGAAGGTCCCCAGGCTTACCAGGACGGGTCAAACACCTTGTACCAGCTGGGTGGCAGGCCCTCCAAGCGAGTGGCCTCATAGTCCACGGGATCATCATCGTAGTCCTCAGCAATAATCTCTTCCTCTGGTTCTGCCAGAACAGGCAGAGGAGGAGAGCAGTAAGTATCGGGGCTCCTCCTCCTACAGTGTGGGCCTGGAGAGACGCTCACATTCACACGGACACATGTGCGTGTGCCAGATCGCCCCGGCCACGGCACTCACAACCCAAGTCCTAGCATCTACATAGCGAACCTGGAGCTCTCTTTCCCGCCGGCGCCTTTCCCGTCCCCTCCCCTTTCCCCCAGGGGCATTCATCACGCACGGCCATCACCTTCCACACTCCCAAGCTCCAAGGACCCTTCCTGCGTCCATTGCCTCAATCAATTACGTCTACCGCTATGGTTTTTCCAAATAAACGTTCTCTTAAAGAGTTTGAAAACAATAAACAAACAAATAAAAAATTAATAAATAAATAGAGAACTTACCAAAACATGTACGTACCTAAATCTGTCCTGTTCCTGGGTTCAGATAAGACGGGGGTGGGGAACCTTTTTCCTACCAAGGGCCATTTGGATATTTATAACATCATTCACGGGCCACACAAAATTATCAACTTAAAAATTAGCTTGCTATATTTGGTCAAACATTTCATTAACTCACACCTAATGCTTCGCAGGGCCAGACCAAAGGATTTCACGGCTCTTATATGGCCCGCGGGCCAGACGTTCCCCACCCCTGACAGAAGATACACTGTTACCCAAGCCTCTGGCTTCAGAGTTTAGGTAGGGATTTATCCACATCCTTTCGGTTCCTGAGCTCCAGTGAATACACTGTAGCACACTACCAAAATCCACTTGGATAAAATGAGTTTAAACAGCAACAAGTTTCTCTAAAAATGTCCAAATGTATTCCGCTCCCAAGCTTGGGAAGTGGAGGATTTCTGACATTTTTAGCAGCAAGAATTTAAGGGATTTATTCAAATACTGCTCTGAGTCCATTCAGTTTCCCGAGGCCTGATGTTTATTCAGCTAACATCAGTAGAATAAAAAAAGGTCTATTAGGCCCTCAGTAGGCCTGTCATGGACTTCAGTTGTGGATATAATAATTAAATGTGTATTTCAGCAATAGCATAGTGCCTGTCGCTGGAGGTCAGCTATGATCATCAGTATTGTTAATAAGGTATATACCATCAGAAAAAAAATTTTCTGCACAGGGCCTGGCACCGAACAGAGTTAACATAATGTGTATCCAAGCACTTAGTACACCCAAAACACATATTCATATGGTGAGCAATAACCAATATACCACCAGCGTAGTGCCTGGTACCACAGTAGGTCTGAAAAAATATTATTATGGTAAAACACAAAGGATCAGCATCTTGCCACTGTCCTTTAGGTACAGGACACTGCTATCCTATTACTCTGTAACCACTTCCATGGATGCACTGAATCCGGCATACAGTAGGCCCAAATAGGTATCAGGATGAAATGCCTATCTTGCCCGGTTCCCACCCCCACCCCAACCTTGGCACCTAGTAGGAATGGGTGTCAGGAATCCGTATTGTTAACAAAAAAATGCCTGCCACCCCGCTGCCTAATGCACAGTAGGCCCAACGTAGCATACAAGGGGATAGTATCAACAACAAAGTAAGTGCCTGTCAAGCCGGGCACATGGTAGGGCCATGGGCACTGAGCGTTCTTACCGGGGTCGAGATGCTTGAGGATGCCTCTCTTCGCCAAGCGGGTCTGCAGAGCAACGGGCAGCGGCATAGCGATCCGCAGGCAGATCTGGGGATGGATGGACAAACTAAAAACCAGCTCCCAAGAAAAGATGAATCGATGCAATAAGCATGCACCCCCCGCCCCACTGTGTGCTCATCTGGACCCCCCACACCTCACCAGTAGCTGGGCAGACGAAACTGAGCTCAAAGGTGGAAGAGAAAGGTTACAATATTACCAAAACTCTCAGCAGCCCTCCCTTGCAGGCCCCGTGCTCCAGAATCCAGTTCCTCTCCTAGGCCCAGGGCCCGCCCATCGCCGCAGGGGTCGAACGCGCCTCCCCCGCGCCTCAGAAATGGTCTCACCTTACGTCCCCCACTGACTGCCGGGTGGGCGGAACCAAAGAGCTCGGATGGAGGTGCACAGGGGTGCACCGCCTCCGGCTTCCAAGTGTGCACGTCCCTCGACGCTACCAATGGAGCCGCGCGGGTAGTGGCAAGCTGTCGGACCGTCGGCGTCAAGGTGGTCGCCGCTGGAGTGTCCGGGATCACGCGACTGTCTCCTCCCAAAGCGCAGAGCCAGACCGTCTCTCCCCAAGGCTGGAAATGAACGGGGCGAAGCTCAGGCTGCGGAAAAAAAAAAAATGACACATCCGGGCAGCCAATGAGAGCGCGCCGCTTGCCTGACGTAGGACGTAGCCACCCAGCTGCGGCCCCGGGATTGGTGGGAGCCCGGGCGGCTGTGCGCGTTTCCCGAGGGGGCGTGGCAAGCCGGGGCTCAGCGGGACTCAGCTGGCGCCATGGAGGAGTACGCTCGGGAGCCCTGGTACGGCGACGGCCACAGGCCTCGGGGCTGTTCCTGCGACCCCGCGCCCCGCTGCGGGAGGCGGGCGGGGGAGGCGGGCACGGGCCCCACGGCGCCGCGGCCCAGACCCCGGAGACGCCTCGCCGTCTCTTCTCGTCCCCCCACTGCGTCCCTCGCACTCGGGTTCCGTTAAGAGGGGCCCCCGCGGTCCCGGAGGAGGTGCGGTTCAGGACGAACCAGTCCTCCGACGCCGTGTCTCTTAGAACGGAGACGCTGCTCGAACCCTTCCCCGCCAGGGTGGCGCGGGGTTGCGTGGAAATCCCCTAGCTACCACGCGTGTTCCCCCCCGGGTTGCTGTGGGGAGTGGGGCGGGGCCTAGCTGAGCCTATTGTGAGCGAGGAGGTGGCGCTGGACACCCCCCCCCCCCCGCTCTTGGTTTTTCCAGTTGTGCCAGGTTAAGAGGGGGGGGGGGAGCGGGCCTCGGAGAAGGGCGACAACACTAGCCAGTTAATGACACTACTAGCCCGTTAACACTTCTATAGCGTCTCTTCAAAGGGGCCAACTGTTAGTGCATAATCAGTTCACTTCATCCTTGACAGTAAAGCGGTTGGCTGATTCCTTAGCTGCAAAAGGAGGGGGCAGAGAGGGCAAAGCACTATTCTTTTATTATTATTATTATTATTCTTAAATGGGAGGGAGAAATAATCTTATTATCTGAAATGTCACTTCCCATTCAAAGGACTGGTTTCTCCCAGCAGGAAAGAGTCCTTGAGGCATGGCGTGGGGGGGGGGGGCTCACATTAACCCCATCCTCCCCTTGACCCTTGCAGCCCATGGCGAATTGTGGATGATTGCGGCGGAGCCTTCACCATGGGAGTCATCGGTGGCGGAGTCTTCCAGGCCATCAAGGGCTTCCGCAATGCCCCTGTCGTGAGTCAGTTACATGCACCAGCTCATTCTGCTGCCTGCTTGCCTCCCATGTGCCAGGCCTGACTCCAGAGTCGGGGGTTTTGGGGGTACTGCAAACATGGCCTCATTCCCTCACCCCAACCCAACTGTAGCACCTACCTCTGTGAAGGGCCGCGCTGTGACAATGGGCACCGCTGTCGACGTAAGAAGGTGCAAAGCTGTAGGAAGATTTTATAAAGGTTCATTAGAGCTGATTTGAGCCCTATAAGGGCATGGCTGGAAGCAAAGTCTCAATAGGATTGAGAAAAATGCTTCCCATAATGACAGTTTGGGTTTCTGGTTTTGTAGATTTGGAATTAAGGAGGGAACAGAGAGAGGATTACCTGAACTTGGGAGAAAGTAAAGCCGGGACATCTATGATTGGATTATAAGATAAGATTATGTGATCTCTGAGGGGTTTAAAAAATGCGCAGAAACAATGGACAGAGCTTGCTTACGGCAAGGATAACCTTTTTACTAGGGAAGTTACAGGCCTGAGACAAGACTACCCCCATGACCTCTAGCTATCATTTATGATCAGATCACCCTGTGAGATTATTACAGAGCCCATTTTTCACCCACATCACCAAATTCTGTGTCTGCTGAGCCAGGCAGATTTTACCTAGAGGCAGATTCTGGGTCACAAAACTGGCTAGAGGGAAGTGACAAGAGTTTAGCTGGCAGATGGAAGACAACCTTGAATTTAAGAAAATGTTTTTACCCCTAGCCGATTTGGCTCAGTGAATAGAGCGTCGGCATGCAGACTGGAGGGTCCCGGGTTCGATTCCAGTCAAGGGCACATGCCTGGGTTGTGGGCTTGATCTCCAGTGGGGGGGGGGGATGCAGGAGGCAGCCGATCAATGATTCTCTCTCATCATTGATGTTTCTCTCTCTTGCTCTCCATTCCTCTCTGAAATCAATAAAAATATATTTTTAAAATGTTTTGAATTTATAAAAAATTCTGTCCCTTTCTCTGACACCCCCTCCTGGAGATCTAATCACATGTCATACTTTGCCATCCATTTGCCAAGATCGCTGCAGTGTATGTGTCTCCCCATCCCCTCAGCTCCTTTAACTCCTGGATCTTTACCCAGGTTTCTCCCACTCATCCTCAGGAGTCTCCGCACAGATGCCCTTCCTTAAAGCGGTCTTTTCTTACCTTCAGCTGCTGTCATCTCTCTATCCTGTTTCCTCTAGGATGCATATTGCTGTTGAAGCTGACTTGCTTACCTGTTCGCTTGCTCAGGGTCTGTCTCATGAGAATGTGAGCTGTGAGAGGGAAGGGACCAGGCTGCTCTATTGCTGCATACAGCATGGTGCCTGGCCCAGGTGCTCAGAAATCGTGAACTGGATAGATGGATGAGAACTTCTCAGCCCAGCTTTGATACTTCTGTTGTGCCCGGCTGGTGTGGCTCAGTGGTTGAGCATCAATCTACAAACCAGGAGGTCGCGGTTCCATTCCCAGTCAGGGCACATGCCTGGGTTGCAGGCTTGATCTCCAGTGGGGGTGTGCAGGAGGCAGCCAGTTCATGATTCACTCTCATCCTTGGTTTTTCTCCCTCTCCCTTCCTCTCTGAAATCAACAAAAATAGCTTTTTAAAAGAGAACACTTGTGTTGGGGTGCTCCCCAGCCCCCTAGTTCTTAGCTGCCTCTCCACATCTCTACCACTGAATCCCCTTCTCTGAAAAGCCATAAACCCTGTCTGCCAGCGGCCTCAGGCCTGCTCTGATTCTCATCTCACTTTCCCCAGGGGATTCGGCACCGGCTGAGAGGTAGTGCCAATGCCGTGAGGATCCGAGCCCCTCAGATTGGAGGTGAGAGGCCCGGGGACACGGGCGGTGGTGGCAGAGTTGGCGGTGGTGGCTGCTTTGGGTCTAGTCCTCCAGTTGGAGGTCCGCACGTGAGCCCCAACTCTGCCCGGGACTGCCCGGGAGAGTGACGTGTCCCTGCAGTCTAATGTGGGTGAGTTCTGGAGTGTAAGTGTAGGTCCTGGTTCTTTCCTGGTGTGTGGCCTTGGGATAGTGGCTCAGCCTCAGCCTCATCTGTGACATGGGGATGACAAGTGCAGTGACCACCCCCGTCATTTTGTCATGTATGTAACTTACATAGCATTTACCGAGTGCCAGCTGCTCTGCTAAGCACTTCAATACTATTAACTAATTTAAAATGTTAGCAGTCAAATAAGCCACAGTACCTAGATCAGGACCCAGGACACAGTAAGGCCTCAGTGAACGTTTTACCTACCAGATGGTTAACTGGCTTTTCTAACCTGTTTCCTTCTCACTAAAACCAAGAGCAGAATTCCCATTCTACGTGGTGGCTTATGGAGATCACAGTTGTTTGTTTAAAGCCACATAGAAGGTAAATGAGCTTATAAACTTGTCACCTCCCCGTGAAGGAGAGGGAGTGTCGATTACAATTAGAGAGATGTGGGGGGTATCCCCTAGGCCAGTGGTCGGCAAACTCATCAGTCAGCAGAGCCAAATAGCAACAGTACAAGGATTGAAATTTCTTTTCAGAGCCAAATGTTTTAAACTTAAACTATATAGGTAGCTACATTGTTATTAACTTAATCAGGGCACTCCTAAGCTGGCCTTTGCTAAAAACTCAAGGGGCCAAAGAGCCATATATGGCTTGTGAGCCGCAGTTTGCCTACCACTGCCCTAAGACTGGTTCTCAACCTTCCTAATGCCGCGACCCTTTAATACAGCTCCTCATGTTGTGGTGACCCCCGGCCATAAAATTATTTTTGTTGCTACTTCGTATCTGTCATTTTGCTACTTTTATGAATCATAAGTAGCTGATATGCAGGATGTATTTTCATTGTTACAAATTGAACATAAAGCATAGTGATTAATCACAAAAACCATAGGTAATTATATATTGTGAAATATTTATTTCTAATTACAAATAAATGAAATTTTGTCTTGAAGCATGGTGTAGCATGGATAACAGTCTTAATATAACAACAGTATGCCGGGACCGGTTTAGCTCAATGGATAGAGCGTCGGCTTGGGGACTGAAGGGTTCGATTCTGGTCAAGGGCATGTACCTTGGTTGTGGGCATATCCCCAGTAGGGGGTGTGCAAGAGGCAACTGATCAATGACTCTCTCTCATCGATGTTTCTAACTCTCTATCTCTCTCCCTTCCTCTCTGTACAAAATCAATAAAATATATTTAAAAAAAAAAATATATATATATATATATATATATATATATAACAACAGTAGATGACATTGCTACCCTTTCCGATGGTCTTAGGCGACCCCTAGGAGTGCTGTCTGTCTGCACCTGGGCTTGTCTCCCTTTCTTTGCGGGGCATTCAGCCTTGGAAGTCGGTCCCTGAGCCGTGGACTCTGGGGAACGCTGATCGGGCCTCTATCCCCTCGCAGGTAGCTTCGCGGTGTGGGGGGGCCTGTTCTCCACCATCGACTGTGGCCTGGTGCGCCTGCGGGGCAAGGAGGACCCCTGGAACTCCATCACCAGCGGCGCGCTGACTGGCGCGGTGCTGGCTGCCCGCAGTGAGTGCCCCAGCCCGGCCCGGCTCCTGCCCCTTCCGCCCTGTTCTGCCAGCGCTCACCTCTCTCCCTGCCTCCCTCCTCCTCCAGGCGGCCCCTTGGCCATGGTGGGCTCAGCAATGATGGGGGGCATCCTGTTGGCCCTCATTGAGGGCGTTGGTATCCTCCTCACTCGCTACACTGCCCAGCAGTTCCGCAACGGTGAGCGCCCAGTGGAGCGGGTCGGGGAGGTGGGTAGTGCTCTGTCTAGCCTCCTCCGTTCACCTCCTCTGGATTCTCCCCTCTCCAGCACCCCCGTTCCTGGAGGACCCCAGCCAGCTGCCTTCCAAGGAGGGGGCCCCGGCCTCGGGCTATCACGGCTACCACTGAGGAAGTGACCGCCTCACCACCATCACGGGAGCTCCTCTTCGTTCTCCTCCCCGACGATCTACCTCGAAGGGAGGGCTGGCTCCCCGTTGGCCCTGGGACCCTCCAGAGAGGGCCTCTCCTCTCTGTTCCCTTGTCCCAGGGCGGGGTGGGGCACCCCAGCTGCCCCTCTCGCCGGGCACCCCAGCCCCACCCCATACATGTAACAAGCCCTTACCCCAGACTCTTCCTGTTCGCCCTGATGAGTATTTAAAGCCAGTCGTGAAATGCCTGTGTGTGTGCTCACTGCGCCTCTTCAGGGACACAAGCCCTGGGTTGTGGAGTCCCACAGAGTGGGCCTCAGTGGTGTCTGGAGGATGAATGAGCAGGAGGGGGGATGAATGGAGATGGTAATAGGTACATGAGTAAGCATGTGTGGGAGCCAAGGGATGAATCATGTACGTAGAGGAATAGGCTTGGGGAAGAAGTGAGGAAACAAGGGTTGCTGGCGTGGTGGGGGGGTCTGACCCCTCCCTCCCAGGCCCCATTGCCAAGTCTGGGAAATCTGACCCCACGGTGAACCCTGGCGTTCTGGACACCAGTCACCCCATTGGTGTGAGAACAATCCCCCTCAATATGGCAGCACCGTGGACCTGGCTTCCTTAAGAAGGCGCCCTGCCTCAGTCTCCTCTGAGGCACCGTAGATACTTCTGCTCTGCGAGGCTCAGTGCTGTCAGTATCTTTCTCCCAGTTTTTATTTTCTTTTTAAAAATATATATTTATTGATTTTTTTTTTACAGAGAGGAAGGGAGAGAGAGAGAAACATCAATGAGAGAGAAACATCAACCAGCTGCCTTCTACACACCCCCTACTGGGGATGTGCCCGCAACCAAGGCACATGCCCTTGACCGGAATCGAACCTGGGACCCTCCAGTCCGCAGTCTGACCCTCTATCCACTAAACCGGTCTCTGTCCCAGTATTTTTTTTTTTTAAGGGGAACCACAAAATAATCTGAAGTGAGCTTTCATTTTGGGCCGGGGGGTTATGGGAAAAATTTTCTGAATGGACATCAGCTCCAAAAGCTGTCTCTTCCGTGTAAAGCCCTGCGTGGTGATGCAGGCATTGTCTCTGCTGGGGTGCCAGTGCTGCTGTGCAAACGGCCTCACGGGCCACATAAAAGCTGGCCCTTTTGTGCAAGCCACGGCAGAGGTAGGAATGCCCTCTGACACCGCTGTGCACTCCCTGAGGTGCAGTGCTGAGTCCCGGGCCCCCACGGGCCGCAGGGACTTGGCCCCTCAGTGGCACAACTGCAACCCTGCCCGCTTGGTCTGCTCAGAGCCCGCCGCCCAGGGAGGACCCGGGAGAGCGGGATGATGGCGGGCACTGCCCGCAGCTCTGGGCCTCAGTAGGGCCCCAGCCTCCAGCTCCCAGCCGCACAGTCCGGCCCAGGCTGGCCCAGACTGCTGCCTTGTATTTCTGGGCCACTTCCTTTGTTCCTGCCCCTCTGAGTACCTGGGCCCCCCCCTTCCTTGGCTCAGGTCAAACACCCCCCCCCCCTGTATTTCCAGATCCCGCCCTGATCATATCAAGCACCGTCCCATTAGCTCTTGGGGGGCCTTTGCTTTCTAGGAATCCTCAGGTTCCACCTCCTCCCCAAAGCTGCTGTGGTCCCCACAGCCCCTGTGTCTTCAGGCACCACCCCTTCCTGTCCAACCCCGCCCTGGAAGGTTCCTACTGGCCCTCCTGTGTATCAGCCCAGCCTCCCGAGGCCCTCACCACTGCGCCGCCCTGTCCCCTCCCAGTGGGCCCCGCCCCACAGCCCCTTAGATCTGCAGCCTGCCTGCCCTCAGCCTAGACCCCTGCGTCTTCAGGCCCCGCCCCTCAGGTGCCCCCAAAGCCCAGCCGCCCACCCTTAGGCCCCGGAGCGGTGGAGCGGCTCCTTGGTCCACTGGCTGGAGGGGGGAGACCAGCCCGGGCTAGAGCCCACCCTACAGGCGGACAGCGGGTGAGATGGAGAGTGGCATCGGGCTGGGGGGGGGGGGGGCTAGTCCCGGGTGTCACCGGCTCCTAGTCGGGTCTGGGGCCGACCCAGCCCTCAGACCCCGACCCCCTGACCAGATAGGTGGCTCACTTCCCTTCCCAAAAGAAGGAGATGGGCTGCGGGCACCCCGGCCAGTAGGCGCGCCCCGGCTCCAGCTCCCTCGCTCGGTGCCGGGCCCAGGTGAGCCCCCTGATGAAGGCCGCGGTCCTGATGTGGGTGCAGATCGTGGGCGCCCTCCGCAGGGGCGGGTGAGACCGCTCACAGGTCATTTCTGACTTGGACAGGACCTCAGCGGGTTTGCCTGTAACGGGAAGCCATGCCCCTCTCCCTACAGTAGGGGTGTCGAACTCAATCAGAGAAGGGGCCAAAATCTAAAATCCAGCCTAAATCGCGGGCCGAATGGTTTACTGAGCAGTCATAAACTGACAATGTCATAAACTGACAGCGGAGTGCAGTGATGACAGCGCGGTGCGGGCCACATTGCAAGGCCTGGTGGGCTGGATTTGGCCCGCGGGCCTTGTGTTTGACACATGTGCCCTACAGCATTCCGGATAACCGCAATCACCAGCGAGGAGTGCCCAGCACAGCTGGAGGCTCCTTCCTGGTATTGCCCGCTGAGATCGGCCACACTGGCCGCCAAGGAGGACGGCCTCCTGTGGGCCTCTGACCCTCTGCCAAATAACACCTCTTCCTCTTCTCCCCGCATTGCTGCCGTCCTGGAAGACATTACCCCACAGATGGAAGGGTTCCGCCCCAACATCCACATGGTGTCCACATGGATTTTGACCAAAAGGGCTTCCTACAGGGATTCCAGAGCCAGCCGTCCACACACAACAACAGCTCAGTCACACACACAACAGCCCTGCGTGCAGCCACTCCGGCTACTTCCCCAGCTTTAGGGCAAAACCAAGGTGCCATGGCCAATGGGGTTCAGGGTGGGGAAAGCATTCTCAAGATCGGCTTCCATGCCAAAACCAGAGCATCAGCCTGCGGACTGAAGGGTCCCAGGTTCGATTCCAGTCAAGGGCATGTACCTTGGTTGCGGGCACATCTCCAATAGGAGGTGTGCAGGAGGCAGCTGGTTGATGTTCCTCTCTCATCAATAGTTCGACTCTATCCCTCTCCCTTCCTCTCTGTAAAAAATCAATAAAATATGTATTTTAAAAAAATATATGGGCTTCCTAAATGACAAGATGGAGAAGCAGCGGGAGCGCTACATGACCTCCTATGACCTTGTGCTGGAGAAGGAGGAGACGCTGGACGTGGTCAACATGCTGCACCAGGGGCACTGGATGGAGATGGGGCTCCTGAGTGCGCAGGCGCAGGGCCTGTCTGCGGGCGGAGACGCGGAGGGGAGCTCCGTGGGGGCTGCTCTGCTGTGAGCCTGGTGTGTACAGAGGGCAGCTGGGGATTGTGGTCCCCACTCCAAGCACAATGCTCACTTCTGAGGTGACAGAGAAACTTGACTGTGTTCCCCTCATTATAATACGTGGAAAGCAACTTACCCACAGCTACACTGCCTGAAAGAGACAAGGCTGGGCTTCACATCCTTACTTATTGTGCTTATCGAGTTTCAGAGATGTCATTTGCCACGTAATCTCCAGGACCACACATTATCAGTCATTACGGGTGTCATTGGAAGGTTTCCTCAGGCCATCGCCACAATTTCTTAGCCTCCTTAAAGTGATAACTTCAAGGACAGAGTTCAATCTTTATTTGAGAGAGAGAGAAAGAGAGAGAGAGCATCAATTTGTTCTTCCACTTATTTATGCATTTGTTGGTTGCTTCCTGCATGTGCCCTGACGTGGCATCAAACCCACAACCTTGGGGAATGGGACAATACTCTACCAGTGGTCAGCAAACTCATTAGTCAACAGAGCCAAATATCAACAGTAAAATGATTGAAATTTCTTCGGGGAGCCAAAGTTTTTAAACTTACACTTCTTCTAACGCCACTTCTTCAACATAGACTCGCCCAGGCCGTGGTATTTTGTGGAAGAGCCACATTCAAGGGGCCAAAGAGCCGCAGTTTGCCAACCACAGCTCTAACCAACTGAGCTACCTGAACCGGCCCAGGGACAAATGTGTCTTAATTGAGGTCAAGTCAGCAACAATTCTGGGCATTCACAAAGGGCTCTGCGTTCAAACTCAAGACAAAGTTTCTCACCTGAACATCTCACCAAATCAGATGGTATGAACTAGATCAGATGGCAAACCGCGGCTCTGTTGACTAATGAGTTTGCCCACCACTGAACTAGATGATACAGAATGTAAGCTCTCCCTTGACAGCCCAGAGAGGGGGCATCGCCTTTCCTCAGATTTGTTTAGTTAATTATTAAGACTCTTATAAGACTGGGCTCTGACATTTTATTTAGGGAGCTTTAGAAAGAAAACATAGGCCCGTGAAGCTAAAATTTTAAAAATATTTTTTATTGAGTCCAGAGAGGAAGGGAGAAGGAGAGAGAGAGAAACATCAATGATGAGAGAGAATCATTGATCGGCTGTCTCCTGCACACTTCCTACTAGGGATTGAGCCTGCAACCCAGGAATGTGCCCTTGGCCAGAATTGAACCCGAGACCCTTCAGTCTGCAGGCTGACGCTCTATCCACTGAGCAAAACTGGCTAGGGCAGAATGAGGAAAACGTATTTATTTATTTATTTATTTATTTACTTATTTATTTAAGATTTCTTTATCAATTAAGGTACCACATATTTGTCCTCATCCCCCCATTCCCATCCCAAACAATTCCCCACAAATGCCTTCACCCCCCCTGTTGTCCGTGACCACAGGTTAGGCTCATATGCATGCACACAAGTCCTTTGGTTGATCTCTTCCCCTTTCCCCCCCCCCCCACCTCCCCTCAGAGGTCCGACAGTCTGATCGATGCCTCCTTGTCTCTGGGTCTGTTCTTGTTCATCAGTCTATGTTGTTCACCATTTCCCCCAGATGTGTGAGATCATGTGCTACTGGAAATACACTTATAAGAACCAAAAATGAGACAAGCCATAATGATTATGCCGAGAGGCAAATGAATCAGTCTGTAGTGAGTTTGTTTCTGGGCCATCGGTTCTTTTGAGACCCAATTTCTATGTCAAACAGTTCCTTATGTGCACATGTCAGCAATGAAATTTCAGTTCTGCATGGTGGACAAATGGTGGTGATGCAGGTCTGACCCTCTCTGGTTTGGTCCTGGGCAACCTGCAGTGATACACAGCTGCTGACTGCTATTATGGCAAGGTGTCATCAGCAACTTCCATCTCTGGACTGCTTCTCCTCTGTCTTCATGGCTGGAGCAGTCCTGTCAATTCCTCTCTGTTTCAGGAATCCACATGGTCTCGGAGTTGTTTTCTGAAAATATACAAACATATTCTCAACCAAAAGTTAATAAAGGAATCTTTTCTATAAATTTGACTTGTGATCCTTTTTCTTTTTTTGCCCAAACGATTTTCCTTTGGCTTGCTTTGACACCATGTATGTTTTATATGGGTGTCTTGCTATTAGCATTACAAATGAAAGTTAATTTTCTAAAGTAAAAATTTTCTAGATGTAATTTACTTACATGATATTCTTCTACTATCCCCCCTTTTTAATTTAAATATTAAGAGGCTTTTGGAAATTTTATAATGTAGTCTTGATAGCTTTTAAATTTTTTTTTACAAAAGCAGAAGCCCAAATGGCTAATAAAGTATGAAAATATACTTATAGTAGCCCTAGCTGGTTTGGCTCAGTGGATAGAGCGTCAGCCTGCGGACTGAAGGGTCCTGGGTTGGATTCTGGCCAAGGGCACGTGTCTGGGTTGCAGGCTTGATCCCCAGGAGGGGGTGTGCTAGAGGCAGCCAATCAATGATTCCCTCTCATCATTGATGTTTCTATCTCTCCTTCTCCCTTCCTCTCTGAAATCAATAAATATATTTTTTAAAAGAAAATATACTTATAGTAAACCAGGGAGCTGTGTATTAAGACAAAATTATTATTTCATATTAATCAGATGGCAAAAAAATTAAATCTCATAACACCAAGTATTGCTAAGGAATTCTAGAAACAAGGTGTCTCACAGCTTATGAGAGTATAAATGGGGACAACAATTATTTTTGAAAACTATTTGGCAGTATCTACTAGAGCTGCATATATACACACTTATTACCCAATGATACCATCTCTAGGTGTATATACCTAACAGAAATGTTCAAAGCTTATCCAAAGACACATACAAGTTTGTTTATAGAGCAATGTGCTGGAGTCAAGTCTCCGTGGATTTCTCACTCCCTGCGTGGTCCAGGCCTTCTGAGCGAAGGGCATGTTTGAAAAGCAGTTTTGAAAGTGAGAGATAGTGTATCTCTCCGGAGAGATGGAGAGACAAGTTTGGAAAATCAACCTAGACATGCCCCTCCCACATCCACAAGCAGGAGTTGTTTATGCTCCAGATGACTGCTAATCTCCATCCAGGTGTTTCCGAAGCTTCACAACAGCTCAGTCTCCTCAGCATGGCGGACCCGGAGAGCATTATGCTAAGCCACCTAAGCCGGTCAGAGAAAGCAGACAAAGACAAACATCACGTAATCTCACTCATATGCGGGATCCAGTGAGAAAAATAAACTGACAAACAAAATAGGTCCGGAGGCAGGGACACAAGAAACTGAATAACAGGTCTCAGCGGGGGAGGAGGGGACAGGAAGAGATTAAGCAAAGAACATATATGCATATATGCATAGCCCAGGGATAGAGACAAATAGAATGGGGGACGGCCTGGGGTGGGGTGGGGGTGGGGCGCAAGGGGTGGAAAGGGAAAAAATAGGGGGTGTCTGTAACACTGTCAACAATAAAATAAAATAAAATAAAATAAAATAAAATAAAATAAAATAAAAATGCTCAGTCCCCTAATTTCAGGCTGCTCTCCTGCAGTGTGCCCCATGGCAGGGGTGGGCAAACATCTGGCCACCTGCAGACTGGGGCAGGAGGAACTGCTCTGACTGCTGCCTTTTGCTGTGAATAGTAAATAGGCTATTTTTCTGATACACAGGTCTTGCGTGTGTGTGTGTGTGTGTGTGTGTGTGTGTGTGTGAAACTGCGTCAGGCTAACCTGTTAGCTTGTGCATAGCATAGAACCATGACAATGAGCAATTGTAATTCTATTATATATGTGGAACATGGATGGATCTACCAATATTGGGCAAAAGATGTTAGACATAAAAGAATGCATACCATATGATTGTCTTTATACAACGTTTAAAAGTCAGGCTAACTTAAAGCATGCCGTTAAAGTCAAGATTGTGGTTATTGCCCTAGCCCTGTGGTCGGCAAACTGCGGCTCGTGAGCGACATGCAGCTCTTTGGCCCCTTGAGCGTGGCTCTTCCACAAAATACCACAGCCTGGGTGAGTCTATTTTGAAGAAGTGGCATTAGAAGAAGTTTAAGTTTAAAAACTTTGGCTCTCCAAAGAAATTTCAATCGTTGTACTGTTGATATTTGGCTCTGTTGACTAATGAGTTTGCCGACCACTGCTAGCTGGTTATCAGTCCACAGGCTGACCTCTAGTGCATAGAGTCCTGGTTCAATTCCAGTCAAGGACACCTGCCCGGATTGCAAACTTGATCTTTAGTAGGCTCTGTGCAGGAGGCAGCCGATCGATGATTCTCATCATTGATGTTTCTCTCTCTCTCCCTCTCCCTTCCTCTCTAAAATCAATAAAAATATATACTTAAAAAATAAAAAATCCTCACCTCAGGATATGTTTTAAAAAAGAAGCAGGACATCACTGTGGATTTGGCTACTAGCAGAAAGTACAGGTAATTCTCTGGTGGAGTATCTGACTGAGTCGCTCATATCTAGAAAACAAAAGGAATGAAGCAGCAACCAGGAAGGAGGCAGCAGCCCCTCAGACAGGACAGAGGGTGTTTGGTCATTTTGTGGTTTGGACAAGGTTCATGTTTTTGTCTTTACCCGGACTTGATGATAGAGTGGCCTGATTTTGGTCTTGATCCATCACGGTGACAGTGACCTTGTCTGATGTGGGTATCTTGTGGGCTGGTTCTTGTTCAACAGGAGAACGCCAAGGCCTCCATGTGAGGGCCAAGCCAGCCCCTCGCAACACCAAGGCCTAGGGGTTAGCATCTGGCCTGCTGTAGGATGTCAGGGACTGCGTGTCTCTTTCCCAGGATCCCTTTTGTCCAAGTCAGTGCTGTGGTCGCCCTGCAGGGGCAGACCGCCCCCCCAACACACACACACACACATACCCAAAATGTAGTTCGCAGGTGAAGCCACACACACAGGCATAGCGAAGGGATGAAATGATTTATTATATTGATATAATGAGGCTTTCTGGAGAGAGCAGAAAAAGACTGGTTTGGGATTTTAAATATATATATATTTTTAAATAAAAAAAAATTAAAAATATTTTATATTGATTTCAGAGAGGAAGAGAGAGAGAGAAACATCATGGTTTAGCATCCATGTATGAACCAGGAGGTCCCAGTTAGGGCACATGCCCTAGGTTTAGGGCTCAATACCCACTGTGAGGCATGCAGGAGGCAGCCAATCAGATGATTCTCTCCTTATTGATATTTTTCTCTCCCTCTCCTTCTCCCTTCCTCTCTATAATCAATAAAAAATATATTAGATAAAAAGAAACATCGATAATGAGAGGCATTTGATGAGCCACCTCCCGCATGCCCCTCACCGGGAATGGAGCCAGCAACCCAGGCGTATGTCCTGACCTTCTGGTTCCTAGGTTGCTGCTCAACCACTGAGCCACACCAGCAGGGCTGGTTTGGGACTTTATTGTGGTTAGGGGGTGGGCCCAGGGTAAGGGATCCCACACACAACCGAAGTTTGGGGTGGCTGGAACTTCCCACTCTCTTATAGCTCGCCTAGATACAGGGGAAAGGGTGAGAGGGAGGGCATGAAGCTTACAAGCTGTCACCAGTCAAAGAAAAAACAAAAAATGGGGACAGATTCTTTATCATAGCCAGATGAAGTCAGGACACGCGTCTGTGTATTCTGGTCTCCACCACTGCGGAGATTTTGCCAATCTGGAGGTGGCTCACAGAGAGCTGTTTGTAGTGGGACCAGGCTAATCTCCCCCCCTCCCCCCCTGCTCCTTCTGTGGCATACGGAGCCCGGGACTCCTCTGATATGAAAGGGCTGCGCTGTGGCATTTGAATGCACCACAGCCCGTTCCAGAAATGATGGTGACTGGTGCTCATCATAGACCCTGGAGACAAGGGCCGAGCTGAGCGAACGCACGCAGGCCCTGGAAACATGTCCCAAAGTCCACCTGGTCTCTGGGAGACAGCCAGGTGGCCTTTCCTTTTAACCTCATCAGAAATGATTCTACCTGAGCGAGAATCCTTATGTGGGAACAGCAAGGAGAGTGCTAAAGCATAGGGCCCCATTGGCTGGCCAAAGGAAGCCAAGGGCTATGAGCTTGCTCCTGGCAACTCTGGTAATGAATTCATTCACTCGTTCATTCATTCACCCATTTTTCCTTCTCAGTAGGAGACACTACTGAGTAATTTTTGGTTATCCAGTCTTCTGTCGAACAGACTGTGTAGAATCCACTTCTTCCCGTAGATCCTGAGCTCCCATGGCCATTATCTAATCTAGATTGGCTGTTCTGTAGACATTGCTTTATTATTTTCTAGCATTCGGTGTGGCTGACAGACGTCTGATGTCTGTGATTTTTGTTTCTTTCTGAGTAACCTGGTTTGTACAAATGAACAAAAATTTACCCATGCCCTTCAATCTCCCTTCATTCACTCGTTTTCCTTCTGCTTTCTTTTCTTTCTTTCTTTTTTTTAAAAAAACTTTATTGTTTAAAGCATTACCTATGTCCCCTTTTTCCTTCATTGACCCCTTTTAGCAGCCTCCTCTCCTCCCCCCTCCCCCCTCTCCCGCCCCCCGCCCCCCCCCCCCCAGGCCTCCACCACCGCATTGTCTGTGTCCATGGGCTATGCATATATGCATGCAGTTCTTTGGCTAATCCCTTCCCACCCACCCACCCTCCCCCGCCTTCCCTCTGAGATTCAACAGTCTGTTTGTTGCTTCTTTTGTCTCTGGATCTATTTTGTTCATCAGTTCATTTTGTTCCTTAGATTCCACATGAGTGAGATCATGTGATACTTGTCTTTCACTTATTTCACTTAGCATGATGCTCTCCAGGTCCCTCCCATGCAAATTGGTTTGTCCAACTTCTAAAATACAAGTTGTGTCATTTGTGAGATCTCCTGAAGTGAGGCAATTTGGGAGCCACCGCTCTGACTGCAATGTTCCCACCGTGAGAACTGCAGTCCCCATGAAGAGGAAGTGAGCGCCCCCTACCGGGAGTTCCGAGGAGCCTGTGCTGGTCTCATTTTGGGAACTCTGAAAATCCTCAGGGCAAATGGCCCACAGGATGAACGTAAATCTAAATATTTGAATGTCTGAGATGATTTTCCTGAATACACAGAACAAGTGAGTGTGCAGCGGGCAGGTGTAAGCCCCATGTATCCTTGTGGCGCACAGACTGTGTGTATTGGGAGTAGATATATCATTTATTTTCATTATTTTTTTAATTTTATTGATTATGGTATCACATAATTGTCCTCATCCCCCCATTCCCATCTCAAACCCCTCCCCACGTATGCCCACACCCCCCTGTTGTCCATGGCCACTGGCCAGGCCCATATGCATGCACACAAGTCCTTTGGTTGATCTCTCCCCCTTACCCCCACCCTCCCCTACTTTCCCTCTGAGGTTTGAGAGTCTGATCTCTGCTTCTCTTTCTCTGGGTCTGTTTATGTTGTTCATTATTTCCTCTAGATGTGTGAGATCATGTGATCCAAGAAATACCCTTGTAAGAACCTAAACTGAGACATAAGCCATAATGGTTATGCTGAGAGGCAAATGAATCAGTCTGTAGTGAGTTCCTTTCTGGGCCAACAGTTCTTTTGAGTCCCAATTTCAATGTCAAACAGTTCCTTATGTGTACATGTCAGCCATGCTATTTCAGATCTGGTTGGTGGACGAATGGTGGTGATGCAGGTCCGACCATCTCTGGTTTGGTCCTGGGCATCCTTCAGCAACACACAGCTGCTGTCTGCTGGTATGGCGAGGCGTCGTCAGCATCTTCCATCTCTGAACTGTTTCTCTTCTATCAGTTATTTTTCAAATCTACTTTTCAATTATAGTTCATATACAATATTATGTTAGTTAAAAATATATTAGTTTAAGGTGTACAACAGAGGATAAAAAAAGGTAATTTGTATGCCTCAAGAGGGACATATTTCTTTGTGTGGGGTGTGTTTTGTTCCTCCTCACCCGAGAATATTTTTTTCATTGATTTTTATTTTTATTATTTTTTTAAATATATTTTATTAATTTTGTACAGAAGGAAGGGAGAGAGATAGAGAGTTAGAAACTTTGATGAGAGAGAGTCATCAATCAGCTGCCTCCTGCACACCCCCCACCGGGGATATGTCCGAAACCAAGGTACATGCCCTTGACCGGAATCGAACCCGGGACCCTTCAGTCCCCAAGCCAACGCTCTATCCATTGAGCCAAACCGGTCCTGGCATTTTCATTGATTTTTAGAGAGAGTGGGAAAGGGAAAGACCAAGAGAAACATCGATGTGAGAGAGACACATCCATTGGTTGCCTCCTGCACGCACCCCAACCAAGGGCCCCGGCCCAGGGAGGAGCCTGCAACTGAGGTCCATGCCCTTGACCTGAATCAAACTCAGTATCCTTCAGTCCTCAGGCCGATGCTCTCTCTATTCACTGAGCCACACCGAGTAAGGCAAGAGGCACATATTTCTTGAGTGAAGTTCAACAGTAGCAGCAAAACAGGCTGGAGTGCCTCCGAAGGGAACAAAGTGCCCCCATGTTAGGTCCCGTTTCCGAAGGGCTAGGTCATGCTGACTTAGTTGTAATGACTTCAGCAGAAACTGTCTGGGAGACCAATGTCCAAATTTTACAAGGTCAAGGTTTGAGAGTAATGTTAAGTACCAGAAGGGGCTTATAGAGAGAAAGCTCTTTTCTGAGATATTTAAAAGAACAGCGTTATTATTTTATTTTATCAGTTGCACGTAGGGGTGTGTGTGTGTGTGTGTGTGTGTGTGTGAGAGAGAGAGAGAGAGAGAGAGAGAGAGAGAGAGAGAGAGAGAGAGAGAGAGAAAGAGAGAGAGAGAGAGAGAGAAAGAGAGATTTAGCAATCAAATTCAGAGTTGCAGCCAGTCTGAGAAAACACACAAGAGTTTTTTGTTTTTTTCTTACATGGCAGAGGAGACCATAAGAGATAAAAGAATAAGGGAGATCATACTGATATATACAATACATACTGGGGATCAAGCCTGCAACCTGCAACCTGGGCATGTGCCCCTAATCGGAATCGAACCCAGGACCTTCAGTCTGCAGCTCTATACATTGATCCATACCAACTAGGGATATTTTATTTGCTTACTAGATAATGTCAAAGTATAATAATAGTATAGTGGAATACAAAGAAAAAATACTGAAGAATCAAAATTAATTTATTAATCTATTTTTATATTTATTCATTTTTAATCATTACCTGAGGATATTTATCCATTGATTTTTTTAAAAGAGATGTGGAAGGGAGAGGGAGAGACACAGAGAGAGAAAAACATCGATGTGAGAGAGATACTGTGATTGGTTGCGTCCCACATATACCCAGAGCAGGGCCAGAAGCATGCAACCAAGGTACGTGCTCTTGACCAGAATGTGCCCTTGACCGGAATCGAACCCAGGACCCTTCAGTCCGCAGGCCTATGTTCTATCCACTGAGCCAAAACAGGTAGGGCTATTAATCTATTTTTGAATTACATTTGGCATACAATATTATATTAGTTTCAGGTATACAACATAGTAATTAGACATTTATGTACTTTACAAAAGAATCACCCAGATAAGTCTAGTACCCATCTAACAACACACACAGTTATTACAATATTATTATTTTTAATTTTTAAAAAATATATTTCTTTATTGATTTCAGAGAGGAAGGGAGAGGGAGAGAGAGAGATAGAAACACCCATGATAAGAGAGAATCACTGATTGGTTGCCTCCTGCATGCCCCCCCACTGGGGATAGAGCCCGCAACCCGGGCATGTGCCCTTGACCAGAATCGAACTGGGACCCTTCAGTCCACAGGCCAACACTCTCCACTGAGCCAAACTGGCTAGGGCTATTATTTTTAAATTTTACAATACATACATATATATATGTATTTATAATATATTTTATTGATTTTTCACAGAGAGGAAGAGAGAGGGATACAGAGCTAGAAACATCGATGAGAGAGAATCATCGATCAGCTGCCTCCTGCACACCCCCTACTGGGGATGTGCCCACAACCAAGGTACTTGCCCTTGACTGGAATCGAACCTGGGACCTTTCAGTCCGCAGGCCGATGCTCTATCCACTGAGCCAAACCGGTTTCGGCAATACATATATATTTTTAACAACGTATGTTTTTATTTATTTTTTAAATGTATTTTTATTGATTTCAGAGAGGAAGGGAGAGGAAGAGACAGAGAAATATCAACGATGAGAGAAAACCATTGATCAGCTGCCCGCTGCACACCCCTGACTGGGGATCACACCCACAACCGAGGAAAGTGATCTTCACTGGAATTGAACCCAGGACCCTTCAGTTCACAGGCTGACACTCTATTCACTGAGCCAAACCAACTAGGACATTTTATTTTTATTTTTATTTTATTTTAGAGAAAGAGAGGAAGGGAGACAGACAGACAGGCAGAGACACAGAGAGAAACCTCAAGTTGTCGTTTGATTTATTTATGCATTCATTGGTTGACGTGCCCTAACCCAGGATTGTGCCCTGACCCGGGATTGAACCCAAAACCTTGGTGTGTGGGGATGATCTCCAACCAACTGAGCTACCCAGCCAGGGCAGAACAATATTGACTAGATCAGAAGTGAGATCTTCTGATCTAGTCAATATCAGAGCGCCACATTGATTGGTTGATTCTTGCGTGTGCCCTGATGGGGATCACACCCACAATGCCTCCCTGGTACTTAACATTAATCCATGATGCGCACCGACCGCTTGCACTGAAATCTGGCTCAGCGGTCTGTAGCCATCAGCTTCTGGAGAATTCTTAGAACCCGCAGTTTGAAGCCCAGGGCTGTGTTTTCCATCGCTGTTCCAGGTGGCTTTCCCTTCGGCCACGCCGGCTTTGCTTAGGTGGGGGCTCTGGAAACAGACATGTGGAGGCGCCATCGGGGACTGCAGTTGTGTTAAATCACATTTGTCTGTAAAGGTGTAGACACTGGGATCGAAGTGAAATTACAAAACACGGCGGGTAGTCTGTTATTAACCGAGAAGCAGCTAACAAGAGGTGGTCCCGGCGAAATTAGATCTGATTGCCATCAAGGCTAATGGCCGCACTTCAGTCCTGAGAAGTCTGTGGCTTTCTCAGAACTTGGTTAATTTTGTTTTTAGAATTTCGTTTGGTCTGTCTACTTTTTCTGAAAATTAGGAATGATAATGGCTGTAGAGTTTGCTTTTGTGTGTGTGTGTGTGGCTGTAGAGTTTCTGAGGGTTAAAACTATACAGAGTTTTTGACATACAGAAGGCCAAGAGACATACGAAAACATGCTCAAAGTCAGTAATCATCTGAGAGATGCAAAGCAAAACAACAATGCGGTACCATCTCACACCTGTCAGAGTGTTTATCATCAACAAATCAACAAACGACAAGTGCTGGTGAGGATGCAGAGAAAAAGGAACCCCCGTGCACTGCTGGTGGGAATGCAGACTGGGGCAGCCACTGTGGAGAACAGTATGCAGTTTCCTCAAAAAATTAAAAATGGAGCCGAAACCAGTGTGTACAAAATCAATAAAATATATTATTAAAAATAAATAATCAATAAAAACTTATGTAAAAAAAAATTAAAAATGGAACTCCCATTTGACCCAGTAATCTCACTGCTAGGAATATATCCTAAGAAACCAGAAACACCAATCAGAAAGGATATATGCACCCCTATGTTCATAGCAGCACAATCTACACTAGCTAAAATTTGGAAACAACCTAAGTGCCCATCAGCAGATGAGTGGATTCGAAAACTGTGGTACATCTACACAATGGAATACTACACTGTGCTAAAAAAGAAGGAACTTTTACCATTTGCAACAGCATGGATGGACCTGGAGAGCATTATGCTAAGCGAAATAAGCCAGTCAGAGGAAGATAAATATCACATGATCTCACTCATTGTGGAATATAATGAACAACATAAACTGATAAACAAAAATAGAGCCAGAGAAAAAATATTTTAGCATATAATAGAAGTCATCCTACTATTTGCAGATTTTTAATATTTCCTACAACTTTTGTGATATTATACTATGTTAGTACAGTTTTGGTAATATTATATTTAAAATATTTTTTGAAATATTAATTTTCACTGCATGTAACATTATTATATTTAAAATAATTTTCTTGAAATATTAATGTCTATTGCATGTAAATGGTTAATTATTTTGTATCTACAATCTGGTAATGGATTTATTTTGTATATTGTAAAAAAAATAAAGCTAGTATAAAGCATAAAAAACTATACAGTTTTAAAATAACAGTTATTTTTAAAATATACTTTTTTATTTTAAAATGGAAAGGAGAGGGAGAGAGAGACAGAAACATCAATGATCAGAGAGGATCATTGGTTGGCTGCTTCCTGCATGCCATACACCAGGGATTAAGCTCACAACCAGGCATGTGCCCTGACCTAGATTTGAACGAGGACCTACTGGTTCATAAGTCGATGCTCGACCACTGAACCATCAGCTGAGCAATTCCGGAGTTAAATATGTGCAATGCGTGTCCCTGTTATTGGAAAGATGAGATACCCCATCAGGAACACCAAAGGGAGCCATCTCCCCTATCAGTTCAGGAGAAGCTTAATTCACCTGGAAAAGAAACCACAAGAACATGCTCATGGCCCCTTTAGGAGTATTTAAAGGGCCTTGAGCCCTGACCGGTTTGGCTCAGTGGATAGAGCATCGGCCTGAAGACTGAAGGGTCCCAGGTTCAATTCCAGTCAAGGGCATGTACCTTGGTTGCAGGCACATCCCCAGTAGGGAGTGTGCAGGAGGCAGCTGATCGGTGTTTCTCTCTCATCGATGCTTCTAATTCTCTCTCCCTCTCCCTTCCTCTCTGTAAAAAATCAATAAAATATATTAAAAAAAATAAAAGGGCCTTGAGTCTTTGGTTCCTATCCACACCCTGCCTTTACAGTCTTTGCCATCCTATATAATAAAAGGCCAATATGCAAATCGACCAAATGCAGAAAGACCAGTCACTATAATGTGCACTGACCACAGGGGACAGCCGCTCAATGTAGAAGCTGCCCCCTGGTGGTCAGTGCGCTCCCACAGGGAGAGCATATCTCAGCCAGAAGCCAGGCTCACGGCTGGCGAGCACAGTGGTGGTGGCTGGAGCCTCTCCAGCCTCCGCTGTAGGCGGGTGGTAAGGAGCGAGGAGTCTCGGACTTCGAGAGGGCGCAGGCTGGGCTGAGGGATCCTCAGTGCATGAAATTTCGTGCACCAAGCCTCCAGTGATTATATATTGGAGGTATGACATTCAAGGGTACTTTCCCAGTTACCTTATCACCCAACCAGGTGGCTAAATTGGTTGGAGGGTGGTCCCATACACCAAAAGGTAGCAGGTTCGATTCCTGGTCAGGGCACAAATTGATTGGTTGCACCCACCACAACTGGGGACTGAACTGGCAACCCAGGCATGTATGTGAGACAACACTCCAACCAACGGGGCCACACTGGTCAAGACTGTTTACTGACTTATTGATGATAGCCATTCTGACAGGTGTAAGATGATGTTTTCCCTTTTGCAGAACTGATGTAGCTATTCACAGACCTTTATTTTTGTTGTTGTTAATCCTTACCCATGGATATTCTTTCTTTTAAAAATTTCTTTATTGATTAAGGTATTACAGATGTGTCCTTATTCCCCCATTACCCCCCCCCCCAGCGCTCCAATCATGCCCTCACCACCCCCCGTGGATATTTTTTCCATTGATTTTTTTTTTTAGGAAGAAGGGGAAGAGGAGGAGGAGAAAGAGAGAAACATCAATGTGAGAGAGACACATTTATTGGTTGATTCATATATATATATTATTGATTTTTTACAGAGAGGAAGAGAGAGGGATAGAGAGTTAGAAACATCGATGAGAGAGAATCACCAATCAGCTGCCTCCTGCACACCCCCCACTGGGGATGTGCCCGCAACCAAGGTATAATACATGCCCTTGATCAGAATCAAACCCGGGACCTTTCAGTCCGCAGGCCGACGCTCTATCCACTGAGCCAAACCGGTTTCGGCTAGCCCTGGGTATTTAATCTTCAGCTCCATAAGGAGATGCATATAATGATTTTCATTGTAAAGTTGTTTGTAATACTGAGGAGATGGAGGCAGTTAGAATCAATGGATTAGATAAACTCACAGCAACACAAATGGATCTTTCTTTTCTTCGCTTTCAATTTATGCCATGTTACCATACTTCATTTTAACTCCAAAATTCAAATATCTTTATCTGATTATAATAGTAATACATACTTACTGCAACTTTTTTTTTCAGACAACAGAGAAAAGTGTAAAGAAGAAAGTGACAAATCATTAGTTCTCTCCCCACCCATATATCACCACTAACATTGCATTCCCATGGACACACAGTTTTACCAAAGATTTTTTTTCCCTTTGAAGTGCCATTTTATTTAAAAAATATATATTTTATTGATTTTGTACAGAGAGGAAGGGAGAGAGATAGAGAGTTAGAAACATCAATGAGAGAGAGTCATCGATCAGCTGCCTCTTGCACACCCCCTACTGGGGATATGCCCATAACCAAGGCACATGCTCTTGACTGGAATCGAACCCTGGACCCCTCAGTCCCCAAGCCGACGCTCTATCCATTGAGCCAAACCGGTCCCTGCGTGAGCCAAACCGGTCCCGGCTGAAGTGCCATTTTAAGTGGCTTGAAACTCTCTCTGGAACAATGAATGGGTAAAAACCTAGCTATCTATGTATTTATATAAAAACAAATATATGCAGACAACAAAATAAAGACAGAGGCTGTGGGAGGGTTGTAAAGAGAGAGAGAAAAAGAGGCAGGAGAGACAGATGGGAGAGGAAGACAGTTGCCAGTACGGGCACAGAAGGACAAAGAGAACCAGGGAGAGCCGTAGGGAGGGATGAAGATGCTAGCAAAGACATAAGGACAGGGATGGAAAGGAGCGCGCACTGAGCTCCTACTGGGTGTCATTCTTATTAAAGTCGCTATGAGAGGTATTACTAGTAACCCTTTATGCAGGGGATGAGGGGAGCCTTAGAATGGTGGACTGAGTGGTCCATGGTCACATCACCGAACTGAACCCAATGCCCTTGAAGGGCTTGGTCCGCAGAGGCATTCTGTAACTGCTCATCCAGTAAACAAAGCCAGAGATCTGCTCCTCGAGGCAGAAGAGGGGGGACCAGACCCCCATTCCACTCATCTGAGTCAATTTTTCCAGTCTGTTTGTTAAGGCGACAGCAAGGTCTGTTGCCCGGGCAACTGCCCTCCAAGTGCCATGGCAACCGCCATCACAGTCTCCAGCTCTCCACCTTGCCCCTTGGGCATCTCCATGGAAACGGGCGGGATGGAAAGGTTGCAGGGGGAGCTCAGAGGATGCGCCTGCGTCTAGTGGCGGGAGGGGGTGAGCGGGAGATGGCAGCTGCCCCCACCCCCAACCCGGGCGCGCGCAGTCGCAGAGCACCGCAGCTTGGACCGCTCGCCCAGGCGCTGCGCATTTGCCAGCCAGTCCGCCCGTCCGGAGCCCGGCTCGCTGGGGCAGCATGGCGGGGTCGCCACTGCTCGGCGGGCCGCGGGCCGGGGGCGTCGGCCTTCTGGTCCTGCTGCTGCTGGGCTTACTCCGGCCTCCCGCCGCTCTCTGTGCGCGGGTAAAGGTGCGATCCGGGCGGGCGATGGGGGTGGGGACGATGCTGCCCAGCCTCGCTGGCCCTGGCTCCCCGGCTGTGCGGAGACATCTGTTAGGATGGCCCGGGGTCCAGGCTGGGTGTCTGGGCATTCGGGGGGCAGTACCTTGGGCTCAGCCCGCAGCCGCGCCCTGCCCATCCCTGGCGCTGTCCACGGGCCCAGCACACATAACGGAAAGGGATGCGCGCATCCATTCGTGTGCGCGTGCCATGTGATGACAGGGGTGCGGTGTGGTGTCCTTGTGCGTGTCCTCTGATGGGCCCGGCTGTGCAGTGTGCTTTTGTGTGCCCTTTCTTAGGAACACCCTGTGTGTGTTTGTGACTTCCATAGCAATGGCGTGACCTTTGGGCGTGTCTGTGTTTGTGTGTGTGAGCGTGCATGCGCGCGTGTGTGCGCGCACGCGGATACCTTTGCTTGGGAGGGCGTGGTCTTTGCATCCCCGTGTCCATTTCGGGTCTGTTAGACGGAGTGACCGCGATGTTGGAGGTGTGTTCGTGAGGCTGTTTGTCCCTGTGTCTGTGCAGCCCTGTCACTGTGGGGAGAGGGGCCATGTCTCTGCTGCATTGTGTCTTTGAGGGGGTGGGGCGTGTCCTTGCATCTGGACAGCTTGGCCATTGTAACTGCATGGGCAGCGATGCGTGAATGCGTGCAGTTCTTTTCCCGTGCATGTGGCACTGCTGGGTTGCATGTGTGACATCTCAAGGCCTGTCAGTCCATGTGTGTGTGTGAGGCTGTGATTGCTGGTGATTGTGATTCCTTGGGGGCTGTGTGTGTGTGGGGGGGTGTTGATGCCAAGGGCACTTGGGGCACATCCTCTGAAGAGCTGGAGGATTTCAAAAACTATTAAATATTGCACATATGACATAATAGAATTAACTTACATGTTCAATGTAAGGAATAAAGAGAAAATAACCCCCATGGGTATCTACCACTCAGTTTAAGAAACAGAATGTGACCAGAGAAGCCCCTAGCTTCCCCAATAACGATCCTACATTTCCTGTTCTTTGATCCCTTACCTTTGTTTGTACCTTATGACAGATGCAATATCTTAGTTTTTCTGTTGGAAATGGAATCATAGCGGTTCTGGTCTCTGGTCATCACTAGGAAGTCATTAGGTGACTTAGTCTCAGGTATCTCCAGTGGAATTCGTTTTCTCTCTCTACACTGGTTATGAGATAACCTCCACATTGAAGTGTGTGGCTATAATTCATTTTTAATCCTTTTTATTCATTGAGTTTAGAGAGAGAGAAGGAGGAAGGAGAGAGAGAAAGAGAGATTTCATTCATTTGCCCTAACCTGCAACCTTGGCATATTGGGATGATGCTCTAACTAGGGCCTATAATTCATTTTTTATTACTGCATAATATTCCATCCTATGAGTATATCATTAGTATATGAATGCCTTGGCCAGGTAGATCAGTTGGTTAGAGCGTTGTCCTGATACACCAAGGTTTCGGGTCCGATACCTGCTCAGAGCCCACATGAGAATTAACCAATGAATGCATAAAGAAATGGAGCAACAGATCTCGCTCTCTGAAAAATCAATAAATAGAAAAATTTAAAAAGCATACGAGTATGCCATGGTTTCTGGATGCATTCTCAGGATCAGAGGCATTGGGGCTGTTTTCAGACTTTTCCTTCTTTTTTTCTTTTTTTTTTTTTTAAAAAATATATTTTATTGATTTTTTTACAGAGAGGAAGGGAGAGCTTTCTACATCGATGAGAGAGAAACATCGATCAGCTGCCTCCTGCACAACCCCCACTGGGATGTGTCCGCAACCAAGGTTCGTGCCCTTGACCGGAAGCGAACCCGGGACCTTTCAGTCCGTAGGCCGACGCTCTATCTACCGGTTAGGGCAAGACTTTTTGCCTTTTTAGCAACTTTTTGGCTGTGTTATGCATCGTACCTCACTGGTATTTTAATTTGCATTTTCCTGATCACTTCTTAAGTTTATATGTTTCATATGTTCAGTAACTGTTTTTGTTTCCTTTTCGTAAAATACTTGATCATGAGTTTTGCCTGTTTCTCATTGCTTTTAAATGTTCTTTGAATATTGGATACTAACTCTTCATTTTGGGTTGCAGGCATATTCTCCCACTCTGGCTTACTTTTGCTTCTTATTTTTATTTTTAAATATAGTTTATTGATTTTTTTACAGAGGAAGGGAGAGGGGTAGAGAGCTAGAAACATCAAGAGAGAAACATTGACCAGCTGCCTCCTGCACACCTCCTACTGGGGATGTGCCTGCAACCAAGGTACATGACCTTGACTGGAATCGAACCTGGGACCTTTCAGTCCGCAGGCTGATGCTCTATCCACTGAGCCAAACCAGATTCGGCTGGTTCTTATTTTAAAAGTGAATTTTATTTTATTGTATTGATTTTCGAGTGAGGGAGAAACAGGGATGGGTTGTCTCCTGCATGCGCCAGAGTGGGAATTGAACCAGCTCCCTTCTAGTGTACTGGACGATGCCCCAACCAGCTGAGCCACTGGCCAGGGCTACTTTTCATTCTTTTGACGGTGTCTTCGGACAAAAAGAAATTCTCAATTTTAATGTAGTCAAATGTATTTCTTTTCCTTTTTCCCAAATTGGGATCAGTGGTTCCTGCATGATAGTGAAGAGTCTGGGCTGTCCCCACTGCCCTGCCTCTGTCATGTTGAGTGTCAATCTGTGTGCATCTGTTTCTGCGCTCTCTTCAGTCCTGGCTCCTGTGTGTGTCTAATCTGTTTAACTTGCCCATTTAGTTGTTCAATGTAATTTGATTTAAAATATATTCTTAGATGTTCTAGAATCTAGATATTTATTTCTCAAATCTTCATTCATAGTCAGATGTATGTCCTGGTTCGTACTTTTGAGATCCTCTTTTATTTCCTTTTAAAAATATATATTTTATTGATTTTTTTTTTTTTTTACAGAGAGAAAGGGAGAGGGATAGAGAGTTAGAAACATCGATGAGATAGAAACATTGATCAGCTGCCTCCTGCACACCCCCTTCTGGGGATGTGCCCGCAACCAAGGTACATGCCCTTGACCGGAATCGAACCCGGGACCCTTCAGTCCGCAGGTCGATGCTCTATCCACTGAGCCAAACCGGAAACACCCCCAAATGTTCACCAATTGAAGACTGGTTAAACATTGTACATCCGCACAAAATGGACTCAGTGCAGAAGATGGAGGGTGGGGGTTGGGGGGAGACAAAACAGAAAAAAGAAAGGATGCTTTGAAGGGGCTGATGTAGATCCAGATTCCCAACAGCGAGGTGTGAAGTCAGCCACCTTTTGGGTAAAACAAGTGGACAACAGGAACCTATAAAATGCAAACATAGGTCCCCATTGTCCGCAATAGTAACATAGAAAAGTCTAGAGCTGTCTTATCTGCCATTTCCAGAAGCCCTGACAAGTTCTGAATTGCTAGGAAATTGCTATGTGGGAGGAATCAGGGGTCTTTTGTGCTCTTAAGTGTGTCGAGATATTTGGGGGTCTCCAGTGGCCTTAGGGGTGCCTAGGTGTGTGTGTGTGTGTGTGTGTGTGTGTGTGTGTGTGTATGTGTGTAAATATATTTTATTGATTTTTTACAGAGAGGAAGGGAAAGGGATAGAGTCAGAAACATTGATGAGAGAGAATCATCGATCAGCTGCCTCCTACACACCCCCCACTGGGGATTGTGCCCGCAACCAAGGTACATGCCCTTGACCGAAATCAAACCTGGGACCCCTCAGTCTTCAGGCTGACACTCTGTCCACTGAGCCAAACCGGCTAGGGCAAGGCATCTTTTATTTAAAACAGCACCTGAATGTCTTCACAGTGCTCTCTTCCTATAGGGCAGCCGAGTGGGGCCTTTGACACTAATTTCTTTTTATTTTTATTTTTAAAAAAAATATGTTTTATTGATTTTTACACAGAGGAAGGAAAAAGGATAGGGAGTTAGAGACACCGATCAGCTGCCTCCTGCACACCCCCCACTGGGAATGTGCCAGTCCGCAGGCCGATGCTCTACCCATTGGACCACACTGGCCGGGGCTGCCTGGGTATATCTGAGAAGCCACGGGGCCTTAGAGGCCCCCGGGTTTGGGGTCCCTGGCCTGACGGACCCCTCTTTCCCCCCACCTTGTCTTCCCGCAGGATCCCCGCGGCCCGGGCGCGGCCTCGGCGGCCCTGGGCGAGGCGGGGGCGGCGCGGCGCTTCCGGCGGGCGGCGCGGGGCGAGGCGGCGGCGGCGGCGCAGGAGCTGGCCCGCGCGCTGGCGCACCTGCTGGAGGCCGAGCGGCAGGAGCGGGCGCGGGCCGAGGCGCGGGAGGCGGAGGACCAGCAGGCGCGGGTGCTGGCGCAGCTGCTGCGGGGCTGGGGCGCCCCCCGCGCCGCCGACCCCGCCGCGGCCCCGGGCCCCGAGGACGACCCCGACGCGCCCGCCGCGCAGCTGGCCCGCGCCCTGCTCCGCGCGCGCCTGGACCCCGCCGCCCTGGCCGCGCAGCTGGCGCCCGCCCCGGTGCCCCCCGCGGCGCTGCGGCCCCGGCCCCCCATCTACGACGACGGCCCGGCGGGCCCCGAGGCCGAGGACGACGGCGACGACGCGTCCGATGTGGACCCCGAGCTGCTGAGGTAGCGGCCGCCCGCATCCCGGGCCCCGCGTGGATCTGGGACCCGAATAAGGTGCCCGGATCGTCCCGCTTTGGGCGGGACAGTCCCGGTTTCTAACAATTTCTCCCGCATCCCGTGGCGTTTTGAAAAAGTCCCGATTTTTTTTTTTTTTTTGAAAGAATCTTTTCCATCTTTCCAAAAATCGGGACTTTTTTAAAAGGCTGCGGGACGCGGGAACAATTGTTAGAAATCGGGACTGTCCCGCCCAAAGCGGGACGATCTGGTCACCTTACCCTAGGAGGGAGCGAGCCTGGACCCGGGGTGTGGGTAGCGATGTCTGGCTGGGGGACTTCGAAGCCTGTGGGTTTTTTTTTGGGGGGGGGGGGAGCGGGACAGTATGGGGTAGCAGGGCCATCTGGGTCCTAGAGCCGGGGCGTGGATAAGCATCCGTTCTGCTCCCTGCAGGTACCTGCTGGGCCGGATCCTCTCGGGAAGCTCGGATGCCGAGGCGGGGGCTACCCAGCGCCGCCGCCTCCGCCGCGCCGCCGCCGACCAGGACCTGGGCCCGGAGGTGCCGCCTGATGGGGTGCTGGGGGCGCTGCTGCGCGTGAAGCGCCTGGAGACACCCGCGCCCCTGGCGCGCCGCCTCCTGCCGCCCTGAGCACCGCCGGGGATCCTGCTGGCCCTCGGGTCCAGGGCTACCGCTCCCCCCGCCCCCGACACCCCAACCCCTCTGGCCAGGGCCCTCGATCGCTCCTGCCCCCCGCCCCTCTGCTGCCCGCTCCTCCCCCAACACCCGGACGACTCCTCAGGCGCTGGCTGGGCTGCTCCTCCGCCAGCGGGTACCCATGGCCACCCCTCCCCCAACACCCCCAAGTCCCCACCCCCAGCCGTAGTTACTGCCCTCAGAACGCCCCAAAATTGCCACCGCGCGCCCCACAATAAATAAGATCTAAAGCAGCTATGCATTGTCTCCGTTTCTAGGGGTTGGTGAGGGTTGCTCTTTTTTTTTTTATTATTGTTTAAATTTCTTTATTGATGAAGGTATCACATATTTGTCCTCATCCCCCCATTCCCGTCCCAAACCCCTCCCCACCTATGCCCACCCCCCATTGTCCCTGACCACTGGTTAGGCTCATATGTACGCACACAGGTCCTTTGGTTGATCTCTCCCTTTTATCCTCACCCTCCCCTACCTTCCCTCTGAGGTCCGACAGTCTGATCCATGCCTCCTTTTTTTTTTTTTTTTTTTTTTGATGGCCACTCTTAAACCAGGAAGAGCGGCCCCTCAATTTGGTCTGACTCTTTAGAGACCCCTTCTTTAGTCTGTGCCCCACTTGTAGGCCTCCCTCGGGCTTTGGTGCCACTTTCAAGCTACCAGCATAAGAGAAAGGGGGTGGACTGCAAATCCAGGCTCAGCCCTCCCCTCCCATTCACAAACTGGCATGAAACAGCAGTACCAGAACTGAGAATCTGGGCCCCAGGCCGTTTTAAAAAAAAGTTATTTGTCAAGATAGAGTGACAGGACATATCTTACATTTGTTAGCTTGACCTGTAATGTTTACATATTTCCGTTGGATAGAAGCCGCCCTGTCCGCATTGCCCAGTTCTGGAGGTGGTGTTGGCAGCTGGTTTGTGGTCATGGCCTTTGCATTGGCCATTTCCTCTGCCCCTAGTTACCTGCGAGTTAATGTCACCTACTCAATAAGGCGTTCCTTGACCTCCCTGTTCTGCTTTATCCCTTCACCTGCCTTTAATACATAGCCTTGTGTCATACAAGGGCAGGGACTGTGTGTGTGCGTGTGTGTGTGTGTGTGTGTGTGTGTGTGTGCGTGTCTGCACCCAAAGCCAGGCCCGGCACACAGCGGGCTTCCCCCCATTTCTTGAATGAACGAGCTCTCCCGATCCGACTACCATTCTCCCCAGTTTCGCACCCACCCACCCACATAACGCTCGGCACGGAGGCAGCTTTGAAACCTGAGAACACCATTTATTTCATGTTCCACAAAATCTCCGAGCTTGACAAAACATAACCAACAGTATCTTCCACAATAACAAAAAGCCCGCCACCGAACAAAACCCCCCCGGAAGAGGGGTCCAGCTACCCTAAATACACCCGGTGTCCCACCCAGCTAGGCTTGGGGTTCTCACGGCAAGGGGGGACGGTCCATGTTTCTGGCCCAGACCTTCAGGCCACGGAGCAGCCGCAGTGGCACATGGTCTTCTGGTGGCGGGACTTACTCTCAGGCTCCTTGGCCACGGCCTCCTGCACCTTCTGGATCTCGTGGACGAGCAGGGCGAAGGCCTCCTCCACGCCCTGCCGGGTTTTGGCCGAGGTCTCCACGAAGGGCGCCCCCCAGCTCTTGGCCAGGGCCACAGCGGCGGCGTGGGCCTCTCCGGCGGCGCTCACCAGGTCGCACTTGTTGCCCACGAGGACGAGGGGCCGGGTGTAGTGAGGGCCCCAGGTGGCCCGCATCTGCTGCAGCTGCGTTAGGGACGCCGGGTCATCCAGGGCGAAGACACCCAACACGCCATCTCCCGCGGCCAGGCACTGGTCTCGCAGGGCCTTGTGGGTGGGCTGGCCGGCCGTATCCAGCACATTCAGGATGTAGCCGCCGTGGTCCAGGGTCACCTCCTTCCAGTAGGAATCCTGGATCGTGGGGTCGTGGTCTTCCACGAAGCACTGGTGGTTCAGCTGGATGGTCAGCGCGCTCTTGCCCACCCCACTGGCGCCCACCACCACGGCCTTGTACTCCGGCAGCTGCTTCCCCCTGGAAGGTGCCGGAGCCTTGCGGCTCTCCTCCTGGCTGCCAGGGCTCCAGGTGCCCAGGCCCAGATCAAGCATGCTAGGCTTTTTGGGGCGCGCCATGCTCAGGGAAGAGAAGAGATGCAGACAGCAGGCCCTGCGGCTGGGAAGAGAAGACAGACAATGGGGGGGGGGGCGGGGGCCAGGCAGGGGGAGTTTAGGTGAGGAGACCATGAGGACAGAGGGCAGCTGGGGTCACTGAGTCAACACTCACTGCGTGCCCAGCGCGTGCTAATCACCGTCTAATATGCTACACCCATTATTTATATGATTTTCTCTCCCTCCCTTCTGCTACCTAAAGCTCTGGGCAGGCAGGGGTTTTAAAAACAGCTTTGTTGAGATAGTTTTTACACCATAAGTTAACCTAGTTAAAGTGTACAATCAATGACTCAGTATATTCACGGAGCTGTGCAGCCATCAGCAACCTAATTTTGGAACATTTTCTTCACCCCAAAAGGGACAACCCCCCCCCTTACCCCCCCACCCCCCCGCCATCAGATTTCGTTGGCTTGGCTTTGAGTTTTTAACTGTTGAAGCCCAGCCCAGCACAATGCCTGTCACCCAGTAAGAACTAAGCAATATTCCTGCCTCCCCATCCCTCCCCGGGGAGCATATGCCCTAAAAGGTGGGGACAGCGAACCAAATAAATAAGCAAATTATGAGGTCTGTAAGCCGGTGTCTAACATTCAGTCTTTATTGCCTATTCAACACGCCGCTGCCAGGAACCTACCGCGTGGCAAGGTGGGGGTGGGGGGGGGACAGACACCAAACCTCGGCCCTCAAGAATGTGCCCATGCAGTCAGGAAGACAGAAAACAACAGAGATATTTCAGCAACAGGTGGGAAGCATGCAGAGGTGCTCGGCTCATGTTAGCATTTCTGTTAGGGTCCCGTTTTCATTCATGACGGCTCCTGGCACACCGGCACGGTGGGGAGGGGGGCAGTGGGAGGTGTGGCGGTGGGTACGGGGCGGTAAACAAAATAAAGTCCCTGCCCCGGGGAGGATTAGATTTGAAAAGTGAGAAAGAGACCGTAAACAAGATAAGTAAATTACCGAGCAATTAGGAGAGCATGGGCACACAGCGGGCGCCCAGCGAAATGAGTGTTATCTATTAATAGCAAATCACCGTTCCCTCATTCAATACACATCCTGATCTCCGTCCAGCGTGTGGCCTCAGGAAATGCATCTGAATGGCCGCTCTCCCAGGAAAGCCAGGAGCAATGGCAGTTTAGGGGTGGATGTGTGTGTTTGTGTTGAGTTTCGGAGCCAGAGGCCAGTAAAGCCCAGCTGTGAGGTCCTCAGTCCGAGCGAGCCCTGCATAGTTAACGGATGTGCTGGCCCGGGAAGGGGGCGTGGCGAGGAAAGAGTTAAACAGGACAGAGTTCGGGGGGTCCCCAACGTTGGGGAGACAGAAAGAGGGAGAAGATTTAGCTCTGAGGACAAACTGGGAGGCGGGGGTGAGGGTGGATGTGGAGAGGATTCTGGTCTATTCCGAAGGTAGAATGAGCTGGCAGGTGAAATTCAGAGGCCGGGGAGGGGGGTCACGGATGGCTCCTGAGCTTGGGGCCCCGGCAGATGGAATTCCGGGGGTTCCATTTTCGGGGGGTGGGGACGTTTGGGATGGGCTCTTCCCTCTTGGCAAGTCGCCAGGGCTGTGGCTGTGACTCTAAAAGCACTAGGTATTATTTCCTGAGAACCCATCTACCTGCCGGCCATGCCAACACCCAGGCTCCTGACACCCTGGGAGGAGTGGGCGACCATCCGCGCAGCCGCTCTATGGATGGGGAGCAGCGAGGGGGGCTCGGAGAAGCCTGAGATCCCACAGCCCATCAGGGACCCACCGAGGGCAGGTCTCACCTTCGCAGCCACTTGCTGCTATTGGAGTATCATTATGGGGTTCCTAAGACCCGGAATCCCCCTCCCCCACCCCACCGCACCCCACCCCCATCCCCGCTGCCAGGACCGCATCCTTTGTGTGTCCTTTGTGTTCGCCTAGCTACCTGTGGGGGGTGGGTTGGGGGTGGCAGATTCAGGGGGAGTGGGGGGTGGGGGGACCACCCCAATGGGAGCCCTTACAAGCCCCCCTTGCAGGGCCAGCCCGGGACCCCTCCACCGTGCTTCCCCGGGACGGAGCCAGGTGCAGTGGAGTTTGGGGCGGGGAGGACTACTCCCCAATTTTACCCTAAATCCCTGACCCTGTGCCCAGTTCGGACCATCTCGGCCAGTTTCTCTTAGGCGGGACTGGGGGGGGGGGCACGGGAAGAAGCCCCTCACCCTGAGGCTGGGTCTGCGGGTTCGCAGCCCCATTCCCGCCTGCACGTCCCGGCCCAGCTCGGCCTCCACTAAGCCGGAGGCGGGAGGGCTGGGATGTGGTGGCGCCCCCCCGCCCCCAGGAGGAGCGGCAGAAGAGGAAGGGTCCCCTAAACCCACCTACAGCCCTAGGGGGAGAGCCCTCCCGGGTCGGGCTGGGCTCGGCTGGGGGCCCGGCCAGCGGCTCACCTCAGTCCGGGAGAGGAGTTGCGCTGGGACCCGAACTCGCTGCGGCTCTGACAGGACCAGCAGTGCGAGAGGGGCAGCACTACCCCCGAGCAGAGAGCAGGGGGCGGGGGATACGCATGCGCCTGGCCCGCCCCCTGGCCCCTGCCCGGCAGCTCCTCTCCCCTCGCTCGCCCCCCGCCCGGAGTGAGCGGGCGAGCGCAGGTCTTGCCCTGCCGGCTGGTGCCGCCAAGGGAGTCTGATCGGGGTGCGCTGCCCAGGCCAGACCTGCGCGTGTGCCCTCTGCGTGTGCCCTCTGCGTGGGGCTGTGCCTCGCCCTTACCTTGCCCCGATTGGGGCTGCGGTTTGGGGGTTTTAGTGTATTTGGGATGTCGGATTGGATTTTGACCTGAGGGGCTAGGCTTTGGGAAGTGTTTTGGAAGGGCCTCTCTCTGAGGCCACGGAGCCTGCGCTGCGGCAAGCAGGCTTTTTTGGTAGCTTGGGAGAGGGTGGTCTGTTCCTGGAGGGAAAGAGGCGCCAGAGAGCATCATGTCCATGCCTGGAGGGAAAGAGTGGCAGAGGAGTGGTTATTCTGTCAGGGCATACGGTCTGGTATGAGGCAGACATGTGCCAAGGCTAAATTCCCCAGACTCCCTTGCAGCTATCACAGTCACAGTTCTGACCAATGAGATAGAAGCAGGGGTTGCTGGAGGGGGAATCCAGAATGTTGCTTAAAGGAAGGACTGAGCTAGCCACAGCTCCCTTCCCCTTCCCCATTCCCCTTCTTCTTGCCTGGGTGGGGCTCTGGTGATCATTTTGGGGCCATAATATGGCCTTGAAAAGTCCAGACAACCTCAGCCTTGGACTCGAGTTGCCAAATTCTCACGTGGGAGGAATAAAACCTCCAAACTGTCCTCCATTTCCCAGCCCTTGGTCCACAGCAGGTATTCCTTCCCCCAAGAAGCTACTACCCATGATTACAAAATTTAAGTATGTTAAACCTGGACACGCCCCTCATCCAAATCAGAAAAAGACAGGTGGGGAGACTGAGGCCTGACCGTGAGGCTCCTATTTCTAAGGCACTTGTTTCCTCAGGATTCTACCATTTAATGTATAGTGGAGCCAGTCACGCTGTGAGCAGGGGGTTGACCTGACAAACACCTATGTCCTGTTGGCCAGGAGTGTGGGGTTCTCCTCCTACTCATGATTAAAAGGCTTTCTCCAGGCCTGGGCAGTGTGGCTCAGTTGGTTGAACATGGTCCTGTGCACTGAAAGGTTGCGGGTTCAATTCCTGGTCAGGGCATGTGACTGGGTTGTGTGCTTGATACCCCACAGGGGGCATGCAGGAGGAATCTGATCGATGTTTCTCTCCCTCCCTTTCTTGTTCTCTAAAAATCAATGAAAACAGTCAATAAAAACGGCTTCCGCCAGGTTTTGTAACAGCTTGTACTTTATTACATATGCAACCCCACTATACCTGCCCCTTGCTTCCCACTCCCTCCAGAGTATCATCTTCTTGATATCAGCCCCCTCTGAGGCAACTAAGCTATCCCGTTCTCTCCGGGGCAGAACAGATGGGAGCCCCTAGAGCAGTCGGTGGGCAGGGGGAGAGCTACAATTAACCATCACAGTCCTCTTAACAGGTATTTAAACTTCAATCAGCACCCTTGGGGGGTTGGAAAGGGGTTTCAGGAGGATGGATGAAGCTGCCCCTCGTCCAAGGTACAAGTTGGAACGAACTAACGCTGGTCTATCTTGGGCCTCGGAAGGCGGAGCAGAGGAGCACGTTGGGAGTTAGTGTGAGTGGGGCATGTCCTCCCCGAACTTGTTCTGGTGGGCGACGTTCTTCACCTCTAGGAGAGTCTGAGGAGGAGGCAAGAGAGGGTGGGAAGACAGACTGAGGACCCCCTCTACCTCAGCCAGGAGGCTGCCCCCACTCCAGCCCTTAACCACCCTGTCTCCTGGACCAGCCCACATGCAGAAGGGGTGTGTGTGGCGGGAGTGAGTGTGTACACATTACAGGCTCCTGCCTGGGGCTCACCTGGTGGTGAACATAGGCCTGACATGGGTAACACCAGGTAGACAGGTCAGTGTAGCTGAGGACCAGTGGGTGGCCTGAGCTTTCGTAGTGCCGGACCATGTGGGCGTTGATGTAACGGCTGCAGTAGACCTGAGGGAGGGAGGGAAGGTTGGGCAGGGATCAGCACCCACCTGTGGTTTGTTCCTGGGCCAACCTCAGCCCCATCCCCGTTCTCTGCTGCATACCTCGTAGCAAGACAGACACACCCAGTTCTCCTGAGGTGCTCCACAGTCCTGACAAGGTTGGGTCACATCCAAGCCTGCCTCAGGAATGGGGCGTACTGCCACCAAATGGGGACACCAGGACAGTGGTGTCACAGCGTAAAACGTGGCCTGGGGGGGAGGGAACATGGCACAGGTGGGTAAAACGGAGTAAGCTAGGGTCTCATCTCCCCATTAGATGTCCCTGCGTCACATGCTCCTACTGGAGGCACACCCGGGGAAAAGGAAGCCACAGTTCTGTCCACTCCCTGAGCTCACCTGGTCAATGTTCCCAAAGGCCTGCAATGGCACCGAGTCATCTATGTCTCGACCTCCAGCTGCCTCTGGTAGCCCCTCCTCTTCTGGGGTCTCAGACTCTGGGGCCTCCTGGATACACAGAGGCAAGAGATGTATCTGGGTCCTGATTCTTGCCCCCTTCTTTCCCCTACCTGCGTGTGCCGGTGGGCCTTACCTGAGCCTTGTCGTCTAGTTCCAAGGTCCTGAGATTCCCGATCAGCGTACTGAGGGAGATCTGGGAGGTGGCTCCTGGCACAGGTGAGGTAGGAGGAGTCTGGTTGTCAGTGCTTGAGGCTTGAGGGGTTTGGATCAGCTTGGCTCCTCCCACAGCCTCCTCTGTGGTGGTCTGGCCCAGCGTGGCTCCCCCCGCGGCTGCCTCTGAGGTAGTCTGGTTCTGTGTGGCTGCCTCGGAGGTGGTATGGTCCAGCATAGCTCCCCCCGAGGCTGCCTGTGAGGGTTGGTCCTGAGTGAGCTCCACAACAGGTGGAGTGGACTCTTGCGCAGATGCTGCTGCTGTGGCCTTCCCCAGGCTTTCATCCAGAATGTTCTCTTCTAGCTTCTTAGCTGGCCCAGGATTGGCTGCTTGGGGTGCCTCCTTGGTGACCGGCTTAGAACTGAAGGGTTCTTCCTTGTCTTCCATCTCTGAAACCACGGGAAGGACATCCTTGAGTATGGTGCTATCCCCTCTCCTGCCTCTAATCCCTGCCCTCCCGAGACCCTCACTGTCCCCAATTCCCCATGCCCACTCACTCGTGGTCCGCAAGCTGCGCCAGTATCTGCGATGGACTAGGATGGTATCAGTGATTGATTCCAGGGCCCCTAACAGTGGGGGCCGAGACAGGGTCAGCACGGGTGGCGGGTCCCCAAGGAGGGTGCGGGTACAGCAAGCCATGGACTCGGAGATGGAGGCCAGGTTATAGCCACCCTTTTGCAGGAGAAAGAGAGTAGAAGGTATGATGGAGTGTCCTCAGGGAATTTGGGAGGCAAGATGTCCTGCTTCCCAATCCCGCCTCAGGGCCCTGCAAGCCTAGAAGGTGGCAACTGGGACAAGTGAAGAGAACCCACGTTTGTCAGATGGCAGTACCCACTGTGAGAGGTTGTTGTTGAGGGGGATAAACTGTGATGTGAAGTGCAAGATAATAACAACCACCACAACAACAACGCTGATAGTAATATCAGTAATAGCTGCTGTTCATTACGTACTTGCTGCATGCTAGGCCCTACTCTAAGGATCTTATGCTATTAACTCAGTCCTCAAACCACGCATGCTCAATCTGTGGAGGAATGTGTCTTCACGGTCCAGGAACCCACAGACGCCCCTGCCCCAAACCTAGCACAGGAACAGCTGGTCTTTCTCCCCACATGAACCCCTGTCCTGACCTGGTATGGGACCCCCTTTTCTCACACTCTATAGGAAACCAGTCTCTGCTGCTATTACAGATAAAGAAACTGAGGCTCAGAGTGGTTAGATGACTTGTCTGAGGTCCTAACAGCTGAGAAGAGGCAGCGCTGGGCTCAGAACCTATGCTGTCTGCTGAGAGTCCATGTTCTTAACCATCACTCTGCAGTGCCACAGGCAGCCTGGGCACACTGAATTTTTACTAGCCGATCAATCAATCTCTCTGCGACTTAGTGAAAACAAACATAAAATTGCTAGTGTATTAATAGTGCATAACCATCAAAAGCTGTAGCACTTCTACAGTGCTTACCGTATGCTAGGTACTCTTCCAAGATTAGTCAGCCCCATCTTACAGATGAGGAGACTGAGGCCCAGGGCATGGGAACACGGAATCATTTACAAAAAGTCACTGAATTTAAACTGGATAGAGATAGTTCAAGTAGTGGTGAAAAGGACAGGCTCTGGGGTCAGGCTGCTTCGATTCAAGCCCTGGCTCTGCCACTATTAAACGCGTGGCTTCTGACTAGTCACTATATCTCTCCGTGCCTCAGTTTCCCTGATCTTGAGAGGAAAATGACGAGGTCAGTGGACCTCACCTCAGAAGGCTGCTTTGCCAATGAATTAACAATGCCTGTAAAGTGTCAGAAGAGTGTCTTGCACATAGTAAGCACTCAATGGAAGTGGTTAATGCTGGTGTAATTATTAATGTCCAGGATGTGCCAACAATGGCAGGTGTGGACACTCAAAGGGGATTTTAGGAAATCGCCCCCAGTGTTGCAGCCAGCTGGCAGCAAGGGCAGGACTGCAAGTCTTCCCAACCACCCCCGGAGTGGAAAGAGGGACCGAGGAAGTTACCTCTAGGATTAGGATGACCCGGCCACTGGCAAGGCCCATCAGCAGGTGAGTGAGGTGGGCATAGCCCTCAGGTGACAGATGGCAGCCCCCCAGCGGGTCTCCCCATGCCGCATCAAAGCCAGCTGAGACCAGCACCAGTTCTGGGTTAAACTGAGATAGGGAGAAGAGAAATGCATGGACGTAAGAGGAGGCAGGCTTGGGTATATATTCAGTGAGGTAGATCCAGAGGCACTGAGACATGGGAGTTAGAGGCTGGGAAACAAGAGATCAGAGCCCTGAAACCAGGGAGGAAAGACATAGAGACACACGACAGAGAGACATGGAGAAGATGGACAGTTAAGGACACATCAGACACAGATTTAGAGACACAGAACACTTGGAATGGGCAGATGGGGACTAGAGGCAGAGTCCTGAGACGTGAAAATTCAGCCATCAAGAAATGGTGACATGAAACACAGAGAGACAGAGATATGTCCTCACACACATGCCCAAGGGTGAGAGAAAGAGATAGAGACTCCTCTCCCTGGGTCAAACATGTGATACATGTGCAGAAGTTACAAGGTTTTATATATATGGTGCCAAAGACAAGTGCACACGTACTTCCATCACAGAAAATGACAATCAAATGCCACACACAGAAGATGGTCACCTTTGGATGGGACTGTACGTCCTAATAGTCATGTACATACAGTTTCTCATAGAGGGGACAGTAATCCAGCCACCCCTGCACAGACACAACCGTACATGTGCCATCACTACATGGTAACAAGTCACAGACACACACACACACACAGTTGGTCACTTACACACATAGTCACACACACAGAAGGTAGTCACAGCCACTGCGCATCATACACATGCACATATCTGAACATGTGCATCTGCACAGAGGTCAGAGATGACGCATGTATCAGCCTTCTGAGTTAGCCACACACACAGTCTGCCACAGACAGACACAGTTTACACATGGAAAAGGTGGTTACCTACAGCCACTCATGCAGAACCAGGCAAATCTGATACAGGCCACCTCCAGTCATAGACAGACACAAATAGCCAGAAAGATGACTGTCGCACACAGCCTTCCATGTGCAGAAAGTCACAAACCGGCTGTCACAGAAAGAGCACGCATGACACAGAAGTGGTAGAAACAGCCGCTTGTGCAGTATCTCACATGTACTCAAACCCCTCCCCAGTTTGCACATGCAATTCTACAGAGACAGCAGTCACTTGGGGCCACCGTCACATACAGACAGCCACTGGTGATGGTGTACACACAGGACACACAGCTGGGAACACAAAGACCATCCCACACACCAGGAAGTCCCTCACAGTTGCACGCAGAGAAGGCAGTCACATATGCAAAGGCCATCACAGCCCCTCCCCCTCCCCCTTGCTGTTTGTCCCACAGGATCAGTCACCCGGAAGTCAGACACATGTGCACGCACTGCTGTCCACACAGCCGGGTCACATCCATCCTGAAGCGTACCTCATAGGCAATGGGCAGCACCAGACGATGCCAGGCAGCCAGGTACTCAGAGTCCCCCATGCGAGGCCCATTCCAGGCCACGTTGACGGTGAAGCCTGTGCCTGCGGCCCGGCCCACCTGGTTGGGGGCGCCCTCATCCCCCATGGGAAAGAAGGTGCCATAATCATAGCGGTGCAGGGAAATGTAGAGCACACTGCCAGAAACAGGGTGGGGAGGGGTCCATGCCTGGTTAGCAGCCTGGCACCCCTGAAGCATGGCGCACCCACCTCCCTGGCCGCACCTACCCCCAGGCCCAGCCCCTCACCTGGGGTCCTCCTCAAATATGTGCTGAGTTCCATTGCCGTGATGCACATCCCAGTCTACAATCAGGATCCTGAGGACCGAGAGCTTGTCAGTTACCCAGGACACGGGCCCCCTGGGAGAAGGCAGGGCCAGACCCGGGGACCTGTCTGCAGGGGCATACATTGTGGGTGGCCAGATCCTGAGTCCCTAGGGAAAGTGTTGGGGGCAAGCCTGCGGTTCCTATCGAAGTAAGGATGGCAGCCGAGGCTGGGTCCCGAACAAGTTCTCAGGCCAGACCCAGGCCCTCTGTGGGTTGGCATGGGGCTTGGACCCTGGGTTCTGCCAGGACAGTCGTCAGGGGCCGGAAATCTGGGAAGGGACCCAGATCCTGGTTCATACCACCTGGATACCACAATGTTGGGGTCTTCTCCAAGGAAGCACTGAGAGGCCAGACCCTTGGCTATCTCTGGGTAAGTCCTGGGGGCTGAATAGGGGACCTGCTGAGTCAGCACTGAGCTGGGGGGTGGTGGCGGGGAGTCCTCACCGCAGTGGATGCCCACTGATGGCCTGGGCATGGCGAGCGGCCACAGCCACAGAGTTGAAAAAGCAGAAACCGCAAGCAGCATCCTGCTCTGCGTGGTGACCCGGAGGGCGCACCAGGGCAACGCCATTCAAAACCTGGGGGGAGGAGCAGGGAGCCAAGGTCAAACCACTGTCCTCACTGCTTCCCTTCTCCGTGTCCCCTTGCTTGTTCTCTCCCCTCCCTCCCACTACCAGCTGCCGGGGGCCCGGTCCTGCAGCCACATCCCCCTGAGCAAGGCCTGGGGTGAGCAGGGCTCTCCTCCTCACCCCCCTTTCCTCACAGTGGCCTCTCACCCTCCCCCAGGACCGCGTCTCCCAGCCAGAGCCCCATCCCAAAGCAGCCATACCTCTCCTGCCAGCACAGCCTCCACAAGGCAGCATGTGGCACCAGTGGCCAACTGGGCACTGGCAAAGGTGCTGGGGCAGATGTAGATGGAGTCAAAGCTGGCACTCTCACGGTACAGCTCCCGGGTTCTCATTTTCTCTGTGGCCCGTAGACGAGCCACATACTCAGCACTGGAGGCACAGAGCAGGCATCAGGAATGGCCACGTGGCTCGGCCCCCTCCAAGGCCCCTCTTGCGACCCCCAGCAGCAACTCATACCCAGGCTCCAGCTCCCAGGTGGCATGTGTGCACCGAGGCCCCATCCCACCCCCAGGCACGAGAGTCTGACCTATGGCAGGTGAGCAGCTCGGCGTCTGTGGCAGGACGTGCGGGCAGCATGAGACAGCGCCCCGCAATGCCCAGCTCCTCCAGACGGCACATGATCCGGGAGACACGCTGGGGCACCTCGGGGTGTTGGCTGGGAGGTGGGGACAGAGGCAGGGCTCAATGCTTGAGGGGGGGAAACCCCTGCCCACTTACACTCAGCCCAGTGCTCCAGTCGCTTACTTGTCCCACATGTTGTAGTGATCCATCATCCGCTGGTCATAGACCAGCCCGGTGCGAGTCTGAAACATTGGCCACATTGGTATTGGGAGCGCAGGGGGCGGCCATGTTCCCTCCTCTTCCTCCTCCTCGTTGTCTCCATCCTCGTTATCCTCGTCCACGGAGTCACCTGCAAGGGGAGATGACGCTCACCCTACTCCCCCGCCCTGGGTCATGTAATACTCAGTAACTCAGTTTACTCAAACGTGAAAGGGGGGGGGGCCTGAAACCAGGACCCAGTGAGAGAGAGGGACTGACCCTCTCCCACCAAGGCAGCCGGAAAGTCAGAGTAGGTTCTAGAAGACCGTCTTACCCCACGGCTCATTCCATCCCTGACCCCCCCCCCCATTAAACCTGCTCCCTGCCTCCTACCTGATCTCACAAGGATCTCCCAGAAGGGCGCCAGGGCTTTCAGAGCGCAGGACAGGGATGCCTGGGCACTGGAGGGCAGGGGAAGGGAAAGAGTGACCAGATAGCCCCAAGGTGGGCAGTGAGGGCCCCATTTTCTCCCTCTACCATCTGAGCTTACCTCCGGCAGGGGGCCCCGGGGTACTCGAGCATGGGGCAGGGGTCACCCAGAAGGGTGTGCAGTGAGGCGCTGACTCCCTCAGCCAGGGAGCGGAGATTGTAGCCACCCTGGGAGAATAGGGTGAGCAGGTTAGGGAAGAGCCAGATGTTACCAGAGAAGAGTAGTAGTAACATGACTACTAGGGCGCTGACTACATGTTGAGCAACAAAGAATTTAGAAGGTGACTTCCTTTCATTCACTAAACAGTGCTTTGACATGACTACTACTATTATCACACAAGTCCAGTGACTTAGGCGAGGCTGTCCAGTGAGGAAGCGGAAATGCTGGGATAGGAACTCATGCTGGACTTTGCAAGCTTTGTTATTATGTCCTCTAGGATTTACGGGCTCCGAGACGGAAGTGAGTCACTCACCTCCAGAGACAGAATCAGCCTGCCTCCTGCCAGACCCATGAGCAGATGGGTGAGCTGGGCAAACCCAGCGGGAGTGACGGCCATTTCACCCTGGGAAGACATGGAGAGTCAGTCTGGCTCCAAGCAGCCCCCTCTGCCTACCTGCCATTCCAGAGAGCCCGCCTTACCTTGGGGTCCCCTTGGAGGGCATCAAATCCAGCGGCCACCAGGACCAGCTGGGGCTGGAACTGAGGGGGGAAAGGACTACATGAGGCCACCTGTCCTCATGGCCCACCCCTCACTGTCACCCTGCACCAAATCATCCCAGACCCCCGGACCTCAAGGGCGACCGGCAGCAGGATTTGCAGGAAAGCAGCGATGTAGTCGGCATCTCGCATCCCAACCTGCAGGCAGAGGCACACGGTGGTGAGATGGGACACACTGCCCTCTGTCTTGAACCACTGAAGGGCAGGGGTGAGCTTCACTCTGGGGGCAACAGGTGGGCAGACACTGACCTGGTTCCAAGGCACATTGATGGTATATCCCTGGCCGTGGCCAAAACCGGTGGTGGACCAGTTAGAGGCCTTCAGGTGGGGCCAGAAGCGACCCTGCTCATAGCGATGGATGGAAAAATAGAGCACACTGGGGGCAGAGAAAAAGAGATCGGGGGATTGAGGAGTCAATGCACCAGGCACTCCCAAAATACAGCTACCACAGCTGTTCAACCACTCATTCATTTTCTCATTATTTTCCCTATTAAATCTTTAATTCAAAGTCATTCATTTTTTCATGTTTACCTATTTCATCACTCATTCATTTCATCTCTTACTGGAACGCCTCCCTCGGCAAACACTGCTGCCCCCTCAGTGCCCAACCAGGTCTTTTTCAGAGATCCTGAGAATGAGTGGATCTATCTTAGCCCCTGAGAGCTCCTTACCCCGTGGGGACACTAGGTCATGCCCGCCCACCCACCTGTCCCTGTGTCCAAGGTGGTAACAGTAGGACAAACCCTGTGACTGTGGAGGCCCATATGGGGCTTTGCATTGGTGGGAGCCAGCTGAGGCTGCCCAGGGCATCAGGCCAGGCTCGGGAGCTTGGTTTCTCCTAAATAAAGTGGGAGACTGGGAGGTTGGAGGTAGGAGCTGTTCTGTGTGTGCAACTGGAGTGGGGGTGCTGGCTAGGGCTCTATGAGGCCAGTGAGGGGACAATTCCCTCTGCACAATACCTTACGGCCACCTCTAGTACTTCTTTTATTGTGTAGGTGAGAAGCAGAGCACTCAGAGCAGTGAGGGGGATTGCCACACAGAACAGATATTGAAAAGACACAATGGTCCCTCCAGCGGGCCGTGGGAGGGCTTAATCCTGATTGAGGCAATCCAAATGAATAATCTCCTATCCATCCATCCATCCATCGGTTCATCGCTCCCTGCCTTGTTCCAGGAAGGATTTAAGGCAGCTTTCTTCCCTTTTTAGGGAAATGCATGACAGTCCCATTTTAATGAATGCTAACAATGTAGTCATACAGTTTAATAAAATTGACAAAAAAAGATTTATGAAATTCAGAAAAATGTATTAGGATTAGGGAAATTTATATGAAAGCTCTGGTATTGATTAGGTGGGGAAAGGATTGAGTTTTATTTTATTTTTACTCTGATAGGTAAATACCAGTTCTAACCTTTTTTTTTTTTTTTTTTTTTTTACTAAGTTAGCCATTAAAGGGAGAGGAATACCCCACAGGACATAAAGATTATTATCAGGGGGAGAAAATAATGAAAGAAAGATTTGAAGAAAGGCAACCCCTCAAGAGAGCCACCAGAATTAAGAGAACTAACACTCAGTAAACTAAGCGTATAAAGTTTTAAAATAAGTTTGACTGGCCCTGGCCGGGTAGCTGGGTTGTTTAGAGCATCATCCTGATATGCCAAGGTTGCGGGTTCGATCCCCAGTTAGTGCACATATAAGAATCAACTAATGAATGCATATGTAAGTGGAATAACAGATCAATATTTCTCTCTCCCTTCCTGTCTCTAAAAGTCAATAAGTAAAAAGAATCAACCAATGAATGCATAAATAAGTGGAACAACAAATCAATGTCTCTCTTTCCCTCCCCACTCCTCTCTCTCTCCAAATAATTATAAATAAATTAAAATTAAAATAAATAAAGAAAATAAGTCTCCTTTCCAGTGAAGGAATGATGAACTGATAGCACAGGTTTACCTCCCCACTCTGCTACGACCCCAGTCAAAAGACATTAAAGGAATGTTAAACAAGTATCCACCCAGAAAGGCAGAATGGGAGAAAGGATTCAGACAATGAGAGACTTCAACAAATCCCTGCAAAGTACTTTGAGGCTCCGGGGGCCCACGGGGTGACCTGGGGTTTCCCTTCTGGAGAAATCAAGCACAGTTCCAGGTCACTGCACACAAAATCAGTCCTGAATAACCAGCTCTCCCAATGGCCCATTCACTAAGTTTACTTCTTTCTTTTAACTACTTTGCTTTAATTTTCCTTGTCCTCATAATGGTCTTTTAAGGACTGTCCAACTTGTCCCCACCCCAAAATCCTGCTGTTGGAGTTAAGAGACAGAGAGATGGGGAGAAGGGAGACAGAAGGGCATGGATAAATTCTTTCATTTGTACAAACCAGATTACTCAGAAAGAAATGAAAATCACACTGACATCAGACGTCTGTCAGCCACACCGAATGCTAGAAAATAATAAAGCAATGTCTACAGAACAGCCAATCTAGATTAGATAATGGCCATGGGAGCTCAGGATCTACGGGAAGAAGTGGATTCTACACAGTCTGTTCGACAGAAGACTAGATAACCAAAAATTACTCAGTAGTGTCTCCTACTGAGGACTAGTTCAATCACTTTCTGCTAGAAGGGTAAGCTGCTGCTCTTTCTGGAGGAAAATCTGGCAGCAGATCCCAGACTTTAAAGCATGCCAACCCTCTGACCCAGTAACCCATGACAGGAAATTCATCCTATAGATATACTCAGAGAGTGTAAAATTAAATATTTACCATACTATTCACTGTAGAATTGTAATAGCAAAACCTGGGAAGCATCGTGTATGCCCCAGAGTTAAGTGACCAGAGGTACAGCCATACCATGGCACACTGTACAGCCCTTACAAAGAAGGAGTTCTTTTTAGAAGTATTAACATGGAGCAGTGTCTACCACAAGCTGTTAAATGCGAAAAGCAAATGGCCACAGACCATGTAGAGCAAGCATGTCAAACTCACAGCCCACAGGCTGCATGCAGCCCACAATGAATATTTTTGCGGCCCAGACAATATAACAGCATGTAAATGTTTTAATAAAAGTTTTGTAACTTATTTAAAATATCCTGTTATAAAATATCCTGTTATACAGAATTATTAATAACCAACTATAATGTTCGATAATGACTGGTTACTATAATCGTGTTGCATTCTTTTCCCTTTTCTCTCCACTAATTTCTCTCCACTAATACTAACAAGCGAATTATTTTAGCAGCCAGTTGCCACATCATTAGTCTTGTACTGACTTGTGTGGTGTGCACAACAGGAAATATTTTGCTTTCGGAGAACAAGAAAAATAGTTTTATTTGCATTACGCTTCTTAATTTGTGCAGTTATTCAGTGTCTGGTAAGTTAATGTTCAAGAAAAAATATTACTTTTTATTAAAATTTTCTATTTTATGCTAATGATGACTCATTTATTTCAGCCCTTTGTATTCAGCATGTCTCTACAGAAATAAACCTGTTTCTATGAAAATTGGAGCTTTTGTTTTGTAAACTTAAACCTTGTTTATTTGGCCTCTGTCAGCCTTTGAATCTGACACGCTTGATGTAGATTACCTCATTAGGCAGTGTATTAATAATAATGATAATGAATATTTATATATCTATGTGAAAAATTCCATAAGGATATAACATAAACTATCAACAATTATTTTTGAGGTGATAGGAATTATAGGAGAGTCAATGCTATAGACAGTTCTGCATAATTTTTTATAAATTCTTAAAATTGATTTTAGAGAGACAAAGGAAGAGATAGAGAAATTTCAATGTGAGAAATATCAATTGGCTGCCTCCTGCATGCACCCTGACCAGGGGTATGTGCCCTGACCAGGAATCAAACCCATGCCCCTTTGGTGCATGGAATGATGCTCCAACCAACTGAGCCACACCAGCCAGGGCTTCTTTAATTTTTTAAAAATTATATTTTATTGGTTTTAGAGAGAGAGGAAGGGAGAGAGATAGAGATTGAAACATCGACCAGCTGCTTCTTGCAACCCAGGCATGTGCCCTGACTGGGGATCGAACTAGTGACCTCTTGGTTCATGGGTCAATGCTAAACCACTCAGTCACACCAGCTGGGCTCATTTAATGTTTTAAATAAATAAAATGATGTAGTAATTTGAGGTTCACTCCAGCTTCAGGGTAAATTGGTAAGCAAGATCTCTAAATGTTTGTGGAAGCAAATCTCATCTCTTCCCATTCTTCTCTGTGTGAACTGTAAGCCTCAGTTCACCCATCTGTAAAATGGGGAACTCAACAGTCCCTGCCTCAGTGAAATTAAGAGTTCAGATACGCAGAGAGCAGCACAGAACCTGGTCCCAGGGCAGGCCCAATGTAACGTGAATGCCTCCCCTTCCCTCCTGGCCCCTTCTGGTTGGGCCCCTAAGGGTGGGGGGTGGCTGGGAATCTAGCATCTGAGGTGGCAGGTGGGGGCATACCTGGGGTCCTGGTCAAAGGTAAACTGTGTTCCTTGACCATGGTGCACATCCCAATCCACGATGAGGACCCTGTGAGCGGAAGAGAAGGGGGCGCTGTGTAAGATCGTCCAGGTGCACCTGGGGAAATGCCCCCACCAGGCTACCCCACCTGTTCCACCCCCATCACCGTTGCCCTGCTATTTGCTGCTGACCTCTGAATGCCATGCTTCTGCTGAGCATAGCGAGCAGCCACGGCCACGTGGTTGAACATGCAGTATCCATCCATAAGACTGTGCTGGGCGTGGTGTCCGGGAGGCCTAGGCAGGACAGGGAAAGCCACAGATTGGGGACTCCTCTGCAGAGGAACGGACTCTCCCTCGCTCTCTAATCCCGTTAGACCACCAACTCCCCCTCCCCCCGCAAGTGCTGATGCCTGCCAATCTGCCAGGAACCGAGTAACTGGGACCCTTAGACTCTCACCCCCAGTTTACTGCTCTCTCTTTGAAGGAAACTTGATAATGTTCCTTAAAATTATCAGTGTATACACCCTCACACCCAGTCATTTTGCTCTGGGGACTTAGCCCACAGCCTATATAGCAAAAAGGATAAAATCACATGCTTATAAATGGACAACAATATTTGTGCAGCATTTTTTGGAAAGCGTAAAATGATTGGGGAGAAATAAAACGTCCAACAGCAGGGAGCTGGTTAACTTGGTGTGGCACAGTGGTGTTCTACATGGGTCTAGGCTGCACAGTGAGAGAGTAGCTTTCTGAAATGGCTAAGTGGAAAATGCCTGGGATGGAAGGGAGCATCTTGAATGCTGGAGCCCGCCCCTAAAATAGGGAGGAAGGAGAAAGGCTCCATCTTCTGCCTTTCATCAGTTCTTAGGGTGCCAACAATGATAAGATGCACTGTGATTTTTACATGCCAACAACAAAGCAGAAACTGCTGCCAACTGAATTCTAAGATGCCACTGTTTACAAGATGCATCTGAATTTCAAGATGTTACCAATATGACAAATATGCATCTCAGAATCAACGAAATATGGTATTTACTCCGTGAGAACGCAGACTATTTCTGGGGCACACATGAGTTCCTGGTTACAGTGACTACCTCGAGGAGAGGAAGCATGTGTCTGGGGGACGGGGTGGGAGGGAGACTTTTTCTTGTACGCCCATTTGCATTTTAAGCACGCAAATACCCTACCCATTACAAATATACTACCCATTGTCCATACATTTTACAATGGACGGAAGAAATTTTTTTTTTTTTTATCGTAAAAACCCAAATGCTGACAGGTCCTACCTGACAATAGCCATGCCATTCCTGATTTCAGCCCCCAGGACCGCATCCACCAGCCTGAGGACGGAGCCTGAGGCCAGGCAGGCACAGGTGTATGAGTTCTGGAGAGACAGTGGGGAGCCAGAGAGGGAGTGAGGGAGAGGTCAGCCCTGTCCACGCAGCTGCTTCCCCTGGGGTGGGGGTGGGGAGTAGGGATGGGCATCCCCAGGATGGCTACCGCCCTCTGCCCTCACAGTGCTCATCCCTACCGGATGCAGATAAACTGAGTCGTAGGTGTCTGCGAGGCCTCGCAGTTCTCCCTCATTCATGTATTGGGTTGTCTCCATCAGATCTATGTATTCCAGGCTGGGGATACAGACAGGGAAGATGAGATTCAAGGTTCTGCCTCCCTCCTTGGCCCTGAGCTGGGGCCCTGCTTCCTCCCCAGATAAGCCCTTTATGCACCAGACCCCTGGACAAGCCAGACTTCCTCAATTAAAAGCTGTTGTTTACATACCAGATTGTAATGAGAACAATAGCTCATCAGGCTGCTGATATGTCAGGCACCATTCTAAGCACGCAACATATGTCAAACCCTCCTGAGGAACTTGCATTCACTAGTCCCCCAGTTACTGGCGATGACAATGAGATTCAGAGAAGTTCAGCAACTTGCCCAAAGCCACACAGCCCAGGAGCTTCCTTCCCAAAGCATCCGGTCTGCCCTGGTGGGCCCAGGGTAGCCTCCTCCCCGTCCCTACAAGGTAACCAGAATTCACCTGTGAACCAACATCAGCTCTTCCTTTTCCGCAAACCGGGCCTGAGGAGACACAAGAAACAAAGGGCTAAGGTGCGGGCCAAAACCAGATCCTGCCAGCTCCTGCCCTCCACCCAATGCGCTGGCCAGGGAACTCACCTGAAAGGACACACAGCGGTCCAGGAGGCCCTCCTGGATCAGCTGCTCCTTGATGGCATGGAGCCGCTCAGGGCATTCAGGGAAGCTGGGTGGACAGAGATAAGTCACGTGAACACACAGACATATACAGGGACACTGGTGAACAACACAGCTGGTCCTGCCTTCTTCTCCATCCAACACTGCACACCAGAAGCTTCGAAGTTACCCCTGATACCTGTTGGCTTGGTTCTCACAACATATCCAGAGCCTGCCCCTCTCCGCATTACCCCACTGCTGCTCCCATCATCTCCCACCTGGGCTACTCCAGTCAGCTCCTCATTGGCCTTCCCACTTCTGCCCTCACTCCCCCAACAATCCTTTCTTCCCACAGGAGCCAGACGCTGGGGAAAATCCAAATCAGATCATGTCCCACCTAAACTCAACATTTTTTTTTTATAGCAATACCAAAGGTAAATATTTATTCTCAGAACTTTCTCACGGCTCCCATCTCATCAGCTAGCTTTCCCCCGCTGCCTAGACACTGCTCCCACATTATCTTCATGGCTCCCTCCCTCACCTCCTTCAGATACCAGTGAGGCATTCCTTGACCATCCTTTCCCAAACTGAAGAGGTCCCCCGTTGTTCCTTCTGCTCCTCTCCCTCCTGCTTCAGTGCTTCTGCGCATCACAGAACTTTTGTTTCTAACACACTGTATCATTTACTTTGTCTTACTATCTGCTTTCTCCTTCAAAACTATAATCTCCACCAACACTAGAGTTTCTTTGTTTTGTCTTCTGCCATGTCCCTGAAGTCCTTTGCCACTCTGAGTCTTCCATTGGGATAGGGGAGATAGATACCGAAGTGGTAAAGCATAGTAAGTAGAATGAGCAAACAATGGCACGAGCTAGGAAGATCTCAAAGATCAAGTGTAAGAGCGGGGGAGGGGAGTATCCAGGCACAGTCCTCTCTGAGAGTCTCCTTGAGATGTGAATGTTAACTGGAAGAAGAGAAGGCAGAAACGAATCTCTGGAGAAGGGATTGGCCAAGGCGAAGACCTGGAATTGAGGGAATGTCTGGCATGCTGGAAGAGCAGCAAGGGGCCCAGGGTGAGTGAAGTGAAGTGAAACAAATGAGGAAGAGGACTGGCCGATGGAGTCACCAAGGTGACGTGGAGCCAGGTCACGTGGAACCTAAGAGGCCAAAATGAAGAATTTGAACTTTACCTGGGAGATAATCATCTATCCTTGAAAGATTTTAAGAAAGAGAACATCACATATCTATCAACAAGTGAATCTAAATCAATTGAATTAAAAATCTGAAGAACAGAATAAACTGGTGAATATAATAGAACCAGGGGCATAGAATGGGAGGGGATTGATAATTCTCAGGGGGAAAGGGGTGTCTGTGGTGGGGGGTACGGGAAGAGACTGGACAAAAATCATATATCTATGGATGAGGACGGGGGTGGGGGGGTAAGGGCAGAGGGTGGAGTGGGGACCAGATGGAGGGGAGCTATGGGAGGGGGACAATTGTAATAATCTGAACAATAAAGACTTTTTAAAAAAGAAAAAAGAAAGAGAACATCATCTCGCACATATTTTTTTTAGGCTGCTGTATGGAAAACAGACAGCACGGATGAGAGTGGAAACAGGAAACAAGTGAGGGGCCCCTGCCAGTTTAGGTGAGTGATGATGGTGGTGGCAGAGAGAAGTCAGATACGGAATACATTTTACACTCAGACACAAAAGAATTTGTTGATGGATTACATGTGTGAGCAAATGGAAGGTGGAATTCTTCTGTTTCAGCACACATGTCTCTTTTTCAAGGATACTTTCTGGGAACCCTGGATGCTAGTCTGAAATCCTTACTAAACACTTTTGAAGCCCATAGTCCTAAGTCCTCCCGTATTAAACACTTCATTCTGCTGCTGGCTGGTTAAGGATCTGCTCTCCCACTCACCTACCAGCGCCTTGAGAAGGGACCCTGTCTGTCTTGTCCAACACATTTGTATCCCCGACTCCTGGCACACAGCAGGCACTTAATACATGTTTGCTGGCTAAATGAAAAGAACCCCTTCAAACCTGCGCCCCACCTCCCTCAGTCATCTGCTGCCAGTCTCTAGGCTACTGCAAGAAAGGATCTATTCTTGCTAATGGCTCGAAGTGTGCATATTTGTGTGGTTTGGGGACAGCTGGAGGAGTCAAGTCTTACCTGTCATCCCAAAGGCAGTGGAAGTCATTTAGCTGCTCATCAAACACCACGCCAGTACCAGAGTGTGTCTTGGCCTCAAGGGTCAGATCCTGCGGGGAAAAAATGGGAGACACTGATCCACTTAGGGTCTGAGGCAGAGGTAACATCCCGTAATGCCCAAGATGGAGAACCTCAGGGTTTTGATGGTCACAGAAGGCTGAATTATGGCCAGGCCTCTCTTACCAGTCCTTGCATCCCCTCGATTAGGTCTTGCTCTGATGCTTGGCTGAGCTTCTTCATTCTGCCTTTCTTCTTCACCTCTGCCAGCCTGGGGCTGGGGCGGAGTCCAGTACCCTTCTTAACACCTGGCTTCTGCCAAACAGAGAGAAAGGTCAGAATCCACTGCACGGCCCACTGCTCCCCTTCCCCCTCATCAGGACGGGTCTGGGGCCTCACCGAGATGATGCTGGCCTCCTGGGGGGGCGTCTGGGGGCTGTGTATGCTCCTTCGCTGCCTACCGGTGGTGGAATCCTGGCCGGTGGAGGTCATGGTCGGGGAGATTTCACCCCTGACGCGGTTCTAGGGGGTGCGGTGGAGGTGACTGAAGGGACTAGGGTATGCTGAGGACCCTACACCCCAGCCTCTCCCCAGGCCCCGCCCCTTATGCTATCCTATCCCACTGCCTTCCAAAACTCACTCTCTCTCTCTCTCTCTCTCTCTCTCTCTCTCTCAGGGCTCTCTCCCTCCACTGGGATGTCTAGTCCACCTGGCCCCGCCCATTCCGCTAGACTCCACCCCTTTAACACTATTCTTTCTTTCAAAGTTTCGCCCTTTCAAAAAGCAATGAACCCCCCTAGATTCAGTCCATTCGAGGGCCCGATCTTTCCAACAAATCACGCCCCTTCCGCTCTACCAAACCATCCCCAGATTCTTTCCTTCCTCTCAGCCTCGCGCGGACCCCATCTCCCCACAGACTTGCCTTTTCCACCCAATCCCCCCGGAAAATCACCCACCCTTTCAGGCAGCCAGCCCCGGCGCGGCCCCCGGCTCCCGGCCCCCCTCCACCCGGCACGAACCACCTAACCTCACCCCTTCCCCTTCGCCCGGCACCTTCCACTAGGCCAGATTCCGTCCCTTAACGTTTCAACCCGCACCGCTCGTCGGGGAACGGCCCCTTTCCCCCACCAAACCCCACCCCCCGCCCAGACCCTACCCCCGACGTTTTCCCAAACCCCCTCAGGCCAGATTCCAGCCACCGCCCGCCAACCCCCGCCCCCTCCGTCAGCGCCGACCAATCCCTTCAGCTCCGCACGGAGGCCCCGCGCGGCCTCTCCTCAAACCCCGCCCAGGACCGGCGCCGCCCTCCTCCCCGCCACCTGGGACGGGCTGCCGGGGCCCAGGCCCGCGCCTCCATTGGGCCCGGCCTCTCTACTCACCGCCCCGATCCCGCCCACACCCTCAGGGCCGCGCTCCCTGCGAGCTCCTCCTCCCTCGAGCTCGCCAACGGCCGGCGGCGACGTCATCATCGCGCGACGCGGGGCCGCGCCTGCGCATGCGCGGAGCGCGCGCGCCCGCGGTTCCACACGACGCCGCGGCGCCCGCCCGCCCCTCCCCCACCCGCCGCCGCCTTTGTCCCCGCCGCCCCGGCCGCCGGCCTTCCGTCCGCGTCCAGTCACCTCAGGAGCCCTCCGGACCCACGACCCCTGTGCCTTGAGGTGACCCAAGAGAGCAGACGGGCTAGCGAACGAGGGAGTTAGGCGAAGGCGGCGCCTCTGCCGCTCGCGGCTTTCCCGCGCTGCGCGCGCTGATGACGTAGTGGCGCGGGCGGGCCGGGGGCCCTGAGGAAACTGGAAGGTGGCTGGTGGCCGTCAGGTGGGAGTGGTGATGATGCTCAATGTGGTGAAGATTTTTCTTTTTAAAAAAATATACCTTTATTGGTTTCAGGGAGGAAGGGAGAGCGAGAGACAGAAACATCACTGATGAGAGAGAATCACGGATCAGCTGCCTCCCGCACCCCCCCCCCCCCAATTGGGGATGTGCTCTGACCCGGATGCTCAGCCACTGAAACCACACCTGTGGGGCACGTGGTGAGGACTTTCGGAATCCATGTTCACATCCCCGAAAGGAATCACTCACGTGACTGTGTCTTTCCACAATGCCAGGCTTATTAGGGTGGCTGCCCCCATAAGGAAGCCAATAGATTAAGGTGCCTAGACGTCCCGCTTTTGGCGGGACAGTCCCGATTTTCAACAATTTGTCCCGCGGCGTTTTAGAAAGGCCCCGATTTTTGGAAAGAATCTTGTTAAAAATCGGGACTGTCCCGCCAAAAGCGGGACGTCCGGTCACCTTACAATAGATACACACGCAGGTGACTCACAGAAAGGGGGAGCTTCAGCCACAGAGCGGCAGAGCACGCCCCACGAAGCCCAGTCACCCGTGGCCTCCAGGGTTGGAGAGTCGCACGCTGGTCCCAACCAGGCGTCTCCAGGGGCTGGGGGATCCCAGGTCCCATCGGGCTCCGAGCTGACACGGGGTACAGCCAAGCTGACCCGTGGCATGGCCCAGGCTCTGAGTTTTTATAGCCCGCGATGGGCGGGGTCCCGCTCCTATCGGGGTCCAGATGGGGTCCTTATCAGAGAGTTCACACTTTCCGTTTGGCATGCCGTCCCGAGGGCATTCCGTTAGCTCATTGCCTCCGTCTTGGGCATCTCGCCCCTTGCCATAACTGTCATGGCTGACAGAGACGCCCTGTGGGACTGTCAGACATTGTCCAGAAAGCCTGTTCTGCTCCGGATCTCGACGGGGCTGTGCACAGGAAGTGCTCACAGTGTCACCAAGATCCGGCTGCAGAAATGATGGCTCGGGAGGAGTCTTACGGGGCAAATGAGGGTAATGATAGCAAGCGTTATGTGTCGGGCATTGCAAGCCGCAGTTCTGAGAGGTAGTTCCCATTATGAAGGCCGCTTTGCTGATAAGGAAACTGAGGTTACGTGACTTGGTCATGTGACCCTGGGCAAGTGACTGACCAGCTCCGTGCTTCAGTTTCCTCATCTGGAAAATGGTGATAAAACAGTGCCCAGGGCCAAGGTGGACCACCCTCCACCCAGTAACCTCTGCCTCCAAGTGTGTGCCTAGGCGAAGGGGGCGTTAGTTGCCCCTTTGTGGGATGGGGGCAGGGGGGCGGGGGAGAGGGACAATTCCCTCCCACCCCGGGTCTAAATAGGCCCGCAGGAGGCGGGTTGGTCCTCCTAATCTCCCTTTCTCATTCTTCACCATTTCCTACCGGGCTGTAGGCTGGGGCCGGAAAGATAAGCGGTCTGGGGTTCAGCTTCGCTGACTAACAAACAGATTGACAGCCCCACCGCCCACTGGCCGGGCCCTCTAACCCTCCTGCAAACCCAAGCTTCGGCCTTCCTTTCCCTTCCACTCTCTCACTGCCTGAACGAGTCTTTTATCCCAGTGGGAGAGAGCACAGCCAAGACCTTTAACCCCCCACATACTCCAAAGAGCACACAACCGTACAAGACACACCGAAGAACCCTCTGAGACCATGATGCCCGCCAAGTAATAGAGCAGGGAGCCTTGTAAGGGTCAAGGCCCGTTTTTCTGGCTAGTCAAAAGAGAGGAGCAGAGGTCAGCAAGCTTTTTCTACAAAGACCAGATAGTACATATTTTAGGCTTCGTAGGCCACATATAGCCTCTGGCATCTTCTTCTTTCTTTCCCTTTAAAAATACAAAAAGTGGCTGCAGACTGGCTTGGGCGTGAAGGCTCTAGTTTGCTGATCCCTGCAATAGAGTCTTTGGTTCCCTTCTAGGGACTAAGTCTGTGTTCCTTTTGTGTGAGGGGTGAGGACAGATTTGTGGACAGGGTCCCATCTCTTCTGGTGTTTTTCTACTGGGTCAAGTAAATGTCCCTGTCCAGCCCTAACCAGTTTGGTTCAGTGGATAGAGCATCGGCCTGCGGACTCAGGGGTCCCAGGTTCCATTCCGGTCAAGGGCATGTGCCTTGGTTGCAGGCACATCCCCAGTGGGGGCTATGCAGGAGGCAGCTGATTGATGTTTCTCTCTCTTCAATGTTTCTAATTCCTTCTCCCTCTGTAAAAAAATCAATGAAATATATTTAAATAAATAGTGGGGCATGTGCAAGAGGTGGCTGCTTGATGTTTCTCTCATCAATGTTTCTAATCCCTTCTCCCTCTCTGTAAAAAAAAATCAATGAAATATATTTAAATAAATAGATAAATGTCTCTGTACAGAGTGAGGCTAGGGATTCCTACAGTTTCTGTAATGTTCTTCCACTGAACCAAGCAGGGGTTTCTATATAGGACAAGACGGATGTTTTTATTTTTATTTTATTTATTTACTTTTTTAAGACGGATGTTTTTAGAAAGCTCCAGACTGTGGGTTCCCATAAACATTCAGGATGGGGCTTCTTACACTGCATTGTGATAGATTCGTATGGCAGGTTGGTGCAGTGCAGGCTCAGTACAGGTGTTTCTGTACAGCTTCAGAGCTGTGTTCATACAGAACATAAGATCAGGTATTCATGTCCAGGTTCAGTCAAAAGATGATTATTAATGAGCTGAATTAGGCTACCTGTTGTAACAAACAAGCCCAGAATCTCGAGTCTTAACCAGTAAATGTTGGTTTCTTGTGCATACAAAATCCAATGTGAATATTTACTGCTGGTTATTCATGGACCCAGGCAACTTCCTTTTTGTGGCTGTGCTCTCCTTTGAGTCCTTGGAGTTATCGCTACTCAGCTGGTAGATGAGAAAGGGAGGATTCTGTGAGAGGTTTTTTGTCTTTGTTATTTCTCACCAGATGATATTATTCCATTGATTCATAGAGTGGAAGGGAGGGAGGGAGGGAGAGAAAAATCAATGTGTATGTGAGAGAAACATCAACATGAAAGATACACATCAATCCCTTGCCTCCTGTAACTGGGGCCGGGGTGAGGGGTGGGGGGGGGGTCAATGCTGTAACCCAGGTAAGTGCCCTTGACTGGGAATTGAACCAGAGACCCTTTGGTGCACAGGCCCATGCTCTAACCACTGATCACACCAGCCAGGGCCCCTGAGAGATTCCTATGGGCCAGGCCTGGAAGTTGTGTATGTCCCTCTGCTCACTCCATTGATCAGAACTGTCACATGTCCACCTGTCCTTGTAAGGGGGGCTGCGAAAGTGAGTGAGTCAGGAATAAAGGGGAACAGGGTTGACAAGCCTATAGCAGTGTCTGCTTCAGGATTCCGTAGGCTCCCCAGAGCTACGCTGTTTCATGTGGGAGCCACTGGCCACAGCCAGGACAGTGGCTCCTGTACAAGGTGAGGGTAAGGCTTCCAGAACAAGGCTGTCAGAGAGAGAGAGTCACATCAGGGCTGCTGTACAGGGTCAGGAGAGTGTTTCCAGAGGGCAAGTTCCGGGGTTCCTATAAAAGATCAGGTCAGAGATTCCTGAAACCAGTCAAGTTATGGATTTCTGTTGGAAGTCAGGGAAAGGTTTTCTGCAGAATCCGGTATAGGCTCCAGCACTGTTATAGACAAGGCTTCCTGCAGAGGGTCAGGCGATGGAGCCAGGACAGGGATATGCCAGCAAGCCCTGCCCAGTGTCTGGGCAGGGGGTCCTGTGCCAGCTGAGGCTGTAGGCGCCTGTATAGGCTGTGGGCTAGACTTAAAGCAGGGGGTCAGGCTCAGGAAAGGTTTTCCATGTAAGTTCAAGACAGGTTGGTGTTGAGAGTTGGATCACGGGTTCCTGTGGACTCTGTGGGGTGGGGCGTGAGGTAGGGATTGTGGGCAGAGTGACATCAGGGCTCATTGTCTACAATGGAAGCAAGGCTCCTGAACTCAATCAGGGTTCCCAAAGAGTTTGCAGATGGGGGTTTCTTTTTTATGTAATATGTTTTTATTGATTTCAGAGAGGAAGGGACAGGGAGAGATAGAAACAACAATGATGAGATAGAATCATGGATCGGCTGCCTCCTATACACACCTCACTGGGGTTCCAGCCTGCAACTTGGGCATGTGCCCTGACCAAGAATCCAACCTTGTCTTCCTGGTTCATAGGTGAATGCTCAACCACTGAGCCACACTGGCAGGACTAGAGGGTTTTTTCAGGTGTTCATGGACTAACGCAGCTGAGCCTTCCAGCCGTTGTCGAGCACAGTGAGCACTCAGGAGACGATGCTGCTTGCGGTCAGGAGCCTCTGGGCAGTGTGGAGGCCAAGCCACGGAGCCTGGCTCAGCCCTGTGCCACCAGCAGTGTGGCCCTGGGAGAGCCACTTACCCTGTCTGGGTTAGGATGTCTCCTGACTCCATGCATGCTCCCGATGTGGGGGGTTTGTTCGATGGAAGAACAGACCCCACTTTAGGGGGAGCAGTTCACTCAGGTCAGTGGTGTGTTGGGAGGGAGTTGGCACTGTGGGGAGCTCCCCACCTGTGGGCTCTAAATATCCCCCCTAGAGATTATTTTGTCTCCTAATCTCCCCCCTCCTTCTCTACCATTTCCCACAGGGCTGCATCAGTGGTTCTTCTCTCTCTCTGGGCTAAGAGAGAGAAGAGATGAGTGAGAGGAGGGCCCATGGACAACTCCAGGGTCTCAGTCTGGCCTTCTGCCCTTCTTGCTGGCTGCCATTCCAGCCCCACTCCTTCCTCCCATTCCTGTCCTAACATGTCTTCTGTCCCTGGAGGTGGGTCCCTAGCTTACAGACTGAAACTATATATATTGATGCCTCCACAAGCATGTGTACAGAGCTTCTCATGCTGTCGGCCACTCAGAGGCACGGTGACAGGGCACATGACACGGGATATGCTCACACACACATGCTGTCACACAAGCACTGCCCTTACCAGACCCACCAAGACCTCCTGACACGCAGTACCTCAGGTCGCACTGCTAGGTCTCCACATTCCATCCTATAGAGTCCTTGCTCAGCATTCCAGAAATGCTTGTTTATCAGATGCTGAGCCTGGTACACATGCTGTGCCTGGTAAACCGTCTCAGACCCACCCTGCATGCACAGTCACATGAGCACAACCTCACATGCTGCCTCAGCACACCCGGTTACACACATATCCCCATGTCCTCTCATACAGTCACGTGGGCCCCGTTTCTCACAGTCGCCTGGTGTCAGGCACGCCATCTCTCACCCCCTCACCCCATGGTCACCACCGCACAGAGCACTCGGTGACCACACAGTCTCTGCCCATGACGTGTGCATGTACATGCCATTTCATACACCCTGGTTGCTGTCACATGCGATTTCACATGCACCTCATGATATACTTGCACATCACAACCCGCTATCATGAAGGGGCACGGGTGCTGTCTCTCACAGCCTCACGCCTCCACCAGAGAACCACAGGCACCGTTGCACTGCTCTTTATTCAGTCCCACTCAGACTCACACCTCCAAATTTAGGACATGGGTGCTTTATTTCACAAATCTTTGACAATCCAGACCAAGGGGTGTGGGGGGCCCAGAGGGCTGGGCTGTAGAGGGACTGCTGGCTCATTGTAGAGAGGGACCCCAACCCTGCTCTGGGGACATGCTCTGTGTTCTCATGGGCTGAGTGGCGCCTCCACAGTGCTGCTTGTGGTGGGAGGCATGGGGCCTGTGGGGAAGGACCCTATGGGTGAGCCCAACAGGGGCCCGGGGAAAGGCATGAGGTGGCTGACAGGCCCTGACAACTCCTCGGGGCCTGGGCCTTGGTAGAGCTGGGCAGTGCCAGGTGGGCCCAATGTCAAGCCTGAGGCCACCTCCCCACAATTCCCCCCATTGCTGCCCCCGTCCATGGAGCCACCCGCTGGCCCATCAGCTGGTCCTGGGCCTCCCAGACTCGACGCTGGCTTCTTCTTTTTCCGTGATGCCTGGTCCTTTCTAGTCTTTACAGCATCCTTCTGCATGATCGCTGGTCGGTTCGCCTGACAAAAGGGAGACCATGAGTGTTCCCCAACCTCAGACTTTGGCCTCTGTGTCTCCACCAGGGACCCCCTTTCCACCCCACTCCTTAAGAGTAGGGAACTGGCTCAGCACTAGGGGAGCAGGCCCTAGCTGTGGCACAGATAATGCCTAAGGAATCATGAGCTTGTGAGGCCCTAAGCTGGGGAAAGGCTGGGGGAGCCGCTAGCCATAGGACTAGCTGATGGCTGGAGGGGAGGAGGAAGGAGATGAGAAATGGCCGAGAGAGAAAGGAGCAGGAGGGATAAGGAAGTCAAGGAGGAGATGGAAGTGCAGAGAACAGAGGGATGGGGGGAGGAGGAGGGAGAATAACAGGAAGAGAGGGAAGGGAGATAGGAAGAATACAGAAAGGAAAGGAAGGAGAAGAAAGGGAGGATTGGTGGGATGGGGGAGGGCGCAGGTTCCAGGAGGCAGGGCACACCTGGTGTCGCTTGTAATAGAGTCCGCAGGCATTGCACAGAGGTTCTCCACTGGCATTGATCCGCCACACTGCCGTGGTGGTTGTCTGGCAGTTGGTGCACTGGGTACCTGCCCGCTTGCTGACCTTCTGGAGGCAGCAAGAATATGAAGGTCAGTGCACTGGGTGGGTGGAGGACACAGGAGGTGAGGGTCTGGGTGAAGGCAGGGCTTCCCTGGACAAGAACCACAGGCACCGTTGGGGACAAGGAGTAGACTGAGGGTTCTCTAATGGGCGAGGACATGGCCTCCTGTCCCGGGGCTTTCCAAATGTTGTGGGGGCTGCATCAGTGGTTCTCAACGTTGGCGGACACTGGACGCACTTGGGGAGTCGGAAATAATCCTGATGCCCAGGGAGCACCCCGGACCAAGTAAATCAGCCCATCTAGGGAGGGCCCCACGGTGATCCCAGTGTGCAGCCAAGTATGAAAAAGGCTGTGCAGGGGGTGGACGGCGTGCCTGCTTGCAGCCTGAGTGTGGGCTGAGGGTAGACACTCCTGTACAGAGCTGGGTCCCTGAGTGGATGGGGCAGGGAGGGGGGTCCGGGTTCTCAGAGTGTGAGGACAGAGATCCTGCAGGGAGTGGGAACAGCAGTGCCTGGGAGAGGGGACCGGGCCTGGGGTCTTACCGGGCGCTTTTTGAGCTGGTTCTGCCTATTCATTGTCTGACTATCTGCATCGCTGTGGTACCACAGCGAAGTGGCCGTTGCTTCACAATTTTCACACTCCTTGGCCTCTGGTGTGGTGGACAGGGAGAAAGAGGGATCCAGGCTCAGCACAACTTTTCCTTGGACCCACCCCCTACCTCAACCTCCCTGTCCCTTTTGGGGGACCTCACCACAGGTGGTCATGGGCAGGGTTCCATGAAGGTTGGTGGGCGAATAGGCCAATGGATTTGGGGAGCTTTCGGTGGGAGTAAAGAATCCCCTTGGAAAGTCAGGGGCCCCGGAGGCAGAGGTGGGGACAGGGACGGAGGAAGGCACTGCAGGTGCCATGGTCAGCAGGTCCAAACTCAGTTGCTGTGTTGTTACGGTCTCTAGGATGGTGCCTCTCGTATAGGAATCTTCTGAGACCTGGGGGTCATCGCTGGTGGGGCTCACAGTGGAGGACAGGTAGACCCCAGTGTTGCTATAGGCCCAGCTGGTGTATTGTGAGCCCTCTGGGGTCTCCTCCACACAGTTGAGCACCTGGTAGCCTGTTGAGGGGGTGTGTATGGGAAGGAAGAAAGAAGGGGACAGAAGGTCTGACGCCATCCTGCTTTCAGGGTGCAGTGGTACCCAACAGCCCCAGCATGGTGGCCAACCTTCCCATCTTCCCATAGGTTGCCAGAACAGCTGCTGGCCCTGAGGGACTCCTGGACCTGAGCCCCACTGGTCACCCTGGCAGCTGCAGTCACCCGAAGCCACTTCCCAATGGACTTTGAGCAAAACTGTGTGGAGCCCCATGGGCCACTCAACAACGAGGGCCACCCCCACCTACTTACTGCATTCATTCCTGATGTGGCCTTCTGGGGATATACATTCCCAGGCCTGCACATACGTAGACAAATTGGTCCACATAGCCATGTGAAGGCTTCTGGCCCTTTCCAAAATGGCTTCTTTGTTGGGTTCTACCCTAGCTAAGGGTCTCCCTGGCAACCCCAACAGCATGGAACCCTGCCAGGAAAGCCAGTGCAGCAGCAGCCTGCGTGTGCTCTGACTAGGGCCAGGGGTCAATCCTATAACCCAGGTATGTGCTGTTGACTAGGAATTGAACCCTCAACCCTTTGGTGCACAGGCCCATGCTCTAACCACTGATTCAACCAGCCAGGGCCCCTGAGAGATTCCTATGGGCCAGGCCTGGAAGTTGTGTATGTCCCTCTGCTCACTCCATTGATCAGAACTGTCACATGTCCACCTGTCCTTGTAAGGGGGGCTGGGAAAGTGAGTGAGTCAGGAATAAAGGGGAACAGGGTTGACAAGCCTATAGCAGTGTCTGCTTCAGGATTCCGTAGACTCCCCAGAGCTACGCTGTTTCATGTGGGAGCCACTGGCCACAGTCAGGACAGTGGCTCCTGTACAAGGTGAGGGTAAGGCTTTCAGAACAAGGCTTTCAGAGAGAGAGAGTCTCATCGGGGCTCTTGTACAGGGTCAGGAGAGTGTTTCCAGAGGGCAAGTTTCGGAGTTCCTATAAAAGATCAGGTCAGAGATTCCTGAAACCAGTCAAGTTATGGATTTCTGTTGGAAGTCAGGGAAAGGTTTTCTGCAGAATCCGGTATAGGCTCCAGCACTGTTATAGACAAGGCTTCCTGTAGAGCAGGGGTCTTCAAACTACGGCCCGTGGGCCACATGTGGCCCGCAGAGGAGTCTGATCCGGCCTGCCAGGTTTTTTGGGCAGTGAGCGCAGCCGAGGTGTTACAGTAGGAATTAGTAGTTCATATAGTCCGGCCCTCCAGCTCTCTGAGGGACCGTGATCTGGCCCCCATTTTAAAAAGTTTGAGGACCCCTGCAGAGGGTCAGGCCATGGAGTCAGGACAGGGATATGTCAGCAAGCCCTGCCCTGTGCCAGGTGAGGCTGTAGGCGCCTGTATAGGCTGTGGGCTAGACTTAAAGCAGGGGGTCAGGCTCAGGAAAGGTTTTCCATGTAAGTTCAAGACAGGTTGGTGTTGAGAGTTGGATCACGGGTTCCTGTGGACTCTGTGGGGTGGGGCGTGAGGTAGGGATTGTGGGCAGAGTGACATCAGGGCTCATTGTCTACAATGGAAGCAAGGCTCCTGAACTCAATCAGGGTTCCCAAAGAGTTTGCAGATGGGGGTTTCTTTTTTATGTAATATGTTTTTATTGATTTCAGAGAGGAAGGGACAGGGAGAGATAGAAACAACAATGATGAGATAGAATCATGGATCGGCTGCCTCCTATACACACCTCACTGGGGTTCCAGCCTGCAACTTGGGCATGTGCCCTGACCAAGAATCCAACCTTGTCTTCCTGGTTCATAGGTGAATGCTCAACCACTGAGCCACACTGGCAGGACTAGAGTGTTTTTTCAGGTGTTCATGGACTAACGCAGCTGAGCCTTCCAGCCGTTGTCGAGCACAGTGAGCACTCAGGAGACGATGCTGCTTGCGGTCAGGAGCCTCTGGGCAGTGTGGAGGCCAAGCCACGGAGCCTGGCTCAGCCCTGTGCCACCAGCAGTGTGGCCCTGGGAGAGCCACTTACCCTGTCTGGGTTAGGATGTCTCCTGACTCCGTGCATGCTCCGACGTGTGGGTTTGTTCCATGGAAGAACAGACCCCACTTTAGGGGGAGCAGTTCACTCAGGTCAGTGGTGTGTTGGGAGGGAGTTGGCACTGTGGGGAGCTCCCCACCTGTGGCCTCTAAATATCCCCCCTAGAGATTATTTTGTCCCCTAATCTCCCCCCTCCTTCTCTACCATTGCCCACAGGGCTGCATCAGTGGTTCTTCTCTCTCTCTGGGCTGAGAGAGAGAAGAGATGAGTGACAGGAGGGCCCATGGACAACCCAGGGTCTCAGTCTGGCCTTCTGCCCTTCTTGCTGGCTGCCATTCCAGCCCCACTCCTTCCTCCCATTCCTGTCCTAACATGTCTTCTGTCCCTGGAGGTGGGTCCCTAGCTTACAGACTGAAACTATATATATTGATGCCTCCACAAGCATGTGTACAGAGCTTCTCATGCTGTCGGCCACTCAGAGGCACAGTGACAGGGCACATGACACGGGATATGCTCACACACACATGCTGTCACACAAGCACTGCTCTTACCAGACCCACAGAGACCTCCTGACATGCTGCTAGGTCTCCACATTCCGTCCCACACAGTCCTTGCTCAGCATTCCAGAAATGCTTGTTTACCAGATGCTGAGCCTGGTACACATGCTGTGCCTGGTACACCGTCTCAGACCCACCCTGCGTGCAGTCACATGGGCACAACCTCACATGCTGCCTCAGCACACCCGGTTACACACATACCCCCATGTCCTCTCATTCAGTCACGTGTGCCCTGCTTCTCACAGTTGCCTGGTCTTAGACACGCCATTTCTCACCCCCTCACCCCCATGGTCACCACTGCACAGAGCACTCGGCCCCCACATAGTCTCTGCCCATGGCGTGTGCATGTACAGGCCATTTCATACACCCTGGTTGCTGTCACATGTGGTTTCACATACATCATGTTATACTTGCACATCATAACCCGCTATCATGAAGGGGCACGGGTGCTGTCTCTCACAGCCTCACGTCACCACCAGAGAACCACAGGCCCATTGCACACCCACCTACCACGGCTCTTTATTCAGACCCACACCTCCAACTTCAGGATACGGGTGCTTTATTTTACAAATCGTTGACGGTCCAGACCAAGGGGTGTGGGGGGCCCAGAGGGCTGGGCTGTAGAGGGACTGTGGAGAGGGACCCCAACCCTGCTCTGGGGACATGCTCTGTGTCCTCACGAACTAAGTGGCGCCACCACAGTGCTGCTGGTGGTAGGAGGCATGGGGCCTGTGGGGAAGGACCCTGTGGGTGAGCCCAACAGGGGCCCGGGGAAAGGCATGAGGTGGCTGACAGGCCCTGACAGCACCACGGGGCCCAGGCCTTGGTAGAGATGGGCAGTGCCAGGTGGGCCCAATGTCAAGCCTGAGGCCACCTCCCCAAAATTCCCACCATCGCTGCCCCCAGCCACCACCATGAAGCCACCCGCTGGCCCATCAGCTGGTCCTGGGCCTCCCAGACTGGAACCTCGTTTCTTTTTTCCTTTTCCTGATGCCTTGCGGTTTCTAGTCTGGATCCCATCCTTCCGCATGGTCAGTGGCCGGTTCACCTGATGAAAGAGAGGCCATGAGTGTTCCCCAATGTCAGACTTTGGCCTCTGTGTCTCCACCAGGACCCCCTTTCCACCCCACTCCTTAAGAGTCAGGAACTGGCTCAGCACTAGGGGAGCAGGCCCTAGCTGTGGCACAGATAATGCCTAAGGAATCATGAGCTTGTGAGGCCCTAAGCTGGGGAAAGGCTGGGGGAACCTCTAGCCATAGGATTAGCTCAGTGGTCAGCAAACTGTGGCTAGCGAGCCACATGTGGCTCTCGAGCCGTGGTTTGCCACTCTGTTGAATAATGAATTTGCCGACCACTGGACTAGATGGAGGGGAGGAGAAAGGAGATGAGAAATGAGATGAGAAATGGCGGAGAGATAAGGGAGCAGGAGGGATAAGGAAGTCAGGGAGGAGATGGACGTACAGAGAAGAGAGGGATGAGGAGGAAGGAGGAAGGAAGAGAATAACAGGAAGAGAGAGAAGGAATATAGGAAGAATACAGGAAAGGAAAGGAGAAAGAAGGGAGGTTTGGTGGGATGGGGGAGCAGGGGGGAGGCTAAGAGGCAGAGCACACCTGGTGTAATTTGTAATAGAGTCCGCAGGCATTGCACACAGGGTCCCCACTGGCATTCCTCCGCCACAGTGTCGTGGTAGTTGTCTGGCAGTTGGTACACTGGGTACCTGCCCGCTTGCTGACGATCTGGGGGCAGCAAGAATGTGAGGGTCAGTGCACTGGGTGGGTGGAGGACACAGGAGGTGAGGGTCAGGGTGAAGGCAGGGCTTCCTGGACAAGAACCACAGGCACCGTTGGGGACAAGGAGTAGACTGAGGGTTCTCTAATGGGCGAGGACATGGCCTCCTGTCCCGGGGCTTTCCAAATGGGGTGAGGGCTGCATCAGTGGTTCTCAACGTTGGCGGACACTGGACGCACTTGGGGAGTCGGAAATAATCCTGATGCCCAGGCAGTGCCCCAGACCAAGTAAATCAGCCCATCTAGGGAGGGCCCCATGGTGACCCGTCCTGTGCAGGGAGTGGACTGCGTGCCTGCTTGCAGCCTGAGTGTGGGCTGAGGGTAGACACTCCTGTACAGAGCTGGGTCCCTGAGTGGATGGGGCAGGGAGGGGGGTCGGGGTTCTCGTAGCATATGAGGACAGAGATCCTGCAGGGAATGGGAACAGCAGTGCCTGGGAGAGGGGAGGGAGGCCTGGGGTCTTACCAGGCGCTTTTTGGGCCGGATGAGGGGCCTGTTTTGCCCATTCATCTTGTGATAGAGGCCACAGGCATTGCACAGGTAGTGGCCTGTCCTGTCTCGCCGCCACAGTGGAGTGGCTGTCGCTCCGCAGTTCACACACTCCCTGGCCTCTGGTGTGGTGGAGAGAGGGGAAGAGGGATCCAGGCTCAGCCCAACCTTGCCTTGGGCCCCATCCCCCTCCTCAACCTCCCTGTCCCTTTTGGGGAACCTCACCACAGGTGGCCAGGGGCAGGGTTCCACGGAGCTTGGGGGAGGAATAGGCTGCTGGATTGAGGGGGCTTCCGGTGGGAGAGAAGAAGTTATTGGGAAAGTCAGGGCCCCCGTAGGCACTGCTGGGGACAGGGATGGAGGAAGGCACTGCAGGTCCCAGTGTCAACAGGTCCGGACTCAGTCGCTCTGTCTTTAACGTTTCTAGGAAACTGCCTTTTCCATCCGGATCTTCTGAGGCCTGAGGTGGGGAGTCCTCGCGGGTGGGGCACACAGTGGAGGGAGGGTAGAGCCCCGTCTTGCCATAGGCCCAGCTGGTGTATGGTGGGCCCCCTGGGATCCCCTCCATACAGTTGAGCAGTGGGTACACCTGGAAGACTGATAGGGGGTGGGTATGGGAAGGAAGAAAGAAGGGGACAGAAGGTCTGAAGCCATCCTGCTTTCAGGGTGCAGTGGTACCGAACAGCCCCAGCATGGTGGCCAACCTCCCCACCTTCCCATAGGTTGCCAGAACAGCTGCTGGCCCTGAGGGACTCCTCGACCTGAGCCCCACTGGTCACCCTGGCAGCTGCAGTCACCTGCAGCCACTTCCCAATGGACTTTGTGGGGCCCCATGGGCCACTCAATAACAAGGGCCACCCCCACCTACTTACAACATTCATTCCTGATGCGGCAGTATGGGGATGTACATTCCCGGGTCTGCACATAGATAGGGAACATGGTCCACATAGCCTCGTGAAGGCTTCCGGCCATTTCCAAGATGGCCTCTTTGTGGGCTTCTACCCTAGCCAAGGGTCTCCATGGCAACCCCAACAGCATGGAATCCTGCCAGGAAAATCACCCAAAGGAGGTACCTGGGGAGTGTCTGTAGGCCTCAGCATCCCTGTAGTAGGCCAGTGCAGCAGCTGCAGCAGAGGCGGTGTTCTGGGCAGTGGAGGAAGCTGCTGCATCCAAGCCTTCAGGCCCCGAGGGGAAGAAGACCCCCGACTCTGGTAGTGAGGACACTAGGGCAGGGTCCACAAACTGGGGCAGGGACTCAGAGGTCCCCAGGGCCCCCAGGCCAGGGAACTCCATGGGTCCTCTGAGGGTTGACCTGTGAGGACAGGAGGGGTCCTCAGACACTGAAATCATTCCCCTCCCCTCTCTTCTCCACACTCTCTTTCCTCCTTTCTCCTCCCACTCAGTCTTTATATCCCTCCTTTCCATCTCTATAGGTCCCTTCTCCCCTCCCCTCCTCTCTTCCCTTGCTGCTCCTACCTCATCTCTCCCTAGTCTTCTACTCTATCCTCTAACCCCCCATCCTCTCCTTTCCCATTCTCCTCCCTTTCTTGCCTCATTTGTTTTTTCTTCTCCCTTTTTCCTCTCCCTCCTATACCCCTTGTCTTCCTTCCTCCCCTCTTCCTCCCTCCCTTTCCTTTTCTTCTTCCTCCTGCTCCTCCTCTTCCCTTTCTTCTCTTTCCTCTCCCTCCTCCCTCCCTCCCATCCCTTCTTTTCCCTCCTGTCACTCAACTTCTCTTCTTTCTTCTCTCCTCTCTTCCCTCTTCTCTTTCTACTCTTTCTTCCTCCTCACTCCCTCCCCTACTCTTCCCCTTTTCTTCCTCTCCCTTACCCCCTCCTCCTCTCTCCCTGGTCCCCTTTCTCTTCTCTTCTTCTATCTCTTCCTTCTTCTCTCCTCTCCTCCCCCTAAGCTACCTCCTATCCCCTTTCCCCCCTTCTACATCTCTCCTCTCTCCTCTCCCCCTTTTTCTTCATCCTTCTCTTTCTGCTCATCTTTCTCTCTGCTCATTTCTTTCCTCCTGTCCTCTTCCTCTTCCTCTTCTTTTCCTGCCCCATCTTCTCTTCCCTCCCCCTCTAGAGGAGTCTGGGTTGGGTGGGATGGAGTGTAGAATTAGAGTCCCATGAACCCCTTGGTCACCCCCTTGGACATGGGGGTTCACCCTCTTATGTTCCCCAGTTTCATCCCTATCTGCTGCATCTGGCCTTCTGACTTTCTCAGAAACCCCAAGGTTTCCGGTTTGACTCCCCCCTCCCTCACCCCAGTTGGGTCTGCAGACAGAGTTCCTCCCTGATCCATGGTGGGGGGGTCAGTACCCCCCACTGCTTATCTCTACCATCCCCGCCCAACTTTTGAAATCACCCCAAGGCCACTGGCTTCCTCTGAGAAGGGGGACAGGTGGGAGGTGTTCCCTTTACCCATAGCCACTTCCCTGGGGAGGCTGGCCATAGTTCTGCTTTCTGCTTCCTTCAGCCCCCACCGTCCCCAGGCCTCAGTTTCCCCATTTGCCAGATAGGTGGTGACGGGGCCAAGCTAAGACCTGTGAGATGGCAGCTTGGTCTGTGCCCCTTTGCCACTACTCTGTATGTATCACTGTCTCCCTGGGTCTTTTTCTCTAACACTGTTCCTCTCCTCTCTGTATTTCGTATCATTTCTATGCTACCATGACATTTACTGCTCTCTCTTTCTCTATAAATGTCTAGTGGTTTTCCCTCGCTTTGTCTTTCCATGTCTCTATCTCTATGATTGTTTCTCTCCATCTTTATTGCTGTCTTTTTCAAAAAAAAACACAAAAACCTCTTTATTGTTGAAAGTTTTACATATGTCTCCCTTTTCCCCCCATTGACTTCTCCCCACTCGCTCCTGCCCCCAGCACATGCTCTCATCCCCCTACTGTCTGTGTCCATTGGTCATGCTCATATGCATGGGTACAAGTCCTTTGGTTGATCTCTTAACTGCCCCTTGCCCTGCTTTCCCTGAGGTTTGACGTGTCTCTCTGTCTTTTTTAAACGTATGTTTTTATTGATGAGGGAGAGACAGAGACAGAGACAGAGACAGAGACAGAGACAGAGAGAGAGAGAGAGAGAGAGAGAGAGAGAGAGAGAGAGAGAGAGAGAAACATCGACCGGGGAATTGAACCTGCAACCCCTCAGTACATGGGACAACACTCAACTAACTGCGCCACACCAGCCAGGGCTATCTCCGTGTCTTTTTATCTCTTTCTGTGTCTCCTTTTCTTAGTTTCCTTTATATCTTTTTCTCTTTCTCTTCTCTCTCCCTCTCTACTCATATCTACATCTTTCACATTCTTTCTCTTTCTGCTTGTTTGTCTCTGCCTGCTTTCTCTCTCTCTGGGCCCTCTGGCCTTATTTCCATATGTTCTATTACCTCCATATCCTGGACCAGCCCCCACTGCACATAGCTCCAGATGAAGACCCAGGCAGTACCCCTGACCCTGACTTGTCCTGTGAACCTAAAGTGTCCCTGTCTGTAGGATAGAGTGATGGAGATAGAATGGAAGGCCCCTTCAAGCCCCTGCTTAGGTGAAGGGTTGGGCCCGGTGGTGGGATTATGCTGGTAAAGAGATGGCCCTGTGGATATGCCCATAACCAACCTAGACACCAGGGTCTCTTCCCAGGGAAGGGGTCTTGTCTCCTCATCTCATCCTCCATCTCTTTCATCTCTGTCCCTCCACGATTCTAGTTGTGAGTCTTTCTCTATCCCCCCACCCCCGTTCTTGTCTCACTCTCATTTCTGTTGGTCTCCTGCTCTCCTGCTGTCTATCTCATTCTTTCTGAGTCTCTGTTTCTCCTTTCTCTCTCTGCACATCTCTCTTGCTCTTTTTTTCTCTATTTTTCTCCTCATCTCTCTCTGTTTCTTCCTCCCTTCTCTCTTTGTGTCCCTGTGTGTCTTGCTTTTTGCATCTGTCACCACTGTTCCCTTATCCCCTCATCCACACCTTATTCCCCCATAACCTCCCTCCAATCCCCTCTGACCCCCTGCATCTGACACCTTGGTGGGTCTAGGGCTGCCCACCCCTCTCATGGCAGGGGCCCAGTCCTCCCCCCCTGCCCAGTTATCACTCTCCAGACAGAGATAAAGTTTATCTCAAGGCTGGGGGATATGAAAGCTCCTTATCAGCTGCCCCACTAGAGTAAGTCTGCCCCAACGGGCAGCAGGCAGCAGGCCGGCACCCTCAACTCTCCCTCGGCCCAGCCCCTCGCCCAGCCCCTCACCCCAGGTAACGTCCCTACTGCAGCCCTTAAGGGAGGGTCTCTCAGGACAAGGGAATAGAGATGGGGTCTGAGGGCAGATGGAGTCCTGGGAGGGGTTGAGGGTCAGATAGGGGTTGAGGAGTCAGGGTTTTGGGGTATAGCTATGGGGCCTTGGAAAGCAGGTACGGGGTTTGAGGAGAAGAGACAACCTTGGAAGGTCACACTTTGGGTCCATAAATAGGTTGGGAAGCGGAGACAAGCTTGAGGATCAGGGTGAAGTGTGAGAGTCAGAGAGAAAGTTGAGAAGTTAGAGATGCAGTTTGGGGGTCAGAGATGGATTCTGAGTGTCATGGAAAAGTTGGGGGATCCAAGAGTTTTAATGGAGCAGAGATGCAGTTTAGGGGATCAGAGATGGGTTTGGTCAGGCAGAAAAGTGTCTGATGATTAGAGATGGGTTGTGGGAGCCTAGGAGGAGCTTCAGCACTGGAGTAGAGAAAGGTTTTGGGCCAGAGAGGCCTGGTGGACAGACATTTGGGGGCTGAGATGGGGTTTAGGGAAGACAGACAAGAATTAATGTGGCAGTACAGACTTGGAGAAGTAGACGGTGTTTGGGGTGGCAAAGGCATTTTGATGAACAGGCAAGGATTTGGGGGAGACAGATGGTTTTGGGGGATCAGAGAGAAGTCACTGGGAACAAATACAAGGTTTGAGAGTCAGAGATGGGAGTAAGAGGATGGAGCCAGGGTTTGGCGGGCCAGAGATAGGTATGGGGGTCAAAGGGAGAAATTAGGGCAGAGGCATGGATGTTGTAGAGCAGATAGGGCTTGGGGAGCAGAAATAGTTGGGGCGGGAGAGTGAATTTTGCGGGAGAATTTGTACAGAGACCAGTTCAGGTGAGGGAAAATCAGATCTGGGGCAGAAGTAGGATTTGGAGGATAAAAACATGTTTTAGGGGCAGAGATGAGGTATGGGCGCATTAAGGGATCAGAGGACGTAGACATTTTGGAAGGTGTAGATGGGAGTCAGGGCAGAAAGTGGGGTAGGGGGGTAGGTCTGGGGTAGGAATGGGGGCTGGAAAGGCAGAGGTGGTCTGGAGGATCTACTAAGGGTTCAGGGGTGGTAGACACTGTGGGGACCCCGGGTAGGTTGGGAACCTGAAGCAGGCTGGGGGGATAGCCTTGAGGTAAGGAGCAGCAGGCCCGGAGCTTGCCTTGCCGGGGACTCTCGGGGGGCTGAGACTGACCTGCGCTGGTTGGTGCAGAGGGTTCAGCTGCTTTGGGGATGTGGCGAGCTCTGTGATCCCAGGGGGTGTCCTGCCTGGCCTTGGCCTTTGAGGCTCCCTTCCTCCTTCTCTCCCTCCCTCCCCTCTCCCTCCTCCCTCCTCCCCAGGGAGTGGCTGGTGCAGCAGTGGGTGGGGCAGACCAGGGGAGGGGGCGGGCCTCCTGCTGGTGGGGTACCTCTTGGACCGTGGGGACCCTCCTCCATCCCATCTGCCCACCCCATGGATTCTTGGACCCTCTTTGATTTGGGCTCCCATGGACTTCAGTGTCCAACCAAACAATATGGGCTGAAGCCAAGATAAAACGAAAATAGCAGATGTGGTTTCGTGACTTTGCTCGGCTTTCCAGTGGGTGTTTGTAAAACCCCTACTATGTGCTGGGCCAGGTGTGGGCTGGGCACTTGTGCATGTGAGCCTTGCTGGCCATAGGAATAGGAGGGGAGTGACTATACCCATTTTGCAGGCAAGAAGAATGAGAGTCAGAAAGGTTAAGTAGGACTTAAACCAGAGCCCATGGGACATCTTGACGACCCAGGCCCAGCCCAGGGGCCAGGCCAGGGCCGGTGGGAGGCAGGGGCACACTCACTTGGCACCCCACTGGGGCTTACGCCAGCTCTGGCCTGTCTTGGGGCAGCAGATAAGTCTTATCAGATGGAGGCCACGGTGGCTGTTGGCTCCGCGGTAACAGGCTGACTTGGGATGGGGGGCGGAGCTGGGGGGCACCCAGGGACAGCGGCCTCAACTTCTTGCCCGCCATGCTGCTCTGGTGGCGGGAAACAGGTGGAACCAGGGGTTAGTTCCTCTGCCGGTCCTTGAGGAGCGGGATGGGGTGGGGGAAGGAAAGGAGAAATTGGAGGGATAAAGAAGAGTGAGACACAGATAAAGACGGAAATTGGGAGACTCAGAGAAATAAAGAAAGAAACAGCTGGAAGGGGGCACAGAAAGAAAGGAGAGACAGAGAGAGGGAGGGAAACACACAGAGAGCCAGAGACGGTTAAAAACAGATAGACAAGCAAAGAGAACGAGAGACATAGATGGACAGAAGGGGAAGATAAAGCCTGGAAATGACAGGGGCCAGCAGCAGGTGCAGAAACAGAAGGAGACAAAGTTGTGCTATAGAGAGGGGGGACAGATAGAGATCCAGAGACAGAGAGCCTGAGAAGAAGTCCGTGAGATCCCACGTGGCAGCCTGGTGTACCCGGGCAGATGGTGGAGAGTGGTGGGGCAGGGGAACGTGGACTGATGTGGTCCCATGTGGCCTGTGGCTCTGCCCTCACCCTGCTGAGAGGGACCCTCAGAATGGCTGGGCCTCTGCACCTCAATCCCCCCCCCCCCGCCCCCGAATGGAGTGACAACAACCGGTGTCTCATGCTATCATAGACTCATGCCTGGCCTATTCTGAGCACTTTCTCTGTATGAAAACATTGGACACATGTGCACAGTCCACAAAGTAGGTGTCCAACATGGGTCCCATAGGGAAGGGGGTAAGACTACCTAGTCATGGCCCCAGAGCTCCATGGGACAGGAAGTTCTCCTGACCACTCATTCTACAGATAGGGAGACCGAGACCCACTGAGGGCAGAGGGCAAGGATGGAGCCCTGGGTCAGTGGGGTCTGCTCACCCATGGACCCACCCCAAAGGGAGTTTCCCATCCTCATCTTGTCCCTCTGGCCTCAGTGTTCTCATATGCAAAATGGGCGTTTTAAGGAGGAAAGAGAGCAAAGACACAACTTCGAATTTATTGAGCTACTGCTATGTGCCACGCCCATGTTGAGCCCTCATTGGTAAGAATGAAGACCCAGTGACCTAAGTGAAGATGGTTTCAAGACATCCACTCCGGAGCCAGCCCACCCTCATTTATAGACCGCCCTCCTATCTGCTCTGGACCTCAGTTCCTCATCTGTAAAGATGGGGTAATAATAGTGGCGTGACGGGGCCAGTAAGCAAGGTTGAATTCATTAAGTAATTTTAACTCACTTGAATCTGAAATGTCAATAACTGTTAAGTATTCTTATTTATTTATTGAGTAGCTACTGTATATGAGGGATAATACTTGTACCTTTTTTTACTAGAATTACCACTAATTCTAATATTGATGCTAATAATATGCTGATGCCAATACCAATTCTAATAATACAAATTCTAATATTGAAACTAGCACTAATACTAATTTTAATAATATAGTAATACTAATGCTAATTTCAATTTAGCAATAATACTATTGTGTGTTTTTTTTAGTAATACTATTGTTAATACTATTTAAAAAACTAATAATTATTATTCATCCTAATTCTACCAACAACAATAATGATAATGATACTGATTTGGATCTTTCCTTAGCACTAATATAATAACAACAGCAACAATGCTTGCCAAGCCACCCAGGTACTGCGCTAAGTGCCTTCCCTGCATCATAGTATCTATCCCGTCCTCACCAGGTCCTGTGTGTGAGGGCATGTAACCACCCCCGTCTTCTAGACTGGAGTAGGCACCGAGAAATGCAGATGTTGGTCCAAGCCCTAAGTTCTTTTTTTTTTTTTTTTTTTTTTTTTTTTTAATATATTGATTTTTCACAGAGAGGAAGGGAGAGGGATAGAGAGTTAGAAACACCGATGAGAGAGAAACATCGATCAGCTGCCTTCTGCACATCTGCCTTCTGCACACCCCTTACTGGGGATGTGCCCACAACCAAGGTCCATGCCCTTGACTGGAATCAAACCTGGGACCCTTCAGTCCGCAGGCCGACGCTCTATCCAATGAGCCACAGCAGTCAGGGCGAAGCCCTAGTTCTTGTCTCAGTTCTGACACTGATTTGCTCATGATTCCTGGGCAAGCCACACTCGGAACCCAGTTCCTTCACCTGGAAAATGGGCGCAATCATAGAATCCCCATCAAGTATTGTCGAGAGGCCACTCAACCCAGGGCCTGCCTGGCACACCATAGACAGTGAGCTCTGTGAAGGTAGCTCAATGTTAGCGTTAGAAACAGCAGTTGCAGGGTAGGGGGAGAGGTAAGGAAATCCATCCTCCAGGGGAAGGACAGGCGGGAGGCACATCTCACACAAGGATTTGGCTGCTAGCCTCATGGCCCGTTTCTTCACAACTGGATCCAGAAAAAGCTAAGGAAGGGAAGTGAAGGGTGGGGAATGGGGGCCTCAGCCCTGCCTTCATCAAGAGCTAGAAACTCTAAGGCTCTGAGGCCGGGCCTCACCCTCTTCCCTCCCCCATCCCTGTGGAGGGGCACAGGCCCAGAAGCCTGCGGCCACAGTTCAGCCAGCGGGGAGGCAGCTGGGAGTGGGCAGATAAGGGAATCAGTGGGGCCAGGCCACGCTTTGGGGGAGACCCACGAGGGCGGGAGGTGGGGGTGAGGGTGGGGGTGGAGTCCCAGCCAAGCATCCACTTTGTCGTTTGAGACCAGCCCCAATGTCCTATCCTCCTTGAAGTCTTCCCTGGCTGGCTCCTTCCCTCCTGGCATCTCTCAGGGTTCGAGAGCTTGATGCCAGCCCAGGGCATTGGGACTAGTCATGCCTCTTGTAGACTGTGGAGTCCGCCAGGATGGGGACAGAACCCCGCCTTATTAATTCAGACACTTTTAAAAAGAAGCACTATCACAGATACAATTGAAGTCCTTGCACCAATTCCATCTCCCTTTCCCCTTCCACTGCCTCAAGTTCGATCTTTCTCTTCCTCATGAAGCTTTTTATTCCGTTAGTACATATGTGTAAACAATATGCGATCCTGGGGCTTGTGGGCTTGTTTTTGAACTTCCTATAAATGGAATCATACACTTTGTGCTGCTTTTGCTCAGCATAATGGCTGTGACGTTCATCCAGATTGTTGTGTGTGTCCATAGTCCATTCTTTTTTTATTAAGATGTAATTCATATGCCATAAAATTCACCCTTTTAAAATATATATATATATATATATATATATATATATATATATATATATATATATCAGTGATTAGTCTATTCACATAGAGTTGTGCAATTATCAATACTGTCAAGTCTAGAACACTTTCATCACCCCCAAAAGAAGCCCTGTGCCCATTAGCAGTTATTTCCCATTCCGTTTCTGCTTCCCCCAAGTCCCTAGCATTACTAATCTAATTTCTGTCATGGATTTGCCTGTTCTGGACATTTCGTATAAATGGAATCATACAATATGAGGAACAGAATGGCAGGTAATTCTGTTTAGCTTTCTGAGGAACTACAAAAGTGTTCTCCACCGAAGCTGTAGGAGGGCTCCCATTTATCCACATCCTTTCCAACACTCGATATTACCCTGCTTTTTAAAAAATATATATTTTTATTGATTTCAGAAAGGAAGGGAGAGGAAAGAGATAGAAACATCAATGATGAGAAAGAATCATTGATCGGCTGCATGCCTCCTACTGGGGACTAAACCCACAAGTGGGACCTGTGCCCTGAATCAAACTATGACCTCCTCACCACTGAGCAAGACTGGCTAGGCCTTTGCTTAATTTTGAGTTAATATTTGTATCTGGTGTGAGTACGGGATCCAAATTCATTCTTTCGTTTATGGAAAAGCTGTCCCAGCACCATTTGTAGAAAAGACTATTTTTTCTCCATTGGCTTGTCTTGACATACTTATCAAAAATCAATTGCCCATATATATTATTTCTGACTCTCAATTCTATTTTATTGATCTATATATCTTTTTTTTATGCCGGTACTACACACTGTTGATTGCTGTAGATAAGTAGTAAGCTTTTAAATTGGGATGTGTGAGTCCTCCAACTGTGTTTTGTTTTTCAGACTGTTGTAGCCGGTCCGTGGCTCAGTTGGCTGGGCTTAGTCCCATGCACCAGGAGGCTGCTGGTTAGATTTCATCAGGGCACATGCCCGGGCTGTGGGCTTGATCCCCAGTAGGAGGCATGCAGGAGGCAGCCAATTGACGTTTCTCATCAATGTTTCTACCTCTCTCTTCCTCTCCCTGAGATCAATAAAAACATTTAAAAGATAAGATTGTTGTAACCATTCTGGGTCCCTAGCATTTCCACATGAATTTTAGAATTAGTTTTTCAATTTCTGCAAAGAAGCAAGATGGGATGATGATAAGGATTGCATGACATCTGGAGATCAATTGGGGAGTATTGCCATCTTAACACTATAAACTCATTTATCTGTAAACATGTGATGTCTTTTCATTTAGTTAGGTCTCCTTTAATTTCTTTCAGCAATGTTTTGTAGCTTTCAGTGTATATCTCTTGCCCACCTTTTGTTAAATTTATTACTAATTGTTTTATTGTTTTTGATGCTATTGTAAATGGAATTGTTTTCTCAATTTCACTTTTGGATTCATTGCTAATGTATAGAAATATGATTAAGTTTTGTGTGATCTTTTGTGTGAACTCGGTAGCCTTGCTGAGTTCATATGTATATATACAATATGTATGTACATATACGTGTATGTGCATATGGTATATATAATGGTTTTGTTGTAGGTTCCTTAAGATTTCCTGTGTCCAAAATGTCATCTGCAAATAGAGTTAGTTTTACTTCTTTTTTCCAATATAAATGACTTTTCTTTTTTTCTTACCTAATTGCCTTGACTAGAGCCTCCAGTACAACGTTGAATAGAAGTGGTGAGAGGAAGCATCCTGGGCTTGTTCCTGCTCTCTGGGAGAAAGCTGTCTTTCACCAGTAAGCATGAGGTTAGCTGTAGGCTTTTTGTGGATGCCCTTTATCAGGGAGAGGAAGTTACCTTATATTCCTAGTTTGTTGAGTGTTTTTATCATGAAGGGTGTTGAATTTTATTTAAAAAAAATTTTCTGCATCTATTAAGGTTATGTAGTTTTTGTACTTTGTTCTATTAATCTGGTATATTTATCTTGATTGATTTTTATATGTTGAACCAATCTTGCATTCCTGGTTATGTTGTATAAACCTTTTATATGTTACTAAATTCTATTTACTAGTATTTTATTGAAGACTAGAGGCCCAGTGCATGAAATTTGTGCATGGGGGGGGGGCCTGTCCCTCACCCTGACCTGCACCCTCTCCAATCTGGGAACCTTCGGGGGATGTGCTACTGATGGCTTAGGCCCACTCCCTGTGGTTCTCTGCTCTCTCTAGAGCACATGTGTCAAACACAAGGCCCTCGGGCCAAATCCAGCCCGCCAGGCCTTGCAATGTGGCCCGCACCGCGCTGTCATCACTGCACTCCGCTGTCAGTTTATGACATTGTCAGTTTATGACTGTTCAGTAAACCATTCGGCCCGCGATTTAGGCTGGATTTTAGATTTTGGCCCCTTCTCTGATTGAGTTCGACACCCCTACTCTAGAGCCTGCCTGCTGCACACCATGGTGACTGCCAAGCAGGCCGTGCTGGATGCTGCCTGCAGGCTGCATTTGTCTGATCCCCAGTCTCTGTGATGATGGCCAAGCAGGCCATGCTGGGAGCTGCCTGTGGGCCACGCTTGCCTGCTCCCGGGTCACTGTGGCAATGGGCAAGCAGGCCATGCTGTGAGCTACCTCCTCCCTGCTGTCAGTCTCCATGGAGGTGATGAGGTTAATTTGCATACTCATTCTAGATTGGCTGGTGGGGATTGTGAAGTGATGGTCAATTTAAATATTTCTCTTTTATTAGTATAGATTTTGCATTTATATTCATAAGATATTGGTCTGTAGTTTTGCTTTCTTGTTATGGCTTTGGTTTTAATATCAGGTCAGTGCTGGCCTCATGAGACTATTCCCTTTTATTACTGAGTAGTTCATGGACTGGATATACCATGGTTTGTTTAACAATTCACCTGCTGATGGACATTTGGATTGTTTCTAATTTTTTCCCTATTACAGCAAATCTGGAATTTACAAAATATATTCTCTTTCTAAGCACAAACATATGAAAGTGTTTCTCCAGGGGCAGGGAATATCAGTCCATTTATCCATCATCTACCCACCCACCCAGCTAAACATTCATTCATCCACCATCTGCTGCCCACCCCTTCTTCCTTTCCCTCCCTCCCTTTTCCCTTCCTTCCCTCCCTTCCTCCCTCCCTCCCTCCCTCCTTCCCGTCTCCCTTCCTTCCGTCCTTCCTCCCTTCCTTCCTTCCTTTCTTCCTTCCTTCCTTCCATAAATCATCTATCTCCAGGCATATAACATCTGGATTCAAAGTACGCTGTCTTTTAAAAATAGGCAGGAAACCTGCTACAGCTTTTGGCAAAGCCTTTCATGTGCAGAAGCACACATCCTTACACATCCTCTCTTCCTAGCATTTTTGGGGCTCCCTGAGGGTGGGGACTATTTAGAGACCAGAGTCCACAAGACTAGGGGCTCCCTCACCTCAAACAGACTCTCATACATGCTCCTTCATCCATCACTCGTTCATTCAAGAAGCCATACTCTTCCCTTCCCTCTATGCCAGTGTTTCCCAAACTTTTGACATGTGTGTGCCCCTTCTATAATTTTCGTAACGCTGAGTACCCCTCGTACTCATGAGAACATAAAATTAGGTGCAGTTAAGCACGGTGCAGTGCATATCCCCACCAAACTCCGGTGCAACGCGTACCCCCACCAAACTCTTCCCGTACCCCTGGGGTACGCGTACCACACTTTGGGAAACACTGCTCTATGCCTACCTCATGTGCTGGTTCTTTCCCTTGGTTCTGAACTCTAAATGTCTCTAGACCTCTTCTCTAGTTGACATTTTCTCTCTTGGGGAACTCATCCAGTCTGTCACTCATGGCTCCCTCTTCCTCCTCACTAGTCTCCTCCTGTTACCCTCACACACACCGGGCACCGTCATGCTTTCGGGCCTTTGCACTGGCTCTCTTCTCTGCCTGGCATGCTCTTCTTCCAGCCATCATGCAGCTTCCCCCCATCTCTGCGGGCTGTGCTCAAATGTCTCCTTCTTAGTGAGCTTCCCCATTGGAAACTGCCACAGTGATGTTTATCTAAGGTCCCCTTTCCATGTTTTCTTTCCCTCCAAGGTATTTATCATCCTATAGCATACTTAGTATTTTCCTTGCTTAATTTTATTTATTTTGTTTCTCCCACTAGAATGGAAGCTCTACAAACAAAGGTTTGCTTACCTCTGCTGTTCAGTGCTGTCTCTCCAAGTCTGGAACAGGGCCAAGCACAGAGGTGCTCAGTACATGCCAGGAGCTGAGCCTCAACTGAGGTGAGTTCGGACTTGCTAGATCCAAAGATAGAAAGTTTCACATCCCCTGGGGGTGAGATCAGATAAGGCACACCAAGAGGCGGTATTATCTGGGATGCTCCTTGAAGGTCCCATCATAGAGATCTTGGGGTTCAGTGAGGCTTCTGAGGTGGAAACATCAGGCATGGAAGGAGTGAGGTGAGTCTAATAGGATAAAAAAAGATAGGTTCACGGGCAAGGAGAAATCTGTCGGAGACCTTGAACCCCAAGGGCCTGACCCTGGATTTGGTTGTCAGAGATGTCACGCGCTAGACAAACACCCGTATGTAAGGCCGAGACCATAATAACAAAGAGCTTATATTAACTGAGAGGTTATTAATTTATTGGGGCAGCTTGGAAGGAGAACATGGAGTCATGTAGGTTTGATTCCAAACCCATCTCGGGTCCCCCCAGCAGGATGTGCGAAGCGCCTGCCATCAGTTCTTGGAGGCCTCTGGGTCCAGTGAGGGTCTTGGGGGAGAAAACGGGCAGCACTTCAGGGAACAAAGTGACGGAGGGCGAGCTTCAGTCATGGGGAAATATAGTTGGACACCTCAATCAGGTTTCCGTCAGGGTCTCGGAAGTAGATGGACATAATGGGCCCTTTTGCCCCCGTTCTGGGGACTGGACCCTCCTCAATAGGGACATTACAAGCCTGAAGTAGGAAGAAAAGACAAAAGTCATTCATTCCATTCCATGTGTGAGACCAAAACTTAATTAATTCTTTATAGTGGCCTAGAAGACCCCTGTATCTTTCTGACCTCATCTACCATTCTCCTCTCCCTCCCTCTGCTCCAGCCACATTCCAGCTCTCTGGCCTTAAGCAGATAAATGCTTTGTACCTGTTTCCTCATTTGTGAAATGGGGATGATGATGATAAATAATGTCTAGTATTATTTAGTAAGTGGTACAGTCAGAATTTAAATCCAGGCAGTCTAGGCCAAAGTTCATACTCTTTCCCCTATGCTTTCTCTACTTTACTTTCAAACAAAACTATTTCACTGATATTTTCCAAAAAAGGAGTCCAGTATATTTGCACAGAATACATTTAAGACCTTGATCTGTTTTCCCAACAGGAGAACCAATCCCCCCTTTACATGAAATAATTGTAAGTGGTACAGGAACACCAACGTTAAATAATAGCAAGTTACAAATAATTCTTTCTTCAGTCCTTTTGATTCTAGCAAGAAGAAAGACTCCGCTGGATACTAACAAGTCCTTAGCAACTCCTCAGCCACTTGCCAAATCTCCCTTTGGAATGTCAGGGTATGGAAATAGATAGAATGGAATGACATTGTGATGCTTTCATAACTTTGTTTTTACAGTTACCTTCCTTTTGTGCCAAGATATAATGAGTTTTTCATTGATTTGTTTGAACATTTTCTTTTTACATAAATGTATTTATAGAAAGATAATTTAGGTATAATTTTTTTACAAGGGTAATGTTTTCTTTTAAAATGCATTTGTTTATGTGGAAAAAAAGATGTCAATAAAAATAATGAGTGAACAATTGTGTGCAGGCATTATCTGGATCCAAGGAAACATGTTCTGCCTGAAGTTTGAGGAAGGACCTCCCTGGGTCATGCTTCTGTTCTCACCGCATCTGCAGCAGCTTTCTCGAAAAGAATGGAAGTCCGACTCACCTTGAGGTGCTGGACCATTTCACTCAAAGGTACCTCTGTGATCAGACATATGTCCAGAGAGCCAGGAACTGGGTGAGCAGCTTTGGGTTCAAATTCTTTTCCCACTTCGTGAAGATTAAATTTCTGGTCTCCAAAGCTCAGTGCTTTCCTGTCTCCCTTTCGGGGGAGAGAAAACAACCTAGAGTTACACCACCAAGGTGAGTGAGTGAGACAAAGCCCTGTTACCTATCCCAACACGTTTAAAAAATAAAGAACAGGGCCCAGCTGGCATGGCTCAGTGGTTGAGCATCAACCTATGAATTAGGGGGTCACAGTTCGATTCCCAGTGTTAACTGATGATTTTCTCTCATTATTAATGTTTCCCTTTCTCTCTCTCTCGCTCTTTTCTTCTCTGAAATCAATAAAATATATTTTTTAAATGTAGAAAAGGGCTATTTAATGAAAACAACAATAACCCTGTGCCCCACCCCAGCCTCATTCCCTACAGTGAAAACAGAAGCAGGACCCAGGGAGGTCTTACTCAAACTTCAGGCATGAGGTTTCCTCAAATCCAGGCTTTTAACGTGTGTATGTGTGTGTTTATTTCTTCTGGAAATTATTTCCTTATCTCCAAATGTGTTTATACTATCCATCACAGAAACAGCAGTTTTTCAACTTAATATAAATTTTCCCTTTTTTCTTATAAACACAACCCAAATTAGATCAGCAGAGGTTGTGTGTGGGGCTTCTGGGAACCTCCCAGCCTCAGAGAGCTGGAACTTTTTGCCCATTCACTTCCTCCTCCTTCCCAGCCAAGGCCCAAGCCCTGCCTGCCTGCCTCTCCAGTGGTTGTTAAATGAGAGAAAAAGAAAATTCTGCCTTCTTTACCCACTGCTAGTTGGGTTTTCTCCTATGTGCCTCTAGACACAGTTCCTAACTGATGTGTCACTATTTCTTGATTTAACAACTTTAGACATCTCTGTCCTCTCCTTGTGATACATGAGAATTTAGCTCATCCACATTTCTACCCCTCCCAGTAGAATTCTATAATTTTGTTTCCTTGATAATTTATTTTTTATTTTTTAAATTTAAGTTATTTATTGTTGAAAGTATTATATATGTCTCCTTTCCCCCACTGACCTCTCCCCAGCGCTCCTGCTCCCCAGCACATGCCCTTGTCCCCTTGCTGTCTGTGTCCATTGGTTATGCTTATCTGCATTCATACAAGTCCTTTGGTTGATCACTTAGCCCCTCTCCCACCGTTCCCTGCCTTCCCTCAGGTTTGACTGTTGGTTCCTTGATAATTTTTAAATAACCCATTTGTACCTGTGTGTTTTGATAGATGAACTACAGCTAGTATCCCATTGATCCTAATATTCTTTTCTTCATGTCTCCTCCCTCTCCTGTGCCTTTCAACCTCTGATTCTTTTTTTTTTCTTTTGTTTTTGTTAATCCTCACCTGATGATATTTTTTCCATTGATTTTTATAGAAAGAAGAAGGGAGGGAGGGAAAGGGAGAAAGAGAAACATCAATGTGAGAGAGACATCAATTGGTGGCTTTCTACATGTGCCACAACTGGGGCAAGGGATTGAACCTGCAACCCAGGTACATGCCCTTGACCAGGAATCAAACCTGTGACCCTTCGGTGCATGGACTGACACTGTAATCACTGAGCAATACCAACCAGGGCAACCTCTCCCATTTCTTATATCATTTTTTAAATTTTTTTTTATTTTATATCACCACTAGAGGCCCCGGTGCATGACATTTGTGCACTTGCGGCAGGAGGATCCCTTGGCCTGGCCTGCACCTTTTTGATGTCCAGAAGCCCTTGGGGAATGTCCAACTGATAGTTTAGGTCTGCCGCGGGGAGCGGGCCTAAGCCAGCAGTCCGACATCCTTAGCGCTGCTGTGGAGGTGAGAGAGGCTCCTGTCACCGCTGCTGTGCTCACCAGCCCTCAGCCTGGCTTCTGGCTGAGCAGTGCTCCCCTTGTGGAAGCATACTGACCACCAGGGGGCAGCTCCTGAATTGAGCATCTGCCCCCTGGTGGTCAGTGCGCATCATAGTGACCAGTCTTTCCGCCATTCGGTCGATTTGCATATTACCTTTTTATTTTATAGGATGACTGATACCATATCTACTCTATCAGAAAATGACTTTATTTCATTTTTACATTTGAATGATAGTCTGGTTAAGTATAGAATTCAAGGTTGCAAGTTATTTTCCAATAGCCTCTTAAATAGGTGGCTTTGTTTTCTTCCTGAATCTGGTATTGCTGATAAGAAGTGTGATATTAATCTGTTTTTCATTCTTTTGTAGATGATACATCCACCATACACTCTTGCAGCTTTTAGGACTTGGTTTGATCCTAGATGTACTGAAATTGTATTCCTCTGTGTCCATGTATAGAGAGTGAGGCATCATATGCTTCATTATTACTATTGGCCCATGCAAGGCCCCTCTGTAGTTTTCTTTATGCACTTATTCTTTTTATCTCCATTCTCTTAGTCAACCATTATAATGTGTTCGATGTTTGGTTTTAATTATTGTAAAAGCTGTATTATTGTTCTATGTGCATATAAGTGGTACCATGCTGTAGACCTGATCCTGTTTTAGAACTGTCCATCTTGATAGTCTGTTTTGCATAATTCTATTTTGATGCATAGTATTTCATGTTAAGTTTAAATGTTTTATCCTTTTTGCCATTATATGGGCTCTTTCAATTTAAGAGATAATATTTTTTGCTTTCTCTGCATTTACCACTTTTGCAATTATTTAGAATGCTCAAGTATTCAACCTCTGGAATCCTCCTGTTTTCCTGGGAGCTCTCTTTCTTGGGAACTTTCTTTCTCCTGTTTCAGATTGGACTGATTATCTTCTAGGTATCTTTATGGGTGACGGGGCTGACCAGCAGACCCTGAGCAATGGATTAATGATTACTCTGACACGTTTCTGTGAAAGAGAGGACTAAGGGACTGCCTGGCTAAAGGAACCAGACAGTCCCAGTCTCCTGCCTCCTTAGGCTTTTATTGGAGCAATAGCTTGAACTAAAATTAACCTCTAGATCAGTGGTTCTCAACCCTTCTAATGCTGTGACCATTTAATACAGTTCCTCATGTTGTGGTGACCCCCAACAATAAAATTATTTTTGTTGCTACTTCATAACTGTAATTTTTCTACTGTTATGAATCATAATGTAAATATCTGTGTTTTCCCATGGTCTTAGGCGACCCTGCTAGCCCACAGGTTGAGAACCACTGCCATGGAGCCTAAGACCATTAAAGGCTTGCAGCATTAGAAAGGTTGAGAACCACTGCTCTAGATACTATCAGCAGGGCAAGCATCCTTGAGAATACACATGCGTCTGTAGTGTTCTTTAAGCAAGGATGTTTTGAAGTCTAAACATTCCAGTAAAATACCCGGGGGCTCAGAGTTGTTTGGAAAAGTCAAAGCAGGATCTGTGCCTAGAGGCCTCTGACCTTTCAGAGAATCCTCCTAGCAGACTTTCCAACCAAGTCCCGTGCTTTCTTCACATCTGGAATCTTCTCTTTGGAATCCACTGTATCCTGGCTTTGATATCTTCCTTACTCCTGGCTTAATCACTCATTTTGATGTAGCATAATTTCAGTTTTCAAAGTAAGTGGGCAAAATTTCCAAGTTCTTTTATGTCTAAGAATGATTTATTCTACCCTCATCTTGATTAATAGTTTAGTTAAACATAGAATCCTAGGTTGAAAATTTTCTCTAAAAATCTTGTATTATCTTCTAGTCTCTGATGCGAATTTTAGGAAATCTGACATCTTCATATTTCTTTTTCCTTTGTAGTTGAACTGCTTTTCTTTTTAACCTCTCTGAAATTTCCTAGGATTTTCATTTTCACTTTGATGTTCTATAATTTCATAAGCACATCTAAGTATCAATGTACTGGATATTCAGCTAACCCTTTCCATGTAAGGACTGGAAATTCTCTTGAATATTTCTATGGTAATTTTCTCCCGTCCATCTCTCCATTCTCCATGGAAGTTCCTCTATTCAGAATTTGGAATCTCCTTCACTTATCCTTTAAATTTTCCTCACAGATTTGTTGTGGGTTTTTTAAAGTTAATTTTTAAAGTATTATCATCAACTCTTACTCCACCTAAAATTTGGCATTTGTGTAAATAATTACCTTGAGCCCTAACTGGTTTGGTTCAGCAGATAGAACATTGGTCTGTGGACTAAAGGATCCCGGGTTTGAATTCAGGCAAGGGCACATGCCAAGGTTGCAGGCTCAATCCCCAATAGGGGACATGCAGGAGGCAGCCAATCGATGATTCTCTCTATTATTGATAGTTTTCTCTCTCTTTCCCTCTCCCTTCCTCTCTGAAATCAATAAAAATATATTTTAAAAATAATAATTACCTTGAATGTTATGATCTCCATGCCCAGAATTTTGGAATAAAACGTGGTGGTGTCTTTGATACTCTTTACTGTCATCACGACGTGGTCAAGTCTATGGATAAGACATGGGGAAGGGGTCTGATTGCTGTGCCTCCATGACTAAAAAAAAAAATCAGAAGAGATCATATTGATGCTGGTCACACCCAGTTCCTATTTCTTTGTCCACTCACCTCCCCAATGATTATACTTCCTCCTCACCCCTATTTCAAGGGGAAAGTCCTGAGAGGAAACTTTAGTAGTCTTATTGCCCATGTGTGGTTTCACAAGAGCCCATGTATCTGCCATGACTACTCTCCACTGCTTTATTCTCTTTTTTCTTCCAGAGGGAGAGAGGTAAAGATGAGGGGAGTGGAGACCAAGATCAAACCCTCTCTTGCTTTCCCCAAACTGGAATTCATCTCTTTTTCAAGAAATGACAAGACCCAGAGGCGGCCCAATGTTATGAGCACAAGCACTCCATTGGTCAGTTTCACACACACACACACACACACACACACACACACACACACACACCCTGCCATCTTTCCATACTCCACAGCTATGATCACCAAGGACAAAATAAGGGAACATTTCAGATAAAATAAATGTTTCTGGCAAAGGTGTATTTATAAATCTACCTTGACACCCAGTAGGAGGGCATACCTCCTTCCCCCAACTTCCTGTCCTCTGCACATCTCCCACCAGATCTTTTTCTTGATTTGCATTCTTCAGTAATTTGTATATTTACCTTAGATCTGCTACAGGATTGGAAGGTGCGATCTGGTGCCATAGGTAGCAGAGCATAGTGGTTAAAAGAATAGACTCTAGAGCCAGACATTTAATTAATCTCTCTGTGCCTTAGTTTCCCCTTCTGTAAAATGGGCATGGTTTTATACATATCTTAAAAGGCTGTTGTAAACATTTTAAAGAAGAGTTGTATTTTTAAGGGCTTAGAACAATTCCTGCAGGCAGCAAGTGCCAATAGAGTTAATGTCCCCCAATCTCCATAAGCCTCATATATTGTTCTTGAACCCCAAGCCACATTGCCCTTTAGCCTGTTCCTCATAAGGGCCGTGCTTGTACCTTTGGTTTCAGGGCATTTTGCCCATGTTAATATCTGTCTTCTTGATCCTACATAATAAAAGCCTAATATGCAAATACCAGGTAGACCTAATGGTGGAACAACCGGTCGCTATGATGCACACTGACCACCAGGGGGCATGTGCTCAATGGAGGAACTGCCCCCTGGTGGTCAGTGCACTCTCACAGGGGGAGCGCCGCTCAGCCAGAAGCTGGGCTCATGGCTGGTGAGCACAGTGGTGGTGGCAGGAGACTCTCTGGGACAGCACTAAGGACCCCTTGGCAGACATCCCCTGAGGGTTCCCTGACTGCAAGAGGGTGCAGGCGGGGCTGAGGGACCCCCCTCCCCCCAGTGCATGAATGTCATGCACTGAGCCCCTAGTTAGAATATAAGCTTCATAAGGATAGGGGTTTTTTCTCTGTTTTGTTCCTCACTGTGTCTCAAACAACTAGCAGATGTTCAATAATATCCAGTTAGTGGATAACTACAACAATTAGGCCTAGTGCCTAGTACAAAGTCTGACTTCCCTCCCTTCCCTTTCTTTCCTTTCCCTTTTTCCTTCCCATTTCATTCCATTCCACGTGTTATTTTATTCTGTTCCATTCCACAATGTTCAATTCCATTCAAGTTCTGACATTTTAAACAAGTGATTTCACTGAGCCCAGCTTTAAAAAATTCTGTGTGTTCTATTTTCATGAGTGGAGGAGCCATCAAGAAAGTTGCCAAGTTCTGCTGTCCTCAAGGATACAGAATGTCCACAGCGACACAGAAGCAGTAAAATGAGAAAATGACTGACATGCTGTCAATCCTACCTGATGATATTTTTCCCATTGATTTTTAGAGTGGAAAGGAGGGAGGGAAGGAGAGGGAGAGAGAGAGAAAAATTGATGTGAGAGAGACACGTTGATTGGTTGTCTCCTTAGTGTGCCTCGACCAAGGCTGGGGATTGAACCTGAACCCACATATGTGCCCTTGACCAGGAGTTGAACCTGCGAGCCTTCGGTGCATGTGCTGATACTCCAACCACTGAGCAACACAAGCCAGAGCTCTTATTTACCTTTTAGCATCTGTAGTATCTGTAATAATACTCTCTTTTCATTCCTGATATTGGTAATTCATATTTTTTTCTCTTAATTGCTTGAAAGAAAACAGAAATTACTAAAATTTTGTCAACTGTTCAAAGATCCAAGTTTTCTGATCTATACATTTATTTATTTATTTATTTATTTATTTATTTATTTCATTTTCTTATAACCATTTCAGGTATATTTTTCTTTCTTTCTTTCTTTCTTTCTTTCTTTCTTTTCTTTTCTTTTCTTTTCTTTTTTTAATCTATACATTTAAAGCTTTCCTTAAGCACTGCTTAGCCGCATCCCCAATTTTTTTTTGGGGAAAAAAATTTACTGACTTTTTTTTTTTTTTTTTTTTAGAAAGAGAAGGGAGAAGGAGAGAAAGAAACACCAATGTGAGAGAGAAACATTGATAGGTTGCCTCCCGTACTCACCCGAGCATGTGCACTCTGACCATGGGTATGTACCCCGACTGGGAATTGAACCGGCTGCTTTTCAGTGCACAGGATGACGGTCAGTCTCCTGAGCCACATTGGCCAGGGCACATTCCCAGTTTTGATAGTCTTTGGAAATCTACTCAACCTATTCCTCTTATTTTTCTTTCTTTCTTTTTTACTGCCTCTGTTTTATTTTTTTAAAATATATTTTATTGATTTTTGTACAAAGAGGAAGGGAGAGAGATAGAGAGTTAGTAACATCAATGAGAGAGAGTAATCGATCAGCTGCCTCCTGCACACCCCCTACTGGGAATATGCCCGCAACCAAGGTACATGCCCTTGACCGGAATCAAACCTGGGACCCTTCAGTCCCCAAGCCCACGCTCTATCCATTGAGCCAAACCGGTCCCTACTGCCTCTGTTTTAAACAAACTTTTATTTATTGATTTTAGAGAGAAAGGAAGGAGGGGAGAGAGAGAGAGAGAGATTTGTTGTTCCACTTACTTATGCATTCATTGGTTGATTCTTGTATGTGCCCAGACTGAAAATCAAACCCACAACCTTGCATATCTGGACAACTCTCTAACCAGCTGAGCACCTGCCAGGGACCCTCCCATTTTTTAATGCCCTGCCAGGGTAGAGTCAGTCCCCAGATCCTGGTTTGTAAATGGGAAACTCCATCTTCATAAATTCAAGGATGAGCTGGCTGACCCCCTTAAGGAACAGGAGGAAGGCCACTGTGGCTTAGAAGCCAAGGGTGAGTGAGGCATGAGCAGGAGGGGAAGGCAAGGGCCAGGTCATCGGGAAATAGCAATCACAAAAGGCTTAATGTGTCTGTTCTAAGCACTCCATAAAATACATTTTTTATTCCTCACAATAACTCTACATGGATAATAGAGTGCTCAGACCATGATGCCCTCCCCTCTGCCTCCTTCACAGGAAAGGCTTTCTACAAAGTCCTCTTCGAGGTGTCAGAGGCCCCTGGAATTCTTATGGCAGACTTCAAGGTCAGTGGGGTTTCCTGGCCCCTCCCTACACTGGCCCATCCTAATGTCCTGGCTGAACTAGCTCCCCTGAGCCACCCCGAGGGAGCTGCTCTGCAGCTGGCCCCTAGCCCATTCCTGCACACATGTGGATCACTGACCATGTGTCAGAGCAGGACCTTCCGTGTCCCTCTGCTGCCATCTGCTTGCCTTTGAAAGAGGAAGAGAGAGAGAGGAAGAGGGGAGAGTGTGCCCCCACACCAGGACAGCCCACATAGAAGGGGAGCAGGTTACCAGGTCTGGCCTGGAAAGTCCCCAGCCTTGGTGACAACACCTGCGTCCTAGGACCCCAAGGACCGTCCCATTCACCTGCTTCTCCGAAGTCCTACCCCACATCCTGGCTGGCAGCCTGGAGGGCAGACGGCACAGCATGGCAGGCTAAGTGTCCTTGCCCAGGGACCTCCAGACAACCCTCTGGCTCAGCGCCTGGAGATCAAGGGGCAGGAAGGGGAGGGCCACAGGCTGAGGACTGCTAGTGGTGAGAGAGGTAGGCGGTGCAAGTACAAGGACTCTGACATAAAGCTCAGGATCTTGAAAGCAAAAGCTTAAGGTGTGTGCTTGCTCAGGCCAACATAACCAAGTACTATAGTCTGGCTGGCTTAAAAAACCATCTATTTTCTCACAATTTTGGAGGCCTGAAGTCCAAGATCAGGTTGTCAGTATGGTCAGTGTCTGGTGTTGGCTCTCTACCTGGTTTGTAGATGGCCACCTGCTTGCCATGTCCTCACATGACGAGAGAAAGAGCAAGTTTTCTGGTCTCTTCTTATCAGGGCACTAATCCCATCATGAGGACCCCACCCTCATCACTTCATCTAATCACCTCCCAAAGGCCCCACAATGTAATACCGTGTTTCCCCGAAAATAAGACCTACTTACAGGTTTCCTTCTGAGTGAAAAATAAGGTATCCCCCAAAAATAAGGCCCCCCTAGGCTAAACATGAGAGATTTGGTCCACTGATTCTGAAAGAAATGGAGTCACAAGAAATTCACCAGGAAATTCAGGAATTGGGTTGTTATGATGATGTTCCTCAAGATGATGACATGATTGTCATTGAATAAATGAGTAAATTCTTGATACTGTAGAATTCACAGTTTGTTTGGTTTGTGTTGACAACTACCGTACTACCGTACTGTATACAGGTAATAAATTTACTTTCATTTAACAATAAGTGTGTACCGTATTCTTCTTCATGGAAAAATAAGACATCCCCTGAAAATAAGACCTAGTGCATCTTTGGGAGCAAAAATTAATATAAGACACTGTCTTATTTTGGGGGAAACAGGGTACTATCACACTGGGGGTTAAGGCTTCAACATAGGGATTTGAGGGGTTGCAAACATTCAGTTTGTGAAGAACAGGTGTACATGTGTAAGGATTGCTTTGTAATACAGAAAAGCCACCTATCTTGAAGTAGAGGGGGGCATTATTCTAGGGCGTGAGGCCTCTGATCTCTTTAATGGTATGTTTGCATAGTGTGAGATCTTTTATCTGTTTGGAAGTCTGTGTCCAGGGCATGAAGCTAGGAGCTGAGTTAGGGTATGACCACTATGACTTACGGGTCTGTTTACTGGCTCCCCAAACTAGTAAATGTTTTGTGCCTCAGGGTGCAATGTTCCTGAATTCTTTTAGGGTGTGAGCTCTGGGGTCTTCTTCATCCCTGACCATCCCTCACTCTACCCTCACCCTCCAGCGCTAAAAGGCAGGGAACATTCATCAACCCTATTACATTGGCCTTACCCTGAGCTAGCCTCCCTCTCTCTTGTGGGTCACCTGTCCAGCCTGGGGCATGTGAGTTTGACATACCCTAGATACCTACCCCGTACACACTCTGTGCTCTGGATATTGTTTTGAGTATATGCTTTTCCTTTATACTTATACAGCCCCACCAGCATGGCTCAGTGATTGAGTGTCAACCTATGAACCAGGAGTTCATGGTTCAACTCCTAGTCCGGGTACATAACCAGGTTGCGGGCTCGATCACCAGTGTGGGGCGTGCAGGAGGCAGCCGACCAATGATTCTCATCATTAATGTTTCTATCTCTCTATCCCTCTCCCTTCCTTTCTGAAATAAGTATATATATATATATATATATATATATATATATATATATATATATATAATATTTTAAAAAAGCTATACAAATAATATGTGAACCTAGTTTTGTTTAAAAGGTTCCAACATTACATCAATATATGGACTACACAAGTCATTCCCAGCTTCATCCTGCAAAAATGACCACTGGGATTAGTTTCTAGTGTTTACACACACACACAGTCACCATAACCAGCTCCCAGTAGCTTTTGCTTGTCAACATCATGTCCTATGGCAGGCACCGCCACCCTCACAGGTAAACACAGGTCCCAGTTATTCTGATCACATGTGGCTGGTGCTCTGTGATATAACACGAACTCCCACCATCATCTTACTCTTCAGCAGCCATTGGCCACAAATGGCCAATTACAAGGTTGTCCCAGCCGCCTGTGCCTACCAGCCTTGAGCACACAGCTCTGGGCATGTGTGTGTGTGTTAGAAATGGAATTTCAAAGGGTTCACTCATTCAACAAACACTGTGTGTGCTGTGTACCGAGCCTTGTTCTAGGTGCTGGGGAGACATCAGAGAACAAGATAGACAATGTTCCTGCCCACGTGAAGCTGACATTCTGGTTGGGGAGGAGAAGGGGTTCACTTTTTATTTAGGCATTTCACAAGGTCCTGGAAGGGTTACTCCCATCAGTGGTACACTTACTGCTTTCTTCCCCACTGTTCTGCCTGCGGGATCCGCAGCAGGAGGCTGCTGCTGTGGCTTTCCTTCTCTGCCAGACCTACAGTGACTGTGGCTGGGACAGACTGTTTGGGGATGTGGGACACATTGTGTGCAGCTGATCAATGCTTCTCTCTCATCGATGCTTCTAACTCTCCCTCTCCCCTTTTCTCTGTCAAATAAATAAATAAATAAATAAATAAAAATATATTTTAAAAGTCTGAAGTCTTTGGCAAGATTTTTAATGTACATCCCAGGTGGTGAGGTCTCTGGGCTGTTTTGGGCTCTGCGTCCATGGTGTGCGGAGTGTGAGCTGTTTGGAGTCTGTGTCCCGGTGTGGGAGATCCCTGAGGTGTGTTGGGGTTCCAAGGTGTGAGAGTCTGAGATGTCTGCAGGAGTCTGTGCCAGAGGATGAGATCTGTAAGATAACAGGCTACCTACATCTCCCTGTGTGAGCTCAAGAGCTTTCTGCCAGCCTGTGGCCGGAGTGTGAGGTCCCTGGGCTGTTCTGTGGTCTGTGGTCACCGTGTCCAAGCTCTCTGCGCAGTGTGTCCAATGATGTGGCATCCCTGAGCCACCTGGGGTATGTTCTTGTGGTAGCGCCTCATTCTGTCAGCCAGTACTCCATGGCATAACATGAATCACCTATTTTCATTGACATGTTTCCTCCTCCCATGCTATGCACACAGACCTGTTCATGTGTGTTTCCTCAGGACACATATTTTACAAGTGGAATTGTGCAACAAAGCCCCTTTTCAGCAACTGTTGTGTGCAGGGCTGTTCTGGGGGCTGTGGAGACATGGGGGGACTGGGAATCCATGCCCTCCCAGGTGGCATTGACATTCTAGTGGGGAGAGGTGCCATTTTTTTTATTCTGATGCTGCCACACCAATTCCCACTTCTATCAGCGGCATCAGGGGGGGGTGAATGCCTATGCGTGGCCCACGGCTCTGCAGCAAGGGGTGGGACCCCTCCACCAGGCTCTGTGACCATCAGGATAAAGGATGGGAGGGTCCACTGGGGGACATGCTAGAGGGGAGACAGGGATGAGACGTGGGTGGGGAAGACATGAGAGAGCCTGTTCCGTTGTGTTGGGGTGAACCGAAGATTGAACCATTCCTGGGGCATTGACATGGGGGGTGGGAATGGAGAGTTAATGAGTCAGGGCAGCCCCAGGACACACCCTATCGCTCTGTGGACGTGGTACAGTCTGCTTCCGGAGGTACCACGGGGGTAGGGGGTCGTGCATTTTGGGAGAAACCACTTTATATGAGGGGACATGAAAGGTCTCTGGAGCCCACGCGTGGATCAGGCCCCACCCCAGACAAAGAACAGAATGGCGCTGCCCCGACACATCCCACCCTGGCTCAAAAGCTTCTACCTATCCAGAAGCCGCCAACGCCATGATCTTATGTCTAGTCCCGCCCAATCGGAGGTGGGTGGGGGGAGGGCAGGATTAAATCCTTCCCTGGCCTCTGATTGGTCGCCGCGAGATAACAGACCCGCGCTCTTCCAGGGTAGCACTCATTTTCGGGTGGTGAGTCGGGGCCTCTGGCTGTGCATTGCTATTGGCTGCCGGCTGGGCGCAGACGCTGTGCTTCCTGGGCTGGCTTTCGGGGTTGCAGAGGCAGGGCTTTGGCTATTGGAGGCCACAGGTTCGAATCCTGTGTAGAAACTTCAGTTTCCGCACCTGTGAAGGAAGCTGGCATTATTGGCTGGCACAGAATGTGTCGGGTAATCTTTTCTGGTCTCTTTTACCAGTTCCTCTAAGACAGAGCACTAAATTAAGTATACAGTTTTACCTATATGTTCCCAAAGATTCTAGTTTAGCACTTCTCAGTTGGGATTCAGGAATTTGTGTTTTAACAACTCCACCAGGTGATTCTCATCATGAGAGAAGTTTGGGAAACACTGCTCTAAAGCAATGCTTATCGCATCCTACTACACGAGTTTCTGGAACCCCTGACCATTCACATCAGCACTGGGAACAGTTCTTCTCCCGAGGTCCTGACATCTGTACTCAGGCAGTCTGTAGCTCTGAGTCCTGCACAGAAGGTTCCAGATCATCTCATGATCCTCCTCCAAGCCATACCCACCTTCCCTGAGATAAGGCGACTCAGAGGCATCCTGTCCCCTCTGGGCTAGGCCTGAGCAAGTGTGTGTGTGTGTGTGTGTGTGTGTGTGTGTGTGTGTGGAGGAGCAGGGTGAGGGTGGGACATGAAAGATAAAAATCATGTTTTCATGCTTTGAGATAGAAAGGTGAGTGGCAATGAAAAGAATTTTGCGAAAGGAAGGGGCAAGATTAAACTCAAAGGAGTAAACTTTTTAGTGAGGGGATTTTTAGCACCTGGCAGGGAAGGTGTTGAGCTGAGTATACACATAAGGCAAGGATGCACAGTGAGAAAAAGCATTCTTCTGCTCTGGCTGGCTCAGTTGAAGCATCGTCCTATACACCAAAAGGTTACAGGGTAAATCCCCAGTCAGGGCACATACCTGGGTTGTGGGGTCGATCCTCGGTAGGAGCATGTATGGGAGGCTACCGATCAATGTTTCTCTCTCCCTCTCCCCTCTCGAAAAATCAATAAAACATATCCTCAGGTGATGGTGGAGGAGGAGGAGGAGGAGGAGGAGGAGAAGGAGGAGAAGGAGGAGCAGGAGTCGCGGCGGGTTTTGCTTAGTGATTAGAGCATCCCCTTGCAGACTGAAGGGCCGCAGGTTTGATTCCTGGCCAAGGGCTTGTACCTTGATTGCAGGTTCCCCAGTCCTATTAGGGGCTCGTGCAGAAGGCAACCAATTGATGTGTCTCTCTCACGTCAATGTTTCTCTTTATCTCTCCATCTCTTCCCTCCCTTCCACTCTCTCTAGAAATCAATGGGGAAAATATTCGTGGGTGAGAATTTAAAAAAAAAGGGGGGGGGGAGAGAAAGAAAAACCAGTGTTCCTCTTGTGAAAACGTGAATCTGGTTCTAAGAGATCCAGGTTTGTACATTTATGCAAGAGGCAGGGCCTGAGCTCTAGAGGAAGGCTGTAGGGGAGGGTGCAGAAGTTCGATGAGTCAAAGGAGCCTTAAGAGAAATTTAAAAATAGTTTGAAGAAAATGCACATTTGTGAGGTGCAGCAAAGTGCGCTTACTTAGAGGGAAATTAAAAGGAATTGGGCTTCCACCTTGCTCTGTCTTGATCACTCGCTCTATTGGAAGCCAGCCACCATATACAAATTATAAAGACACTCAAGCAGCCCATGGAGCGATCCGTGGACCACAGAACTGACACATCCCAGCCAAAAGCCAGCACTAAGCTGCTACCTTTTAGGGTAATTTGGGGTGTTCCTGGGGCCTTTGTAGGTCTCTGTCCAGGGTTTGATATTTCTGGGCTTTTTGTGACCTGTATCCACATATCTGAGCACTCTGTTTTACTTTTTTATTAAATTTTTTTTTCTCACCTGAGGACATTTTTTCAAAAATATATTTTTATTGTTTCAGAGCAGGAGAGATAGAAACATCAATGATGAGAGCGAAATTGATCAGCTGCTTCCTGCGCGTCCTCTACTGGGGATCAGGCCTGCAACCGCAGTATGTGCCATGACCGGGAATAGAACCGTGAACTCCTGGTTCATTGGTCAACGCTCAACCACTGAGCCACACCAGCTGGACTGTTTTTATTGAGTGTAAAGGGAGAGAGAAAGGGAGAGGAATAGAGAGAAAAACGTTGACTCAAGAGAATCCCACCCCCCACCCAGGACACACCCCAGCTGGTGGATGGAAGCTGGACATGTGCCCCGATTGGGAATTGAACCTAAGAACCTGCAACCCTCAGGTGCACGGGACAACACTCTAACCAACTGAGCCACACCTGCCAGAGCTGTTGCACATTTTTAGATCTCCATGTTTTTAGATATTTTAACTGTTTCGGGTGCTGTGTCCCCAAGTGTGGGAATTCTGGGCTGTTTTCTGTTCATGTCCAGAATGTGATCATAACTATTTGGGATTCCTAATCCCAGGGTCTGATGTCTCTGAGAGACTTTGTCCTTCGGGCCAGGCTTTGAAGTCTCGGCTCTCTGGCAGTCTGTGTTCCGGGGGTGGGGGCGTGGAGTTGTTTGGAAGTCTCTGCCTCAGGCTTCCCAGCCATGAACTCTTCGGAGGACCCTGTCCGAGTTTTGTTCATTCTGTGAGTTGTATGGATTTATAGTCCCAGACATCACCGAGGTGACCAGAGTCTGTGTCCAGGGTGTTAGGTGGCAGAGCAGCCACTGAGTCCCTTAGATGTGAAGTGTCCGTGGAGTCTGAGTCTATGTCCAGATATCGCTTTAATGGTTTTGAGGATGGGGGAATCTGTGTCCCAGAGTGTCATCTCTCTGAACTGTTTATGGGTGTGCGTCCAGGATGCAAGGTTCCTGAGCTTTTTGTGTGTATATGTCCGCAAAGTGTGGCTTGTGGCTGTATGTTGCAGTATATGAGGTCTCTGTTCATGGATGTATGTACCAGGTGTGAGGTTTCGGGGATCTTTGAGTAGTATCTGAGATTATGAGGTCTCTGATCTGTTTGGCTGTTTGTTCTCCAGGATGAGAGATTTCTGAGTTGGTTGTGGGGATATATTCCAGATAGCAAGTTCTCTGATCTGTTTGGTGGCGGGGTGTCCAGGATGTGAGGTTTCTGCTCTGTTTGTGGGTGTGAGATCTCTGGCCCATCTGTTGCTGTATACTACTCTGATGCTTGTTTCTGTCTTCATTCCCGTATGTCAAGGCCTCTTTGTGCGTACATTTCCCAGGGTATGTGGTCTCTGATCTGTTTCTGGGTGTGATTCCCAGTAATAAGTCCTGGTAGGTCTCTGTGTGGAAGGTGTCTGATCTTTTCATAGCGGTACCAAGAGCTTGAGGTCTTTCATCTCTTTGAGGTGTAATTCCCAGGTGTGATGTCTGCTGTATGTCCTAGAATTTTAGGGTAGTTTCTGCAAGTGTGTCCCAGGCTGTGGGGTGTCTGATCTCTCTGTGTATGTCCCAGTTGTGAGGCCTTTGATCTGTCTGTGAGTATATTCACCAGAATGGGAGATCTCTGATATGTTCATGGGTGTATGTCCCAGAGTGTGAGGCATCTGATCTGTTTGTTACAATAATTACCAGTGTGTGAGGTGTCTTTCATGGGTGTATGCCAAGAATATAAGTTCTCTGATATGTTTGTGGCTGTATGAACCTGGGTGCGAGGTCTCTGTTTTGTGGGTATATATGTCAGTGTGCAAGGTCTTTCGGGGTTTGTGTTCCATTTCCCTTGGTTTGAAACCTCTCACCTGTTTGGGAGTATATCCCAGAATACAAACTCTCTGATCTTTTCCTGAGTGCCTGTTGCAAGATTTCAGGCCTCTGGTCCGTTTCTGGCTATTTTTCCTAGCATATGAGGTCTCTGATTTGATTGTGGATGTATATTGCCGGATTTGAGATCTCTGATTTGTTTGTAGGTATCTATCTAGCTCAGGTTGTGAGGTCTCTGATCTGCATGTGTGTGTCTGGTCTCTTTGTGTGGGTTTATCAAGGATGTAAGGTCTATTCAGTTTGCTGTTACATGTCCACGTTTGTGAGGTGTGTGTTTGTGGGTTTATGTCTAAAATGTCTTTCACTTTGCAATTTATGTGTATATTTCCCAGGCAGTGGGTTCTCTTATGTGTTTGTGAGCTTAATTCCAAGTGATTGAGGACTTTTTTTTGCTATATATGTCCTAAAATGTGTGTCTCTGTTCTTTTGGGATTTATATTAGCAGGTGGGAAGTGTTCGTCCCCAAAAAATGTATACACACTTTAACAGCCGATAGCTCCATTTTGAAAATGAAATATATTTTAATAAGCACTGCCTTCACAATTATTCAAAGTGTGTGTATACATTTTTTGGGACACCCTATATTTGAAAGTATATGACACTCAGAATGTGAGGTCTGTGAGCTGTTTGTGCATGTATGTCTCTGGTGACTGAATAATAACACTCCAAACATGTCTACTTTCTAATCCCTAGAACATATGATGTTAATTTACATGGAAAAAGAGACTTTGCAGACATGATTAAGTAAAACATCCTGAGATTTTCTAGAAAACATCTAGAAAATCTCCTAGATTATCTAAGTGGGCCCAGTGTCATCCCAAGTGTCCTTATATGAGGGAGAGATGAAGGCAAGAGACAGAGAACATGATGTAGTGTTAGAAAAGGTGATGTGAGCCCTGTGGGCATGGCTCACTGGTTGAGCATTGACCCATGAACCAGGTGGTCTCGGTTTGATTCCCCATCAGGGCATATGCCTGGGTTGTATGCTTGATCCCCATTGAGGGGTGCCATGCAGGAGACAACAGATCAATGATTCTCTCATAATTGATGTTTCTCTTTCTCTCTTCCTTCCTCTCTGAAATCAATAAAAATATATTTTTTTAAAAGGTGATGTGGCCGAAACCGGTTTGGCTCAGTGGATAGAGCGTTGGTCTGCGGACTGAAAGGTCCCAGGTTCGATTCCGGACGAGGGCATGTACATTGGTTGTGGGCACATCCCCAGTGGGGGGTGTGCAGGAGGCAGCTGGTCGATGTTTCTCTCTCATCGATGTTTCTAACTCTCTATCCCTCTCTCTTCCTCTCTGTAAAAATCAATAAAAAATTTTTTTTTAAAAGGTAATGTGATGATATAAGCAGAGAGAGAGGTAGAGATAGATGGATACAGAGAGAAAGAGATTAGAAGATCAAACACTAATTTCGAAGGTGGAGGAAGGGGCCATGAGCTCTGGAGTGCAGGCGTCCTATAGGAACTGGATTCTCTCCTAGGAACTCCAGAAGGAAGTCAACTTTGTTGACATGACACCTTAACTTTTTTTTTTTTAAGTACAATTTCCATTTATCCTCCACCCCCTGCCCCCAGAGAACTTTCCTTCAGTCCTCAAAGACTTAGCTCCTTACTTGGGCTTTGGTGGAAGTGGTGGGGCAGCACCACAGGTCTGAATCCAGGCAGGGTGTTCAGTCCTTCCGGGCTTCACAAGAATTATTTCTTACTGTCTTGCGGTGACAGCTCACACGGTCACGTACTTTCACACACAGCTAGGGAGCACAGAGACGTTGAAGACACTTGCTTCAGAGATGTCCCTAATGGCTGCGGCCTCTGCTACTAGTATGTTCCAAATGACGACCTTCATAATGGCCTTGTCCTTGGGCACGCATCGGGTGCAGTTGGTGCAATGAACAGGCTGCACATGGCCACAGCCTCTTTTGGCATGACCATTATTCCTTCCTTTCTTGGTCATCTTGTAAATGAGGACCGGAGAGAGAGCTTGACTTTTACCCTTGTAAGACTCCTTGTCAGTCTTCTGGCCTGCAGAAATGTAAGAATAAATTTGTGTTGTTATATGACAATAAGATGGTGGTGATGTTACAGCAGCAAGTCCAGAGCCCAGAGGAGACAAAAGATCTGCTCCTTCAAGAAATGGAATAAGTGTGGCCTTCTTTTCTAAAAAGGAAAGAAGGGAAGGAGGGAGGGAGACAATGTCCCAGGTGGTGATGTCTCTGGATGTTGGTGCATATCCAGGGTGAACTCCACATTTGTTTGCGAGCGCGTGCTGATGGTGGGAGGCCTAGATCTGTTTGCAGGTGTATGAACCAGGGTGTGAGGTCTCTGGTCTCTTTGACGGTGTGTGTCAGAGAACTTGTGGGCCCAGCTGTTTGGGGGTATATGTGCTAGGAGGGGAAGTCTCTGATCTGATTTTGTGTACAGGTCCCAGGATGTGAGTTCTCTGAACTGCTGAGGTGTGTATGTTCAGGGTGTAAGGACTATGAGCTTTGTGGGAATATTCCCTTTGCTGAAACCTCTGATCCATTCCTGAGTCTGTATCCTAGGACGTGAGGCTTCCTGTCTTGTTTGTTTGTGTCTGTCTCGTGGTGTTCATGAGGCATGTTTATTGGTATGTTTCCCTGTGGTATGTTTCTGGTGAGTGAAGCAGGGTGTAAGTCCCATGGTAGGAATCCCTCATCTGCTTGTGGGCACTTGTCTGATAATGTGAAGAGTCTGATCTTTCTGTTTGAAGTTGTTTTCCCAGTAGCTGAGTGCTCTGATATGTTTCTCAATGCATGTCCCAGGGTGTGAGGTCTCTCATGTTTTGTGACTGTATATCCCAGAGTGTGAGGTCTGAGCTGTATGTGGGTTATGTTCCAGGTTGTCAGATGTCTGATATCTTATGTGGATATTTGCAAGTACTTTTTGTTTTGTTGTTAGTCCTCACCCAAGGATATTTTTCCCGTTGATTTTTAGAGAGAGTGGAAAGGAGCAGGGGAGGGAAGGAAGAGAGATATATATATATCAATGTGAGACAGACACGTCCTACATGCACCTCTACTGGGGCCAGGGATCAAACCTGCAATCCTGGTATGGACCCTTGATTGGAAATTGAACCCGCGACCTCTAGTGCACAGGCCGGTGCTCTAATCACTGATCCATGCTGGCCAGGGCACAAGCATTCACTTGTTTGCTGGGATATATGCCATGAAGTGAAATTCTTATCTGCTAAGGCATATATATACGGGATGTGAGATTTCTGAGCTGGTCCTGGGTGTATGTTTCAGGATGTGAGGCCTCTGATCTGTTTGTGGGTGCATGCCCCACATTGACAGCTCTGTGATATGTTTCTGGGTGCATTTCCGTGCATGTTGTTTCTGGGAGGATCTCTGTTTGTGGGTGTGTATCCCAGGATCTGAGCTGTCTGATATCCCTGAGTCTGCACACCCCAAGACTTCAGGTATCTGTATTTATCTGCTGCATTGACCAGCCTGTGAGGGTTGTAACCTCTTTGTTGCCTCATGCTATAGGATTGAAGGTATCTGGTGTGGTTTGGGTTGTATTTCTCAGATCAGAGCTTTGATTTGTTTATGTGTGTATGTCACATACATGAGTGTGTCAACTCCTTGAGTGTTTTTGTAAAAGATAGGAGGCCTGTTCTCTATGTGGTTATATGTCCCAGTCTGTGAGATCTGTTTGTGTGTGTATGTCAGAGAATGTGTGCTTTTTCCTGCTCTCTGTGAATATGTCCTCAAGTCAAAGATCTAGTCTGTTTGGGGGCCCTAGGATGTGGGTCCCCAGTCTCTTAGTGGGATATATGTCCCAGAGAGTGAGTTCTTTTATGTCTTTGTGGGTTTAATTCCCAGAGTGTGAGGGCTCTGAGCATTCTTTGGTAAGTGTCCCAGAATGTGTGGCTTTCTCATCTTCTGTACGTATGTCTTAGGGTGGAAGGTCTCTGATCTCTGTGGAGGTGTATGACTCCAGACGTGAAGTCCTTGCGCACTTCATGGATGTATGTCCCAGGATGTGGTGTTTCTTGTGTGTGTGTGTGTGTGTGTGTGTGTGTGTGTGTGTGTTCGTGTGTGTGTTCTGTTTGCTCAAATAATGGATCACCAAATATGTTCTCACCCCATTCTTGGAACTTGTTAATATGTTGTCTTACCTGGAAAAGGCAGATACATAGTAGGCAAGCATTCAGAGATGGGTATCCTGGATTATCTAGGACAGGGGTGGGGAACATCCGGGCCGAGGTCGTATAAGACCCAAGAAATCATTTGGTCTGGCCTTGCCAAGACATTAGGGGTGAGTTAATTAAATGTTTGACCAAATATAGCAGGTTAATATCTTTTGTTGTTAATCCTCACCCAAGGATATTTTTCCATTGATTTTTAGAGAGAGTGGAAGAGAGAGGGAAAGATAGGAAGAAACATTGATATGAGAGAAAGGCATCAATCGGCTGCCTCCTGCATGAGCCCCGCATGTCCAGAGAGGAGCCTGCAATCAAGGTACATGCCCATGACTAGAATCGAACCCGGGACCCTTTGGTCCACAGGCCAATGCTCTATCCACTGAACCAAACCAGCTAGGGCTAGCAGGTTAATTTTTGAGTGGATAATTTTGTATGGCCCACAAATGATGTTATAAATATCCAAATGGCCCGTGGCAGAAAAAAAGGCCCCTCACCCCTGATCTAGGAGGTCCCACTTGTAATCACAAGAGTCATTAAGAGGAAGGCTGAAACTTCAAGATCAGAAAAGATTGACTATTATGTCGAGACAAGGAGGGGCATGTGATGCAGAGGTCAGAGAGATTGGAAGCTAAAATGCTGGATCCTCTGATCTCTTTGTGGACTTTTTCAGCGTGTGGAGTGTCAGACTTGATTGTGGGCGTATGTTGCGGGATTTGAAGTCTCTGATCTGTTTTGTATGACCCAGGATGAGGTCTCTGAGCCATTCGTTCATGTATGTTGCTGGGTGGAGGCCTCTGACTTGTGTGTAGGTGTCAAGGTCACTAAAATTTTGGTCACTGTACATCTCAGTACGTGAGCCCTCTGATGTGTTTTTGGGTGGATTCCCCTGTATGAGGGCCGATGTTTCCATGTGTGATTTGTAGGTTTTGAGGTGTCTGATTTGTTGGCGTATGTCCCAGGATTTGAAGTCTCAAAGGGGTTTGTGGTTGTATTTTCCAACATATGGGATTTTTCTGAGCTGTTTGTGGTATGTGTTCCAGAATGTGCCTCTCTCAACTGTATTTTGTCGGTGGGAGTCTCTGATCTGTTTATGGCCGTTTTCCCAGGATTGTATCTGACATGTTTCTGGGTGTGTGCCTCAGGATCTGTTGTCTGTATTCTCTCTGTGAGCAGTTCCCAGATATGAGGTCTCTGATTTGTTTGTCATTGTTTGCTCCAGGATGCTATGTTTATGAATGGTTTATGGGTTGTATTTTGCAGGATTTTATGCCTGTGATCTGTTTGAGGGTGTGTCCTAGGAAGTGAGGTTTCTGATCTGTTTCTGTGCATATTTCCCAGCATGTGAAGTCGTAAACATCTTGTCGCTGTATGTCCCAAGATGTGATAACTCTGACCTCTTTATGTACATTATCAAGCTTTTGAGGTCTCTGGTTTGCTTCTTGCTGTTTGTTCCAGGATGTGAAGTCCCCAGCTGCGTGGGGGTATGTTTCTCAGGGTAAGTAGTTTATGATCTGTTTGTGGGTATATATCCCAGGGTTTAAGGTCTCTAATCTCTTTGTGAATGTATTTTCCAGGATTTTGAAGCATACTTCCTAGAATATGGATCTCTCTGATTTATTTTTATGTGTGTCAGAGGGTGGACAGTATCTGATCTTTGTGGATGGACATTCCATGGGGTGCGCTCTGATGTTTTACACGCATGCCTTCAGATAGGAGGTCTCTGTTGTAATTATGGGTGCTGTGTGCTAAGACCTGAATTCTCTTACTTCTTTTTGGGTTTAAGTCCCAGGATGAGAAGTCTTTCATCTAGTTCTGTGTGTCTTTCCAACTTGCAAGCTCTACTGTCCGGGGCGGGGGGGGGGGGGGGGGGGGCGGTTCCAAGGGTGTGACTGAAGTCTGATCCATTTGAGGGTCCGTGTCCAAGGGTGTCAGATTTGTTTGTGGGTGTCCATCGGGATGTGAGATATCTTATCTCTTATGGTTGTCTCAAGTGTGACAGTCTGTCGTATGTTTGTCAGCAGTGTGTGGTCTCTGGTCTGTCTGGGGCTGTGTCCCAGGTTGCCACCTATTTTCCTTTGATCTAGCATGTGAGGTCTCTGAGGTGTTTTGAGTTAATGCCCCCTGATTTGAGACTCTGGTCTCTTTGTGGGTATAGGTCTCAATGTGTGAGCTACCTGATCCATTTATTCCAGGATGTAAGTGCTCTGATTTGTGTGTGGGTGTATTCCCTAAATGCTATTTCTCTGAACTATTTGTGGGTATAAAGCTCAGTTCATGAGGTTATTTTTGTGCATATGTCACAGGGGATGAGGTCTGTTCTTTGGGAACATTTATTTCCTAGAACTTGAATTCTCTGAGCTGTTTTTGTGTGGATGTCTCAGGCTGTGAGGTCCCTGACCTGTTTGGTTGTGTATGTCCCGCGCTTTGAGATCTCTGAATTATTTGATGTTCTGTATCCAGCATATTGATTCTCTGAATCTTGGATTCAAGAGTTCTGAGCTTTTTCTGGTCTACATTCCAGGGGTGAGTGAGCTGTTTGGGTGACGGTCCTAGAATACATGGTCCCTGAGCGTTTTTGGTTCGAGAGCTCCTTGACCTGTTTGGGATATAGTTTCAGGTATGAAACCTCTTCCCCTTGGGAGGTCTGTCCCAGGGTGTAACTAACTAGGAGTTTGCTCCAGGGTAGTCTGTGAGCTTTCAGTGGTGTGTGTGTGTGCGAGCACACATGCACACATATGCCCGTTAGTTTTCTGAGCAGTTTGAAAGTCTTTATTTGGCATGTAAAATATCTCAATAGTGTGATGGTGTCTGTGCAGAATATGGTGTCTCTGAACTATTTAGAAGTCTCTCTTTTCAGGTCTGAGTGCCCGTAACCCTCAGATGAGGACTCTGATGTGTTGGAGTGTCTGTGCTCGGGGTGTGAACACTTTTGAGCCCACGTCCTAGGGAGGGAATGTGTGCTCTATGATGTTGTGACTTTTGTCCTGGGTGTGATTTTTCAGAGCAGTTTCAGAACCTGTTTCCTGAGTTTGATGTCTTTCTACTATTTCAGACTTCTGAGGTGTGTCCCCGAGTGTGAGATCTCTGATCTGCGAATCCCTTGGTGGTGAGGTCTGTAACTGTCGGGGTGCGTTCCCAAGGACCCCGTGGTTCCTATTGAGGGAGTCCCAGTGCCAGGGTCTGAGGTCTCTGAGTGGCTTGGGGTTTTGTTACCAGTGTGATGTCTTTCAGGTGTTGGGGGTGGGGGTCTGTGTCCAGGTGGTTACGTATGTGAGCTGTGTGGGAATGGGTCCTAGGATGAAGTTTTGTTAACTCTGAGCATTGGGGCATTGTCTGCCTACGTGTGGGGTCTCTGGAAAACCTGTGGGTCTGCTTTGCAGATTGTGAGGATAATAAACTCCCTGAGTTTCTGTCCCACTATGTGAAGTACTTGAGCCATGTGGGCTATGTCGCCAAATGTGCTGTCTCTGAGCTCCTTTTGGATCTCCCAGGTTAGTTCTCTGAAGACCTAGCTCGTTTGGCTCAGCGGATAGAGCGTCGGCCTGCGGACTAAAGGGTCCAGCATTCAATTTTGGTCAAGGGCACATGCCCAAGTGGCGGGCTTGATCCCTAAAAGGGGGCGTGCAGGAGGCAGCCGATCAATAATTCTCTATCATCATTGATGTTTCTCTCTCTTCCTCTCTGAAATCAATTTTTAAAATATTTTTAAAAAGTTCTCCGAGTTGTCTGAGAGCCTGTGTCCACAATGTAAGGTCCCTCTGCTGCTATGGGTCTGTGAGGTATGAGGTATCTGCTATTGGTGGCAGACTTTGCAGAATGTGAGGTTTCTAGGCTATTTGATCTGTCAATTCTGGATATGAGCACACAGGGTAAGTTCCATGAATGGTTCTGAGGTCTGAGTCCAGGGGATATTTTTGAATCAGTTGGAGGTCCGTGCTTAGAGTGTAAAGATTCTGAGCTATTTGGGGACTTGAGGCCAGGATGTGAGGTTTGTATGCTGTTTGGGGTCTGTGTCTAGGTTGTGTGATCTCATACACTGAGTGGCCAGATTATTATGTGTTCAGAGATCATAATAATCTGGCCACTCAGTGTGTACACACACACACACACACACACACACACACACATATATATACATATATATATATATATATATATATATATATATATATATATATATATATATATATATATATATATAATTAGAGGGGCCTGGTGCATGAATTTGTGCATGGGTGGGATCCGCCAGCCTGGCCAGGGGGAGGGGACATAGGCGGTTGGCCTGCTGGTTGAACTCCTGGTGGAGACAATTTGCATATTAGCCTTTTATTATATAGGATATACACTGAGTGACGAGATTATTATGTGTTCACAGATCTGGCCACTCAGTGTACTGGGGGTGGGGAGGAGTTACAAGGTGTGAAGTCTCTAAACTATGTAGAGGATTAGTATTCAGATTTTCAGATCTTTGAGCTCCTCTGTGGACCAAGTGAGGTCTCTTGGGGATCACTAGGTATATGAAGGCTCTGAGCTATTTTTAGGAAGTCTATGTCTAGTACATGACCTCTGTGACCAGCAATCTGTGTCAAGATCATGGTCTCTGAGCTGGTTCAGGGCCTGTTTGAGTGTAGGACTTGGGAGCTCTTGGGTATTGTGTTCAGGGTGAGGTCTCTTAGTCTGCTGGTCTGAGAAGAGGGTGTGAGGTCTTTGAACTATCTGTCCATCTCTCTCCTAGTGTGTAAGTTCTCTGAGGAACCGGTGGGTCTGTATCCCTGGTTCTGAAGTGTCTGAACATTGTGGGGGTCTGCAGGCAGACTTTCAAGATGTGTGGGTTACAAAGCTTGAGGTCTCTGGAGCATTTGGTAGTCTTTCCTCTGGTGCCCTATTCTGAACCATTTTGGGGTCTGTCAGGTGAGGCCTCTGAGCTGTCCACAGATTTCCTTCCCAGGTCAGAATTCTCTAAGCACAGTGTTCCTGGGCTGTGAGATCTCTAAGCTTTTTGGGGCCTATGTCTAAGAGTTGAGGCTCTAAGTGGTTGTGCACCATATTCTAGGTAGTGAGGTCTTGGGGGTGTTTAGTGCTCTATTTTTCTTTTTTTTCAATATATTTTATTGATTTTTTACAGAGAGGAAGGGAGAGAGAGAGAGAGCCAGAAACGTCGATAAGAGAGAAACATCGACCAGCCGCCTCCTGCACATACTGGGGATGTGCCCGCAGCCAATGTACATACCCTTGACCGGAATCGAACCCGGGACCCTTCAGTCCGCAGACCGAGGCTCTACCGCTGAGCCAAACTGGTTTCGGCTAGTGCTCTATTTTTCAGGATGTCTCTGAGCAATGTGGGGGTCTGTGTCCAAGAAGTAAGGTTTCAGGATCATTTGAGATCTGTGTTCCGAGTGTGAGGTCTCAGGTGTTTGGGGTGTGACATCTCAGCTGTTTGGGATCTGTCCCAGGATGGGAGGGCTCCAAGCAGTCTGGGAATCGATTATCAGGGTGTGAAAACTCTGAATAACTTAGGTAACAGTATCCCTGGCTGTGCGGTCTTTGAGATTTCTATCCCAAAAGAAAGCTCTGTGATGTGTTTGGGGTCCAGATCCCAGCATAGGAGGCAGCATTTATGTCTTGGGGCTGTTTGCAAGCCTGGCTTCCTAGTTTTGGTGTAGCCTGTTATTCAGGGTCTGTGTCCGAGATCTCCGAGCTGGATAGAGAAGTGTATCCCAGGTGTGAGGTGTGAGGTCTGGGGTTAGTACCCAGAGTACATGTCTGTGAGTAAGTATAAAACAAGCTTATTTTAAGTCAAGATGTTAGGGAGACAATGGTGGAGGTGGTATGCTGTGGGGGTGTTCCAGTCAAGTGGTTGAGGTTTGAGGAATATGTCCCTGGGTACCCCAGCTCCCAGCCTCTCCTCCCCCAACCCCACCTACCTGAGGTCTTCAATCCCCACACGTTGGTTTGTTCAGTCAACAACTCTTTTTATTGATGCCTACCCCAGGCTGGGTCGGGCCAAGAAATATACAAGAGGAGAATGAGATTCAGTCCATGCCTGAAAGTCAGTCTAGGGGCAGGGAGCACAGACACACAGACAGCCACACAGAACTGGTGGCAGGGCACAGTCTCACAGAGGGGCACTCTGGACACAGGTAGTCAGGGAAGGCTTCCTGGAGAAGACCTCACAGGGGAAGCAGGGGTGAGGCAGCCATCAGAGCCTTCGTCTTCTGTACATCTGTGGGCAGGGAACTTTTGAGTCTGTCCTTGGCCTCCTGCCGTATGGGCCCTTTCCTAGGATCCACCTCCACAGTTTTTAAGGCTTCCCTGAGACAATCTATGCAGACCAGGCGCTCGGCCCAGTGCCTGGCACCTCATCGCCACCCCGTCAATGCACATTTTTGTCCTAAGTGCTATCTACAGCCTATCTAGGTCTTGGTTCCAGCTCTGAGCAGTCCAGGAGTCATCACACGCCGACGGGGCTCCCAGGCGCCTCCTGTGCACCTCATGGGCAGAGCTCAATCCCCGTCCACCTTAAGGACTGCCTTCCTCTCACTGGCCAGTGACCAGTGAGCCCTGGGCATCCACTCTCCATGTGGGCGCCTACTTCTGGGATGCAAAGCCTACATGTGGGCATGAGCAGAAACCAGTCCCCAGCCCTGCGGACCCTTTTTTTTTTTTTTTTTACCACGTGGGCTGGGAAATCTGAACTCTGGTGTCAGCCTGCCCTGGGGCAGTTTCCACACTCCCGGAGCAGCAGGGCGAGGGCCCGCACACACCTCTCAAGCTCCAGGCTGAAGCAAGTGCCTAGCCATCTTTCTATCCTGGGGCTGGGGTTCATCCCAGATAGGCTGTGAATCTCAACTGCAGAAACGCCTGACGGTGACAACTTACTTCGCAAAATGGGCACAGGGTTGTTAAGTGCAACCCACGGAGCTGGGCGGGGAGAGGGGGTTTCTGGCAGTCAGTCCGCACCACAGCCCCGAGCACAGGGCGGCGGCGGGAGGTGGAAGCAGGCGGGAGGCCCTGGCAGTCATTCCTCAACAGGAGGGAGGTGAGAACGGGGTGGGTGAGATGGGCTCTGGGCCCCACAGTCAGGCTGGCCTCGGATTTCCAAGGGCTAGAAGAGGTATTTGCGGCAGGATTCAGTCCCACACTTGCATTCAATACGGACCCGCTTCTTGGGGGAGCCGGGGAGCACGGCCAGGCCAAAGTTGGAGTCCATGCGGGTGCTCTCCATGTCCACGGGGTCCACTGTGGAGTCACACAGCCAGGGAGGGTGGGAGAGGGAGGGACTTGTTAGAAGGCCTAGGTGTAGTGTCCCACTGCCCCTTTACCAGGACACCCAGGGACCTTGGGGGCGGGGAACAGGGCTGGGATTTGGGTCAGGAGGGGGTCATGGGGTTGGTAGCTTGCGGCTGGGGTCAGGGCTTAGCACTAGGTGTCCAATGTTAGGAAGATGGCCAGGGTTTGGGGGTTACGGGGGAAAGGAAGATGGCCAGGGCTTGGGGGTTGTGGGAGGCAGGGTGTTGGGGAGAACCATAGGGTTGTGCCAGGCAGAGGTCCAGGAATGAAGGGTCACCTGGGCATCAGAGGGCTATCTGAACTCTCCTGCACAGATCCCCTCTTGAATGTCTCAGAGGTGGCTAGTGTGTCAAGTAGGGGACTGGTTGGAGGCCATAGTGTCCAGAGGCTTGGAACGAGGAAAGCCAAAAAGGGTTAGGAGCAGGGAGGGCGGGGGGACCGGGGCATTTCAGACAAGACGGGAGTCAGGAGAAGTATCTAATTCTCCAGCCAAACACCTTCCTCCCCGGGTGTCTTGGGGGAAGTTGGTCCAAGGGCTGGGAATGAGGGGACCCCAAAGGATGGGCAGGGTTCAAAGTCCAGATGGGAGATGGGAATGGGAAAGAGCATCTTAAAGCTCCCTGGGGAGGGGTCTGTGCCCCATGTCACTGTGTGCCCCTGCCCCCAGTCCCTTGACACCCCCACCTTGCATGTTGTAATCAAAAGTGAGCTCCTCGCCTGCCCAGATGGTCCTCGTGGCAAAGAAAGCGATGCGGGGCAGCCGCTCGTCAAGGTTGTCTATGAAGACGTTGTACACCTGGAGGTTGGGGTCGCACTGGGAGGAAAGGCACGGCAGGAGGGTGAGGAGGGGGCCAGCCCGCTCTTCCCGCCCTCGCCCACCTGCAGGTACCCACACTGTGGTTGACAAAGTGGGAGATGTTGCCGTAGTAGGCCGCGTCCACAGTGTACACGTCCTCCACGTAGTCCAGGTCGAAGAGGTACGTAGCACCCTGGCGGTCGTAGATCTGGCCCCGCCGCTCCGCCTCCTCCGAAGTAATGATCTGGGAAAGGGGCACGGGAGAGGGGATTGGCCAAGGAGGCTCAGGCGAGCCAGCACAGTGCCTGGCCCCCCGGAGGAGAAAAACAAGGGAGCGGGGAGGCACCCCCGCCCATGTGGCTGGCAAGCACGGACACATGGGAGGCAGTGAGGCAGAGGGTCTGTCAGTCCTTCCAGGGGGCTGGTCCTCAGCTGCCCACCACCCATTCATCTCAGGCCTCTGGACGGTCTAGGGCAGCGGTCACCAACCGGTGGTCCATGAGGTCTGAAAGGTTGGCGACTGCTGGTCTAGGGAGTCTCTCAATGGTGAGTGAAGGCTGGCCACAAGGTCCAGTGGTGAGACAGTAGACAGACAGACAGACAGACAGACAGACACAGATATAGCCCCATCATGAGACCCATAGTGACATATAGGAGATGCAAATCCAGGGCAAGAAAGAAAAAGACCCAGGGCCACAGAGGGGAGAGGAAAGCAGAATGAGAGGCTGACTCAGCCAGGGCAAGGGGCCTGAGGCTTCGCAGGCCCAGCACAGACAGGAGAGCCAGCACGGGGCCACGTCCACAGCTGGGAGGAGGACACAGGAGCAGAGCCCTGGGCTGTGGGGGAGGGAGACTGACTGGGAGGCTCACACAGGAGAGCCAGACCCCGTGAGAAGCACAGACAGAAGCTTAATAGGAAAGATGCAGGTCCAGAGATAAGACCAAGATCTCTGAGGATCTCAGCAGCCAGAAAAAGGCAGAGGCCAAAGCACAGCAGGAAGGTGAAAGAGGAGCAGGAGCTGGGCAGGAACCCCTCCCTCCCTCCGCCCCGCGGCTATGCAGTGTCAGCTTCTGGCATTTCAGATGACGGAGACCTCTCTCCAGGCTGGTGCCTGCTGACCTATAAACATGGAGCTGCTCCAGTCCTAGCCCTGACCTGCGCCTGCCTCCCCAATGCTGTGGATGCTTCTCCGCCCCATCCCCACCCAGCCCGACCGCTCCTCTCCAGCCCACAGGTCCCTTCTCCCCCCTGGGCCAACTGTAACAGCCTTCGGTACTCCCGCATGTAGCTAACCATGCCGTCTGCGGGTGAGGGCTCCCTGGTACCTAAAACTGCCCCCCACACACACACACCCCTTCTTCCTTCCTCTCCTGTGGTTGCAGACCCAGCACCCATCACCAGCCCCCTTCTGACACTGGATCTCCCCTTGCCTCCCTCCTGCCCACCCACATGCCAGCTAGCAGCCATGCTGTTTCTACTACCAGATCTCCCCTTCTAGCTTTGAGCAGTTTTCTCCAGTCTGGATGGCCATACTAGTGTCCCGTCTACCTGCCTCTTACACCATCACCTTTGGCCTCTATCCCATCAAATGCTGATCAACACCTTTAGGAGACCAAGATCTATCCCTCAGACCACACTGCTCACTGCGCCATCCTCAGCTTTTCCTTCAGGAGCCCGGAGGAAAAGGGTTTGTGTGTGCATCCACTCATTCATTCAGTGGGTTTTTATGAGGCTTCCCCTGTGCCTGTCCCAGCGCTCAGAAGTCAGCGTCTGGAGGGGCAGCCGTGGGTCACAGTGGGTGGGAGAGACAACCCAGGAACAGGCTCCGTCCTGGCCCTCAGGGGCCAGTTGGGTGGGGGAGCCGCAGGGACCAGGCCCCGGCCTATCGATCATGGTCAGTGTTGTGACAGGAGATGGGCTCCGACAGTCACAGGGAGAGAAGGAGGCGGGTTCCAGGAGCCACGGGAAAGAGAAACACCGTGGAAAGCAAGCCGCGGACCATAAGGGGGCTCTGACCCAGGCTGCAGAGCGGGGACACAACAGGAGACACAGCAGCATTTGAGGAAGAGGACAGGCGGGGCGGGGCTCCCTCCGCCGCCTGGAGAGCACACCCTCCCCTCTTGTGGGGGCAGCTCGATGTTACTTCTCTGCAGCCTTCCTCAGTCTCCCTGAGCCGACCCCCAGCCGCCCTGCAGCCCCAGGAGCAAAGGGCAGCATCCTGGGCGCTGTGCGCGCCAGCTGGTTCCTCTCAGCCCTCCCTCCGGAGGGAATGCCCCACCGTTCCCCCGCTCATCTTCCTGCCTCTGCCCCTACCTGCTCCCCCAGTCTCACCAGGGATGAGTCACCCTGCAAGCCCTCCAGGGCACAAACCGTTCCTACTGCCTGCGTTTCAGTGCGCTCTGGAAGGGCTGGGCAGTGCGTGTGTCTGTTCCCTAGCAACCCTCCAGGATGACGGGGGAAGCTAGATGCGCTAGAAGCTAGCAGCTTAGAAACGTGAACAGGAAGCAGAAGACTCTGCCCCCTCCCAGATAATGGGACCCTAAATGTTCTCTCCCTGCACACGTCTCCCCAGCTAAAAACCAGAAAACAAAAAACTCCACCAGGTCTGGCAGGGCACCAATTTAAACACTTGGATTTTTTTTTTAATCCACTTGACTAACTTGATGACTCTGAGCCCTGTACTATACTGCTCTAGGCCTCAGTTTTCCCATCTGTAGAATGGGATGACGATGACAACAACCCCAGCCAGACAGGGGCTGTGGCAAAGATTCAACAAGATGAGGGATGCGAAAGGTGTTTCTGTTTTCGTTTCGGTTAGGAACAAAGCAGTTAGGAGAGGTTGTGCGTCCTGTATCTTCTCAAACTGCTGCTCATTAAATGATATGCAATCATTAAGAGAAAAAAAAATAAGCAAAAAAAAATTTAAAAAAATAAAAAATAAATGATATGCAATCATTGAGTTAAACTAATTGAGACTCACCGTCAATTCAGTTATTAAAATATGAAGACAATGGATAAAACAGGTCATGGCTCTGCTGAGTGAGGGCAGGGATGTCTGCAGAGGTGGGAAGGCGCAGAGGAGAGGAAGGGAAGCTCACGGGAAAGAATCTCAGGGCAGAGGTCCACACTGGAGGACAGGGTGGCGAACAGGGATGGGATGTGTAACACGAGGGAGGGTGTGGGACAACACCACGTAACCAAGGGAATTAATATTTCTACAATGAAACTTATGAATGGTGATACCAAGTAAGAGAAAGACTATAAATATGCCCAAATCAGGTCGTTAGGTTTTATAGCCAGATGGGTTACAAAAACTCTTGGGTTTCTGAACTTTAGAATGTAGTGGCTAACGCTGACTGGAGCCTTACTCTATACTGGACAGGGTTTAAATGCTTCACACGTGCCAACTCCTTTAGTTCTTACACAAGCGTAAGCGGTGGGTGCACTTATCAGCCCCATTCTACAGATTAGGAGACAGACACAGGAGGGGAAGTGACAGCTGAGGAGGGGGAGCTGGGACTCAGTCTCGGGCACCAGGTCCACCCTCCTGCCCACTGTGCCATCTGCCTCCGCAGGAGGACGCAGGTGAGTTTGGCTCTGGCAGTGTTGGGGGCCTCTCTTGCCATCAGGAGGTCCCACAGGCCTGAGGGGACTGGAGGGGGCCTGGAAGTTGCTGACTGTAGCAGGAGGGAGGCTAAGAAAGAGCTCAGAGAGAATGAGTGGAGAGCAGGAAGAGTCAGACAGGGAACAAGAGGCCCTTGGAAACGCTGAGGTCTCCAGTGCGGAGGAGTAAGCACACTGAGAGAGAACAGCCAGGAAAGGACCGACCTGGGGGACTTGGGGTGCCGGGGGCTGCAGTCTTCCTCCTCTTTGCCTCCTGTGGGGCCAGGCCACCTCCTCCTCTAGAGTCTAGACCATCAGGGGCTCTGGAGTCTGCACCCTCCTCCAGAATGGCTACATCCCTCTGAGGTGTTACCATCTCCTCCCAACTGTTAGTGTCCTCCTCCAGTGTCAGGAACTAAGGTTCGGACAGCTCCTCTAGGTTTACAGTCCTCTTGGGTGTGGACCCGATCTCCTTTAGACAGTCGGAATCCCTCTGGGTGAGGACACTTCTTGACGTCAGGACAGTGTGGGCGCGGGCACCTCCTAAGGCAGACCACCAGGGCCCTCTGGAGTGCGGGCAGTTTGCTCTCAGCCTCTAGGTCACCCTGGGATGTGGCCATCTCTCCCTGCGGATTGTCAGGACCCCTCTGGGATAATGCCACCTCCTCCTCCTTCCAGACTGCCAGGTCCTCTGGCCTGTGGGCATTCCCTCCACCAGACCGCCAGTGTGGACTGCTCTGCCTCCAAGGACCCTCTCTACTTTATAGTTTGTCAAGTGGGCTCCTCTTCTCTTCCCCAGTTTCATTACTACTGTTTAGACATCCTCGGGGGCATGTCCCTTATGCCCATTTCTGCCACTTCCCAATCACAGCAACCCCTAAGAAACGCGGGGAAACCTGGAGGAATTTAGAGTGGTCACCATGCCAGGGCACACTCCTGGGTTTAAATGGTCCAGGGAAGTGAAGTGTCCCTCAATGCATGAGATGGTCCTACAGGACAAAGAGCTGCCCCACCCCAGAACTCCAGATGCTCAATGCCTCCCACCTTTGACAGCGACACTGCAGACACTTGCTAGCTATTCACCCAAATCCCTGTTTTCCATCTGGGCACACAGCTAAGTCATCTCAGCCTGTCCTCATGGAGGCACGGCCAGTGGTGCGGTTCCAGGCAGTGGATGCGGACAGAAGTGATGTGCACCGCGTCCAGGCCTGGCCCATTAGGACCGCCCCCCCCCCTTGGTCTACTTACCAGGCAAGGCTGAGGACCAGAGACCGCTCCAAGGCCCTCAGGCATGACAAAGGCACAGGAGGGGCAGAGCCTCGTAGCCACCCCACTGTACACAGGACACTGCCCGCACCCGTGCCAGACAGTTACGGGAGCAAACAGACTTCTAACGTGCAAAGTCACTAAACCCCGCGAGTTGTTTGGTCCGGCAGCTCGCCTGCCTGACAGAGCTGGTCTTTCCAGTACCCTGCCAGCCTAGAGGAAGCAGGCAACCTCCGCAAGGCATGGCTCATGTCCCCCCTTATGTCTACTCCTGGCTGTTCTTTTTGGGAGCTTAGTAAAGGGCCTCTTTCTGGGCAGACAATGCTGAGCAGTAAGCCGGACGCTTGTGAAATGAGAAATGCCTTTTCAGGTGACACAACCCGGTGCAGACCACGTGGCCCATGGAAAGGAGCACTGAGTGGATTCCAGCGCCCACCCTTCTCTCTGCCAGGTGCCCTTATGAAATCAGCCCCGTCCAGAAGCGTTTCAATATACTTTTAGCTACCAGCTTGGAATACTCTCTCGCCTGCCCGGATATCCCTAGCGCTTGGGTTAACCGCCGCCACCACCCACATCCCCACAGTGAAAGCGGGAAAGGTGGAGGCACACTGTGATGAGAGCTGGGCGCACACAGTAGGAACACAGGACGGATAGAGCTGCACACACGCGCACGGGCCTGACTCCCTACCTCTCCCACGTACTCCATGACGAAGCTGTTCTTGCGGATCTTCTCCAGCGTGCGGACGCCCCAGCCGCGCCCGTCATCCGTGCGGAAGATGCAGAGGTTGTAGCGGATGCCCTTCTGTACCACGCGGTTGGGGCAGTCATAGCCGCAGCGGCAGCGGGAGTTGCACTCGTAGATGGGCAGCCCGGCTCGCAGGCGCACCTGGCCCTGGTCGTTGTAGGCAAACTTGTGCAGCGAGGCCCCGGGGCAGCAGCCTCCAGCAGGTGCCCACAAGCAGTCCTTACACTCGCAGCCCACGGCCACCTGGTTGAGGGTGATGCCCTCGCCAACGCGGTACTCGTTAATGTATACAAAGGCCCGAGGGGGGCCATCCAGATCCACCTCGTTCTCCACGGTGATGCGTCCCAGGTGGTTGCGCTTGGCATTGAGCTCCCGCTCCCAGAGCTGGAGTGCCCGTCTCTGCTTGGCCTTCTGCACCAGGTAGCTGGCCAAGCTTGGGTCCAGGTGCCGGGGCGGCTTTGACCGGTGGCGCCGCCGGAGCAACTCTCGCTCTAAGTCCTTGTGGAACTGCTTGAGGATGCGCACGCACTTGAGATTCTGCCGTGGCTCCCAGGTACTCTCGGACTCTGGGTATCCACGCCATTTTACCAGGTAATACTCCTGTTCCTGTGGGGGGACCAGGGGGACGGGGGCCTCCATAAGTGGCCAGACCTTGGGCCAGCCCTCGTGAGATTTCCATTCCAGAACCAATGGACAACACCCAAGCCACACCCCGCCCTTTTCTGGAATGGCTCCATGCAATGGCTAAAAAGCATGGGCTCTAAAGCCAGGATCAGTGGGTTCAAATCCTGTTCTACTTGTACTGTCTTCACTTTTTTTTAAAGTAATTTTAATTTATTTTGAGAGAGAGAGAGAGAGAGAGAGAGAGAGAGAGAGAGAGAGAGAGAAACACCGATGTGAGAGTGAAACAATGACTGGCCACCTCCTGCACGCCCCGACAGGGAATCAAACCCGCAACCTGGGCATGTGCCCTGGGAATGGAACCAGCAACCTTTCAGTGCCTGGGGTGACGCCCAACCAACGTAGCCACACTGGCCAGGGTCAAATTCTAAATTTTAATCTTATCTCCTAAACCTACGCCCTTCTCTGTCTTCCTCATCATCACTTCCCTTCTGCTAGCAGCTCAGGCCCCAACTCTTGGACTCATCCTTGACTCCTCTCTCTAACCCTCCTCTCATCCACCCTCAGCAAATCCTGTCAACACCCCCTGCAGACTATTGTACATCCAGGATCCCACCACTTCCAACCACCATCGCTGCCACCGCTATCAGCCCTCGCCTGGACTGCGGCAGTGACCTCCTCACCGTCCCCGTGTCCCTATAGTCTGTTCTCCCAACAGGAGCCAGAGGGACCTTTTCTTGCTTGGGGGAGGGGGGGCGGCTATGGGACACAGTTTAACCACACAGACACCCTGGGTACAAACTCTGAACCTCCATTCCCTAGCGGTGTGGCCTTGGACAAGTTATTTAATTGTGCTGAGCCTTGGTTTCCTCATCTGTAAATAAGGAAAAAAGCTTAATTTTTTTGTTAACGTTATGTAGCATGTACTGTTCTAACGTACTGTATTATTAGCTAATTTAATCCTCACAACTCTCTCTGAGGTAGACACTACTAAGCATCCCCGTTTTATAGACAAGGAGAATAAAGTACAGAGAATTTGCATTAAGTATCCCGAGGTGACACGACTAGGATTTGAGCTGAAGCGTGCTAACTCTGGTCTGTTCTCTTAACTGTCCTAACATCACCTCCTGTGGCCATGATAGCAGTCCCATGTCACTGCTGGTGGGGGGACTGAATGAGTTTCGGAGAAGCACCTTGCTCACGTGCTCAAGAACCGTTAGCTATCCTCACCCCCAGCTCAGCTGCTCAACTGGTTTGCATTCTTAGGGAGGTGGGGGGCTTCATCCTGGCTCCTGGCTCCCTCAGAAAGTTACTAGATTTCTCCATCAGTGACACAGAAATGAGAAGGTGGCCTACTAATCCTATTTGTTAAGATCAGAGAAGAAAATCCCATTTAGAATCAAATGCACATAGTAGGGCAAGGGAGGAGGAAGCCAGCTTCCTTGAGACCCCCCTGCCCGGCCGTGGTCACCCAGACTCACGCGGATCTTCTTGTAATCACACAGGTACTCCACTTCAAAGTCATAGAGGTTCCTCTTGGAGATTCCGAGGGCAGGGCACGAGAGCTTGGCCAAGCGGCACAGGTCCTGCAGCTGATTCCAGGAAGATTTGCAACACACAGTGCAGCCTAGAACATAAAAAGCATTCCTGGACATCCTGGCAAGGCCGAGAGTCAAAGAGTACCCCAAGTCCTTCCTGGGACTTCTGAAGAATTCCCTGAGTCAGTGAGACTTAATCCACAGGTCTCCCGAATGCTAAGACCTTTCCACCACAAAAATGTGCCAGCTCCTTCAACCCCAATGCTCACTACCCAAGGCTACTCCTGGAGCAAGAGACCTCAAAGTATGCTCTGCTGCCTGGATTGTCCTAAAGGAATCTATCCCCAGAGCTCCCAACTCCCTCTGTACTGTTCCTAAAACCGCCTGCAAACCATCCAAGCGTCCATGGCCCAGTCCTCCTCTCCTCTCCTCTCCTCTCCTCTCCTCTCCTCCACACTTTGCAAACAGAGAACCTCCTCCCCTCTCAGGAGGGAGCATTGCCCCAAGAGTGTAGGTGGCATGAGGTGAATATAGCCAGGGCACCAAACGAACTGGAAAGACTGGTCAGCAAGCCCGGATCCGAAATCCCTGGGGGCCAGATGCGTCTTGGTAATTTTTTATTTTATTCTAAAAGTGGAGTTCTAGGCATATCCCACCTATTACCTAGCTCCCCAGTGTAGTCAGGGGCTTCAAGCCATCATCAAACACTTCAATCATTCTGCAGCAAAGGTCTGAATTTTCCCATTAAATAGGAGAAATAAGGTAGCGCCACCGAACCATATAGTCTGGTTTTGCCACTGAATGGTGCCCAACTTAAAGAGTTCAGAGCTTTTTAAATTTCGGAATTATGAATAAGAGAATGGTGTTAGATTACAGGAAGCCTCGCTGAATGATTATCTGGGTGCCTTCAACGCACGAGGTATATTTTTCCACACTGCATTTTGGCTTTCTCAGCCTCATCCCCATTTCTGTGAAGGGTAAAGCTTGCCCAAAGGAATTCAGCAACAGGCAACGCAGTACTAGGTTAGTGACAATGACTATTTAAAAATACCTGGGGTGTTTCTGGGGCTACCAACAAATTTTCAAGACACACCGATCTTTTTTTAAAAAAGGCCTTCTGACTCAAAGATTCAAGGTACATTCTTAATGTGCTTTAGAAGCCATTTTATCAGAGCACTTCACACATTATAAACGTACAGTCATTCCTAACCCTTTTAATATTTTCTACCTCCCATTCAAAACATAAAACACTGCAGCTCATGAGGAAATGCTGTGTCAACCTCAACATGTATGAGCTTTGCAGCAGTATTTCGTGTGCACTACCCCCTACACACACACACACACACACCCGCGCATGCACGCGCGCGCGAGCGCACACACACACACACACACACACACACACACACACAGGCCTAGTGGAGACACGGCCTGTGCCCACACCTTCCTCGCCCTGTGACGTCTCTCCCTTTCAAATCCCTTGCACTTGAACCCCCACTAAAGTGGTCCCAACTCACATCTCCAGCCGCTGCGCCGCACTGACCACAGGTGGACTCTCCTAGCCCTTAGCGTCCCCGCCACACTCATGGCACCCATCCCCCCGCAGCCTTCCTCACCCAGCGGCGCCCCCCGCCCCCGAGAGACGGAGAAAATCACCCCTTTGGCCCCTGCACACGGAGGGGCCCAGCTCTCCCATTCCGGAAGACGCTGCCCCTCTTCCCGAGGGGGTCCCCTCTAGCGCGGACCCTTCCCGCATGACGCTGCGAGCAGAGGCCCGGCGCACACGATCCCCCCGCCCCCCGCTCTCCAGAGGAGGCTCGTGCCCCCCCTCCTCGCTCCTTCCGGCGTCTCGCGTGGACACCACCGGCGGGTAACGGTCACCGGCGGCTGATTTTCCCGCGCGCGGGCACGGCCTCCCAGACCAGCTGCCCCCGCGCGCGCGCGCGCACGCGCCGTCCAGTCGCTTCCGAGGCGCGCGCGCCCCCCGCCAGTGCCCACTGCACCCCGCGCCCGCCGCCGCCGCGGAGCACGCGCCCCCTCCTCTCCGCCCCGCCCTGCCTCGCGCGCCGGGCCCGCGCTCCCCGGCCGCGGCCTCCCGGCGCCGGGCTTCCGGCTCCCGGCTCCGTGGCTCCGGGCGCCCGGGCCCCGAGCCCGCCACGCCACCCCTTCAGCCCACGCAGCCCGGCCGGCAGGGCCGGCGCCGCTGCCACCACTCCTTCACCTTTTAAATTTTCCGCCATCTTTCCCCACGGCTAACGACATTCGGGCCTACCCGGCCTCGCGAGAAGAGACCTCGCGCGGGCGTGGCCGAGAACGCGCCGCCGATTGGCCGCGCCGCTCCGCGAGCAGGGCCCGCGCGGACCAACCGGCGAGCCGTGACCGGCCCCTCCCGCCACTGCGCTCGGCCGGAGGCGGATGCTCGCGGCGCCCTCCGCGTGCGTCTGCGCGGCGGCGGCAGGGGCGGCGGGAGGCCCGCGGGGCCTCCGGTCTGTCCGTCACGCCGTCAGCCAATCGTGTTGTCAGCCGGCCAGACCGGGGCGGCGGGGTTGGAAGGCTGCCGGCGGAAATGCGTCGTTCCGTCAGACCCCCAGTTGCCACCCCCGGCGGCCCGGCACGTCTTCAGCCCGAGCGGATCGTGACTCCCCGCCTCCGGGGGGCTGCGCTCCCAGACGGCAGCTCGGTCTCCCAATCAGCCCCGACTCCGATGGCACAATGGGGCTCATCACGCTGCCTATCAGACCCCGCCTGCCAGGCCTGCCGTTCACACTATCAGTCACCAGCAGCAGCCATCCGCGGGCGCTCCCCCCCTAACCCCCCCCCTCCGCCCCCGCCAGCGGCTGGTCCCTAGAGGCGGACATGCTGTGCTTACTAACCGCCCCGCTGCTAGCCAGCCTGTCACTGCCCCAGCCGGTCCCCGTCCCTTCTTGGCCGGCAGGCACTCAGGCAGCGGTTTCTCTGCCCATCCTTGCACTGGCACCTGCTCTGAACCTCCCTGGGGAAGTCATCTCACTCCCCACTCGGGAAGCCCCAGACACCAGCCATGCCCTCGGGCGGGCTGCCATTAGGTCAGGCCTGGCTGGCATTGTCAGCATCTCATGTAGCCCTGTCAGGCAGGTCACGCTATCTGCCATCAGTTGTCAAATGACTGTTATTCCCCCCTCATTCCGACCATGATCAGGTAGTTTGTTCTCTCGGAGCAAATAGTCACGGAAACTAAAGGTAGCATTAAGCCTCCAAGCCACCTGTCAGTGGGTCGGCAGTCTGTCCTTTCTCAGGGAGGCATGCCTCCTCCCCCCATTGGACAGTCACCCATCAGGCCAACTGCGATTCTTTGTTGTTTTGTTTGTTAATCTTCACCCGGAGATATTTTTCCATTGATCTTTTAGAGAGAGTGGAAGAGAGAGGGAAAGACCGAGAGAAACATCGGTGTCAGAGAAACACATCGATTGGTTGCCTCCTGCACACGCCCTGACCAGGGTCTGGGCTGGGGAGGATCCTGTAACCAAGGTACACCTAAGTACCTGCCATTGACCAGAATTGAACCCAGGACCCTTTGGCCCTCAGGCCAATGCTCTATCCACTGAGCCAAACCGGCTAGGGCTGGGCAACTGTGATTCTAACCTCATACACTCATCAACTCAGGCAGCTACACTGCTCTTTCTTGGTCAGCTGGCTTGTGACCCATTCTGTCTGCCCTTCATCATGTTGTAGATCAGCCAGGTAGCCGGGCTCAGCATCCAACTGAGCATGTGATCTGTCAAACATGCTGTAACTTGGTCAGGGCGGACAGTCACCAGAGACAGCTGCCTGTCAGAGGGTCACAGATCTGTCCATCAGCCAGCCTGAAGTGTCCCCAGGGCAGCCCTCCTCTACACATCACCGGGCAGAGTAACATCCAGAACCGCCCTCCGGCCAGGTGTGATTCCTAGCAATAGTCATCCTCCACCCACAGCCTCCATGGGTCAGGAGTCATCCAGCATGTCAGTCCCTCTGGAGGCTTCCGGTCCTCTACACCAGCGTTTTTCAACCGCTGTTCCGCGGCACACTAGTGTGCCGCGAGATGTTGCCTGGTGTGCCGTAGGTGCAGACAAGACAAGAATTTTATAATTTTTCACTATTTTGTTTACTTAATATTTCATAATAAAGTAATTATAAAATACTTTCTTTGTGTTTATTTGATTCCTATTCAAGAGAATTACTTTATATATAGTCAATATAGGCACAGAGTTAAATTTTTTAACATTTTCTAATGGTGGTGTGCCTCGTGATTTTTTTCATGAAACAAGTGTGCCTTTGCCCAAAAAAGGTTGAAAAACACTGCTCTACACTGTCAGAACCCCAGCCCCAGTCAGTCCCAGGTGGGCTGTAGTTGTTAGCTATTCAGTACTGCACAGCATCAGGAAACCTTCTGTCAGTTCCTGAAATTGCCCCTCTCTTTGTCAGTCCATGAGTTATGTAGTCAACCAAGCAGTTATATAGTCAACCTTATAACTGTATAAACTTATATAGTTATAAGGTTACTAGAGCCCAGTGCACAGATTCGTGCACCTGTGGGGTCCCTCGACCTGGCCTGCGGGGATCAGGCTGAAACTGGCTCCCCAACGTCCCCCAAGGGGTCCTGGATTGTGAAATGGCACAGGCCAGGCAGAGAGACCCCACTGGTGCATGATTGGCCGGGGAGGGACCACGGAAGGTTGGCCAGTTGGGGAGGGACCTTGGGAGGACTTCAGGGAGTGTCCGGCCCTTCTCACCCAGTCCCCATCCGCCAGATCCCAGCAGCAAGCTAACCTACCAGCAGAGCATCTTCCCCTAGTGGTCAGTGTGCATCATAGCGACTGGTCAAATGGTTGAACAAACGGTTGGACACTTAGCATATTAAGCTTTTATTATATAGGATTCTGTCTGTCAGTCCAGCTGTGAGCTGTTTGGAGAAATGACAGGTTCCATCAGCCCCTGCTTGCTGTAAATGGAACAGTCAACAGCATAAGTCCCACCATACATTCCCCTTCCTTCCCTAAGTCCATCTAGAACAGAGTCTGATTTTAGTTCCCTCCCACTCCCTGGAGTCCAAGAGACCCTTCCAACCCATGAGTGTGGTTTAAAGCATGATCTTTTTTTTTTTTTACTTAAAACTTTAAAAAATATGTTAAAGGAATTTTAAAAGGGAAAAACTCCCTAGACACAAGGTTTCCCTGTTCCTTTCCAGTTTTTTCTGTAGATACATTCCCAAATCAAGCATTCTGGAGGGGAAGCCCTGGAGGAGGAGGAGGAGGAGGAGGAGGAGGAGGAGGAGGAGGAGGAGGAGGAGAGACAACCCAGTGGGCTCCCAGGTGGAAATTTGTTACATGGTGTGACCCCATTATACAGATAAGGAAACTGAGACTCGGGTGTGGCATCTTTCCTGGGTTCTACGGCAATCTAGCTGATGGCCTCTTCCATTGCCATTGGCTAGGACTTGCTTTACACGGGGACCTGGGCAGAAGCACATTTTAATACTAAGGGGGAGTCTCTGTTTTCCACTATAAATATAACATAAGCTATACGTGATTTTGGAATAGCCATTGGTAATCCATGAGATTTTATAATAGCTGTCTGAGATCTCTGGAGCCTTGATGGCCTTTGTCTAGTAATTCTTCTGGGTTGCTAGTGAGCATACGGTTTGTGATCACATGATCATCTCTATTCCTGTTATATGGGACTGACTGAAATTACAACTGGATTGAGCAAAAAATGGATTAAGATGATTAAGACTCAAACTTGGGAGGAACGAAGGCAGTGGAAGAGCTCAAAACATGTGAAATACCTTAAATAAAAATGTATTAACTTTAAGTAATTGTGCCTGTTACAAATAATAAAAACCCTATTGTATGGGGGGGAAAAAAGAGAGAGGGGGATTCTGCCCATTAGGAGCATGAGTTGTGAGCATGGAGAGTGGGGAAGTCTAACCATTGAGAACTCTCTTGATCTAGGGTTGATTGAACAGTTTCTAATAAATAAATAGCTGAAAATAAATAAATAAATAAATAAATAAATAAATAGCTGAACCCGGTTTGACTCAGTGGATAGAGTGTCGGTCTGCAGACTCAGGGGTCCCAGGTTTGATTCTGGTCAAGGGCATGTACCTTGGTTTCGGGCATATACCTGGTGGGGAGTGTGCAGCTGATCAATGTTTCTAGCTCTCTATCCCTCTCCCTTCCTCTCTATAAAGAATCAATAAAAAATATATTTTTTAAAAAAAGGGGGGGGAGACATGTAATACTTTCAATAATAAATAAATTAAAAAGTAAATTTAATGTATGGGAGGGGGGCAATGTTAAAATATGTACACAGATAATAATTTAATTTTTTTTTAAAAAAAGTAAATTTAAAAAACAGGATAGATGAATAAAAGGGACTTTGGGAGAAAAGGACCCAAAATTCCCACATTTGGATTATAAACAAACTGAGATTTAGTGAAACAAAAAGACCGTTATTTTATTTTTATTTTAAAATTCTTGACTGAGAACTGAGAATTTTTGTATAAAAAGGGGCTATTGCTAAGGCGACTGGGAGCTGATCAGAGATAACAGCATTGGAGGGGTTGGGAGAGGAGAACGGGCCTTGGGGACCCGGAAGCCGGGGGAAGAGGCCATAAGCAGCAGCTGCCAGGGGATCAGGTGCAGACCAGGTGGGGAGGGTGTTGGCCTAGTCGTCCCACTCATCGTCCTCGTCGTCATCTCCGGCCTGGTCCTCCCCTTCGTCTAGAGGGGGACAGAAAGAGCGGAACTCAGATGGGCAGGAGGGTTCACAAGGGTTTAAGAAGGGGTTCCTAGGGATTAAGAAGTCAGGACTCAAGGCCCTGAAGTCTCCCGTGAGGAAGTCAAGTCTGGGGCCTGTGCATTGGCTGAGGGTGAGGCCCCCTCAGAGGAGAAAGAATTAGGGTTTCCGTTTGGGACAAGATATAGTTGGGGTCTGGGTTCTAGTTGGAGTTTAAGTGAATATTACTGTCAAAAATGTATGGTTAGTTGGCTATTATTGTCATACAAAGGGTTAACATTAACAGGCTTGTCATTTATTGGGGTGAATTTAAATATTATTAACAAAAGTGGACTAAGTTAGAATATTATTGTTTCATAGCAGGTTAATGTTAATATTGTTGACACATAATGGAGTTAATAATAATATTAACTCCAAAAGATATGGAGTTTATTATAATACTAGTGGCCTGGTGCATGGATTCGTGCACATTGAAAGGAAATTAATTAGAAGAAATATTTTAATACCGCTATTTCCCTTTTCTTTATAATAGAAGTGTCAGTTGCCATCTCTAAGTTTTACTAACCATTCACTATAAGCAGAATCTTCTGATCTCATATTTGCTTTAAGAGGCAACTGTCTGAAACGTCCCCAAACACTCCAGTACTTAAAACTCATTTGTACTATGGCCGATGGCATAGCATGTGGCACGACACTGAGACATTATAGACTTAGCCTTTTACATATATTCTGTCAATGATGTGCTTTCTTTTAGCTTCAGAATGTCAACAAAACAACCAAATTCACAATCAACAATGACAGATCAAAGCATACACATGCAATTGGAGCCAGCAAGAGCTTTATATGTATCGCACATGCACAAGTCAACCTTTATTTTTAAATTTTTTAAAATAAAATGTACTGGCCAGTCAATCAAACCAATTGACTGGCCAGTACATATGCCAGTGTGTGTCATATGTACTGGCCAGTCAATTGGTCGGACAGTGGGACATATGTACAGTCAGTCACTTAGCCTTTTATATATATAGATATAGATATAGGTAGAAGATTGTCATATAATGGATTCATGTTAATCTTGTGACTATACTCTGGAATGAATGTTAATATTATTGTCAAAATTGAAGTTAATTATATTATTGTCACCTAATAGGTTGAACTCCATATTATCCTCACATAATTGTCATATAACAATATTGTTGACACATTAGGGGATTCCTGTTAACATTATTGCAAAAAGATTGGGTAGTTATAATACTATGGCATAGTTACTGTTAATCTATTAACACATGAAGGTAGGGTGAATAATATTGTCAAAGACGGGGTTCTTTCTAATCTCTCTATATAAAAACCTAAGCAACCTTTATGACCAGTGAACCACTCAACCAGTTGACCAGTAGCTATGACAACACACAGACCACCAGGGGGCAGACACCCAATGCAGGAGCTGCCCCCTGGTGGTCAGTGTGCTCCCACAGCCAACTTCCTGTGGCCGGCCAATCTCCCCTGGTCTCTCCCCCTGGCTGGGCAGCCCTATATGCCCTGCTTGTTGGCCCGACTGAGGGACCCCACCCATGCACGAATTCTTGCACCAAGCCTCTAATATTATCATAACAGAGTGGGCTAATGTTAACACTACTGAACAAATGGGATTAATGTTAATAATGTGGACATACCTTGTCATTAATGTTAATATTATTGTCAAAGATAGAGTTAATTATACTATTGTTACATAATGACAACATCAACATTGTCAAAAAGGAGACTGAGCCCCGCCAGCGTAGCTCAGTTGCTGAGTGTCAACCTATGAACCGGGAAGTCATAGTTTAATCCTTGGTCAGGACACATGCCTGGGTTGTAGGCTCGCACCCATGCAGCAGGCAGCTGATAGATGATTCTCTTTCATCATTGATGTTTCTCTCTCTCTCTCTCTCTCTCTCTCTCTCTCTCTCTCTCTCCCTCCCTCCCTCCCTCCCTCCCTCCCTCCCTCTTCCATCCTCTCTAAAATCAATAAAAATATATTTTTTTTAAAAGAGAAATTGATACAAGCTACACCTTATCACTATCATCAACAGATGGGGCTGATGCTACTACTAATGGAGACTATTGTTTTTAGGCCAACACTAGCCGTAGAAAGCAGGGTCACTGTCCTGGCAGGTTGGACCCCAGAGAGGGCAGCCCGCAAGTGGCAGGGGGGGCAGACTCACCTGAAGAGTGGATGGCTTTGCTTCTCTTCTGCATCACGTGCATCAGGGCACCCACCAGCCCCTCGGAGCTCTGAGGTGGTGGCTGCAGCGGGGAACTCTCTGAGGCTCCAGGGGTCTGCAGCAAGCAGGGTCCGGCACAGAGGGCTCAGGGCCTGTGAGAGCATTGCTCCCCACCCCTTCCAGTCCCCTTCAGGACTCTAAGCCCACCTCTCCGCATCAACCTCCCAACCCTGTCACTGAACCCCACAAGCCTGGGACCCCCCTCAGTTTCAGCCCCCCTCCTCTAACATCCTTATTTGCACAGTACAACCCAGAATCCCAGGCCCCCAGCCCTTCATCCTGCTGGTCCTCACCTTGTTCAGCTGAATTCCCTGCCGGATTTGATCCAAAAGGGCCCCCCGACCTCCAGCAGGGGCCAGGCCCCCCACAGGCCCCAGAGGAGGAGGGCCTGGGGGAGGCATTGGCCCGTCCCCAGAGATGGGTGGTGGTGGTGGAGGAGGCGGTGGTGGCGGTATGGGTGGAGCCCCAGCTCCAGGGAGTGGAGGGGGTGGTGGCCCAGAGCGTCCTGTGGCTGGAGGGGGTGGTGGTGGAGGGCCCCCTCGGCCGGGAGGTGGGGGTCCCCGTGGAGTTGGTGGTGGTGGCGGCGGCACACCTCCCGAAGGTACAGGGGGCAGCGGACCAGAACGACCCTTGTTACTCCCCACAGCTGGGGGCCGGGGGGGCTGGGTCCCTCCTCGGGATGGCGGTGGTGGGGGTGGAAGTGGATCTGAGGGGGGAATAACACATAGCTATTATTATCGTTTTCTTTCAAGCCTGTTTCACTCATTTGTAAAATGGGTACCCGAACCCTAGCCAGTTTCCTTCAGTGGATAGAGCATCAGCCTGTGGACTAAAGGGTCACGGGTTAGATTCTGGTCAAGGGCACATGCCCAGGTTGTGGGCACATCCCCAGTGTGAGGCCTGCAGGAGGCAGCCGATCCATGATTCTCTCTCATCATTGATGTTTCCATCTCCTTCTCCCTCTCCCTTCCGCTCGGAAAACAATAAAAAACTTTTTTTTTTTAAGTGGGTACCCAACTGACCAACTCCCAATTGTAGCAGTAGAGGGGGTTCCAGAAGGACTAAGCGATTACTTTTGGAAATCAGCCACCAGGGATGGAGAAGGGGGTGTCCAGAAAAAGGGACTCACCCTGGCGCCTCATCTCCTGCCGCACAGCTTCCAGCCCGCCCTGGTCCTCGATGAAGTCATAGATGAGTTTGGAGGTCTCAGCGTCAGTGAGCTGGGCCTCGCTGATGCCCGCCCTAGAGAACAGGCTCCGCAGATCCGGGTCCAGGTTGTTCACCTGCCCCAGAGGAGAAAGTCAGGGGCAGGGGTGGGGAAATAAGGTGGGGAGGGAAGGGGCGTGGACTGTCATCGGGTCCACCCCAGAGAGGGAGCTGAGAGGGCTGAGGGAAGGGGAGGGTCTGGAGGTAGGTCTGATCGCTGGACTATGGAAGGATAGGTGGGAGCTGAATAGGGTCCAGGGGACTTTGGAGTTACTCACGTCAAATCCATTCTGGGGGTCCCACCCCACGTGGCTGACATGTCTAGGGGAGGAGAGAAAACCCCATTGAAGCCCTCCTGCCCTCTCCTGCCCAGAGGGGCCAGAATTAACAAATGAGACATAAGTGAATGAATGAGAGCAGTGGTTATGGAATTACAAGGGGTCCATAGTTTGTGGTGCCATCTATCCATTTCATCCCTATTTTCATCATCTATCCACCATCCATTTGTCCAACCAGCCATTCCCATTCACCTGTCAGACTGCTGATCCATATTTGTCTCTCCACTTGTCTGCCTACATACATCTGTTTACCCATTTGTCCATCAGTCTGTCCTCCCACACACTTGTCCATCCACCTAGCCATCTATCCATGTGCTCACCTTTCCATTCATCACTCATTTGTCTCCATTCAACCACATACTTCTGTCCATTTATCCATTGAACTGCTGATTCATCCATAAATCTGGCCATCTATCCATCCCTGTCTACCTTGTCTGTGAACCAATCAGCCTATAGATCCATCCTTCTATCCCCACTTCCCATTTACCCATCCTCCCATCCATCTAACCACCTATCCATTTATTCTCCTCCTACTCATTTATTCATTCATCCATCCATATATCTACTCACCCATCTACTCACCCTCCAGCCCACCCAGGTTAGGACTAGGGTACAACATTTAAGGAGGCACTCACTCTCAGTCATGAATTGAACTTGCATGACCCTGAAAATTTTGCAACCTTGGTGCCTCACTTGTCTTTCCCTAGACCTGGCCTTGCACCCACCCACCCATTCACTCATCTATTCTCCCACCCACCCCCAATCATCCGCCCATCCTTTCATCTGCTTAGCTCTTCTGTCCATCTGTTCATCTTCCCCCCTCCCAGGGATCTGTGGGCCTGCTGGAGAAAGGTTCTCACTTGAATCCACTAGGTGCACCAATATCAGCCTTTCTGATCTTTTTCTTCCCTGAGCGTTTCTTATCAACTGGGCTTGCGCCAGGTACCGGGAGCCCACGGTATCGTGAACTTGTGATGTCCGGGTTCTGGATGTCCACTGTCCCCATCCCCAGGGACAGTGATCCAGCTGCTGGGCCTGTGGGGAAATAGAGAAACTAAACCATTGACCCACTTACCTACCAACCAAAGTATAGGGGCAAGAGAGAGGAAGACAGTTTGGGGAAATCTGTGTGTGTGTTTGATGGTCATGGAGGGAGGGGGTGGGGGATCCAAAGAGGGTTTACGGAGAAATGAATGGGTGGTTCCCAAAAACCATTCACACATTCACTGATTCAATTATTTATTCAGTCACCATGCTTATCACTTAAGTATTGATTCATTCATTCACTGGTTTATTAACTAATTAATTTGTTCACTCATTCATTCAATAATTAATTCCTTTGCCAATTGAAATTTTATATCACTTTTTCATTTGTTCACTGTTCAGGTCATTCACTCACTCACACATTCATTAATTTACTAAATCATCCCTCCATTCATTCATCCACTTATCCACATACCAATTTACCTATGCATTTGTACACCCACCTATACATCTATATACCTATGTACATTTTCATCCTCCCATCAATTCATCCGCTTACTCAACCACCTATCCACCACCAATCCTTCCACACACACTTCCATCCATTCATCCACCCACTCAATCACCCATTATCTCTGCACCCACCAAATTACTCATCCACCGACCCACCTGTCCATTCGGAGACAAGGAAGAATTAGCACTCACCCCCTTGGTCTCCACCTGGGTGCGAGGGCAGGGGCGGAAACCCTCCTCTTCTCTCTGGGAAGATGGAATGGGTAGAAAGCTCTGACCACCTTGCCACAGGTCCCTGTGCTAGCCTCTTATCATCCTTACTTGCACTAGAGGACTCACCTTCATTGACCGGTGCTGGTGGTGGGGGTAGCTGGCGTCTGTCTGTAGAGAGACAGGCAGACTGGGAACCAGAACCATGGGAGGGGCTTTTACAGCTCCCCACCCTTGCATTCACCTCAGCCCAACCTCCTTTCCTCCCCCAAGGCCTCCTCACCTCCACTTTGCCTCTGATTCCTTTTTTGTATCTTCTCCTGCACCAGGGCCTGGAAGGCCTGGGCCTCCTTCTCATCTGCAAAGTTCAGCCCCACCTGGCAGTCCTGCACACACCTTGGGGTCAGCAGCCTTCCAGGACCCCCATACCTTTCCCATATCCCCCCCCAACATCCCAAATGAGGCCCAGAGGTCAGGGGGTCACTTACATCTCCAGCAAAGGTGTGGAAGAAGGAGGTGGGGGTGGAGTAAACCAGCTGTGAGTACAGCTCCTGTTCCCAGAGCAGCAGGCCTGCCTGGAGAGGAGGGGAACACACTGGCACTGAGGCATGCCCTGGGCGGCAGGTCTCTGTTATCTGGGCAGGGAACATGTGTCCAAATGTGGAGCCCCGGGATCTGGTTTGGGTACTTCTAACTCACCATCAGAGAGTTGGGGGTTTAAGGGTCAAGATGTAGAGGGTTGGGTTACAGTATGGGAGTTGGACACCGTAGTGAGAGATTTGGATTTGGGGTTTGGGGCCCTAGATGTGGGACTTGGGGGCCTGAATTTGAGGATTTTTGGACTCCAGTGCTAAGAAACTGAGCCCATTCTAGATCCCATCCCATACCCCCCTTCTGGAGGCCTTCGTTTGGGCAGGCAGGGCTCCAGTATCGGGAGTTGGGGTTGATATCTGAGGTTCAGACATACAGACTTGGGAATTTGTGGGGAGGGTTTCAGGCAAGGTATGTGCAATTTGAGGTTTGAACAGGGTTATGGCTTAAGCATTTAGTTAGTATTTGATGGCTCAGGGATATTGATGAGGGTATGCCGGTTCATCTTTATGGGGTTAGAAGGATGCATTTGGGGTCTATGCCTCGGAAGTCCAGGTTGGGAGCTTGTGGAACAGATTCAGGAATTCTGGGGTCCTTGCTATGGGGTTAAAAGGTCAGATGTTGGCATATTCAGGTTTGTGGTTTGGGGAATAGGTTTATGACTTAGGGGCTAAATAAACATCTGAGGTTCAGGCGTTTTGATGGGGGATTTCTGAGACCCAAAATGTTGATTTAGAGTAGATTTGAGTTTCAGAAAAAAAATATAGTGCTTACTTTTGGGGTGGGGGGAGATTATGGAACAGATTAGATTTAGGCAGTATACTAATATCTGGGGGTTATAGACATTGAAATGGAGACTCTAGGGCCAGTCATCACAGACTTAGAAAGGCAAACCAGATTTGGCATCCGGATGAAGTCTTTGGTTCTGGGGCCGGGGGTTCACTATCTGTGGAGAGCTCAGGGTTCGGGACACAGACCTAGGCTTGCAGGTTGAAATGGGTTTGCATATGCAGCGGGGGAGGGCAGGGATCACCTGAAGGCTGTAGAGGCGGATGAAGTAGGACTTCTGGGGGTTGTCCTTCACAAAGCACACCGCCCCACAGTGCTTCTTGGTCCAGCGCTCGGCTCCAGGGGGCATCGCCATGTACAGCTGAATAACTGCGGTGGCCAGTGTCTGGGAGGGGAGAGCGGGGTTCAGTGGAGTCTGGGAGGGGGCAACCAGAGGGTCTGGGAACCAGACTTGGTCCTCCATTGCCCATGGCTGTGGTGGCCCCGAAGGAAGAGCCTCGACCAGAGAGAAAGCGAAAACATATGAAGATCTTCCTGGGATTGATGAATGGGGGTAAGTGGATTCTAGGAGAGAAGATGATGGAGATGGAACGAAGGAGAGGAAAAAAGAGGAGGAGGAGACTGGGGAAGATGAGGAGAGAGGAAGGGGAGGAATAGAGGAGAAAGGGAGGATGCGGAAGAGGAGGAGGAGGCAAATGAGGAGAGGAAGAGGAAAGGGAGAGAGACAGGGAGGGCCAGGAGGTCCCCAGCTCACCCAGCATTTCCTTCCGAGCATCTCGAAGACTCGCTGATTCTCATGGTCTTGGAGGAGGCTGGAGGGTATGTTCTGCTGAACTGCCTGTGCTCCGCGGCCCCCAGGCCTGCCTCCCGCAGAGCCCCCACTCATGGTGCCTCCTGCCCTTGTCCTCTTTAGCTAGGCTCTGGGTGCAGGGTAAGAAGAGGAACTTCCGCAGTGAGCAGGGGAACAGGAAGTACAAAAAACCACAAGGGAAACAGGTCCTCCACAGCTCCCTCCGTGGGCTCCTCCTCCCGAGGGCAGACTTGGACCCTCTGCCCTGAGTTTGGGGTCCACCTCATTTGACTGGGTTGACCCACCTTTTGGACCAGCCCATGTCCTCTTCCTTCTTTCTTATTCCCTGGGGCCCACCTCCCTCTGACTGGCTGAGATCCTCCTCCCTCTGATTGGCAGCAAGAGGGAGGCCACTATCGCACTTCTGTAAGGCATTCTGCAGTCGATCATTGAGGACAGTCATGGGACTGAGTGGCCTCCTCCTTCCCCAAAATGTCCCGTTAGCCTGGGAGGCCTGCGGTCCTAGGCCTCTGGTGCTGAAGGATTACTGCGCTGAACGTTTCCTTTCATTACACAGTGAGTGGCAAGTGCCTGGGGTCCCACACTCTGCTGAGACCCTAACAACCCAGCTCACTTCCCCATCCCTTACCCCTGCCTCCCCCCAGCTCCCAAATTATGTTCTGCTTATCACCCCCCCACCTTTTTTAACTTGTTTTTATTGATTTCAGAGAGGAAGGGAGAGAGAGAGACAGACATCAGACAGACAGAGATCAATGATGAGAGAGAATCATGGATCGGCTGCCTCCTGCAGGACCCACACTGGGGGTGCCCTCACTGGCAGTCAAACGGTGACCTCCTGGTTCATAGTTAGATGCTCACCCACTGAGCCATGCCGGCCAGGCCATTCGTTCGTTTTAACACTGCTCATTGAACTCTCACTGTGTGTAGAGCATATCTCCAGTATCTGGCACAAACTAGACATTCAATAAACGGAGGATTGAATGAGGGATTAATTTCCAATTGGCCTAGTGTTTTCTGTGTTTTTTCTAAGTGCCTTACTTTAGTAATTCATTTCCTCTTCACAGAAGATACCATGATGTAAGCACAACTGTCCCCTCCATAGGGATGCCGGGGCCCAGAGCTTAGCTAACGTGCCTGAGATCACACAGCTTTGTGGAGCTGAGGTTAATCACACTGAGTGACCAGATTATTATGATCTCTGAATGCATAATAATCTGGCCATTTGGTGTATATCCTATATAATAAAAGGCTAATATGCAAATTGTCCCCTCGGCCAGGAGTTTGACCAGCAGGTAGGCCGGCCAACCGCCCATGTCCCCTCCCCCTGGCCAGGCTGGCCGGACCCCACCCATGCATGAATTCATGCACTGGGCCTCCAATACACACAGATACACACAGATACATACACACACACACACACACACACACACACACACACTGAGTGGCCAGATTAGTATGCATTAGGAGATCATAATAATCTGGCCACTCAGTGTATGTGAGCTCCTAAATTGTTAAGTGCCACATTGGGGCTGGAAAAAAAATGCCTCTGCTCCTTCTCTGTGTCTTTGGTTCTCCACCTTCCTGCACTTTAAAAAAAAAAATTACATGTTTTTATTGATTTCAGGGAGAGGGAGAGAGGGATAGAAACATCAATGATGAAGAGAACCATTGATTGGCTGCTTCCTGCACACCCCACACTGGGGATTGAGCCCACAACACGGGCATATGCCCTGACCGGAAATCGAACTGTGACCTCCTGGTTCACAGTTGGATGCTCAACCACTGAGCCATGCTGGCCAGACCCTGTCTGTTTTATTCATTGCCGAGTCCCCACCACCCTAGCATAGGACCCTGCATGCAGAAGCTCAACCAGTATTTTTTGAATAACCATCATACAGTCTAGATTTCTACGCTGTAACTTACTGTCCTCCTCCCACAGGCTTCCCCTGCCATCTCTTCACCCCAACACCTGGGGAAAAGGGGAGAGAAAAACAGAGAAGTCCACACTGTTCACTGACGCTACAGCAAATGCGTGCTTTAGGGCCCCTCAGGGGAGGTGCAATTGCTAGCCCTGGTCAGTGGAGTGAGGACACAGTGTGCACAGGAAGCAGAGACACCTGAAGAAATAAGAATTTCTCAATGGTTAGAACCACCGATTCTGGAGCCCGCCAGCCTGGCGCTGGCACTTACCAGCTGCTTAAAGTCTGATAACCTCTCATGCCTCAGTGCTCTCATCCATAAAGTGAAGATAGTAATAGCAGTTAAGGTTGTTGTGAAGACTAAATGAGATAATTCATGTACAGTGACCAGCACAGAGCTTAATACGTTATAATTCTGTATTGTTGTTTTCATGAAATAGCTAAATTGGATAAATGAATTATCATCCCTTCAGCCTAGCATTTCCCATGTCTCTCCTCACCCTCCATCAGACTGTCAGGTCCCACCACCACTGGCGGTAAGTCAGAGACCCAGAACACATGGCCACTTCCTGCTGCCCTTTCTCTACCTCTCCCTGCTGCAGAGCCCACCTGAGATCTCTTCCGTGGACCCACCCATGCAGTCCTCCAGGACCGTGACATGTTCCTGGAGCCTTCCTGGCCAACCTCAGAGGTCTCACCCGTCATGTTTCCCACCCTCCCCCTGCTCCATCACCACTTGCACAAGAAATCACTGTGCCAGCCAGCTGTCCTTCCCTCCTAGACCTGCGGCTGCTAGCCAGGGAACCAGAGGTCCTCTCCCAGTCCCTGCACTGCCCACACCCTCAAGGTCACCACCAACTCTGTCTACATGGGTCTTCTCTATGGCCCTGCACCCCAATCTATGTGACCCTGTTACAGAAAACCTAAGAAGAACAAAGCAATACTTAGAGAGATGGAGTTACATTTATTACACGTGGGACCAGAGGAAAATGTGCCTCAAATTCTGGGCCCCAACATGCAGGAATTCTCCCCATTTATATTATCCTATCCTCTTTGCTTCCCAAATATGGAGTGTTTCCGGCCCCCTTTTGCAAGTTCTTAAAGAACCAGTGTGTACTGGGGCCTTGAGACCTCAAACAGAGGCCTGGCCTGGCGCCAGCACTGACAACCTTAGCTGGGGAAGGTTAAATCCACAGAAGCCAAATAGCAGGGTTAAAATTTCAAACAGCAGTTTTCATACAAGATGGATGCTTCAACCCAAGTGTCCATTCCCCAGCCTGTGACACCAGAAGTGTCCACAGCCATGTGTGACCCTAAGAGTATCTACTCCCCAATGTGTGTGACCCCATGAGCGCCCAAACCCCTGTGCATATGACTCAAGGAGTGTCCACTTCCCAGTCTGTAGGTCTCAAGGGCTGCCCACACCCTTGACTTTGTGATCCCAGGAGTGTTGTTTCTGTTTTCCAAAATAAAAAGTGTTATTAATTCTGGTGTCTTTGAAGAACCCGGGGTGGGGAGAGGGAAAAGGAGGGGAGAAATCGCTATTCCCACATTTCAGCCCTGGGCCCAGAAATCAAAGGGCTGCTCTGTAGGCAGTGCAGGCCCAGAGGCCAAACCAGTCCTGGCACCTGCTTAAAGCAGCCCAGCCCTGGGTTTGGCTCATAGGGAGTCTCTGGTTGCCTCAGTTTGGAGAGTCCAGGCCCTGACTAGGGATGAGAGATCAGAAGTCAAGTGAAGAAATCTGGGCCACTCAGTTTTGGTGCTCTGGCTATGGCAGCCAGAGGTCAGAGTTCAGATATGGAAGCCAAAGCCACTCAGTTCAGTGGCTATAGCACTCCTTAGCAGGGGCAGGCAAGTCACCCGGAGCCCATGTGGGCATGCCACTCTCAGGAGCACTGCTGCCCTAGAAGGGATGTTCTGGGCTGCCCTGGGGACGGTGGGTGGTGAGACATTGGTGCTGATATCTGGGCTAAGGCTGAGGTCTAGGGGTGCCTAAGATTTGGGGGTGCTCCACCTCGGGTCCCCCCAACCCCTACCCACCCCCCTGGCTTCACTTCTCACTGGGACACTCAGAACAGAGGCCAGGGCCAGGGGGCCTGGGACCCTCAGTGGGGGCGGGCGAAGTGGGGGGATGGAGGGAGTTCAGGCAGCGTAGGGGGCTGTCACTGCTGCAGAGAGGGGCGCCCATCACCAGAACTGCTGAGAGGGCCTGGGGCCCCAGCCAGTGCCTGGAAGGAGGGGTTGGTTCTCAGGTGTGGGGTGTGCCAAGGGGGTATCATTGCTGAGGGAGGTCAAGCCACCGCTCCCACCACAGTCGGAGCCGTCCCCTTTAAGGCCACCATTGCAGCCGGCACCGCCACCCTTATGAGGCCTCTGCCAGCAGTGCATGCGCCGGGGACAATGGCGCCCAGGTTGACAGGGCCACCCCACCAAGCCCGCGCCCCGGGAGCGTTACCGCCGCCGCCTGGACCGCACCACAGCGGACAGGGGGAGGGACGCAAAATGGAACAGTCCGCCCTGGATCCCAGCGCGGGGGAGGGGCGGCCATATTGCAAAGACCATTTATTTGCGGGGGAGGAATACGACGGCCGCCTCCTCCCCTCATGGAGAGGGGACTGCCGAAATCCCGGCGGCCCCCCGACCCTCCTTCCCATCTCCCCGACCCCGCCCGCCTGGGCGAGCCCGATTCTCCGGTCGCGCCGGCCTCTCTCTCATCCGCCATTTTAACCACCGCCCCGCCCCGCGAGATTGCTGTCCCGGCACCAGAGCTGACAAGCGCCATCGTGAGCTCTGATTGGTCTACGGCCACATTCTAGTCCCTCCCTCTCTCTGAAGCTACGGGGCCTGGGAGAATAACGTAGCCCCGCCTTCGCTCCCGTGCGCCAGGCTCCCATTGGTCACGCGGTCTGGGCATGCGCAGTGGCTGCCGGCGGGACTTTGGGGTCTCGGGGCGGTGGGTGAGATTGTTCCCCTGGAAGGGGCAGAAGTGGTGCTCGCTGCTGGGAGTTAGTGACATCACACGCAGGCTGGGCGGTCCAGTCATCAACTCTGTGACAAGTCCAGTAGGGTTTTCGCGCCTGCACCTGATGGTTGCTTTATCCTCCAGTTGACTCAAAACAAAAAGTGTCCTTTGAATTTGAGTTTCAGGAAAACTCTCGGAAGTTATAATAATAAAATTAAATCCTGGAGCAGTAGCGCAGGCACAGTGGGGTGTCTGGCTTTCCCATAAATAAAAAAGAGGACATCTTGTGGTCTTTGAATTAAATGCACTAAAGGTGACTAATTTTACTCCTGATTACAAAATATACAGCGGTTAAAAGCCCTCACGGTGAGGCCTTTGACAAAGTGTGTTTAAAAGAACAAGCCCTTTGCCCTAGCTGGTTTGGCTCAGTGGATAGAGCGTCAGCCTGTGGACTGGAGGGTCCCGGATTCGATTCCTGGTCAGGGCACATGCCCAGGTTGCGGGCTCGATCCCCAATGTAGAGCGTGCAGGAGGCAGCTGATGCAAGTTTCTATCTCTCCGTCTCCCTTCCTTTCTGAAAGCAATAAAAACATATTTAAAAATAAATGCCCAAAGCACTTCTAGTATGAAACACTGACATAGTGTGAGCTATACAAGAAGATCATTCTTTTCCAACGCATTTATTTCAGTTCAGGGTCTCAGGTGGCAGGACCCTCTCCCTACAGCTCCGAATGCAAAGAGGGACCCAACCCTGGAGAGAACATCCCCCCATGGCAGGACACTCACCCCCACACCCCGCTCACTCAGACTGGGGCAATGGAGATGCCACAGCTTACTCCACAGCTCTGGGAGTCCAGGGAGAAAACCTATGCAGACATGGGAGAACCTGCAAACTCCACACAAATTTTAATACAAAATTTAAAAGGCTTATAAAAAATAAAATAAGCAATTTTAATGTTTTTTTCTTTCTAGGTCTTTTTTTAAATTTTTATTTTAGAGAGGAAAGGAGAGGGAGAAATAGAAACATCAATGATGAGAATCATTGATTGGCTGCCTCATGCACGCCCCCTACTGGGGATCGAGACCCCAATCCGGGCTCCAACCCAGACTGGGAATTAAACCCCAAATCTTTATCCACTGAGCCAAACCGTCCAGGGTATAATAGCATAACTCTTTTTAAAAAAATGATCTGCTTCATAGGTCGACATTCAACCACTGAGCGACACTGGCTAGCCATAATGGCCTATTTTAATATATTTCAGACCACTTCAATATATGTAGGACCCTGAACCCCAAATCTTATTAAAACAGGAAGCTGCTGCTGGTGACAGGAGGTGATAAACCAATCAGAGCACCATCAGCCATTCCTTCCCCAGCCTTTAGCGATTTCTTTAGTGCATCCCTGCATCCACGAATTGGAACTCTCGGGATCAACTTCCCTTGTGTTCTAATATATAATTTGCAAAACAAAATTATTTGGCCTCTGATGGCCTGCATCTGTAGTAAACACTTACTGGTTTGGTTAGCTGTCATCAATAGTGGAATTCTTTATTATTATTATTATTATTATTATTATTTCTTTCTTTGGGAATGTATTGTTTATTTTTTTATTAAATCTTTATTGTTAAGAGTATTACATATGTCCTCCTATTTTCCTCATTTACCCCGTCAAGCCTGCCCCCACCCCCCAAGCCAGGCCTCCGTCACCCTATTGTCTGTGTAATAGCGTAACTCTTTTTTCTTTTCTTTTTAATTGAAAACTTTTGTGTGTTTTATTTTTTTTAATCCTCACCCAAGGATATTTTTTCCCCATTGATCTTTAGAGAGAGTGGAAGGGAGAGGGAGAGAAGAGAGAAACACCTATTTGAGAGAGACACATCGACTGGTTTCCGCACACCCCCAACCAGGGCCTTGATATGCCCTTGATCGGAATCGAACCCTGGACCCTTCAGTGCGGAGGCTGATGCTTTATCCACTGAGCCAAACCGTCCAGGGTATAATAGCATAACTCTTTTTAAAAAAAAATATTTTTTATTGATTTCAGAGAGGAAGGGAGAGGGAGGGGGAGAAAAAAACATCAATGATGAGAGGGAATCATCGGCTGGCTGCCACCTGCATGCCTCACACTGGGGACCAAACCCAAAACCCAGGCATGTGCCTTTGACCGGAATCAAACCCGGGACCCTTCAGTCCACAGGCTGATGCTCTATCCACTGAGCCAAATCGGCCAGGGCAGCAGAACTTTTTATGCCTTCCTAGTCCACTAAGTCTAATCTACTCAGTTTGCAAAGCCAAGGAGAGTTGGATCTAAAACTGGATATTTGCCCCAAAACACTTCTTTGCTTTAAGACTTGTGTGCTGGGACAGGGCCGTGAGACCATATCTTAAGGCCTGGCCTGGCGCCAGCACTGACAACTCTGTCTGGGGCACAGTTTATGGCCTCTCTGGAATGAGAGTAGTCTTATCTTTCCCCTATTATTTAAGCAAGCAAGCATTTACAGAAGCCAAGAAAGCAGGGTTAAAATTTCAAACAGCAGTTTTTACCCAAGATGGAGGTTACTGTGCTTCAGAATGATTGAAGTATCGCTACACCATCCGATTACCAGCATTCTTCCAGATGCTATATATACGGTCTCTCCTTTGACTGTCAGAACAAATGCATGAAGAAGCTACTTTTGTCCCCATTTTACTACTGAGGAAACTGAAATCCAGAGAATTTAGGTGACCCGCCTGATCAAAGCCACACAACCAACACAGATAGAGCTGAGCACTATGTACTCTGAAATCTTGCCCCCAGCTGCCCATCCCTTCATCTCACTCACCTGTCAAACTCCTGTTCATGCTTCTGATCTTAGCTGAGACCTCGCTTTCCCTGGGACTTGTACCTTGACACCCTGAGTTTGGGTTCTGTGCCTCTCATGTATGTGCCCACGGCCCCTTGAACTTACCCATCACATTTACTGCACTCATGTATCCCTCCTCTGTAATCACTGCACTGCCGGCCTCACTTCCCAATGTCAGGTGTATAGCCAGTCAGGAAAGAGCTGTTGGAACGCATGAAGAGACATTTGCCATCACTGATCATCAGGGAAATGCAAATCAAATGACATGATATGTCACTTCACATCTGTTAAAATGGCTATTATCAAAAAGACAAGCCCTAGCTGGTTTTGCTCAGTGGATAGAGCTTCAGACTGCGGACTGAAGGGTCCCAGGTTCGATTCCAACCAAGGGCAAATGCCTGGGTTGCAGGCTGCATCCTCAGTAGGGGATGTGCAGGAGACGGCCTATGAATGATTCTCTCTCATCACTGATGTTTCTAGCCCTCCCTCTTCCTTCTCTGAAATCAATAAGAAATGTTTTTAAAAAACAACAAAAGAAAGAAATAGCAGTTGAAAGAGTGACTAAATGAACGCGTGACCTGCATTCCAAAGGTTTCCACCACCTCCCAGCGTGCCCATCACAGCAGCGCCTCCTTGTTTAGAGCTGGCCGGGGCCGGGCCCCCTGTGGTGGGGCACCGGGACAGAAATGAATGGGTCCCACCTGGTGGGCTGCTAATTAGGGAGACAATGCGGAGGACAACGGGGGGGGGGGGGGGGATGCAGGGTGGTGGGGAAAACAGGGGGCCGGAGGGAGGGCTCGGAGGGCAGGAAAATAAGCCGGCGTTACGGGAGATGAGGCCAACAACGCTTGGTTTTCCAGATGAGTTTCTCAGTTCAAATATGTCTGAGAAGAATTACCTGAATATACATTGTGAACTGACACCTTCAGAGGATGAGTGGGTGGAGGTAATGAACCAAGGACCTGCATGCTTGTATGCATCGCCCATGGGCACAGACAATGAGGCGGTGAGGGCTGGGGTGGGGGTGGCAGTGGGCTGGAAGGGGCCAGTGGGGGGGAAAAAGAGGACTTATGTAATACTTTCAACAATAAAGATTTTTTTTTTTTTTTAAGAAACTGGCATCCTTAGAGTCAGATGCTGACAAATGGAATAAACACACTTTTGCCTGTGAGTGAGTTAGTATACAAGTGGACATTACTACAAGCAGCTTATTATGTGCCAGCAATTCCAGGGCGTTTCGCTCGTCCCTTTGTCCCCTCCTCAAGCCCAGAGCGTGCCCTCCTCAGCCGTATGTTCCCTTCCCTCCAGACTCCCAGGCCCCGTCCCTGCTCAGCCGGTTCTCTGGACAGTACAGGGCTGAACTCCCAAGAAGGATGAGACTGTAGAGTGACTCATATTTCTGTGCTCCCTCCACAGTGCTCGGGTCAGATCATGAGAAAGGTAGTCTGGCCAGCGTGGCTCAGTGGTTGAGCATCAGCCTATGGGCCATCCAGGAGGTCATGGTCCGATTCCCGGTCAGGGCGCATGACCGGGTTGTGGGTTTGATTCCATCCCTCGTGTGGGGTGTGCAGGAGGCAGCTGATCCGTGATTCTCTCTCATCACTGATGTTTCTATCTCTCTCTCCTTCTTCTTGGAAATCAATAAAAAATATGTTTTAAGCCGAAACCAGTTTGGCTCAGTGGATAGAGCATCGGCCTGTGGACTGAAGGGTCCCGGGTTCGATTCCGGTCAAGGGCGTGTACATTGGTTGCGGGCACATCCCCGGTGGGGGGTGTGCAGGAGGCAGCTGGTCAATGATTCTCTCTCATCAACGTTTCTAGCTCTCTGTCCCTCTCCCTTCCTCTCTGTAAAAATTCAATTAAAAATATATTTTTAAAAATATATGTTTTAAAAAAGAGCCCTAGCTGGTTTGGCTCAGTGGATAGAGCATCAGCTGGTCTGGCTCAGTGGATAGAGCATCAGCATGCGGACTGAAGGGTTCCAGGTTCGATTCCGGTCAAGGGCATGTACCTTGGTTGCGGGCACATCCCCAGTAGGGGGTCTGCAGGAGGCAACTCATCGATGTTTCTAATTCTTTATCCCTCTCCCTTCCTCTCTGTAAAAAAATCAATAAAATATATATTTTTAAAGATAGAGGTATATATGTGTGTGATATGTAATGTACTGCTTCCTTATCAATAAGTTCAGCAATCTGTCTGTCCCTCAGAGCCTAATGCAGAATGTCCTGGTCTGATAGCTTCAGGTTTCACTGTTACAGGTAGACAACACCAGCTCCAGACAAATACCACACCTGCCGTCACCTGCCGGGCAGCCCCAGGCAGGTGGAGGAGCCCAAGGAATGTTTACAGGGAGCAGAACTAGAACTTCCAGGAGAGGTTTCTGTTGCAGAATTTGGGAAATGTGCAGAGTTTAATCCTTTACGCTCTTTTTGTGATCCTGAGAGGAAGAGGGCTCTCCTATTTTTATTCTGTTTCTCCCTCTGTAATAGATCTTTGTTTCTTTGCTAATAAGAATAGATAGCCGAAACCGGTTTGGCTCAGTGGGTAGAACGTCGGTCTGCGGGCAGAAGGGTCCCGAGTTCGATTCCGGTCAAGGGCATGTACCTGGGTTGCGGGCACATCCCCAGTGGGGGTGTGCAGGAGGCAGCTGGTTGATGATTCTCTCTCATCGATGTTTCTAACTATCCCTCTCTGTTCCTCTCTGTAAAAAATCAATAAAATATATATATTTTTTAAAAAACAAAACAAACAAAAAAGAAAAGAATAGATAGTATATTTTTAATTAGGGAAAATAAAAGCAATCTTGGCACATTGCTTCAACATTGCAACTCCAAAGCCAAATGATGGGAATGGGAGAAAATTCCCTGAGTCAGTTATGAAATTCTTAGGACTGATGAAATAGGGGCAAGGACTGATAACATATTTGCTGTCCAAAGTTGTTCTAACATACAGGAAAGTCAGATAACGGAGGGATTGAGGCTCTGGATGTGGGATTGGTCGGTTTGCAGATCAAAGGCATTGCTCAAGGTCCAATGTGTTGTTTGCTATCTCTGGGAATGAGCTGGCCTCGGGAGAGGAGTCTCCAGGATTAGCGAGGCTCCAGAATGTCCAACAGAAACCATAAAACACAGGGAAAAATGTAAAAAATGAGTAACACATAACTTGGTCACAGAAGAGTAAAGTGATTTGTGCAGAGACCTCAGATGTCTCAACTTCAGTTTGAAAGAGGAACGTGGGGGTTAAAAGAGGACAGGTGTAGGCAATGTTGGAAATTAGGGGGTCCCTGGAGGAAGCACAGGGCTGGGGAGCAGCGGAAGGTAAATTCCCACAGAACGGGGGAGCTGGGACCAGCAAAAGTCTATTCACAAAATAAAGGGAAGGAAGCCCAAAGGGAATTGGGGGACAATAAGGAAGGGGGGAGAACCTCACATTTTTTATTGTTTAAAGTATTATATATAGTAGTACATATATCTCCCCCCCATTGACCTTCCCAGCCTCCCCCATCCCTCGTCGCCTGCTCTCACCCCACCCCAGTGTCTTGTGCCCATTGGTGTGTTTATAAATGATAATATGCATGCACACATGTCCTTTGGTTGATCTATTTCCCTCCCTCTCCAACGCTCCCAGCCTTCCCGCTGTCATGTGACAGTCTGTTCGGTGCTTTAATGCCTCTGTACCTATCTTTTTATTCATCAGGTTATAATGTTCTCGAGGTTCCACTTTGGAGCCCAGGAGTTACTATAGTAACCGGGCTAAGGGAATAGTGACCAATCAGAGGGGATATCAAGGCCCCAGGATCTGCAGCCACAGGGAAAAGGTACTCAGCGGGACCCTCTCCCCCTCCCGTTCTGGGGGAGTCTTTCCTCTCCCTTCAGTCCACAGACCGACACTATCCACTGAGCCAAACCGGCTAGGGCTCCACCATTCCTTTTCACTCATGTCTCTGACACTCGACAAACTATACCTTTTGTTCTCATCAAAACATCTAAATATTGAAATTAGTATTAAACAATTATATAACAAATGTTTCAAGACCTGCTTTAAATCTCTTATATATAGCCCTATGGGGTAAACACTATTATTATCCCCATTTTATTTTGCATTTGTAAAAAACATATTTTATTGTCCTACCAGGGTAGCTCAGTGGTTGAGCGTCAACCCATGAACCAAGAGGTCCCTGGTTCGATTACCGTCAGGGCACATGCCCGGGTTGTGGGCTTAATCCCCAGTAAGGGGTGTGCAGAAGGCAGCTGATCAATGATGTTTATCATGAATGTTTCTATCTCTCCCTTCCTCTTTCCTTAAAAATCAATAAAAACGTATTAAAAAAATAAACTGTGATACATCGAGACAAGGACACAGTATTCAGTGAAGAAGGAAATGAATCATCAAGCTAGGAAAAGACGTAAACACACATTACTACGTGAAAGAAGCCGATCTGAAAAGGCTACCTCCTGTCTGACTCCAATGATATGACAATTATGGAAAAAAAGCGAAACTATGGAGACAGTAAGAACATCAGTGGTTGCCAGGGGTTACAGAGGAGCGAGGGACGAACAGGCAGAGCACAGGGGATTTTCAGGGCAGTGGAGATGCTATAATTATGGATACGTGTCATGATGTATTTGTCCAAATCCATAGAATGAACCCTGATGTGAACCATGGACTTCGGATGAGAATGATGTGTCAGTGTTGGTTCATTGACCGGAACAAAAATACCACTCTGGTGCAGGTGTTGGGGGGGGGGGTACAGGGAGAATATGGGGACCCTCTACAATTTCTGCTCAACTTTGCTGTGTACCAAAAACTGCTCTTAAAAAGCCTATTTTATAAAAGATTCCAAACGACCATTTTATAGTCATTTTAGGCATATTGGCAATCTGAGATGACACACAAGGTTATGTTTACAAATAAGGTTATGCTTATGATCAATCAAAAACTGATTTGTCGCCAACTGCTCTCTCCAGAAATCTTCTAAACTGTTCATTTGTGAGCATTGACCAAGCTGAATGACAATGCCACGCAGTGAAAAACACTTTTCATCCGTCCTCTCCTTCCAAAACAGAGTAGTTAATGGCCAAAAGGGAGCCACCGCTCTTCTGTCTTCGCTCCTTTCAGACAGAGGAGAGCAATTCTCAAATCGTCTTTGATGGTATTTGTGTGACACCATTAATTCTTGTCACTCAGCGTTTTTTTCTCCCAGCGCTTTGCATGGGAAAAGAGGAGGAACAAAGAGAACCCCAGGCTGGCCCCAGAGGTTCCTGGGCCTTCTGTGAAATCAATGGCTTCCTAATTGGGCCACAGGTGGGGAGGAGCTCCCCTGCCTCCCTGCCCCCCGCTGCTCCCGGCCCCTCTTCCTGCGGCTTCACCTGCCCCCCCACTCCCCGCTGCTCCCCCAGCCCCCTTCCTGCTGCTTCATCGCCCCCCCCCCTGCTCCCCGCTGCTTCACCTTCCTCCCCCTGCCCCCCTGATTCCCTGATCCCCCGGCCCCCCACCGTCTCCCTGGCTCCCCGCTGCTGCCTGTCGCTCCACCTGCCTCCAGGCCCCCCTGCTTCCCGCCTTTCCTCTTGGCCCTCTGGGCAGCTCTGCGCCAAGGAGAGATCCCTACTGCCACCTTGCGGGGAAGTGAGGAACCGAAGTCAACGTTGGATTCTGGTCCAGGAAAAGCGTCGGATGTTGCTGATGATACAGCCTTTTAATGAATTTCTTTACTACGCACTTGGCATGTGTTTGCAATGTTCACGGTAGAAATAGCACCCCCTCTGGGCCTTTAGCACCGAATTCTACCGCCTTGGTTCGGCCGCGGTTCTCCAGGGATTCCCAAGGGACTAGAAATTGTTTTGGATTTTTAAAAAAATTATTTCATTGATTTTTTTACAGAGAGTGAGGGAGAGGGAGAGTTAAAAACATTGATCAGCCCGCAACCAAGGTACATGCCCTTGACCGGAATCGAACCCTGGACCTTTCAGTCCGCAGGCCGACGCTCTATCCACTGAGCCACACCGGTTAGGGCTAACTTTGGGAGATCTTTTGAGGGAAGAGGGAACAAAGGTATTTTTCATGGTGTTAAGGCCCAGTCTATTTTTGAAAGCCTGGAAAACTGATTTCAAGCCCTGGCCGGTTTGGTTCAGTGGATAAGAGTACTGGCCTGCACACTGAAGGGTCCTGAGTTTGATTACGGTCAAGGACACATGCCTGGGTTGTGGGCTAGATCCCAAGTATGTATGTGTGTTTGTGTGGGGGGGGTGTACAGGAGGCAGCCAATCAATGATTTTCTCTCATCGCTGATGTTTCTATCTCTCTCTTCTTTTCCCTTCCTCTCTGAAATAAATAAATTTTTCAAGCCAAGAAAATGAAACACTTCTTTATATATGATTTTTAGAGAGGGGGGAAGAGAGAAACATCATTGATCAGCTGCCTCCTGCACACACTATGCAAGGGATTAAGCCCACAACCGGGCATGTGCCCTGACAGGGAATTGATCATTTGACCTCTTGGTTCCTGGGTGGACTCTCAACTACTGAGCCACACTGGCTGGGCTGAAATACTTCTTTTGCAAAGATTCCTAGGAAAGCTCATCCGAACTCTAAGAACTGGTCCATGAGGAAGTCAACAGTCTTTGGTCAGGGGCAAGATGGCAGCAGCAACATCTCCCTGTCCTCTGTTCTCATCTCATCTGTGGCATGAGGGTGAACCCTGGGCTTATCTGCAGGTCACAAAACTCTGGTTGTTATTGCTGAGGCCGCTGAGGCAAGATAAAGCCTGTCCCACTCTCCCACTCTCCTGGTTCTTGCCTAGGGCTGCATTTTTACTTTTAAATTAGAGGCCTGGTGGGGGGGTCCCTCAGCCCAGCCTGCACCTTCTCCAATCCGGGACACCCCTCTCTTGATCTAGGACCCCTGGCTCCTAACCACTCGCCTGCCTGCCTGCCTGATGCCTCTAACAGTTCCCTGCTGACTTGATCACTCCTAACCGCCACCATAGCTTTGTCCAGAGGGACATCCAGAAGATGTCCAGTCAAATTAGCATATTGCCCTTTTATTCGTATAGATTGTGAAATATGCATTCACAAGTTATTGTTACTGGAAAACTGCATAGAATGTAACAGTGCATGCAGAAGTGAAAAAGTATGATCCAAAATGATATGTTAGGTCTGATCAGATCATTGAATCGATACCCCTCCCCTGGGAACTGACCTTTAGGCCACTTCACAAGGGACATTCCCTTTCGCTGAGACCGCATTCCACTGGCTAAGACCACATTCCACTTGCTAAGACCATTATCTCTCCCCTCAGGATCTTCCCAGGATCCAGACCCGCCTAGAGAATTCTCTGCCCAGAGGAAGCGCCTAGAGTCCTTTAAAGCCTCTGACTCCCTGTCCCTGGGTGCTGGTATCATTTGGGGCTCAGCCCATCTGGTCTCCAGATGACCTCATAAATTCATAATCCCTCACCACTTTGGCCTCATTCATTCCTCCTTCGGCGACCCTAGGAATATGTACAAGTGAACCCAATTTCATATAAACATATTGATGTACATATAAACATGGAGATGCAGAAATGCATAAATGTAAAGTACAGAAATGAGAAGCTATTGCCAGGATATTGGGTTTCTGCCTGCCATTTATTTCTACAACAGAGTTCCTTCCTTTCCGAAACACTTGCAAGCAGTGCGGATGGCTTTGCTAGTGGTAAGAGAAAGTACTATTGCTGACATGAAAGCGAAAAAAATAAGAACCATGTGTGTGCCCGCTGGGTGAGCGTCAGGCAGAGGGGGTGTCCAGGGACCCAGGGGCCAGGTGCTGTCCAGGGCCCAGAGGTCAGCTGAGACCTGCCCTTCCACATCAGATGTTTGTTCTCTGATCACTGGCCAGGCCTAGGGACCACACCTGTGCATGAATTTCATGCACCAGGCCTCTCCTATAGTTAATAAATCAAAAGGAAACAGCAGTTCAGTCCATGTCCAGCTTTTTCTTTCTTTTTTAAAAAATAAATGTTATTGATTTTTTTTACAGAGAGGAACGGAGAGGGAGAGAGTCAGAAACATCGATGAGAGAGAAACATCGATCAGCTGCCTCCTGTACACCCCCTACTGGGGATGTGCCCACAACCAAGGTACATGCCTTTGACCAGAATTGAACCTGGGACCCTTGAGTCCGCAGGCCAACGCTCTGTCCACTGAGCCAAACCGGTTAGGGTCAGCTTCTTTTTTTTTCTAAGTAAAGACAGACTTGAATTAATGTGGTGCTACACTTTGCATATTCTTGGAACTAGGTTTTATTCATAGTGTTCTGGTAAACACATCAGAGCTTCTCCACTTGCTCCAAACCATCTCATGGTTAATTGCACATGTAAGAAAGTCATGTTTTAACCACTTGCGAGAAATGAAGCTTCTGTCCTCAGTCAGCAGTGCTGTCAGTGTTGCTTAAAACCTTCCAATGACTTTCTGCCAAATAGAAGACACATTCCTTCCTTCAACCTGCAAGATTATCTCCTTTAGAACCCTAATCATAACCCTAACCCTAACCCTAAACCTAAACCTAACTTTAACCCTAACCCTAACACTAGCCCTAAAAAAAAAAAAAAAAAAAAAAGATTATCTCCTTTCTCCAGCCACATTCCTCATGGCTTCTCCCTTGGACTATACACTCCAAAAACAACAATCACAATCGCCAACACTTATAAAGTGCTTATTATATGCCAGGCACTCAATGTTCTAAATACTTTCCACACATTAATTCATTAATTCTCATAAAAACCCATGAGGAAGGTACTATCATCCCCATTTTACAGATGAAGAAACTGAGGCACAGAGAGGTTGAGTAACTTGCTCAGAATCACACAAGGAGTAAGTGGCAGAATTGAGATCTGAACCCAGGCTATCTGGTTCCAGGAGCTCTTTTCAGTTCTCCAGAAATGGCATCGAATTCTAAGTCACCATGCATCTAGCAACACACCATCTTTGGCCTGGAATTGTAGGCAAAAATTACCTTTTTTTTAATTTTTTATTTTTTTTTTTATTTAAAGACATTGCTTATGTGTCCCTTCTTCCTGTAGCAGTTCTGGTTTCCCCTCTTCTTGTTTTCAAAAACAAACAAATGATTTAAGACATCATGGTTAGCAGTGTGGACCCAAGTCAGGCTCTCCACGTGGCTTTGTATTCATAAATTATATTTTTACTATGGAAAATTTCAAACATATTGAAAAGTACAGAGAATCTTTACATATATATGTATATATATATATATATATATATATATATATATATATATATCCCTAATATGCAAATAGAACAAAAGGCAGAACAGCCAAAGCCATTTGGCTCAGTGGTAGAGTGTCAGTCAGTCTGTGGACTGAAAGGTCCCAGTTTCGATTCCAGTCAAGGGCATGTACATTGGTTGCAGACACATCCCCGGTAGGAGGTGTGCAAGAGGCAGCTGGTCAATGTTTCTCTCTCATCGACATTTCTAGCTCTCTCTCTCCCTTCCTCTCTGTAAGAAAAATCAATAAAATATATTAAAAAAAAAAAAAAAAAAAAAGGCAGAACAACTGAACAACCGGTCGCTGTGATGTGCGCTGGCCACCAGGGGGCGCACGCAGAACATGGTGGGCATCGGCTGAAGTAGGATGCTGGTGCAGGTGAGTTGGGGCACCAGACCAAGGTGGGGGTTGGTTGCTATCATTGGGGTGAGCCTCTGGCGGTTACTGAAAATTCTTTGGAGTCATGAGGTCCTGCCTGGAGCTCGCACCTGCTGCTGGCACAAAATTGTGCAAAGGTAGGGTCCCTAGGCCTGGCTAGCAATCAGGGCTGATCTGTGGAGCGACTGGTGGGGCTATGGCACCGCCCCTCCCTCCCCTCCCCGCTGGCACCTACTTTGGCTGGCCTGTTGCAGCCTGCTTGCCAGCTCTGCCCCCTGGTGGTCAGTGCACATCATTGCGACCATTCTGCCGTTCAGTTGATTTGGCTTTTATTATTATATTGTATATAGGATTTACAAGATTCCAAATACAATAGTATGGTGTATTCAGAGAAATCTAGCTTCTCTTCCTGTCTCCTCTCCCTTTATCCCTTCCCTCCTCCCATAGGAAATTACATTTTCCTAGTTTAATTGATTGTCCTAAAAAACAGCTGTTTGTTTATTTTTTGGCTTATACTTCCATTAAAAATATGTAGACAGCTAGTTATTTTTTTTAAAATAAATTTAAAAAGTAACTTCCAGGCAATGGAATTCTTGGGTCAAATGTGTATAAAGTGGAAACTGATCAATATTGCCCTACTTCCTCCCAAACTCTTAATTTTATCCTTTCACCTACTGTGTATTATCACATTTCCTCATATTCTCGTCCACACTGGCTAATAGAGAACGTATATATTTCTATCATTCTGAAAAGCGAAAAGAATATCTCATTGTTTGGTTAGAATATTTTCACTAATGAATGAAATTGAGTATATTTTTACATGCTTATTGACTATTTGTCTTCCTCTTTGTGAGCTTTCCATTCATATCTTTTGTCCATTGTCTAGTCACTTTTTGTCTTTCCTTATTGATTCATAAATTAAAGAAGTTAGCCCTTTCTTTCGGATTCGGGACCCAATTCCACTGTGAGGGGGGTTTCCCTACACATCCAACAAGCATTTTTCTGACACAAGCTGGGTGTCCTCTGAGGGAGCTCCATTCTGACATGCTCTAACCAGAAGTAGCATCAGATTCAACAGGTGGAGGGCTCAACCCAGACTGTCCGCAGTCAACTTCATCCTTTTTGTTGTTAACCCTCACCTCAGGATGCTTTCCCATTGATTCTTAGACAGTAAAGGGAGGAGGAGAGACAGAACCATTAATGTGAGAGAGACACATCCACTGGTTGCCTCCCTCACGCACGCACAAGGATCAGGGCTGGGGATGGACACTATCCATTGACCCAAACCGGCTAGGTCCCAGTCAACTTCAGACCCCAGGCTCAAGGGCAAGTCACCAACTGTATTTCTGTCCCATTTGGCTATAAATAGGACGTTCCCACAACCCCAACTTGGGTTTAATTTGCTCAATGGGTCAAAGAGCTCAGAAAAACATTTACTTCCTAGATCACTGCTTTATTATGAAAGGATATGACTCAGGAAGGGCCAGATGGAAGGGATGCTTAGGGCAAGGTTTGGGCAAAGGGTACAGAGCTACCTCCCGCGCTGTCTTTCAGCACGCCACTCTCCCCAGATCTCCTCGTGTTCGCCAAAAGAAGCTCTCCAACCCCCGTCCTCCTCTCTTTTTCTCTTTTCAGCGGGCTTCATCACAGAGGCATGGCTGATTAAATCATGGTCTTGGGTCATTGAACTCAAGCTCCAGCCCCTCTCCCTTTCCCAGGGGCCAGGGGGGTGGTACTGAAAGTCCTAATCCTCTAATCACTTGGTTGGTTACTCTGGCAACCGGCCGCAATCCGTAGGTGCTTTGCAAAGTGACCTCATTAACATAACAAGAGACACCTTTATGGCTCCCAGCACTTAGGAAATTCCGAGGGTTTGGGGGAGCCCTGAGCGGGAACTGTGGACAAAGACAAAATATAAATATAAATCACCATCTCACACCCTTTGTCTTTCATGTGTGGCAAATATTTCCCCCGGTTTCTCTTTTGTCCGTGGATTTTGTTTGGGGTATATTGTTTGGGATTTTTTTTTTCCAACTAGATCTTGAATATGTTAAACTATGCATTTTGCCTTGAGATCGTATCTTATGCATTTTGGTAGGCAATGTTTTCAAAATAAAAAAGGTTCAGGATTGCCACTCTAGATGTTCTGCAAATTTGGGTTGATTTATATGTTGATGCAAACTTTTCTTTCAAAGCTGTTGGAGTTTTGTGATTTAAAAAAAAAAAAATCCGAGTTTATTTCATTTTGGCCAAAGAATGTTAATGTGGATTCATTCTTCTTTTGGGAATTTATTGACATTTTCTTTGTGGCCTGACATGAGTATCCATGATTATTAATGCTGCGTAGTTACTGACTAAAAAATGTATTGATGGTAGAGCTTTAATAATTATACTATTTTTGCTGTGACTACTAGATCTATCCTAGGCTGACAAAGGTAAGTGTGCTGCTTCTGTTCCCATGCTCCATTTCTTGCATTTCCGGGAGGCTTTATTTTTGCATCTTGCCATTCTAGTATTTAGTATTTAGAATTTAGTACATTCAGACTTATGATCGTCACAGTGGAACTGTTCCCTTCAGCACCGGAAGTGCTTGTGGAGTGGTTCTGGACCTCTAGCACTACATTTTGAACAATGTCATACTTTGCTTTCTGGTCATTCGACATGTTTTCAGTTCATGTTTATGTGTTGTTTTTCTTTCTTTGAAAAAAAATTTTTTTAATTGATTTGAGAGAGGAAGGGAGAGGGAGAGAGAGTTAGAAACATCGATGGGAGAGAAATATCAATCAGCTGCCTCCTGCACGCCTCCCCGTGGGGATGTGCCGCAACCCAGGTACATGCCCTTGACCGGAATCGAACCCGGGACCCTTAAGTCCGCAGGCCGACGCTCTATCCACTGAGCCAAACCGGTTTCAGCCCATAGCATCTTTCATTAGGAAGTTATTCAAGTCTTACCCCCTGGTACCTGTGGATGTGACCTCATTTGGAAATCATGTCTTTGCAGATGTAATTAAGAAGTAAGTTAAGATGAAGTCATAGCAGATTAGGGTTGGCCCCAAGCCTCCTCACTAGTATCCTTGAGAGAAGAAATAGACACACGGAGAGACAGCCATGGAACTGGAGGAAGACATTAGTGATGAGCTGACGCTCCAAGAGGCGGTTAACGTATGAAAACATTCAAACCTGTAAAGAATTTTCGGGAGTTTGTTTGAGCCAAGCTGTCAACAATTGCCAGAAAGCAGAATCTCAACGTATTGAGAATGGCAGTTTTTCACCTTGTTTTAAACATTATAATCAGAGGAGGAGACAGGAAATCCATTGTGATAGATTAGGGAGGTGGGAGAAAGCAAAGCGGGGAAACCTCTGGGATTGGATAAAGAGTAAAATGATAGACACATACTTCTTTTTTTTTTCCTAACGAAAGGAAATTATTCAAGTTTTGCCACTGGCCACCCGGCTGATATGGCTCAGTGTGACTTAGGAACCAGGAGGTCATGATTTGATTCCAGTCAGGGCGCATGCCCAGGCTGCGGGCTTGATCCTCAGTAGGGCGTGTGCAGGAGGCAGCCGATCAGTTATTTTCTCTCTCTCTCTCCCTTCCTCTCTGAAATCAATAAAAACTTTTTTTTTTAAAGTCTTGCCCTAGCAGGTTTGGCTCAGTGGATAGAACGTCAGCCTGCGGACTGAAAGGTCCCAGGTTCGATTCTGGTCAATTGCACATGCCTGGGTTGTAGGCTCGATCCCCAGTGGGGGGACTTGCAGGAGGCAGCCGATCAATGATTCTCTCTCATCATTGGTGTTTCTATCTCTCTCTCTCCCTCTTCCTTCCTCTCTGAAATCAATCAATATATATACATATACATATACATATACATATACATATACATATACATATACATATATATATATATATATATAAAGTCTTGCAACTGGCACCCAGGGCAAGTCATTCCCTCCACAGGTTGTGCATCAGGTACAGGCCATGTCCGCCTCCTCTAAGGCTTGGAGACTATTGCCCCACAACTCCAATGCTCTCTCTTGGCTCATCAACGTGGGGTATCATGCTTCTCCAGGCCAGTGTCAAGCCATGGCAGATGGGAATGGACATTCTTTGCACAAATGGGACTTCTCTCTCTGTCAGGGCCCTGGCTTTCCTCCCGACCGCTGCCGGCCTGTGGAAAGCAAGGGTGCGGTCCAGCTGGCCTCCTAGGAATGCAGGGATTACTGTTCAAAGAGTTCAAGAGAAGAGCCAGTTGGAGGCTGTGCTTGTCTACATCTATGCTATCCAATTCCAGATGGGAAATGTAACACGACCAGGAAATGAAGTCTTGTTCACATTTTCTTGCCTGCTCTGCATCCTGTTTGCTTTTGTGGTCCTTAACAGAGCACCAGAACAATTTCCGAAGGAGGAGGCATTGTTGGAAGCCAGTGTATAGGGGCAGCCCAACAAATGGCAGCGCCTGTCACCAGTAAGACATAAGCAGTATTAAACCTATGGTATTAGGGACATACAGAGGTAAGAGGGTCTTTATTTTCCCAGTAAGAATGGGTTCTAAGGAGCCACGGCATTGTGAGTAAGAAGGGTGCTGCTGCCCTCTTGTGGTGGGAGATGAAGTTTGCAAGGAATGTCTCATTTGACAATAAAGAACATCAAAAATAGAAGGAGATGGTTCTTGGACCTGAACAGGAAGAGTTGGAGCCTGGACACTGCGAGGATTCCTCAGGTGCATTCATTAGACAGTAAACAAGTAAGGAGGGCCCTGGCCGGTTTGGCTCAGTGGATAGAGCGTCGGCCTGCGGACTGAAGGGTCCGGGTTCGGTTCTGGTCAGGGGCGTGTGCCTTGGTTGCGGGCACATCCCCGGTGGAGGGTATGCGGGGGGCAGCTGATCGATGATTCTCTCTCATCGATGTTTCTGACTCTCTATCCCTCTCTCTTCCTCTCTGTAAAAAATCAATTTTATATATATATATATATATATATATATATATATATATATATATATATATATATATAAAGAAAATAAATCACAACAGCCCAGCCGGTGTGCTCAGTGGTTGAGCATCAACCTATGAACCAGGAGGTCACGGTTCCATTCCCAGTCAGGGCACATGCCCCGCTGGCTTGGATCCCCAGTGTGGGGCGTGCAGGAGGCAGCAGATCCATGATTCTCTCTTCATCATGGATGTTTCTCTCTCTCTCTCTCCTTCTTCCTTCCTCTGAAATCAGTAATAAGAAAAAACTCACACTAGCTTATTTGGACCCATGATTTTGTAATAGATTTTTATTCAAATTATTTCTATAGATACAGATCCTGTGAAAAAATATTTGCCTAGGGTCCACACACTTTAGGGGCAGTGTGGTAGGCAGCTTCCAAGGTTGTCCCCCGTGACCCCCCACCCCACCTCCTAGGGTTCATGCCCCGGTGTAATCCTCTCCCTTTGGAGAGGCCCACCAGGTGAAGAGGTGCAGGCCATCCTGCTGGGAAAACCATATGGGAAAGAGGCCTGGAGGATGAAAGGACGCATGGGGGGAGCGAAGCACCTCAGCCAGCGACCAGCATCAACCACCAGCCACGTCAGTGCGCCTTCTTGGCAATGGACCCCATGGCCCCAGATGCAAATTCCTGACGAAGCCTGAGCCACAACTATCCACCCCAGCTGCACCCAGATTCCAGACCAATAGAAGCCGTGAGATAATGCATGTCTGTGGTTTTAAGCCATTCCAGGAAAAAAATGTTAGATAAAATGTCTCTAAGGCCAATGATTAAACCTATTTTCCCAAAGACCTCAGAGAATACGATATCTGATTTATAAAAATGGGTGACAAAATGGATGAATAATTTTTATGAAGAAAAAATACTGATATGTATAATAATCCTCAGACATAGTATACAAATTATACCAAGGATATTAAGTAAGGGGGTTCAGTAAGTCTGGAGTAGGTTCTAAACACACACACACACACACACACACACACACACACACATTGATGTGAGAGAGATATGTCAATTGGTTGCCTCCCCCATGAGCCCGACCAGGGCCAGGGATCGAGCCTGCAACCATGGTAAGTGGCCTTGACCAGAATCGAACCCGAGACCCTTCAGTTCGTGGACTGTATCTACTGAGCCAATCAGGCTAGGCCTTTAAAAATGTTTTTATTTATTGCAGAGCGAGGAAGGGAGAGAAAGAGAGAGAGGATAGAAACATCAATGGGGCCCTACCCAGTTTGGCTCAGTGGATAGAGCGTCGGCCTGTGGACTGAAGGGTTCCAGGTTCGATTCTGGTCAAGGGCACTTGCCTGAATTGCAGGCTTGATCCCCGGTATGGGGCGTGCAGGAGGCAGCTGATCAATGATTCTCTCTCATCATTGATGTTTCTAACTCTCTCTCTCTCCCTCTCCCTTCCTCTCTGAAATCAATAAAAATAATTTTTTTAAAAAAAAAGAAATATCAATGGGACTGTGCCCACTACCCTGGCATGTGCCCTGACCAGGAATCAAATCATGACCTCCTGGTGCATGGCTCTATGCTCAACCACTGAGCCACACCAGCCGGGCCCTGGAAATTATCTTTAAGTGGACATACTACAAAATTCAGTTGCTGTTGAAATAAGTTTATCAGAATAATGACTCATTTGAGTCAAACAGAAATACACATTTTTCGTATCTTAAACAATACGGGGGAGTAACAGCTCCTTATTTGGGCAGTAAACCTGTATGAATTTAGGAAAAAAACAAACCCAAGTACTGTACAATAAAATGCACATTTGTATTATACTTAACATTGATAACCAGAGAACACATAATTGTTTTTATTAAACCAAAGTTAGTAAATTGGTTTCATTTGCCAAAGATTTACCTTATTTATGTCAACCTGGATTTTGTAAAAGCCTCTAAGGTAATTTATGAAAGAAGAATTTTTTTCAAGTCTACCACACGTCAATGTCCTCGTTTTCTTGGGATTTTAGGAATATTTGATTTGTATAAGTGCTTAATTCTTTCTATATGCCAATTAGAACAGAGCTCTTTTAATTTTTTAGAAATATATTTTATTAATTTTTTGCAGAGAGGAAGGTACAGAGATAATTAGAAACATGAATGAGAGAGAAACATGGATTAGCTGCCTCCTGCACACTCCCCACTGGAGATGTGCCCGCAACCAAAGTACATCCCTTGACCGGAATTGAACCTGGGACCCTTCAGTCCGCAGGCCGATGCTCTGTCCACTGAGCCACACTGATCAGGGCCCGAGCTCTTTTCATTTAACAGACTTCACAAAATGATTTTTGATGCCTTCTGGAGACAGGAAAACGTTACACACACACAATACTGAATGAATGACAGACTCAGACCCAGAGCGCTTAAAGCTTCACTTCTGCAGAGGCAAGAGCTGCAAGAGGTACAGACTAACAAACTACATGCTCTGTGGTATCTCACCCACCCATCCATCCACCCACCCATCTATCCATCCATCCGCCCACAGAGCTCCATTCATTTATTCCCAGAGCTCACCCAATGGTCAGATCATAAACCAAAATCCCAATCATTGCTGCCACGGATGGGAAATACCGTGGCTACAAACCAGAAGCGAACATTTAAGCCACAGCGGGACCGGCAGTGTGCCTGGCTCCGGCTGCCTATTTCCCCTATTGGATCCATGGGAGGGGCAGGGTGATATGCGGTAAAAATGTCTTTTCCCCCGCATTTGGCTTATTGACTGCTGCTGGAAAAACCCTTGTAAAAGCTTATCTCTCTGAGCTCCTGCTAAGAACTGCTGTGGCGGCTCCTTCCCTCCCTCCCTCCCTCCCTCCCTCCCTCCCTCCCTCTCTCCCTCCCTCCCTTCATGTGAACACAGCTGGCTATTTCCTCCGCTCCCCGCCAGCATCATCTGTCTGAATATGCATTGAGGCCACTGCACGTACCGTGAGTCAAACAGGCAAGGCCGGGAGTGACGTGTGCTCTGTGTGTGCGTCACTGAATGGGCGTCAGGGATCACTGAGGGCAGAGGTTTGGTCTGTTTTCCATTTTTATACATTTTTATTGATTTCTGAGAGGAAGGGAGAGTTAGAAACATCAACGATGAGAGTGAATCATTGATCAGCTGCTTCCTACATCCCCCTCACTGGGGATGTCCCTGCAACCCAGGTACATGCCCTTGACCGGAATCGAACCCGGGACCCTTCAGTCCGCAGGCCGACGCTCTATCCACTGAGCCAAACCGGTTAGGGCTTGTTTTTCTTTTTTATACATTTTTATTGATTTCCAAGAGGAAGGGAGAGTTAGAAACATCAATGATGAGAGAGAATCCTGGATTGGCTGCCTCTTGCATGCCCCTCACTGGGGACTGCGCCCACAACCAGGGCATGTGCCCTGACCGGGAATTGAATCGTGACCTCCTAGTTCATAGGTTGATGCTCAACCACTGAGCACACCAGTTGGGCGGTTTTACCTGTTTTGTTCACGATTATATCCTGACAGTGCCTGGCCCAGTGTGGAGACTCCGTCAGTATATGTCAGCAGAATAAATGAATGACTCCCGAACCCTCAGCTGAGTCTGGAGAAAATGGAGGTAGAGCGTGAGGCGCCTGGCTCAGGCCTGTGGGTTGACTGACGGAGGAACCAGCATTTCACCTGGGTCCCCAGTTCCTCCCCAGGTGGCATATTTGTTCATGTTCACAGCGCCTTTCCTGGCACCGGCCAAACCCGTTTCAAGGAAGCGCTCGCTGGGCAGCTGGCAGCCGCTCAGGGCGGGGCTCAGCGTTGGAGTCACCTCCCCTGAGGTCCCGCCCTGCCAGGGCCAGGCCGCATAGGCAGGGGTCTTCAAACTACGGCCCACGGGCCACATGCGGCCCGCAGAGGAGTCTGATCCGGCCCGCCAGGTTTTTTGGGCAGTGAGCGCAGCCGAGGTGTTACAGTAGGAATTAGTAGTTCATATAGTCCGGCTCTCCAGCTCTCTGAGGGACCGTGATCTGGCCCCCACTTTAAAAAGTTTGAGGACCCCTGGATAGGGGCTGAGCTGGGCAGAGAGAGGTACAGAGCTGGGCATTTCTTCTCTGCAGGGCTGTGCTCTGACTGGCAATGCCTGCTCCGGAGCTGCCCACTGGGCCACCGTGGCTTCACGGGGCCTGCATTGCTTTCAGCTGTCCCACACTTGGAGGAATACCCCCTGGGCTGGGGTCCCCATGTAGAATGGGCATTGCTGGGAAAATAACAGACACTCAGATTCAAGGTCAGGACTGAGGGCCTTAAAGGTTGGATTGGAGCAAAAGGGCACTGGTCACAATCCAGAGAATCTCCAAATTCAAGGTCAGCTCAGAAGACAGTAGCTGGTAGAATAGCATACAGAGGCCTGGTTTGAGGACGGACCAGTGGTGCACGGATAGGTAATAATCAACTAAGGCCCAGCTTCCAGCTCAAACCAGGGAGGCTTCTGTTGAAGTAAACACACAGATTCGAAGTCAGACAAAGGACATGGGACATTAACGGAGGCCTGGAATTGAGGCAAGACGTTGAGTGGCATTGGTGGCAGAATGGCTAAGCGTTCCGGATCTGAGGTTAAACCAGAGGCACGGAGATGATGGATAAACGAACAGAGGCCCAATTTGACCAATAAGATTCTTTTTATTTTATGCTCATTATTCATTGAAGATTATTGTATTTATTTATTTTAAAAAGTTTTAAAAATTGATTTTTTAGAGAGAGGGAGAGGGAGAGAGAGAAAGAAAGAGAGAGAGAGAGAGAGAGAGAGAGAGAGAGAGAGAGAGAGAGAAACATCAATGATCAGCTGCCTCCTGCATGCCCCCTACTAGGAATCGAGCCTGTACCCCAGACATGTGCCCTGACCAGGAATCAAACCAGCAACCTTTCAGTTCACAGGATGACGCCCAACCAACTGAGCCACACCAGCTAGGGCTGAAGATGATGTCAGAGCAGGATGTCAACTCTGCCACCTCCGAATTTTACAATGAGAAAACCTCCAGTCATGTATAACAACATGCATGATCAGCCATCTTGAACCCAGACTCCATAGAGAAGATGAAGAGCGTGAAGGAGAGTTTGAGAACAATGAAACCCGCCCAAATGATCTTGCCCATCCCCGACTTTGGATGGAACCCAGCAACCCTTGGGTGCTGCATGCTGTGCAGAAGGGTTAACAGAGCATGCCCCAACTGCTGTCCTTGGGAAGGTCTGCTTCAAGGTGAGCTCTTGGCTGGCGTTTGGAAACGTAGACTTCAGAATGGCTCTCACTACTCTATTCATCTAAGCACCGTGGTGTATGCTGAACACCTGCTTCCCTCTGGGAGCCTGGAAGCTGTAGATGTACCGGGAAGGGGTTGCCTAGGTGACCAGCCACCAATAGAAACCCTGCGTGCTGAGTCCCTAAGGAGCTTCCCTGGTTGGAAACATTTTGCGTGTGTTATCACAACCCAGGGCTGAGGGAATTGCGTGTCCCGTGCAACTCCACTGGGACAGGATCCCTGGCAGCTTGCACTCCTGGGCTTTATCCCATGGGCCTTTGCCCTTGCTGGTTGATCTCTATATCTTTTTGCTGGAAGAAACCATCACCAGGTATATGCTGAGACTGGGTCCACCTAGCAAATCATTCTCTGGGTGGTCCTGAGGCACTCCAACACACATATACACTGAGTGGCCAGATTATGATCTCTGAACGCATAATCATCTGGCCATTCAGTATATATATATATATATATTAGAGGCCTGGTGCACGAATTCGTGCACGGGTGGGGTCCGGCCAGCCTGGCCAGGGGGAAGGGACATGGGTGGTTGGCTGGCCTGCCTGCTGGTCAAACTCCTTGTGGAGGGGACAATTTGCATATTAGCCTTTTATTCTATAGGACAGACACGGAGTGGCCAGATGATTATGTGTTCAGAGATCATCATCATCTGGCCACTCGGTGTATCCACAACCTGGATCCTGAACAGTCCAGCTCTCTGCTGTCCCCATCTCATCACCATTTACCTAAGGGTCTCTGAGATGGAAGCACAGTAAGTCCTCACTTAAAGTCATCAACAGGTTCTATACTTTGAGCAAAACGACATATAACAAAACCAATTTTGCCACAGGCTCATTGATATCAACCAGAGTTCAGTTTCTAAGGCATCTTATCAACATGATCACAAAACGACATTGAACAAAATAGCGTTATTCAAGGACCTGCTTCTGGCTACAAGTAACCACACAGTCCAACAACAGTGGCTGTAACCAACAGGAGGTTCTTCTCCTCCCTCAGCAAGACTGCTGGTGTTAGGTCAGCAGCTCAACCATGTTGGGCCAGGCTGGTGTCTCTGTGACTCTGTGGACTGATCCTGAGGTCTCAAGATGGTGTCACGCTTCCCACTGATGCTTCAGCGGTCCCCTCAAATACTGAACATCACTTGGTGGCCTCCGAGTAGTTCCAGGGCTGGACTTTGGGCCCTGGGTGGGCATGAGAGGAGCTGTGGGTGGTTTGGAGTTCCTCTGAGGGTGGAGAGAAGCCCAGTGTCCTCCACTCCTAGTAGCCATTAGCTCAGCCTTAGGGTTCATGGTCGCTCCTGCCCTGGCGTGCATTTCAAGTCCTCAACACCTTTGCTTCCTGCTTCTGGACAACCTGATGCACAGACAGGTGTGGGGCCCAGGTAGTGGCCGTCCGGTGAGCCCTAGCTAGTATAGCTCAGTGAATAGAGCATCAGCCTGCGGACTGAAGGGTCCCAGGTTTGATTCCTGGTCAGGGCACATGCCCGGGTTGCAGGCTTGATCCCCAGTAGGGGGCGTGCAGGAGGCAGCCAATCAATGATTCTCTCTCATCATTGATGTTTCTCTCTCCCTCTCCCTTCCTCTCTGAAATCAGTTTCTTTTAAAAAACGTTCTCAAGGTTCATCCATGTTATATGTAGCGTCTATGAAAACTTTATAAAAAAAAGTACGGTGACTCCCGCCTCACTCAGACAAAAGCCCAAGTTCTCCTCCTGGCCCACAAAGCCCTCCAGGACCGGGCCGGGCCAACCTCATTCCCTGCCACATTGACCTCTGCCAACACCCCTGGGGCACGTTCCGGCCTCCGTGCCTTCGCACTGCTCTGTCAGGACCGTTCTCCCCCAGGTGTTGTGGCTCTCTCTCTCACTTCATTCAGATCTCTGTTTACCTCTCACAGTCCGGGATGTCTCCCAGGGTGACGGCACCCAAAAGAGCCCAACCTTCCACGCCTGCACCGCCATCTCCTGGCCTCACTTTCTTTTTAAAAAATATATATTTTATTGATTTTTTTACAGAGAGGAAGGAGAGCCAGAAACATCGATGAGAGAGAAACATCAATCAGCTGCCTCCTGCACAGCCCCCATTGGGGATGTGCCTGCAACCAAGGCAGATGCCCTTGACCGGAATCGAGCCTGGGACCCTTCAGTCCACAGGCCAACGCTCCATCTGTTGAGCCAAACCAGTTAGAGCTCTCCCGGCCTCGATTTCTTTTTCCTCCTGATGCCCATTTCCAGCTGGCCTATTATCTATTTCCGTTATCCACCTGCTTCCACTAGAATGCGACCCCGCGAGGGAGGGCAGGGATTGGTCAGTTTAGGTCACAGCTTACCCCGAGCCTAGAACAGTCCCTGACCCACAGGACATACTTAGCAATGTCTGTCAATGCACGACTGGGAAACCCTCAAGGTGGTGCCTCTGACGAGGCAGACAGACAGTCAATGGCTACTGAATGAGAAAAGAAATCAGAGCACACATGCATGAATGAACATGGGAACCCCTGCCCTCTGCCCCCTCCCCTCCTGTGCCCCCAGCAGCCCTGGGAGCCAGCCGTGGGCACGAGCACAGGATCTTTATTTACAAACAGGAGGCCGGAGTGCGGGCTGGGTGGGAAGGTGGGCAGGGCGGGGCCAGGAGGCTCCTACTTCTGCTCCCGCCGCCAGACGATGACCATGCCGCTGGCGTCGCTGGAAGCCAGCAGGCTCTCGTCGCAGTTGAAGCTCACGTCCAGCACCGGGGCGCTGTGGCCCTGCAGCTTGTTCACCGCGGCCTTGGCTGCCCGCTCCACGTCGAAGAAGTGCACGCACATGTCCTCGCTGCCAGTCACTGCGCAGGGGCGGACAGGCCGTCAGGGGGTGGTGCAGGAGGTGGGGTGACCCCAGGGAAAGTCTGTGAGGTCCCAGAGTGCCTGGGGGTAGGGGGCCCTTCCTAGACAGGGAGGCTAACTGGCCCTTTTGGTTCTACACGGAGAGATTGATGAGAGAATCCCTCTCTGTAGTGCGGTGTCTGAGCTGGTCGGGGCTCCGTGTTCCAAGTGCAAGGCCGCTGGGGTGGGAGGGGTCTCAGGGCCCAGAAGGCAGGGCCTCAGGGTGTCACGATGTCTGAGCCCCATCAGCACCGGCCTGGTCTCTGCCTGTCCCCGGCCACCCAGACGCCCGGCCCCATGGCACTCACCCACGCAGGCGCCCTGGCGGAAGGACATGAGCGGGCAGAAGATGCTGCGGACGGGGTGCGAGCTCTGCTCGATGGGGAAGCTCCTCTTCAGCTGCAGGGTGCCCTCGTTGTCCACCACCCTGAGGAGGGGAGAGCGGGTCAGGGCAGCCTCAGGCCCCGAGGGGGACCCGTGCTGTGCTAGTCCGTGTCCCTGTCCCTGTCCCTGCACCGAGTTCTCTCAAGGCTCATGAAATTCAGTCCTGGGACCAGTGCGTCAACCTGGAAAGCATGGCTGGTGTGGGGTTTAGTGACCATTTGGACACTCTATCTGTGTTTTTAAAAAAATATATTTTATTGCTTTCCCACAGAGAGGGAGAGGGATAGAGAGTTAGAAACATCGATGGGAGATAAACATCGATCAGCTGCCTCCTGCACCCCCCTTCCCCCACTGGGGATGTGTCCGCAACCAAGGTACATGCCCTTGACCAGAATCAAACCTGGGACCTTTCAGACTGCAGCCCAACACTCTATCCACTGAGCTAAACCGGTTAAGGCTGGACACTCTACATTCAAAGTTGTTAACATGCTTGACTGTGGCAGGCGGTGCCCAAGATGTTTCCCCGAAAATAAGACATCCTCCGAAAATAAGACCTACTTACAGGTTTCCTTCTGAGTGAAATATAAAGCATCCCCCGAAAATAAGGCCCCCCTAGGCTAAACATGAGAGATTTGGTCCACTGATTCTGAAAGAAATGGAGTCACAAGAAATTCACCAGGAAATTCAGGAATTGGATTGTTAGGATGATGTTCCAGAAGATGATGACATGATTGTCATTGAATAAATGGGTAAATTCTTGATACTGTAGGATTCACAGTTTGTTTGGTTTGTGTTGACAACTACCGTACTACTGTACCATATACAGGTAATAAATTTCCTTTATTTTCATTTAACGATAAATGTGTACCGTATTCTTTTTCATGGAAAAATAAGACATCCCCTGAAAATAAGACCTAGCGCATCTTTGGGAGCAAACATTAATATAAGACACTGTATTATTTTTGGGGAATCAGGGTAGTAAAATGGCAAGCATCCTGTCAGGCAGTGGCCTTCAGGCATAGCTGCATGATACCTGGGGAACTTTTCAATATACCAAAGCCCAGGTTGCCCCAGAGCTTCTGAAATCCCTGGCCCCATCCGGCTGGCATGGCTCAGTGGTTGAGCATCGACCTATGAACCAGGAGGTCACTGGTTCGATTCCTGGTCAGGGCACATGCCAGGGTTGTGGGCTCAATCCCATGTGGGGCATGCAGGAGGCAGCTGATCAGTGATTCTCTCTCATCATTGATGTTCCTATCTCTCCCTCTCCCTTCCTCTCTGAAATCAATAAAAATATATTAAAAATAAAAAAGAAATCCCTGGTCTGGAGTGGGGCCTGGCCATGACTTATTTTGTATTATTATTTTTATTGATTTTAGGGTGGAAGGGAGAGAGAATCACTGATCAGCTGCCTCCTGCACCGTCCCTACTGGGGATCAAGCCCACAACCTGGACATGTGCCCTGACCTGGAATCGAACCGTGACCTCTTGGTTCCTAGGTTGACACTCAACCACTGAACCACACCAGCTGGGCCTGGCCATGACTTTTGAAGTCCTTCAGGTCATTCCAACATGTGGTCCAGGCTGAGAACTGCATTTGGTAGCATGATATATGTGAGTGGGGACAGAAAAACTTCCCTCCTCAAAAAAAAAGGAAAACGGGTCACTGCTCTATGGGGCCCTAGTCCATGCTATGCCTCAGTTTGCTCATCTATAAAATGGACATGATAAGAGCACCTACCTCACAGAGCTTATGAGGATTGAATGAGATGATATGTATGAGGTGCTTTGAAGAGGACCTGGCCCCAGTAACTGCTCCCTAACTGCTAGCTACTGCCATTACTGTTTTTTAAAACGTATTTTCATTGATTTCACAGAGAGAGGAAGGGAGAGGGAGAGAGAGAAACATCATCGATGAGCCCTGGCTGGTTTGGCTAGGTGGATAGAGCATTGGCCTGTGGACTAAAGGGTCCCAGGTTCGATTTCCGTCAAGGGCACATGCTCTGGTTGTGGGCTCGATCCCCAGTAGAGGGCGTGCAGGAGGCAGCTGATCAATGGTTCTCATCATTGACGTTTCTATCTCTCCCTTCCTCTCCCTTCCTCTCTGACATCAATAAAAAATGTCTTTAAAAAGAAAAAGAAAAAGAAACATCATTGATGAGAGAGAATCATGGATCGGCTGCCTCCTGCATACCCCCTAGTGGGGATCAGGCCTGTGCCCTTGACAGGATTCAAATCCAGGACCCTTCAGTCCACAGGCCGATGCTCTATCCACTGAGCCAAGCCGGCCAGGGCTGCCATTACTTTTTACGGCTACTACTGAGGTCATCATAATAGGAGGAGGAGGGGGAGGGGGAGAGGAGCAGGGGGAGGGGAGGAGACAGGCCTCTCCCCCATCTCCAGGTGGCTGAGGAGGGAGACCCACCTGTAGAGCAGCAGCTTGTTGAGACAAGCATTTATTAGCAGCGAGGGGTCTCGAGCCTCGCGGCTGACCCAGGAGCGGGCAGAGATGCTGGTCACAGGGCTGCCTTCGTGCACCACCAGGCGCTTGGCCTTGGTCAGCTTCCCTGCGACCACGGAGGGGAGAGGAGGACAAAGTGAGGCGAGGGCTGCGGACCAGCAGGGCGGGAGTGCGAGCACCCGGATGTGGGCCTGGGACCGCCTACCTGTGGCCATGTCGAAGAGGAAGGAGAATACACTGCCTCGGTCATCCCCTGCCCAGAGCAGCCGGCCGGGGGCGTCGAAGGACAGAGCCAGGACCCGGCCTGTCAGCTTGCTGGACCCGCCCTTCACCTTCTTGCCCGTGGAGATGTTGACGACGTGCAGGTTTTGCTTGGCATTCCCAACCTGTGGGCGAGACCCACGCACCGTCATCCCGCTCCCAGCCAGTCCCCCCTGGAGTCTGACCGCCGTGGGGCTGCTGTTAACTGGACCGTCTTCCCTCTGCTGGAGTCTGATGCCAGCAGGGCCATGGTGGGTTGACTAGAGGTGACCCAGGGCCACAATCCTCCCGAGCCAGCCCTTCTTATCATCTGACCACAGCACCCAGCGCGGCAGGGACCACAGGGGCCACAGACCCACAGCGTTGGCCTCGGCCAGTGCCCACTGTGCTCAGCAAAGCACAGGGCCGTCCTGGGCCAGTGGTCGGCAAACTCATTAGTCACCAGAGCCAAATATCAATGGTACAATGATTGACATTTCTTTGGAGGGCCACATTTTTTAAACTTCAACTTCTTCTAACGCCACTTCTTCAACATAGACTTGCCCAGGCCATGGTCTTTTATGGAAGAGCCACACTCAAGGGGCCAGAGAGCTGCATGTGGCTCTCGAGCCGCAGTTTGCAGACCACGACACTAGGCCCATGGTAACAGCTCCCTTGCTGGTCCTCCCCGGAGTGTGATCCCACTGGGGCGGGGGCTGCTCCCTCTCCACCCCCCAGGGCCAGGCCAGGCTTCCTTTCCTCCTGCACCGCCCGCCTCTGACTCTATCTGAGGGTCGGACCACAGGGGAGCATCCAATCAGAGATGAGGTTTCCATCTAGTGATCCTGCTCCACACCCAGCAGCCCCTGCAGGTGGAAATGGAGGACCTACTGCTGACGGGACAAAGGGGTGGCAGACCCCTGACCCCTAGCCCCTGACTGGTCACCCCTGGTGTCCACCAGTGAGACCATCCCAATCCAAGATCTACATGTCCCCATTCTGGCTGGATTCCCTGAGCCTGACCACCAGGGGACCATGGCGATGGACTGGAGGGGATGCCCCAGAGCAGCTCGCCGGGCCCAGCACCCCGCCCTCTCGCCAGCACCCCGGAGCCTGACCACGGTGAGGTTGTTGTTGACCGGCTGGAAGGTGCAGCAGAGCAGCTCGGCGCCGTCGGGGTCGGGGATCTCCCGGATGCAGCGGCCGTCGTCAGAGGCCCAGATGCGCATGGTAGCATCGAGTGAGGTGGACACGAGGATGTCATTGGAGAGGGACCAGGCGAAGTCCGAGACGCCGCGGGTGTGGCCCCGCAGCACGCGGAGCACGGTGGGCGGGGCGGGCACCAGCTGGCACAGGGAGATGCTGCCGTCGAGCGAACAGCAGGCCAGGCGGTGGCGGTCGTCATTGGCGAAGCGCACCCGGGGCACTGCAATGCCAAGGAGCCACTGGTAGGAGCCAGCACACCCACCGGGTGCTTTTGTTTATAAAATTTCTGCCCGGCCAGTGTGGCTCATTGGTTGAGCATCAACCTATGTACCAGGAGATCACGGTTCCATTCCTGGTCAAGGGCACATGCCCGGGTTGCGGGCTCATCCCCAGTGTGGGGCGTGCAGGAGGCAGCTGATTAATGGCTCTCTCTCATCATTGACGTCTCTCTCTCTCTCTCTCTCTCTCCCTTCCTCTCTGTAAAAAATCAATAAAGTATATAAAAAAAATATATTCTTTCCGCCGAAGCAGGTTTGGCTCAGTGGTAGAGCATCGGTCTGTGGACTGAAAGGTCCCGGGTTCGATTCCGGTTAAGGGCATGTGCCTTGGTTGCAGGCACATCCCCGGTAGAGGGTGTGCAAGAGGCAGCTGGTCGATGTTTCTCTCTCATTCACGTTTCTAGCTCTCTCTCTCTCTCCATTCCTCTCTGTAAAAAATCAATAAAATATATTTAAAAATATAAATAAATAAATAAATTTTCTTTTGTTAATCTAATCCTCACCCGAGGATAGTTTTCCATTGATTTTTAGAGAGCGTGGAAGGCAGGGAGACAGAGAGAAACATCAATGTGAGAGTGACACATGGTATGGCTGCCTCCCGCACGGCTCTGACCAGGGACTGGTTGTGGGCCCTGACCTGGGATCGGTAGGCCTCCCCCAAGCTCCCCAACCAGGCCGGGCTGGAGACTGCAACTGAGGTATGTGACCTTGACCGGAATTGAACGCAGGACCTTTCAGTCCACAGGCTGACACTTTATCCACTGAGCCACACTGGCCAGGGCTGCTGAGCCCCTTCATGGTAGACAAAATACCCAAGATTTTGCAGGCCACTCTACAGCGGGCTTTTAGGTTTGTGGAAGGTTTTAAGGGTTGGCAATGCCTCCTCTGGAGGTGGGCCAGAGACTGCGTTATAGAAAAGAGTACAATGGGTGGTCGTGAGAGTTTTGGGGCAAATTCGTGGTGATGGGACCGGCCACCTACTGGCTCACCTGCCTCGTCCACGTGCTGGTCAAAAACATGGTACATGCCCGCAAAGGCGTAGTTCTCACTCAGCGACGTATCCCCAGCCATGGCTCGACTCGCTTCCGCTGCTGATGTGGGGACCACACTGCCAGGGGGCCTGGACCCCAACCAAGGGAGGAGGTGAGAGGAGGTAGGTCCTGGCAGCCAGCCTGCCATTGCCCCTGGCTCCCCTCCTCCTCACACCCCCCCTGCGTGGTCCGTGGTGCATACCTGTCCTCATAGACGGCACGGTTCATCTGTGCCTGCAGCTGGTAGGAGCCTCGGCTGACAGAACGGCGGTGCCCGCGGGCCCCCAGGGCCCGAGGATCATCCTCGAAGTCCTGCAGGGAGGACCAGGGTGGGCGCATCTTGAAAAGAGCCCTCAAGAACCTCTGAGGTCTAGAGCCTTCAAAATATACCCAGGACCAGACCCCTCTCAGCCCGTCCCCTGCCACCACCACCACCCACCTGTACCACGGTGGCTCTGCACTAGCTACCCTGCTCCCACCTGGCCGTGCCCAGGAGACACTCAATAGTGGTCTCTGAACGAGAATGGGCACCTCCCCGGAAACCACTCAGCTCAGTGTCTGGTTTCATTCAAGTCCCAGATCAACTTTCACCTCCTCAGAGGCCTTCCCTCATCATCCCCATCAAAAATAGCTTCCTGCCCTGACCGGTTTGGCCCAGTGGAGAGAGCGTCGGCCTGCGGACTGAAGGGTCCCAAGTTCGATTCCGGTCAAGGGCATGTACCTTGGTTGTGGGCACACCCCCAGTGTGTGTGTGGGGGGGTGCAGGAGGCAGCTGATTGCTGTTTCTCTCTCATCGATGTTTCTCTCTGTCCCTCTCCCGTCCTCTCTGTAAAAAAATACAATGTATTTTAAAAAAATAGCTACTTGCCTGGCCAGCATGGAGTGGCTCAGTGTTGAGCATAGATCTATGAACCAGGTCACGGTTCCATTCCCAGTCAGAGCACATGCCCGGGTTGCCGGCTGGATGTCCAGTGTGGGGCATGCAGGAGGCAGCTAATCAATGATTCTATTTCTCCCCCTCTCCTTTCCGAAGTCACTTAACCAACTATCTTTATCTTATCTGTATATGAGCTTCCCTTTGTCTCCACAACAGTGGTTTTAGCCCCCTAATCTGCTTTATTTTTTGCTTGTTAGCATGTATCACTATAAGCAATGGTAATTATTGGATGTTTATCTGGTTTGCTATGATTATTGACCTAGTTATCATGTTTATTGCCTACTTATCAATGTGTTTATCTTATTTATTGTCTGTTTACCGACAATGTCTGTTTACCGACAATTTATCTAATGTATTATCTCCTTTGCCCTCTACTCATCCTAAGAGCTTAGAGCTGTGCCTTGCACATAGCAGGTGCCTGACAGGTCTGTTGAATAAACACGGAGGCAGGTGGCATGCTTGGCAGGCGGCGTGGAGGAAGCTCACCTCCATGCGGTCAAGGGTAGTGCGGCTGCTGCGGACGATGCTGTTGCTATAGGCACGGGCACTGCCTGGCTCAGAGAGGGGCCCGTAGCGCTGGCCCAGGAGCTGCCCACGCAGCCTCAGGTACTGCCGCCGCAGCGCCGGGGGGTGCCCAGCCTTGGCATTCTCCCGCAGGAGCTGGCTGCGCCGCCGGATGTACTGTGTCCGAAACTGCGGAAACGTCGGTGTGCGGTACGCGTTGTACCTGTGATGGCAGGAGGCAGGCGAGCAGCAGGCACAAGACAGATGGAATCAATCAACTCGGAGGGCAGGGAAGGAGCGTGAGGTGTGTGGCAGGGAGGGGCCAGGATGGCAAGTGGTCAGCAGTGCTGCTGGGGGTTCCTGTGGCGATGGGCAGGGGTGCGTGTACAGCGATAATGAACATGGAGAGGTCACGTGGGCATGTGACAGCTCGGCTGAAGTTGGTATGGGGTGACTGGTCAGTCTGACATGGCGATGGGGTGAATGTGGGGCGGGGGGGGGTCAGTATGGGTTGGTGATGGATGAGAAGGGGAGACGATGGCGGTAAGGGAAGTCTGGCGGACAACGGTGGGAAATAGGGTGTCACCGGCCTGAGCTCCATCACCTCCCTCTCCCCTCCCGCAGAGGGTCTGCTGCCAGCCTCTTTGCGCATGCCCACGTGCCCGCCTTTTCCCAGCATGCTCTCTCCGACCCTCTCCGGCCGGCCCGCGGAGGGCACACCCTGCCACTGCGCATGTCACCTCGGGCATGGCCGCGCAGCCGCACGGTGCCACCGCCCGGGCACCACGCCGCTGCCGCTCCCGGGGGATCGGCCCCGCGCCTCACCTCGCGTCTACGGCTAAGACCTGCTGCCACACCGCGGCCATTCCCCGGCCTCCTCTTCCGCCGCGTCCGCCCGCGGGCGCCTGCGGGAAAGGCCTGGGAGGTCAGCGGCGGCGGCGAACGGGGCCGGCTCCGCCCCTGCCGCCGGGCGATCGTGGCCGCAGACCGTGCGTCCCTCCGCGCCGAGATACCGTGAGATCACACCGCGCCGCCAGCATCGTCGGCGCTCCGGCCGCTCCTGGCAGCTCCGGGAGGGCCCGCGGCGGCGGCTCGGACCTCACTCCGCCCCCCCGGTCGCCATAGCAACGCCCCTCCCCCAGCCTAGCAACCCCGCCCGGCCTTCCCCACCCACCTGGCCCCCACCGCCCCGCCTTCCCTTTCCGGCTCCGAGACGGGGCCCCGGATCGGAAGCCGCCTCCCGGGCTGCCTCCGGCTCTCCAGGCCCCCGGGGCGGCCCCGAGGCCGGCGTCACCCTTCCCCAGGGCCTCCACCCTCTCCAGCTCCGGGCAAGATGGCTGCCCGCGGCCGGGAAGGGCCGCCCGGCGGAACAAGGGAGAGGAGTCCTCCCCGGAACGTGGGGAAGCACGCAGGCGCACAAGGCCCGGCGGCTTCCGGCAGGAGAGCGGGGGCTCCGCCCCTTCCATTCACCCCCTTCCCAGCCCCTGACACCCCAGAATGCTGTCCAGGGGCAAGGATGCGGATCACTCACCAAAAAGCAGAAATAGGACTTTCAGAAACGGAAACAGGATTTTCTTTTTTAAGTATCTTTTTATAAATTTCAGAGCGGAAGGGAGAGGGAGAGAGAGAGAAACATCAATGAGAGAGAATCATGGATGGGCTGCCTTCTGCACGCCCCACACTGGGGATTGACCTATGCCCGGAATCCAGCTGGGACCTCCTGGGTCATAGGTTGACGTTCAACCCGTGAGCCACCCAGGCCAGGCCGATTTTCTTTGAAAGGAGTGGTGTACAAGCTGCTTTTTAGCAGCACACTTTAGCCAAGCAAAATCTGAAGCATAGAATAAAGCACATGCACAGCCCCCTACAAAGTCCTCCAGTTCTTAGAGCGATTGATGGGCATCCAGACACCCCAGGAGAAGTGCGTTCTGTGGGAAGGATGGGTGTGTGTGTGTGTGTGTGTCTGTGTGTCTGTGTTTGCAGCGCGCGGGGGAGGGGAAGGAGGGGGTGGGTGGGTGCGCTGGGCAACGGTTTGGGCATGAGTCTGCAAATAATTAGGCACAACAACCTCAGGAGCCTATCTGAATCCTCCTTATTTCAACTTCTCCCGGAAGCTGCACTTCTTCTTCTTAAAGCGGTCAGGATATACAGCTTACCAAGTTGAAATACAAGGTTTAGTACTTCCTATTGGATTTTAACATCAACTGCTACAATTCTCAAAATTGTGATTTTTTTACACGATTTTTTAATCACAAATACCATAATCTGAAAAATGTCCTAAAGCCACCTGAAACGAGGAGACACATCCAAGAGCATATTGCCGCCCTGGACAATTTAGCTCAGTAGTTAGAGCACCGACCCGTGAACCAAAGGGTCTTAGGTTTGATTCCTGGTCAAAGACAAGTACTTTGGCTGCAGGTTCAACCCTCCACCCCCCCACTGCCCCTAGTTGGAGCGCTAGTGGGAGGCAACCAATGGGATGTTTCTCTAATATGTGGATGTATCTCTCTCTTCCCCTCACCCATACTTTCCACTCTCTCTAAATATCAATGGGAAAAATATTCTCACTCATTGGGTGAGGATTAAAATAACATTTTTTAAAAAGCATATTGCCACCCTAACCGGTTTGGCTCAGTAGATAGAGCATCTGCCTTCGTACTGAAGGGTCCCAGGTTCGATTCTGGTCAAGGGCATGTACCTTGGTTGCAGGCACATCCCCAGAAGGGGGTGTGCAGAAGGCAGCTGATCGATGTTTCTCTCTCACTAATGTTTCTAACTCTCCATCCCTTTCCCTTCCTCTAAAAATCAACAAAATATTTTTTAAAAAGCATATTGCCTGCCAAAACCGGTTTGGCTCAGTGGATAGAGTGTCAGCCTGCAGAATGAAAGGTCCCAGGTTCGATTCCGGTCAAGGGCATGTTCCTTGGTTGTGGGCACATCCACGGTGGGAGGTGTGCAGGAGGCGCCTGATAGATGTTCCTCTCTCATCGATGTTTCTTTTTTCTTTTTTTAAAATATATTTTATTGATTTTTTTTACTGAGAAGAAGGGAGAGGGATAGAGAGCTAGAAACGTCAATGAGAGAGAAACATCGACCAGCTGCCTCCTGCACACCCCCTACCGGGGATGTGCCCACAACCAATGTACATGCCTTTGACCAGAATTGAACCTGGGACCTTTCAGTCCGAAGACCGGCGCTCTATCCACTGAGCCAAACCGGTTTCGGCCCTCATCAATGTTTCTAACTCTATCCCTCTCCCTTCTCTCTGTAAAAAATCAATAAAATATATGAAAGAGAGGAAGGAAGGAAGGAAAAAGGTGGTGGGAAGAAATCACAGGAAAGTCAGCAATGCTAGGGAGATTGAATGTCTGACTGCCAGAACTGATTCTTTTAAAAAATATATATTTTTATTGACTTGAGAGGAAGGGAGAATGAGAGAAAGAAATATCAATGACAAGAATCACTGATGGGATTGGTCAAGTCCACAACCCTACAGAATCAAACCATGACCTCATGGTTCCATAGGTTGATGCTCAAGCACTGAGCCACACTGGCTTGGTCTGTTGCTTTAAAAACTTTTCCCAAGGCAGGGGGGCGGGGGGGGGGGACAAACACACACACACAAATAAAAATAAATAAAAATTTTGCCCAATAGCAGATCCATCTGCCAGAGATAGATCTGGTGCAGAAATAATGTGAATTAGAATGACCACAGCTGCCTCCTGCATCCATCATGCACTCTGCATTTTTTCCATTTCTGTTCTTTTCTAAGCATTTACACACTCTCATTGGCTTAAAAATAGGTTTTGAACAATAAGCTAACGATAGAAAGCACTTTCAGTTGTTGGAGAGAAAGGGGCAGAGATTATCAGCACGAATGGCAGGTCAGAGGGAAGGGAAAGGAGGGTCTCAGGACTGGAGGTGTCAAGTCCTGAGAATCTGTTCCTGGAGGTTGTGATGTTGGTTATAACCTTGACCTCCAGAAAAGAAGCTCAAGCCCCCAGAGGACCACAAGTCCTCTGCACTCCAACAGCATCAGGGTTCTTTCGCTGTCAGAATAACAGTTGAGGGTCCCAGCCCAATGAACAAACTAAACTAAATTTGGACAGAAAAGACAGGGAAGCCAGAGCTGTTTGAAGATCACACCACATCACAACAGCAACTTAAATGGTGGCAGAAACAGGCAGGGGCCATGTCTGTTCTGGATTCCTCCTTCCTCCATGTACCTTCTGCCTATCTGGCCCCCAGAGTTTATTTATTTATTTTTAATATATTTTATTGATTTTTACAGAGAGGAAGGGAGAGAGAGACTTAGAAACATTGACCAGCTGCCTCCTGCACACCCCCTCCTGTGGATGTGCCTGCTACCAAGGTACATGCCCTTAACCGGAATAGAACTTGGGACCTTTCAGTCCCCAGGCTGACGCTCTATCCACTGAGCCAAACGGGTTTCGGCTGGCCCCCAGAGTTTAGAAATGCAAAGGGGAGCACTGAGCCACACTGGCTGTGTCCACTGTTCATTACTAACAGAGGCTAAAATGAAACCTGCAGTTGGGCCAATCTTCAGGAACAAACAGGAGTATGATCTAAAGGAAAGCCTGGGTCGTTTGGGGTGCCAAGAATCAAGGCCAGAGAGGGACATTTGGAGAGACATGGAGCTGAAGTATAGCTGGAACGCAGACACGGAGTCCTTAATTCACTTATCTCATCCCTGAAGTTTCTTCCTAAATGGGACAAGTGCGGGTTGAGAGATAAAGTCATAACTTAAAATTTTATAATTTCCTCTGAAGCCAAAGTTCTCACAGTGCTCAAAGTCTTTTTTAAAAAGTGTTTTATTAATTTTAGCTGAAACCAGTTTGGCTCAGTGGTAGAGCGTCGGTGTGCAGACTGAAAGGTCCCAGGTTCGATTCCGGTCAAGGGCATGTACATTGGTTGCGGGCACATCCCCGGTAAGGGGTGTGCAAGAGGCAGCTGGTTGATGTTTCTCTCTCATCGACGTTTCTAGCTCTCTATCTCTCTCCCTTCCTCCTCTCTGTAAAATATCAATAAAATATATATTTTAAAAAAAGTGTTTTATTAATTTTAGAGAGAGAGGGAGAGGGAGAGGGAGAGGGAGAGGGAGAGGGAGAGGGAGAGGGAGAAAAATCAATGATGAGAGAGAATCATTGATTGGCTGCCTCCTATAGCCCCACACTGGAGATCCAGCCTGCAACCTGGGCATGTCTTTGATGGGGAGAGAACCGTGATCTCTTGGTTCATAGGTCAAGGCTCAACCACTGAGCCACACCAGCTGGGCCCATTCTTGAAGTCTTAATGGTGAGATAACTATCCACAGCCGGAATCAGAAACACGATTCCTGCAGTTGGAGGGGAAGGCCACTTGCACACCCGGGCAGGTGGAAGCAGGGAGCCAGCCTTCCGACACCTGTCAATCAGGCCCCTGCAGGTACCAGGCACTGGGCAGCAGCAGTGACCCAGGGAAATGGTCTCCAGCCTCAGGGAGTTGCCATTTTAGCTGGAAAGATAAGCAATAACGACAATCATTTATAAATTGGTCCTTACTATCATGAAAATAGTCCCCTTAGTGTTGCTAAGCTGTGTGTGTGTGGCGGGGGAAGGGGGAAGAATGATAAAGAAATGTAAACTGGAACCTGAATAAAAAGGAGCAATAGACACAACGCTCTGAATGCTGACTGTGTGGACAAGGCCAGTGAGGCCAGTCAGGGACCGATTCCCGAAAGGGGACAATCACTTTGCAGGAATACAACTGGGGCTGCTCTGCTCTTCAGATCACAGTTCCTGCCCGGCCAGCATCGCTCCGTGGTTGAGCATTGACCTATGAACCAGGAGGTCATGGTTTGGTTCCTGGTCAGGGCACATGCCCAGTTGTGGGCTCGAAACCCAGTGTAGGACATGCAGGAGGCAGCCAATCAATGATTCTCTCTCATCATTGATGTTTCTCTCTCTCCTCCCTTCCTAAAATATATATACCGGTATATATAATCTATATATAAAACCCTCATATGCAAATAGACCAATGGTGGAATAACCAAACACCCGGCTGCTATGACATGCACCGACCACCAGGGGGCGCATGTGAAACATGGTGGGAGTTGGCAGCAGGTGGCAGAGCATGGAACACGGCTGCAGTGGGATGGTGGAGCAGGTGAACGGGTGTGGGGGGGGTGTGAGAACAAGGCAGGGCAACGGTCACTGTCATCGGGGCGAGCCTCTGGTGGTTACTGAAAACTTTGCTCCTGTGTGCTGGCCCCACTTGCACCTGCTGCCAGCGCCAGAGCTGCCACTCGCACTCGCTGCTGTCGCCCTGTGCCAGCCCCCATTGCTTGGTGCCATCAGCAGGTGTGAGTGGCGGTGGTGGTGGGAGCAGGGCTGTTGGCAGACAAGGGACCTGGGCTGCGGTGCGAGGAGCCAGGCAGGGCGGGGCCGCTCTGCCCACTACAGCCTTGCTGCCCACAGTTTCCTTTCAAGGTGCATGAATTCATGCACTGGGCCTCTAGTGTGTGTGTGTGTGTGTGTGTGTGTGTGTGTGTGTGTGTGTGTGTGTATAAATATTTCTATATTCATTTCAGAGAGGGAGATAGAAACATCAATGATGAGAATTGAAGATCATACCACATCACAATAGCAACTTAAATGGTGGCAGCTGCCCCGCTACTGGGCATGGAGCCTGCAACCTGGGCACGAGCCCTTGACCAGAATCGAACCTGGGACCCTTCAGTCACAGGCTGACGCTCCATCCACTGAGCCAAACCCGCTAGGGCTATATATTTTTTTAAAGTTTGGAATTCCTTTTACTCAGTGAGAGCTTTAGGGCCAGCCTGTGGGCCTGGGAGAGACTGGATCCTGGGTTCTTCTCACCGTGTTCTGTCCATCACTGAAAGCATTATCAATACACTGCATGCATCTCTGCTTTTAGAACAGTGGTCGGCAAACTCATTAGTCATCAGAGCCGCAGTTTGCCGACCACTGTTTTAGAATGTTAAGCCACCCTCTCTTTCCTGGGATGTGCCCCACCTGGTTTTAATGAGCTCTTACTACATCCATCTCATGTAATTGTCACAACCACAGGGGCAGGTGCACTACTGAGCCTCACTCTGAAGATGAGAAAAGTGATCCTTCAGGGGGTTTACGTCTCACCGTCACAGAAGTAGAAAATTTGAGAACTAGCGTCTGGACCCTGGCAGGAAGCAGACCTGGACAGTTTCTCATCCTGGACACCAGAGACCACGTGGTAACCAGCCAGCAGTGTTGACAATAGTGTCCCCATTCCTCTCTCCCCTCTGGACATCCCCCTGCATCCAGTCCCTAATCCATTTCCTCTCTCTTGCAACCTTCTGCATATTACCCCCCCCCCCCCCTGCACGCCCCATGGGGAGAAGCTGAGATCTTAGGCCTCCTCTCCAACTTTGTGTCCCTTGTTGCTCTTCCGCAGTCAGGGAATGTTCCAGCACACTGCCTTAACGGCACATCCTCTGAAAACTGCACAGACTGTTCCTGGGATGTGGAGTGTTCTCTTCTGTATACTCACGCAGGGAACATGTCAACGCAGCCCACAGCAATATTACTGACACCCAGCTTGCTGTGCCAGTACTGCGGTACTCACTCTGCAGACGCAGAAAGCCTTCCTTTGTCTTCACACAACCCTGGGAAGTTGGTACAAGTATTATCCCATGTCACAGATGGGGAAATGGAGGCAAAGAGTTACTTGCCCAAGATCACACAGTAAGCAATGGAGTTGAACTTGCACCCAGGTCGCCTGGCTGAAGAATCCTTGTTCTTCTTCTTCTTCTTTTTTTTTTAATTAAATATACTTTTATTTATCTTTTACAGAGAGGAAGGGAGAGGGACAGTTAGAAACATCGATGATGAGCCGGGACCAGTTTGGCTCAATGGATAGAGTGTCGGCTTGGGGACTGAAAGGTCCCGGGTTCGATTCCGGTCAAGGGCATGTACCTTGGTTGCGGGCATATCCCCAGTAGGGGGTGTGCAAGAGGCAGCTGATTGATGACTCTCTATCTGTCTCCCTTCCTCTCTGTACAAAATCAATAAAATATATTAAAAAAAAAAAAAAAAAAGAAACATCGATGATGAGAGAAACATCAATCAGCTGCCTCGTGCACACCCCCTATTGGGGATGTGCCCGCAACCAAGGTACATACATGCCCTTGACTGGAATCAAACCTGGGACCCTTCAGTCTGACGCTCTATCCACTGAGCCAAACCAGTTAGGGCTACACTGAACTTGTTAATCACACACCAAGCAAGCTCCACCTCAGGGCCTCTACCTCAGGGCTTGCTTTTTCTTCTGCCTGTAATTCTCCCTTCCTAGATGCAAAGCTGACAGATTTGGCCAATAGAGACCAGCCTTTGCTTGATTCAAGTGTTTGCTACTTTACATAGATCGCAAAAACAAGAATAGCCCTCCTTGGTTTGGCTCAGTGGATAGAGCATCAGCTCATGGAATGTAGGGTCCCAGGTTCAATTCCGGTTCCCTGGCCCTAATTGGGGTGTGTGTAGGAGGCAACCAATTGATGTGTCTCTCTCACATCGATGTTTCTGTCTCTCCCTTTCCCTTCCAGTCTCTCTAAAAATCAATGAAAAAATATATCCTCGGGCAAGGATTAATAATAATAATAAGAATAATAATAAAACAGATTCATTAAAAAAAAAAAAAAAAAAAAGCAATAGCGGAAACCGGTTTGGCTCAGTGGTAGAACATCGGTCTGCGGACTGAAAGGTCCCAGGTTCGATTCCAGTCAAGGGCATGTACATTGGTTGCGGGTGCATCCCCGGTAGGGGGTGTGCAAGAGGCAGCTGGTCGATGTTTCTCTCTCATCGACGTTTCTAACTCTCTCTCCCTCTCCCCTCCTCTTTGTAAAAAATCAATAAAATATATTAAAAAAAAAAAAGCAATAGCCACAGATGCCAGCTCATGCTCCTTGGGTGGGTGACATTGAAACAAAGGGGCCGATGACTGCAGCAGAAGGGGTAGGCCGCCCCGGGGCAGAGAAAGTGATTCCAAGTGGAGGACAGAACGCCTCCGACCTCCCCAGAAGCTAGGGGATGAGAAACGGCTTCAGGAATCTCTGGTAGACAGGGGGGTTAATGAGAGCTGGTCTCCAAGCCTTTCCTCACAGGCCTGTCATGCTCTGTGTTCCAAAGACCAGAGTGTCCTGCCAATTCTTAGATAGGCTAGCCTACCCGGCTTATGCAGAGCTGTGCAAGACAGCCAAACGCCATGGCGGAACCACTGCGCTACTCCATCTCCTCCTCCTCCTCGCCTGCCCTCCCTCTCTCTGCATCTCTATTTGAAAGCCTCCTCCCAAGTTGCCTTCCCCGACCACGACCACCCTGTGTAAATATCACACCCCTCACTCTCCATCCGGGCTCATTTTCCTTAATGCTTGCCGCGTCCCAATGTGACATTATGCACCTGTTTACTACGTCATTGACCGTGGGCCCATCAATACAAGCACGATTCCTGAGGGAAAGAAATGTGTATCCTTTGCTGTGGCCCTACTGTTACCTGGCAGACATAACACTTACTGACCACATCTAACTACCAGACACTGTTCTAGATGTTTCCCAAGTCTTGACTCATTTAATGGGCATTACCCCCATCAACAGGTTTTTATTTTTTCCCCTTTCCAATTTAAAAAAATATTTGTTGTTGAAAGTTATTACATATGCTTCTCCCCCCACATTGACCTCCCCCTCCCCCCCCAAGGCCTTCACCACCCTGTTGTCTGTGCCCATGGGTTATGCATAGATGCATACAAGGGAGAGGCAGGCTTTTAGAGGTCCTGGGTTTTGGATGAGGGAAGGCGGGGCTTCCGGTGCTGGGCAAAGGGATGGTCCCCCTGTCTAAAGAACCCAGAGAGATCCTATTAGAAATGTTTATGTAGAACAGCCGAAACCGGTTTGGCTCAGTGAATAAAGCGTCAGCCTACGGACTGAAAGGTCCCAGGTTCGATTCCGGCCAAAGGCATGTACCTTGGTTGCGGGCACATCCCCAGTAGGGGGTATGCAGGAGGCAGCTGATCGATGATTCTCTCTCATCGATGTTTCTAACTCTCTATCCCTCTCTCTTCCTCGCTATAAGAAATCAATAAAATATATTTAAAAAATGTTTATGTAGAACAATGCCACAGATTTAAAAAATATATATATATTTAATTTTTTTTAGAGAGGGAGAGGGATAGTTAGAAACATCGACCAGCTGCCTCATGCACAGTAGTACTGGGGATGTGCCCGCAACCAAGGTACATGCCCTTGACTGGAATCGAACCCGGGACCCTTCAGTCCGCAGGCTGACGCTCTATCCACTGAGGCAATCTGGTTAGGGCTGCCACGGCTTTTTAAAAAAACAATTTAGAAGCCCTAATGGTCTTTGGGCACTGTTATATTGAAGAAAAATCCCTTGTTTTCTAGATATTGGGGCAGTCTGAATTCCAAGGGACCGTGGTCCTTGCTAGCCCGGAAAAGGATGGGAGATGGAAGAGGTATGCAGCTGGGCAGGGACGCGGCAAGTTTTGTCTTGATAAGCAGAGGAGTGGTAGGAACACTGGCAGTGATCCTTATCCTTTTTTTTTGGTTGTTGTTAGCATGCCTGAAATATTCACAGCATATTTTAAAAGGCTATTCGGCCCCTAGCTGGTTTGGCTCAGTGGATAGAGCATCTGCCTGTAGACTGGTTGTGGGCTTGATCCCAGTAGGGGGCGTGTAGGAGGTAACCCTCTTATTGATGTTTCTCCCTTCCTCTCTGAAATCAACATTTTTAAAAACTGGAAGGCTATTTGGAAGTCTTCTACACCTCTACTTCTAGAATGGGGGCAGTATCAGGAACCCTTAACTCCATCCAGTGGGGCACTATCTCCATTTTACACACCTTGAACCTGAGGCAGAGAAATGAAGCTAGGAAGCAAGGTCAGAAGCGATTCAGTTCATAGGGGGGGAGGGGCAGGGCTTGGGATGTATTTGGGACCCTGCAGTGGTGGGGGGTGGTCACGGGAAGTGTAAGATAGCTCTTCATAGGCCTTGGGACACAGGTTCTCAAGGGACCTTGAAACGTTTGGGGTTTGGTGGGTTCTTGGGAAACATGTTAGTGAGATGATAACACTGAAGTGGAGGAATAATTGGCACTTTTGTCTGGAAATTTTATTGATTAGCAATTTCAGTGTCAGGAGGGTTTATTGATATAATTTAGGGGACCGTTTTGTTGCAGAACTTGCAGTTGATGGGTCTCAGGCTGCAGAGGGTGAGGACACTACTCCCCGAGGTGCAGGGAACCCCTCCCCACTCAAGGCCGTAATGGCCCACTCCCTCGGCTCCTTGCAGGTCCGACACAGAATGCCTGCCCAGACCAAGCACCCACACGGTGGGGGTAGGACAATCTGTATGGGAGGAAGGCGGGTCCAGGCCGCCAATACTGACCCTCCCAGTACAGGGATCCAGGCTGTTTGAGCTGCTTTAACAGTGTAATTTCTCAATTCTGGAGGTTGGAAACTCAAGATCAGGGTACCAGCATGGTTCAGTTATGGTGGGGCCCTTTCAGAATGCCTTCTTGTAGCCCTAGCTAGTTTGGCTCAGGGGATAGTGTCAGACTGTGGGCTAAAAGGGTCCCAGGTTTGATTCCGGTCAAGAGCACATGACTGGGTTACAGGCTTGCTCCTCAGTTGGCGGCATGCAGGAGGCAGCCAATCCGTGATTCCACCACCGATGTTTCTCTCTGAAATCAATGACTTCTTATATCCTCACATGGCAGAGTCGATCAGGGAGGCAAACTATTTCTATTATCATGAAGGTCTCACCCTCATTAGAAAGGCCTCCTTTTTAATATTATCACATTGGGGAGGGTTGCAACATGTGTTTTGAGGTGACATGCTCAGTCCATGACAGTCGTGTCCCAGGAACGAGGAAATAAGACAGTTTAAGCTGTTCAGGAACTCAAACCCAAGGTACAAAACTGGACCAAGCCACTGCCACCACCTCAGCACTGAATCTGTGACTGAAGGGTTGGCCAATGGCCGTATATACCTATTAAATGTGCTTTACACCCAACAGAAAAGGTAAAATGCCTGTGGGGCTGAGGCACACAGGTTAAATGACCCACCAAGTCAAATAGCTGGGAAGCAGCAGAATCCAGTTTGAGCTTAGAATTCTGTTCTTAAACCAGGATTTTTCAGGGACCCTCACATTAAATTGAGTTTAGTATCCTTTTCTCTCATGTATCTGAGGTGTGCCTATATAACACACTCACCCAAACCCCAAACTTGCCCTGCTGACCCCTCTAAATTCTTTACTCAAAGTCTCCTTTCCCAATCTTTATTTTAGATTATAAGCCAGAGTAAGGAAAAAGCAGCAGAGTATCAATTCTTTAGGTATCATTTTTTTAATCAGCTCCATGAAAGACATCCTAAATACTACATGAAACACAACAGAATATTTTTCTTCCAGTATTAAAAAAATGACATTCACAATTATTTTAAGAAACTTCTATATAATCAGGGCAGTGTTTAAAAAAAAAAACAAAACAAAAAAAAAAAAAACTCCAAGTAACCAGGTCCTTGATTTATTGCAATTATATTTGGAAATTGCTTTTTAACAATGATAAACACTGTATACAAGTTTTAAAAAACGTCTCTTAGATGCACATTATATCTGGGTGGGGGGGAAAACAGTCTGGCCAAACATTTTTTGGTCAAGACCATTCCTGAGAGCCCAAACTTTCAAAAAAAAAATGGGTAAAAGGAAATATTCCAGACTATAAATGTTCCAGAATTTGTCTTTAACCGGGAGAGAGAAAAATAACAACACATGGAGCTTTCTAAAAGGTCTTTAGCAAGCTACCTTGGGAGCTCAATTCAAAAATAGAAGTTGACATACTAAAACAGATGTTTCAGTGCAGCTCCAAAACTCTTTATAAATACAGCCATTTGGAAGGACGATCCTGGATCAGAAGTTTTATTCCTTGTGTTTGTGTATCTGGGAACAGTAAAAGGGGAAGAGCTGTGATTTTAGGAACAGGCTCACATGCTTACCTTCTGGGTTTGATAAAGTTAGAGGGCTTCACAAGGACACCCCCTCATCTCCAGGGCCAGCAGATTACAGGGGAGACAGGTTTTCCCATACAAGTCTCACCTACATTAGGTGTGGCATGCCTCCTCTCAGTTGTCATAATTGTCTCTGTAATTTCCTCCTGAATAGCGGTCATAGCCACCCTGGCTTCTGGGAAAAAACCACAGTGTTGCAGAAAATGCACCAGATACCCCCAGATAATACAGAAACTCCCATTTACATATGCCATCACATCTTATAAATGTTAATGCGCAAAACAGGGTATGTTAAAGCATGTGAACATCGTATAGAAAGCGCAATTATACAGTATGGACAAAATTAACCACAGCACAAAACATACATGTTACCTATCACATACTGCAATTATGTGAACTTATAATTTATTAACGCATTACACATAACTCAAAATATCCCTTGTTTGTTTTGCAGTTTCATTAAGGTTTGTAAAACCGACACTAGTAACACCAAGATAAGATAGACATACAGCCAGGCAGCCCAGCTCTTAAGCAGAGCCACCCAAGCACCCCAACACTTTGGGTACCCACCTGCCACCATAGTCTCTGGATCTTCCATATCCATAGCCATAGCCTCCAGGCCGACTGTCATACCTGCCACTCCCATAGCCCTGGTCTCCACCACCTACAGTAGACAAAAAAATACTTTAACGGGCAATTGTCCCAGACAGAGGCCCCCGACGGGCGGCTCTTCCCCTCACCACAGGACCAAATTCACCATTGCCTTTACCTCTAGAGTAGCTGCGGCCACGCCCTCCAAAGCCACCGCCTCGGCCCCGGGCCGACTTGCCAGCATGGTCCACGCGGATCTGGCGACCATCCAGAGACTAGGTGCGAGGAGACATAAAGAGGATAAGTGGGTGGTCACACAGGGAAGTGGCGAGTCAAGAGCGGGCAGGGCAGGCGGGCAAAAGAGCCCAGAAACTCGTGCTGAGCACCAAGTTTTGGGTGCTATGTTCCATAACAAGCTCCTCTGACCAGAATGGCCTTAGCAGGAGCTGTAGAACCCCACACAATGACCTGAATCCACCGTGCTCCCCTGCTACTACTTACATCTTGACTGAACTCAGGTGAGTTCTCCTCCCCACTCCTCTAAGCTGCCCAACTATTCGGGCTAGATAGACACCTCTCTTGGTTTGAGGCTTCAGAGTCCGTCCCGGAAGACTCACGAGGTCCTCTCCGGGCCAGGCCCGCAGATCTGCAGACTCTACTACCTAAGCCCAGGGCAGGTCAACCATCCACAGGTGGCTTCTCGGCCTCATGCAGGACCAGTCGTCGCCTCCCAGGCAGCCCGGCTCTGTCTGCCGCTGCCCTCCACCCCCTAGAACAGAAGGCAGTCACGCTCCTGTGAGTGGGCACTGTGGGGTTTGGTGGCCGCGCTGCCCCTAGCAGACACAGAGGGAAAAACAGAAAGAATGGTGGAAGTGGTAGAGAGGGGGGCAGGACCCCTAATGCAGGTAAAAGGCCTCACCTCTCCGTTCATGGCTCTCATGGCATCGGACGCATGCTCTGGGTTGGTGAAGGTAATGAAGCCAAAACCCCGGGATCGCTGAGTCTCCCGGTCCTTGACAACGACCACTGGGGAAGAGGGGACGGGGAAGCAAAAAGTGACCGATCTTCAACAAAAAGTTATCGGGTCCTCCAAAGTCTGAACTATACCCCCTTAAACCCAAGAATCCAGCAAGGAAAAGTAGCACAGTAAGGCCTGGGGCCCTGATTTCCGGCAACTGTCCACCCCCCCCCTTCGAGGGTCTGGCCCATCGCTCACCCTCAGAGATGGGCCCGAAGCTGCTGAAATGATCTTCCAGAGCCTGCTCGTCGGTGTTGAAGTTGAGCCCTCCAACGAAGAGCTTCCCTTCTTCAGAGGACATGGCAAGGGGTTCGAGTCCTGCGGGGAGAACACGGAAGAGCGTGGGGCGCAAGCGGGAGAAAGGTTGGAGGAAAACGGACGAAGAGGAAAAAAATGGCGAGGGCAGAACGCAGACACGAACAACAAAATAAGGTGTAACCAAGGAGAAACCAGGACGGAAAACGGCGGGGCGGCCATTTGGGGCCCGCCTTCGCGCATGCTCACAACACCCCCGCCGCCACACCCGTCATTTTGTGCCACAGCGCAGGCCCAGAACGTCCATGCGCTCACTGTGCGCCCACAGAACAAGATGGCGGCGGTCACGTGTGGGGGGGGAGGCCCTCCCCATCCCCCCGCAGTTCCCGGCCGCCGCGTGGTCACTCCCGAGACCAACCCCAGCCCAAGTCACTCCGCCGGCCCCTCCGGCCCCTCCTCGTGCCGGGAAACAGGGCGCCGACATCCCACCAAACCAAAAAAGTTTCACCTCCAAGCCCGGGACCCGCCCGCCTCGAAGGAGCCCGAGCCTACGTGGCCGAGGCCGCTCCCCTCCCCACCCGCACGCCTCGCTCTAAGTCGGCGCGACGCCCACCACTGAGGCGAGGAGAAGCCGGACTCCGGGAAGTCGGCCGCCACTTACCTAGAAGTTCAGGAAAAGGGCCGTAAGATAGGTTTCCGCCAAGGAGCAGAGCGACTGAGGAGGAGATCGCGCGGGAAGACGCTTAATAAAGCGTACGTAGCGTGTACGTCACTGAACGTCGCCCCGCGCACGCTCATTGGCTGAGGCCCGCGAGGGCGGCGGGGGGCGTGGTCTGCCGAGCAGAGGAAGCCAAGTTCTCTCGGCACGCTTCCGGGAACGGAGCCGGAGGTTGGTGTGGGCGGGGCCATGTGACGTCAGCACGCCTCCATTGGCCGCGGCCTTTTCCGTCTCTTCTGCGCACGAGCCTGTGGGCTCTCGCGTCCCTTTCCTTCCCTGCCCTTACTTCCTTGACGTCATCTCCCCACTGGTTCCCACGATTTTCTCACCACCGAGAGTCTTTTTCTAGGTCCCCGACGATGTACCTGGCAGCCGCTGGCATAACCTCCACTCACTTTCCAGTCCTCTAACCTTACTATCCCTCCAGTTTCTCTGATGTCATCACCCTTACATCAAACCGTGCATTTTCTCAGTGTCTGATCCTGACCTCTAGGTTTTCTTCTCTGTCCCGCCTGTCACAGAACCCTTTTTCCTGGCATCATTCCATCTCATTTCTTTTTTAAAAGAATATATTTTATTGATTTCAGGGAGGAAGGGAGAGGGAGAGAGACACATCAATGATGAGAACCATTGATCTGCTGCCTTCCGCACGCCCCACTGGGGATCCAGCCCACAACCCGGGTGTGTGCCCTGACTGTCCATCGAACCGTGGCCTCCTGTTCACAGGTCGACGCTCAATCACTGAGCCACACCGGCTAGGCATTCCTTCTCATTTCTGACTTCAGCCCTTATCTTTATCTGACAGCCTCCGGAAGCCATTCTTGATTGCCCTCCCCCACCCCCAATAGACTGCCTGAGGGGCCTTCTTAAAAAAACAAACAAACAAAAAAACACACCAGGATGATCCAATCTCCAGAGGAAGTAAATCCCAGTTCACACTACAATTTTTGCTGTCACTACAATTTTTGCTGTCACTCAGGGTTGCTGAGCCCTTGATCCACAGAAATGACTTTGACAATACACAGTGGACTTATGCAAAGTGTGTCTGACCCATTACCCACAACTTGGTCTTGTGAAGCCTTCAGTGTACATCAATGAGAGAGAATCATCGATCAGCTGCCTCTTGCACACCCCCTACTGGGGATGTGCCCGCAACCAATGTACATGCCCTTGACCGGAATCGAACCCGGGACCTTTCAGTCCGCAGACTGACACTATCCACTGAGCCAAACCAGTTTCGGCACCTTTCAAACTATCTGATCTCTGATCATATTCCACAGTTCATGACGCATCCTCATTGTTCCATGCAAAGCCCCTAATTTTATTAATGCTTTTATTCCTGCACCCAACAATCTTTCTCTTCTTATCACAATTTACCATTTTATTGGGTTCAATGTGTATCTTTTTGCGTGATTACATATAAAATCTACATTTTACCTATGCTTTTAATTAAATGGTAGTATCATTCTGTGTGTCCCCTCCCCCACAACCAGCATTATGTTATGATTCATGTGTGTTGTTATGGGTACAGATAATCTATCTGTTGCTTCTAATGGTTCCAGTAAACCCCAATGTGTATGTACATCCACTGCATCATTTTACCCCTCGGTGCTCCCAGTGACGTACACTGGGCTGCCTCCAATACCCCATTTCAATAAATTACGCCTTGTAGCCAAAACCGGTTTGGCTCAGTGGATAGAGCGTTGGCCTGCGGACTGAAGTGTCCCGGGTTCGATTCCGGTCAAGGCCATGTACCTTGGTTGGGGGCACATCCCCAGTGGGGCGTGTGTAGGAGGCAGCTGATCGATGTCTCTCATCAATGTTTCTAGCTCTCTATCCCTCTACCTTCCTCTCTGTAAAAAAATCAATAAAATATATTAAAAAATAAATTATGCCTTGTAACTGCTCCTGATGGGCTAGTGTGAACATTTCTTTAGGATGTATACTCAGAAAATAGCTGGGCCAGAGATATATAATTTCTGTAAGCAGTGCCAGATTGTGATCTGGAAGAGGTGGAGCAATGCATGAAGGGCCCTACATTCCCATCTCCATCAACACTTAGCATTATCCAACTTACTAAAATTTTCTAGTCTAGCCAGTACAGTCATATTTCATTAGTTTTTAACTTAAAAATCTAATTGGCTTTATTCAACAATTCATGAATTGGGCATCCCATCTAGTAAATAGAAAGGTGCTCTTCTTTAGTTTTTTTAACTTGTATTTTAAAGTGATTGATAATGATTTTGAGCCCTAGCTGGTTTGGCTCAGTGGATAGAGTGTCAGCCCACGGACTGAAGGGTCCCGGGTTTGATTCCAGTCAAGGGCATGTATCTCGTTTGAAGGTTCCATCATTGGCTCTGGCGGGGTGTCTGTGGGAGACAACTAATCGATGTCTCTCTCTCACATCGATGTTTTTCTGTCTCTCCCCCTTCCTTCCACTCGCTCTAAAAATAAATGGAAAAATATCTTCAGGTGAGGATTAACAGCAAAAAAGAGAGAACGATTTTGAGTACTTTTCACACGCTTGTTTGATTTTGGGTTTCTTCATGTAAATTGCTTATTCATATCTATATTCCTCTTAGGACATTTCCCATAGTTCTCTTGTTGATTTTCAGGGGCCTGTCACTTAGATCAATTATGAATCCCTTTCTATAGCCTTTCTTCATCCTTTCAAACATTTCTAGATCTTTAAAAAAAAAAAATCCAATGAGGGACCTGGCCAGTTTGGCTCAGTGGATAGAGTGTCAGCCTGCGGATTCAGGGTTCCTGAGTTCAATTCTGGTCAAGGGCGTGTACCTTGGTTGCAGGCACATCCCCAGGTGGGGGGTGTGCAGGAGGCAGCGGATCAATGTTTCCCTCTTATCGATGTCTCTAGGTCTCTCTCCTTCTCCCTTCTTCTCTATAAAAAACAATAAAATATATTTTTAAAAATCCAATGAGGGGTCTGTTATGTTCTACTTTTGTACTTACTATTTAAAACTTCTGACATCTTGTTTCATATTTTCTATTTACAGTGTTTTTTCTGTTTTTTTTTTGTTTGTTTGTTTTTCTACTATCATTCTCATAGTATTTTGGGGGTATTTTATATCTCTTGTTCTTGTTTTATCTTTTTTGTATTATCTATTTTACTTATTTAAAATTATTCGTCTGACCCAGGACTTGTTTTGGATATTATGCCTCCAATATAGCCCCCAGTGATCCCTGTCTCCTGTATTCACATCCTTTGTAGTTCCTATGTTGTACTAGGGTTGGCCAGGTACCCCAATATCGTGGATGGTCCTCAGTGTGTGGGGTTGCCTGAGACCCTTATGTGTACCTGTTAGACCCACAGTCTTGCAGCACCCCAGATAGAGAATGGTCTTGTCCTGCTCTTCAGTGACTGAGCCCTTATCTGAGGAATGGTCAGCTTCCCTTCTTCTTCTTTTTAAAAAATATATATTTTATTGATTTTTTACAGAGAGGAAGGGAGAGAGATAGAGAGCTAAAAACGTCAATGAGAGAGAAACATCGACCAGCTGCCTCTTGCACACCCCTCACTGGGGATGTGCCTGCAACCAATGTACATGCCCTTGACCGGAATTGAACCTGGGACCTTTCAGTCGGCAGACTGACGCTCTACCACTGAGCCAAACCGGCTTCGGCGGTCAGCTTCCCTTCTAATACTGGGGTGTACTGGGAGCCTTTTAAGAGTTATCTCCATGCCCTGACTGGTTTGGCTCAGTGAATAGAGCCACGGTTTGCTGCTCTGTTGACTACTGAGTTTGCCGACCACTGGGATAGAGCGTTGGCTTGCAGACTCAAGGGTCCCAGGTTTGATTCTGGTCAAGGGCATGTACCTTGGTTGTGGGCACATCCCCAGTAGGGAGTGTGCAGGAGGCAGCTGATCGGTGTTTCTCATCGATGTTTCTGACTCTCTATCCCTCTCCCTTCCTCTCTGTAAAAAAAAAAAAAAATCAATAAAATGTATTTTTTAAAAAGCTATCTTCAGCTTTATATGGCATTCTTGGGGAGAGAGATGAGAGGATGACTACCCTGATGCCCCTTGCGGAGCAATTTCTGGCCAGAACCTGGCACAGCAAGCTCACAACCTGTAGGATCCGTTACCCTGCTCATTGGCTGCCACTCCTTGAGGAGGATAGCACCTGACATGTGACACATGCGCCTTCTGAGAACGTGCGTGGGAAAAAGGACTTCCGTTTGATCACTAACCTCCAAAAAAGCAAGTGACTTCTTTTAGGGCCTGAGCTTTAGCAGTGCTTGGTTTGTCTGTCCACAGTAGTGGGTTGGAGAAGGCCAATAAAAGGTGTCTGTTGGTGAAGCAGTTAAGACGGGTACCCATAAGCTGGAAACCCAGTTTAGGGCTTAGAGTCTTAGGCGTGGCAAGGCCACAGTCCCCCAAGCTAGCCCCAAAGCAAGTATCAAGAATAGGAGCTGCAGATCCCTGCCTAGGACTCCCAAGGAAGGTTCTAGATGCTGGTGACATGTGGAAGGCTAGAGGTGGCTGCCCAATGTTCTCTCTAAGAAGCCCACACTTCCCAGCCTTTGTGATGAACCTTGCCCTTTTGGAATCAGGAACTCTGTCATGCTTCATGCAGGGGCCTGTCCTGAAGCCACACACTCACAACTATGATCCAGAGCCTTCCAGGTGGAAGGTGGATCACACCACAGCCTCAAGGCTTCCTCCAGCTGTTCTCAGCTCATCTTTCAGAACCAGCTTTCAGCATCCACTCTCCGACCACCAGGGACAAAGGTACTGCGTGACCCACCCTCCACCCAGTGAAGCATTTCGGCCCCATCAGGTCAAGAGCCCCTGGAGACTCCATGTATCACAAAAACCAGAAAGAGGCAGAGAAATCAACAGACCACGGGACCTTCATGTGTGCAAAGTACAGTTAAAAACAAAGCAACAACAGAAACGAGGCTGTGGCCTCCATGGGACAGTGCTGAGCAGAGCCCCTATTCCCAGACCTGTGGAGAGAGGGTCCCGCACCCCAACAGGTCTAGGGCTGGCAGGCGGGGAGGTAGGGTCTCCCGTGGAGGCCCTCGTGGCCAATAATGGAGATTGCTGGGGCTGGAGGGAGCCCGATTACAGCGGGGCGGTGGCCTCGGCCCCCTCTTCGGAGTCCCACACCTCGGACTGCAGGTAATCGGCGAAGAGGGCCTTGGCCCGGCGCAGCACGCGCCCCAGGTGGTGTTTCCGCACGAGGCGGTCAAAGTGCATGGCCAGCTCGTTGTAATCCAGCCCGTTGCGCATGATGTGGTCGCGGTGCTCCAGCAGGATGGCGAGGCAGAGGAAGAGCATGAACGGGTTCCCCTGGCCAAACTCCTGGGGCGGGGGCAGGCCCAATGGGTGTGGGGGTGGCAGAGACTTCCCAGGGTCCTGTGGGGAGCCCGCCTCGGGCATCAGGGGGGACCCTGCAGCCGCATCGCCAGCAGGAGAGGCCTCCTGGGAGGATGGTGGAGACGAGGAGGATGGCGAGTCGGGGCGGGAAGAGGAGGAGAGCAGTGGGTCTGAGGAGTTCAGCAAGGGCTCCGAGAGGGACTTGGAGCTGATGAGGGCGACTGGGTGGGGCAGCTGGACCCGAGGGTCCCTCCTGGGGCTGGTGTTGTCCCTGAGCTGCTGGAAGTCATCCAGACTGGCCTGTCTCAGGAGACGTCCCCCGCCACCGGGCCCCTGACCGGTCATGGCCAAGTGGTCCACCGCATCTTCAAAAGCACCGTCTCCCCCGCCGGCAGGCCTCAGCATGTGCCTCTGCCGCACGGGCCGCCCCCGGTGGCTGCCGAAGCCGGCGTCCGCCACTTGGCTCGGGGGTCCGATGAGCTCCACCTCGTGCTCGGGAGGATCGGGGGGCAGCGAGCTCCAGGTGACCTCGAGCATGCGCAGGGCGTCATCGAAGGCGAACTCGCGCTTGAGCTCCAGCAGCAGCCAGCGGTAGCAGAAGAAGAGGTCGTCAGCACCAGCTTCCTGCAGGTATTGGTAGAAGTCGGGGTCGGCGTGGCGCAGCAGCAGCTTGAGGTGCGCGAACTTAGTGGCCATGGCGCGGCCGTCGGGGTGGAAGTTCCCGGCCAGGCGCTTCATGATGCCGCAGAAGCAGACGAAGGCGTGGCCCTCGTGGTCCATGACGGCGAGGATGGGCGAGGCGAGGTCGCTCATGCCCTGGCAGTAGGACACCTGCGGGTGGGTGACGGCGTAGGTGGTGAGCAGGTCGTGCAGTGCGCGCAGGTGTGGGCCGTCCTCGGGCCCTGCGTAGTAGGGGTGGGCCCGGTCGGTGCGCAGCACGTCCTTGAGGACCGTGCTGCGGATGAACTCCAGGTCCTCGGGGCTGGCTCGCTGTGCCCACTCGCTCTTAAGCTGCTCATATTCCCGACTCTTCCGTTTCATGTAGTCCATCCTCTCGCGGCCTGTCAGCCCGTCTGGGTACACGTTCAGCAGGTAGCGCCACACCACCTGGCCGGGGACAAAGAGGATGAGGCGGAGGATCTGCAGAGGAGCCGCCACGTGCCAGGGTCTATCTGTCACCAGCCCCCTCCTTCCCACCTCTGACTCCTAGCCCCTCGGGAAGGAGAGCTGGCTGCCCCGGAACATCAGCACTCCACCCTATGACAGCGTGGGTCCCTGCATGTGTCTCATGAGCTACTCATGACGGCGGGAGGCGTGGATCCAGCGAGTGGTGGTGGCGGTGGGGGCTCACCTTGCGCAGGGAGGGCTCCACACCGCCGTGATAGATGCGCAGGCGCAGCTCCTCGGGGCGGGAGAGCTGGCCCTCGTGGTTCAGGTACGTGTGGAACTCAGCATCGCTCAGGGGCGGCTTGAAAGGCTTGACGTCCTCCCCGTACGACCAGCTCAGCACCTGTTGGACCTTGGACAGGGTGCGGCCCACCTGTGAAGGGGGTGGGGGGCACCGGTCAGCTGGCAGGCCAGGGGCACGTGCCACCCAGCACACCCGGAATCAGGGGAGCCGGGCAGGCCCTGCCCTACAGCCACCCGAGAGTCCGGGGGTCCCTGGAGCCACCTGGGAGAGGATGGACTGCGTGAAGGGCAGGGCGGCCGCCGTCAGCGATGACCGTTTCTCAGCCAGCAGCACGTCCGAGCCGATGACATCCTTGGGGCTGATGATGTCCCAGTCTTCCAGCAGCGGGCCTGCCACACAGAGCGGAGCAACATGAAAATGGGGGTGAGAACCCCACCCCTCCGGGCCGGGCTCCTCTCACGCCAAAGCCAGGCACCCACAGGGCAATGAGCGGCTCCCACGCTCTCTCTCCATGTCATCTAAATCACGCACAGCATAGGGCCATAAATGATTTCTTCCTATTAGACTGGCTGTATTTTATATTAGATAACCATCTCACACAATGGCTGGGCAGACTCCAACAGTAATATTTACCATGTGCCAGGTACTACGTGACAAGGGCTGAGCTTTAACATAAATAGTAACACGAGACAATGTTTCCATAGTGCTAAGTGCCAGGAAGTGTTCTGAGCCCTTAGCTTTTTTTTTTTTTTTTTTTTTTAATATATTTTATTGATTTTTTTACAGGGAGGAAGAGAGAGGGATAGAGAGCTAGAAACATCGATGAGAGAGAATCATCGATAAGCTGCCTCTTGCACATCCCCTACTGGGGATGTGCCTGCAATCAATGTGCATGCCCTTGACCGGAATCGAACCTGGGACCTTTCAGTCCGCAGGCCGACACTCTAGCCACTGAGCCAAACTGACCTCGGCCCTTAGCTTTTTTTTAAGAGTTGAATTTTTAAATATTTTTTTATTGATTTCTGACAGGAAGGGAGGGGAGAAAGATAGAAACATCAATGACGAGACCCGTGGTCGGCAAACTGTGGATCGCGAGCCACATGCGGCTCTTTGGCCCCTTGAGTATAGCTCTTCCACAAAAAACAAATGGGAGCCTGAGAGCCACTCTACACATAGCCTCCTCTGCTCCTCGGATGAGTGAGCAGTGTCTGTCTGTTCAGTTGCTAAGCCAGAAACCTGAGAAGCGTCCTTGTGCCTCCCACCCTCTCAGCTCCCAGTGCCAAACCGTTGCTAAGCGTGGCTAATGCATGCAGGCAGAACATGCTTTCATTCCACCTCTCCTCTCGTTTCCACCTTGTCAGCCTGTGTGAGCCACATCTCCCACCTGAAACGGTCGCCTAACCAGTCCCTGCTTCCTTTTGATTAGATTTTGAAATATTTTTTATATTTAAAACAGCTGCTAGAGTGGTCTTCCTAAAACGTCAACCAGAGCATTAGAACACAGCAGGTAAAATGGAGGTCGTGCTACTGGACGGGTCAAATGAAGGAGAAGACCAAGGAGAACCACTTCTAGGCACAGACCTAAGCTTGAGGATTCGAGTGACAAAGTAGAGAGATCTGGAGGGCCAAAACACCTAATACTCAAACATTAGAAGACGCAGCGGGAGGAGGGGGAGCAGGTGAAGACCCTGAGTCACAGACATGAAGGAGAATGCCCTTGAGATGAAGAAATGGCTCGCCAAGCCTTAGACAGGATTATTGAACAAACCACACATATAATCGGCCTTCCCAGCTCTATCCAGACGCTAGTGAAATGCCCAAATTCCAGGAAGGAAGAAAAACTCCTGCCAGCTTCCAAAGTCCAGGAATAGGCTGCTAACTCCAGAAAGAAGGTCATCAGAACTCCAGAAGCAAGAAGACAGTGGCTTGTGGCACAAATGGAGTGCTCAGAAGAAAGGCCCAAGACCCCAGGGCTCCATGCCCAGCCGAACAGTACCTGTCTATGGTGGCCTAAAGAAGACATTTTTGGTCACCAGAGTACATCTAACTCACATACCTTATTGGGAGAGGACGAAGAAGTTCTCAAAGGAAATGACTACAACGGCTCAAGGGAGGGAAGGCAAAGGAAGTGTGAACGGTGATGAGCCACAGTTTGTAACATATATAGTTAAACATGACATGACAGCGACACTGTGATTGGGTGCTTGTAATCTTAAATGTCACTTTAGCATTCCTGAAACTTAAGCAACCTACTATAAAGAAAAGATAATGATAGCCTGGAATTTAAAAAGAAGCAAAAATTACCGTCTCAGCAAAACCCACAAAGTTAAGGGTTAGGGATTAGAAGAAGAATTAGAATTAAAAGCGTTCCATGTGCTGAAACCAGTGTGGCTCAGTGGATGTTGCTCTCTCATCGATGTTTCTAGCTCTCTATCCCTCTCTCTTCCTCTCTGTAAAAAATCAATAAAATATATATATTTAAAAATAATAAAAATAAAAATGTTCCAGCCCTGGCTTGGTATCTCGGTTAGAACATCATCCCAATATGCCAAGTTTGTGGATTCCATTCCCAATCAGGGCACATACAGAAATCAACCAATGAATGTATAAACAGGTGAAACAACAAATCTCTCAATCTCTCGCTCTCTCTCTCTCCCTCTTCCCCCTCTTCCTCTCCAAAAATCAATTAAAAGAAAAAGTATTCCAAAGCTTTCTTTTCAAGGGCCAGGGAGGGTAGAAAACCCTGGACAAGAAAAGTAAGTGGGCCGAAACCGGTGTGGCTCAGTGGCTAGAGGGTTGGCCTGCGGACTGAGGGGTCCCAGGTTTGATTCCGGTTGGAGGCATGTACCTTGGTTGTGGGCACATCCCCAAGAGGGGGTGTACAGGAGGCAGCTGATTGATGTTTCTAACTATCTCCCTTCCTCTCTGTGAAAAACCAATAAAATATATATTTTTTAAAAGGTAAGTGGCCTAAAGATTTCACTGTCATCATAGCTGGTTTGCCTCAGTGTATAGTGCATTGGCCTGAAGACTAAAGGGTCCTGGGTTCAATTCCGGTCAAGGGCATATGCTGGGTTGCAGGCTCAATCCCCAGTGGGGGGTGTGCAGGAGGCAGCCAACCAATGATTTTCCCTTATCATTGATGTTAGATCTCTTTCCCTCTCCTTTCCTATCTGAAATCAATAAATATATTTAAAAAAAAAAGATTTCACTGTCAATTGTGTAAAAAAGCATATATCCGGCTATGGGATTTTAATGAGAGATATACCTAAAATTAGGTGATAAAGAAAAGATGGAAATTGGCCCTGGCTGACTTGGCTTAGTGGGTAGAGTGTCAGCCTGAGGACTGAAGGGTCCTAGATTCGATCCCTGGTCAGGGGCATATGCCTGGATTGCGGGCTTGATCCCTAGTGTGGGGTGTACGGAAGGCAGCCAATCAATGATCTCTCTCATCATTCATGTTTCTCTCTCTCTCTCCCTCTCCCTTCCTCTTTAAAACCAATAAAAATATATTTAAAAAAAACTATCAGAGACTGAAAAAAAGAAAAGATGAAAATTGAAGAAACCTGAAGGAATACCTAACAAACACAAACAGAACAAGAGCAGCAATGTGAATGTCAGAAAAAAACAAAAACAAAACACCACTTAAGGCCAGAAACATTACAGGAAAAAAGAGGCAGTCTTATATTGATTTTAAAAAGTAAGAACCCATTGGGTGAAGGATTTCTACAAGCACAAACTCATCTAGTGGCAAAACCTGATCTGAACTGACTTGAGACTATATCTAGTCTTTACGTAACCCACTGAGTGTGGCTATGCATACATTTCCCTGAAGAATCACCCAAGTATTTTATTACAGGGTGTTGCCTCAGGCCCTGCATGCGATATTACATAATAGATGCTGTACACACTACACTTCCTCATCATAAAATTGTCAAACTTCTCAAACCCCAAATTAATACATAAATGCTGTGTGATGCCAAGCGGAAATGCAGTGGGATTTTTCCTGGAACTGGATAAAATTATTTTAAGGTTCATATGAAAGAATTCACCGTTAAGGATAGTTAAGGAAAAGAAGAGTCATGAAAAAGAATGGTGGGAGGATGGCAATGCTTGACTTATTAATATTTACCACAAAAGTACTATGATAAAAATATGATGTTAGCATAGTAGTAGAGAAAGAAAGCCAATTAGTAAAATGCAATAGAAAGCCCAGAAATAATTCCAAGTACACGTGGGAACTCAGTATTGACAAAAATGGCATTTCAAATCAGTGTAGAAAAGGAGGTTATTTAAAAAATGCTAGCTGAAACCGGTTTGGCTCAGCGGTAGAGCGTCGGTCTGCGGACTGAATGGTCCCAGGTTCAACTCCAGTCAAGGGCATGTACGTTGGTTGCGGGCATATCCCTGGTAGGGGGTGTGCAGGAGGCAGCTGGTCGATGTTTCTCTCTCATCAACGTTTCTAGCTCTCTATCTCTCTCCCTTCCTCTCTGTAAAAAAATCAATAAAATATATTTTTTTAAAAATGCTGCTGCTCTGGCTGGTGTGGCTCGGTTGGTTGGATCGTCATCCTGTACAACAAAAGGTGGCAAGTTCCACTCCCGGTCAGGGCACATACCCAGGTTGCAGGTTCAATCCCTGTTCAGGGCACGTGCAGGAAGCAACTGATTCGTGTTTCTCATCTCTCCCTCTCTCTCTCTTAATAAATAAGTAACGTATACATAATGCTGGCATAATTGACTAGAATTTAAAAAAAAATCTATGTCTAGTTATCAGAATGTTGACAGAGTAGAGATTTAAAAATACTATCTAATAAAAGTAATATACAAATTGACCGCCACACCAAGTCACAAGATGGCCGCCCCCATGTGGTCAAAGATGGTTGCCCCCATATGAACACAAGACGGCCACAGCAAGATGGCCTACAGGGGAAGGCAGTTGTGGGCAGTTAGGGATGACCAGGCCAGAAGAGGAAGGCAGTTGGGGGTGACCAGGCCAGCAAGGGAGGGTAGTTGGGAGAGACCAGGTCAGCAGGGGAGAGCAGTTGGGGAGGACCAGGACTGCAGGGGAGAGCAGTTGGGGAGGACCAGGACTGCAGGGGAGGGCAGTTGGGGGGAACCAGGCCTGCAGGGTAGGGCAGTTGAGAGGGACCATGCCTGCAGAAAAAGGCAGTTGTGGGCGATCAGGGCAACAGGAAGGACAGTTAGGGGTGACCGGACCAGCAGAGCAGGGCAATTGGGAGAGACCAGGTCAGCAGCGGAAGGCAGTTGCAGGGGGACCAGGACTGCAGGGGAGGGCAGTTGGGGAAGACCAGGTCAGCAGGGGAGGGCAGTTGAGGGGGGATCAGGACTGCAGGGGAGAGCAGATGGGGAGACCAGGCCTGCAGGGAAGGGCAGTTATGGGCAATCAGGCTAGCAGGGAGGGCAGTTAGGGGTGACCAGGCCAGCAGAGAAGGATAGTTGGGGGGAGCCAGGTCAGCAGGGGAGGGCAGTTGGGGGGGTCAGACCTGCAGGGGAGGGTGGTTTGGGGGGCCAGACCAGCAGGGGAGGGAAGTTTGTGGGGACCAGGCCTGCAGGGGAGGGCAGTTGGGAGCCAGTAGTCCTGGATTGTGAGAGAGATGTCCAACCTAAACGGGTGATCCAACATCCCTCAAGGGGTCCCAGATTGGAGAGGGTGCTGGCTGGGCTGAGGGGACCCCCCTCCCCCCCCGCCATGCACGAATTTCATGCACTGGGACTCTAATAAAGAAAATAATAAGCATATTAGGAGATATAGGGGAAGGTGTTCCAAATTAAGAGGAGAATCTTAGAAATCATAAAGAAATAGGGATCCTATATCATACAACCCTAATGTGCAAATTGACCAACCGGTGGAAAGACCCTATGATGCACACTGACCACCAGGGGGCAGGCACTCAGCACAGGAGCTGCCCCTGATGATCAGTGTGCTCTCACAGGGGAAGCACCGCTCAGCCAGGAGCCGGGCTCACAGCTGGCACGCGAAGCAGTGGTGTGGGAGCCCTCCCGCCTCTGTGGCAGCTCTAAGGAGCAGCTTGCAGGTGGGTGGTAAGGAGTAAGGGGTCCCGGACTGCGAGAAGGCACAGGTCAGGCTGAGGGACTGCCACCCCCCCCACCCCCCACGAATTTGGGGCACTGGTCCTCTAGTCCTATCTAATAAAGAGGGAATATGCTAATAGACCATCATTCTGTCACAAGATGGCTGCACCCCCAGCTGAGGCCAAGTTCCCATAAGGAGCCTTAAGGAGCAATCAGCAGGGACCTGAGGCTATGCCCTCCCCTGCTCCTGTGGGGCCTGACAGGGGACCTCAGGCCATGCCCCCCACCCTGGCATCAGGCTGGGGGACCTCAGACTGTACCCCACGCCCCAGTGCCTGGCCAGGGGACCTGAGGCCCCGCCCAGCAGGCCTTGATGGGGGACCTCAAGGTGTGCTTTCCATCCTGGTGCTGGGCTGGGGGGCCTCAGGCTGCTCCCCTGTCCCAGCACCAGGACGGGGGACCTCAGGCCACACCCCCCAGCAGGTGGAGCTTGACAGGGGATCTCAGGCCTTGCCCCACACCCAGCAGGGCTTGATGGGGGATCTTAAGGTGCACCCCCAGTGTTGAGTTGGGGGAACTCGGGCCACGCCCCCGCCCAGTGGGGCTTGACAGGGGACCTGAGGCTGCACCCCCGTCCTGGTGCTGGGCCAAGGACCTGAGGCTGCGCCCCTCGCCTGGCAGAGCTTGACGGGGGACCTCAGGCCATGCCCCCCACCCAGTGGGGCTTGACAGGGGATCTCAGGCTATATCCCCCACCTGGCAGGGCTTGACCTCGAGGCATGTCCCCACCCCAGTCTGGGCAGGGGGACCTCAAGTCATGCCCCCTATCCTGGAGCTGGGCCAGGGGACCTGAGGCTGTGCCCCATGCCTGGCCAGGCTTGGCAGGGTGGGACCAGCTGGGTCTGGATCTAGCCCAATGGGGGTTGGGCCAGCCAGGTCTGGGTCTCACATAATTTTGAAGTGCATGTGGGTGGGCGGGGACTTGACTCTTTGGGTCCTGTGTGAGACCCAGACTCTGACAGGAGGAAGGTTTTCATATACATTTTACTAATTTTCTTTCATCTCTGACACTTCTATTATAGAGATAGGGCAAATAGAAATATTAAATTATTTCCTCTAATTAATCCCCTTTTAATGTGCATGAATTTCGTGCACTGGGTCAGTAGTATATGTACAAGATTGCATCTACATTTTAATTTTCTTAAAAAATATATTTTTATTGATTTCAGAGAGGAAGGGAAAAGGAGAGTTAGGAACATCCATGAGACAGAATCATGGGTTGGCTGCCTCCTGCATGCCTCCTACTGGGGATCAAGCTCAAAACCCGAGCATGTGCCCTAACTAGGAATTGAACTGTGACCTCCTGGTTCATAGGTGGATGCTCAACCACTAAGCCACACCAGCAGGGCTTAATTTTTGATAGGACAAAAACGATACCATAACCAAAACCATTAAACAAAAGGTAAGCTGGGCAAAAACATTTGCAATTCATCTAATTGAAAGAAGATTCCTTTTTAAAAATATATTTTTATTGATTTCAGAGAGGAAAGATAGGGAGAGAGAGAGAGAGAAACATCAATGATGTGAGAGAATCTACAGACAAATGAACCAGGAGGTCATGGTTCAATTCCTGGTCAGGCCAATTTGAGGTTGTGAGCTTAATCCTCAGTAGGGGGTATGCAGGAGGCAGTCGATCAACGATTCTCTCTAATCATTAATGCTTCTATCTCTCCCTCTCCCTTCCTCTCTGAAATCAATAAAAACAAATTTAAAAAATAAATACAACTGCCATTATTATAATCACATTGCTACATTTACATGTTATTATAATTAAAACATATCTATAGCTCTATTGTTATATGGCATTGTATAATTATATATTACTAGATTATATGTTATAATAACAAATATAATTATTGTTACTAGAACTAATACTTTTAAAAAATATTTTTTTATTGATTTTTTTACAGAGAGGAAGGGAGAGGGAGAGAGAGTTAGAAACATCAATGAGAGAGAAACATCAATCAGCTGCCTCCTGCACACCCCCCACTGGGGATGTGTCGGCAACCAAGGTACATGCCCTTGACCGGGAATTGAACCCGGGACACTTCAGTCTGCGGGCCGAGGCTCTATCCACTGAGCCACACCGGTTTCGGAGAGCTAATACGTTTTGAGCATTTACTATGTAACAATGCACCGTTGCAGGCATTTTACATGAATTCCCTGTTTAATCCTCTCAATAGCCCTAAGACACCGTTATCTCTACAGGTAAATGAATTGAGGCCCAGTGGTCAACCCCGGACTTGGAATGAGGCTCCCTAGCCCACTGTGAGGGAGTGTACTGCCAGGTGGCATCATCCTACAGGGACAGGGTGGGGCCCAGAGCAGTGGCCCCCACGACACTGGGTACTCACTGTCCTCAGTGGGCCGAATATCCACACGCAGCTGCAGGTAAGGCTTGGAGGCAGTGGCGAAGGCTGTGCTGAGGTCCCAGTCAGACAGAAGCGAGAGGTAAGCTTCCTGCCCCAGCCGGTCCCGGCCCAGGTAGCTGATGCCGAAGTTCTTCTTCCTGGACATGGGAGGTGGGCAGCGCTCAGTGCCCCGGAGGCTCGGGGACAGTTCCCAAAAGGACCAGGGGAAGGTTAACGGTGTGGACGACAACTTTCTACTATGTGCTAGGTACTGTGCTAAGGACGGAGGGCGGATCCCTCATCTCTACTTGGTTACGCTAACACAGAAACACACATACACACACACCTGCTTGTGTCTGGAGGACACACTGGAAACTGGTAAAATGTTGGTACCCTCTAGGGAGGGCAACAGGGTGGTTGAAGGGTAGAAGTGGAAAGAAAGCAGCCTTCTTACTGCGTAAGAAAAGCAATCTGTGTGATTGTCATTCTTCACAACAAAAGAGGTTTACGAAAAAAAGTCAAATAACAACTAGGAACTTGTTCTCAGGTACATTCGTGTAACTATGCAAAGAAGTATGTTGTGTGCTGACTACTGTAACCATGACAACATCCTAAATACCCATTACGCTGGTACTCTTTGAGTTTGTTACCGTGTGCTTGTATTCCTCCAAAATAGCCCCCAAAACAAAAGGACCATCACACCTGCCCTCAAAAGACCCCAATTTTCATCTAGCAGGTTGGCAAAATTTCCAGTATTTTATAATAACCGCGTTTGTGAGGGCGTGAGGGAAACAGGCATTTTATACACTGAGTGGCCAGATGATGATGATTTCTGAATGCCTAATAATCTGGCCACTCAGTGTATATCCTATATAATAAAGAACTAATATGCAAATTGTCCCCTCGACCATGAGTTCAACCAGCAGGCAGGCTGGCCAACCACCCATGTCCCCTCCCCCTGGCCAGGCTGGCCAGACCACACCCATGCACGAATTCATGCACCGGGCCTCTAATATATATACTGAGTGGCCAGATTAGTATGCGTTCAGAGATCATCATAATCTGGCCACTCAGTGTATACTGCTGCTGAGACTGTAAATTGGTAAAACCTGTCCAGAGAGCATTTTGGAACGACCCATTGAAAATTTAAAAAGCAGACACCCTTGAATCCAGCAACACCAGTGCTAGGTGGCTGTTCACGGTGGGGTGATTTATAATAAATCAAACGACGACAATGGAAAGGCCTATCAGTCACTGCTGAGGTGGGTAGCCCAATGGTCAGTCACCAGCATCCCCTTACTCACCCATTCAAGTCAAATGCTCGGATGAGGATGTGCTGCAACACATCGAGTGAGGTGATCTGGGGGTCAACAGCAAAAGAGCGGAACTCAGGTGGCAAGAAGCTCTCACATTTCTGGGGATAGAAGACCAGGAAGGCCATCAGGGGTTATGTCACCACGCTGAAGCAGAGGGAGCAGCAGGAGGCAAGGTCAGAGGAGTGGTGGGGGCCAGATCAAGGTGGGCATTCTGGACGATGGTGAAGACTGTTGTTTTTTAAAAATATATATATTTTATTGATTTTTTTTACAGAGAGGAAGGGAGAGGGATAGAAAGCTAGAAACATCGATGAGAGAGAAACATCAATCAGCTGCCTCCTGCACACCCCCTACTGGGGATGTGCCTGCAACCAAGGTACATGCCCTTGACTGGAATCGAACCTGAGACCTTTCAGTCCGCAGGCCGATGCTCTATCCACCGAGCCAAACCAGCCAGGGCCAGACTTTGGTTTTTGCTCTAAGTGAGGCAGTAGCATTCCCTAAGTGAGGGTTCTGAGCAGAGCTGTGAATGTGGTCTGACTTAAGGTCTGATTTACAGGATCCTTCTGGCTTCTCTGCTTGGGACAGACTGTGGGGTGCAAGGGAGAAAGCAGCACTTGAGTGAGGAGGAGGCTACTGCAATAGTCCAGACACCCAATCTTTCTTCTGTATTCCCTCAACGACGGTTGTCAGGATAACCATGTCGTCTGGCCTCTATTAAATTTGTCCTCCATGCTGAGCTACAACACTCCCCTGCTTAAATATCTTTTTTAAAGAAAATATTTTTATTGATTTCAGAGAGCAAAGGAGAAGGAAAGAGAGAGAGAAACAATGATGAGAGAGAAGCATTTGATCAATGTACACCCCAAACTGGGGATTGAGCCCACAAACCGGGCATGTGCCCTTGACCTGTATCAAACCTGGGACCCTTCAGTCCACAGGCCAACACTCTATCCACTGATCCAAAAGGCTAGGGCTTAAATATCTTTATTTATTTATTTATTTATTTATTTATTTATTTATTTATTTAAAATATATTTTATTGATTTTTTACAGAGAGGAAGGGAGAGAGATAGAGAGCTAGAAACATCGATGAGAGAGAAACATTGACCAGCTGCCTCTTGCACACCCCCTACCGGGGATGTGCCCGCAACCAATGTACATGCCCTTGCCTGGAATCGAACCTGGGACCCTTCAGTCCGCAGACCGACGCTCTACCACTGAGCCAAACCGGCTTCGGCTTAAATATCTTTAAAAGGGTCCAATAGGACCGTAGCCAGTCTCTCCATCAGCTATTTAAATATATATATTTTATTGAGTTTTTACAGAGAGTAAGGAGAGGGATAGAGAGTTAGAAACATTGATAAGAGAAAAACATGGATCAGCTGCCTCCTGCACACTCCCTATTGGGGATGTGCCCACAACCAAGGTACATGCCCTTGACCGGAATCAAGGGACCCTTCAGTCCGCAGGCTGATGCTCTATCCACTGAGCCAAACGGGTTAGGGCCCATCAGCTATTTTTGTGGTGTTTTGTTTTGTTTTCAATCCTCACCTGAGGATATTTTCCATTTATTTTTAGGGAGTGGAAGAGAGAGGGAAGAAAGAGAAATATCAGTGTGAGAGAAACACTTCGATTGGTTGTCTCCTGCACATGCCCTGACCAGGGCCTGGGCGGGGGAGGAGCTTGCAACCCAACAGAGGAATATGTCCTAGACCAGAATCGAACCCGGGACCCTTTGGTCAGGTCTGCAGGACACGCTATCCATCAAGTCAAACTGGCTGGGGCCCATCAGCTTTTTTGAACTTGACACTCGTACTGCCAAATTGCTGTAAGTTGACTTCTCTCCAGAACCTACCCTCTTCCCAGTACCACCAGCGCCACAACCTTAGTCTGAGCCACCATCATGGTTACTGGGACTAGTACAGTGGTTGGCAAACCACGGCTTGCGAGTCACATGGGGCTCTTTGGCCCTTGAGTGTGGCTCTTCCACAAAATACCACGGCCTGGGCGAGTCTATTTTGAAGAAGCGGCATTAGAAGTTGAAGTTTAAGAAATGTGGCTCCCAGCCGAAACCGGTTTGGTTCAGTGGATAGAGCGTCGGCCTGTGGACTCAAGGGTCCCGGGTTCCATTCCGGTCAGGGGCATGTACCTTGATTGCGGGCACATCCCTGGTAGGGGGTGTGTGGGAGGCAGCTGATTGATGTTTCTCTCTCATTGATGTTTCTGACTTTCTATCCCTCTCCCTTCCTCTCTGTAAAAAATCAATAAAATATATTTAAAAAAAGGAAAGAAAAGAAACGTGGCTCCCAAAAGAAATGTCACTTGTTGTACTGTTGATATGTGGCTCTGGTGACAAATGAGTTTGCCGACCACTGGCCTAGTGCAACAGCTTTCTTACTCAGAGCACACTTCAAAGGCCCTTCACCATCTGCCCCTCACCCCTCTGATTCACCTTCATCCACTTCCCCTCCCTCCCTCCAGGGCTCCAGGAATATGGGAACCTAAGGGCACAGGCCAAGTTCACCCCGCCCCCCCAGCCTTCGCCCTTGCTGTTCTCGGCCTAAAACACTCATCCCCACCCCCACCCCCACCCCCACCGGGCACAGGCTGACTCCTTTAACTCGGTGTCTGCTCCTTCAATGCCTTCCTGGGGACTCCCCTGTACAGCCTGGGCTAAAGTGACGCCTGGCTGAGAACCTTCTCCAGTATCTCCTGACATTCACCAGCGCCCGAAGCATCTCATTTATTTGGCTGTTTGTCTCCCTCACCCGGTGGGCACCTGCACAGAAGTGCGCTCTCAACACATATGTTACCTGGCCTAGGCGCCTCCTTTTCAGACGGCAGCCCCCCACCCATCCTCAGGGACCCACTCCTCAAGTGAGGCCCCCTCCTCCATCCCTGCCGCCCCTCTTCCCCCCAGCACCCCCACCTGCCATTTTCAGTCTCCCCGCCTTTCAGCCCGGGACCCGCATTCCCACGTCCTGCCCACTCCGCCCCTGTCACTGTCACCAGGCGGGCCCTCCAGCCTCGCCCCTCCGGTGACACCCCAAATCTCAGGGCCCGCCCTCCATCCTAGGCCAGCCACCGCCTCCTCCTCCCCTGGGAGCCCCCGGGCCGGCTGGTGGAGCGGCAGGCAGCCGACCTCACCTTGACTCGGACCCGTACCACTTCTCGCTCCTCCTCCTCAGCTGCAGCCGCTTGGACTCCCCCGCCAGGCGGGGGCGCCCCGGAGCCGGCCAAATCCGAGGACCCAGTGGCCGTCGCCATCCCGCCGCCGCCACCCGCCCGAGGGTGACGGGTGACGGTTACCCCCCCGGCCCCGGCGCTCACTCCAGATTGCGGGCGCCCGCAGCCCCACCTTGCGCCGGGGCGCAGGCGCAGAGGGCGCTGCGCGACCCTAGCAACCCCCAAACCTGAGCGTGGAGGTGGCTTCTGCGCGTGCGCAAAGAGTGCCATTGCCAGGAGCCCCGCCCCACAACGCCGCGAGTTTTGCTTCACGTCGGCCAGTGCGCGGGCGCCGACTTAAGTCCCACCTTTCCTCGCCCGTGATTGGGTGGTTTGGAGAGTTTACTTCCGGATTCACCTCGTTCGTGGTAAAGTGCTGACCTATTCCAGCGAGGGGAGTGGGCGGGGAAAGGAAGCGGCTGCGCGATGACGTCAGGGCCCCCCATAGCCTGCTGCAAGTGGCCTTGTGCCTCTGCTTACAGGTGATGTCATCTATTTCAGAGGCTAGGGCCCTCTTCAAAGGATTCCGCCGAACAGAAAAATAACCCTTTTTCTCGAACCTTTTCAAAAAATAGTTTACACGTTGTGAAAGTTAATGGAGCCATACATTTTAAATGTTTGTGATTTTGTTCACGTGTTATACTTAAATAATTTTCTGGAAAAGCCATTTTCACGCAGAGATCCTAGCTTTTATTTATTTTTATAATTTTTATTGTTGCAGTGTTATATGAATGATACCCTTAACATCAACTTTTTAAAGAAGACTGCAATTCTGTTCTGGTATCTTTTAAAATAATTTGTTGCTTAGGTACTAATATTAAATTGACATCTATTTTCTGGAATCTATATGTAGAAAAGCCTAAGTGACTGAACAACCGGTTGACCGGTTGCTATGATGTGCATTGACCACCAGGGGGCCAGTGTGCTCCCACAGCGGCAGCGCCACTCAGCTGACCATCGGGCACCAGATGCAGGGCTCACAGCTGGCCACCACTGCCTGGAGACCGCAGCAGAGCAGCAGCGAGCCTACTGAGCGGTGCAGTAGCAGGTGCAGCGGGGCTCGGATGAGCAGGAGTGGCAGGCAGGAGGGCAGGTGATGTTGGACTGCTGGTTTCAGCCCGATCCTCACCGGCTATGCCAAGGAACCCACCCGTACACAAATCCATGCCTTTAGTGTATAAATAATGATTTAAATATATATATATATATATATATATATATATATATATATATATATGTATGTATATATATATATATTTTTTTTAATTGATTTTTTACAGAGAGGGAGAGAAATAGAGAGCTAGAAACATCAATGAGAGAGAGACATCGAACAGCTGCTTCCTGCACACCTCCTACTGGAGATGTGCCCGCAACCAAGGTACATGCCCTTGACTGGAATCAAACCCGGGACTTTTCAGTCCCCAGGCCGACGCTCTATCCACTGAGCCAAACCGATTTTGGCTGATTTATTCTTTCATTCAACAAATGGAAATTGTATGCCAGAGAGTCTACATATATTGATTCATTTGATCGGCATAAAACCCTATGAGGTAGTCACTATTATTACAAGCATTTTACAGATGAGAGCATTGAAGGTCAGTAAGAAACATGCTCAAGGTCAAAGCAGGGGTCCTCAAACTTTTTAAAGTGGGGGCCAGATCACGGTCCCTCAGAGAGCTGGAGGGCCGGACTATATGAACTACTAATTCCTACTGTAACACCTCGGCTGTGCTCACTGCCCAAAAAACCTGGCGGGCCGGATCAGACTCCTCTGCGGGCCGCATGTGGCCCGCGGGCCGTAGTTTGAAGACCCCTGGAAAGGGATAGTAAGTGATACAGAGTGCAATGGGTGGGAGGTGGAGCTGTGCCTGGTGCGTTTGAGGAAAAGCAAGAAGGCCAGGAGGCCTTAAGCCAGTGTTTCCCAAAGTGTGGTACGCGTACCCGCAGGAGTACGGGAAGAGTTCGGTGGGGGTACACATTGCACCGGAGTTTGGTGGGGATATGCACTGCACCGTGCTTAGCTGCGCCTAATTCTACGTTCTCATGAGTACGAGGGGTACTCAGCGTTATGAAAATTATAGAAGGGGCACACATATGTCAAAAGTTTAAGAAACACTGCACTTAAGTAATGAGGTAAGTGATGGATATGAGGTGAGGAAGTAACTCACAGCTTTGACCTTACAAATGAGGCATTTCTCAAAAGTTATACTGTAAGCTCAAGCAGAACCAAGATTGGAACTGAAGTCCTGCTCTGCACAGTCACCTGGAACCAGTCTACAGGTATCTGTAATTTTATTATTCCTGTCACCTCCTCTAAATTCGTCAAGTTCCCATTTCATATATATATTTCAGAGAGAGAGGGAAAGATAGAAACATCAATGATGAGAGAGAATCAATTGGCTGGCAACTGCATTCCCCCTACTAGGGATTGAGCCCGCAACCTGGGCATGTGCCCTTGACCAGAATCGAACCAAGGACCCTTCAGTCTGCAGGCTGATGCTCTATCCACTGACCCAAACCAGCTTGGGCAAGTACCCATGGTTTTATGACTGAAGGTCTATGAGGTTAATGACAGAGACTGTGAGATGAATGATGATGAATTCTTCAAGGTGAGTTATGGGGATTTTTTTAATACTATATAATAAAGAGTTAATATGCAAATTGACTGTCACTTTAAACACACAAGATGGTCGCCCCCATGTGGTCAAAGATGGCCAACACAAGATGGCCAGCAGGGGAGGTCAACTGTGGGCCATCAGGCCAGCAGGGAAGGGCAGTTGGGGACCAGGCCAGCAAGGGAGGGCAGTTAGGGGCAACAGGGACTGCAGGGGAGGACAGTTGGGGTCGACTGGATGGGCAAAGGAGGGCAGTTGGGGGTGATTGGGCTGGCAGGGGAGTGGTTAGAGGGCGATCAGGCTGGCAGGCAAGTGAGCAGTTGGGAGCCAGCAATCTTGGATTGTGAGAGGGATCACAGACTGGAGAGGGTATAGGCTGGGCTGAGGGACATCCCGCCCCCAGTGCACAAATTTATATATAATATATAATAAACATATATTAGTTATTTAATATATGTTTATAGATTTCAGAGAAGGGAATGGGAAAGATAGAAACATCAGCGATTAGAGAGAATCACTAATTGGCTGCCTCCTGCACACCACACACTGGGGATCGAGCCCGCAATCCAGGCATGTCCTTGATAGGAATCGAACCCGGGTCTTTTCAGTCCACAGGCTGACACTCTATCCACTGAGCCAAACTACCTAGGGCAGTTATGGGGATTTTATTTTATTTTATTTTTAAAAAATATATTTTATTGATTTTTTACAGAGAAAAGGAGAGAGGGATAGAGAGCTAGAAACGTCGATGAGAGAGAAACATCAACCAGCTGCCTCTTGCACACCCCCTACTGGGGATGTGCCCGCAACCAACATACATGCCCCTGAGCGGAATCGAACCTGGGACCTTTCAGTCCACAGACCGAAGCTCTACCACTGAGCCAAACCGGTTTCAGCAGTTATGGGGATTTTAAAGAGTGGGTGATGGAACCTAACTGGTTTGGCTCAGTGGATAGAGCATCAGCCTGCAGACTGAAGGGTCCCAGGTTCGATTCCGGTCAAGGGCATGTACCTTGGTTGCGAGCACATCCCCACTGGGGGGTGTGCAGGAGGCAGCTGATCAATGTTCCCCTCTCTTAGATGTTTCTAGCTAGCTCTCTATCCTTCTCCCTTCCTCTCTGTAAAAAATCAATAAAATATATATATTTAAAAAAAAAAGAGTGGGTGATGGGGCATCTGTAGAGTGAGTGATGAAAGGCCAATAGGGTAATGATAGGGTTCTGTGTGATATATGATGAGGGGGATCTATAGGATGAGTCATGGGGTTTCTGGGTACATGATGAGGTCTGTTGGGGCAAGTGATAGGTCCATGGTGTGATAGAGGTCTGTGAGTGATAAGAGATCAGTCTATAGGGTAAATGAAAGGCTGTTGCGGGGCCCTGACTGGTCTGGTCAGTTGGCCTGTGGACTGAAGGGTCCCAGGTTCGATTCCAATCAAGGGCATGTACCTTGGTTGCAGGCACATCCCCAATAGGGGGTGTGCAAGAGGCAGCTGATCGATAGCTCTCTCTCATTGGTTTCTAACTCTCTATCCCTCTCCCTTCCTCTCCGTAAAAAATCAATAAAATATATATATAAAAAAAGAAAGGCTGTTGTGGGGAGAGTGATAGGTGTCTTAAGGGGTAATGATGGGGTATATAGGGTAAGTGGTGGGAGGGTCCTTGGGGGTGAGTTTTGTGGGGTCACGGGTAAATGATGGGGATCTTTAGAGTAGTGATGGGTGTCTGTGGGGTCTGTTGGGTTTTTGGAGTACGTGGGGGGGGTCTGTGAGTTGAGTGATGGGGTTTCTGTGGGGTGCTTAATCAGGAGACACAAGGCTGAGTAAATTGAAGAACTTGAAGATTTGGGAAATCCTCAGCTTATCCCTATTGCATACAATGAGCAAGCGTGTTCTGGAGAGAACACCAGGATATGGGGTTCTCTCCTTATAAGAGATTGCAGGTGTGTGACTTGTGAATCTCATCAGCCACCATGGGACTTTCTGGAGTTAGTGATGGGGGTCTGTGACGTCTACACGACTGAAGGTCTGTGTGATGGGGATGGGAATCTATGGCTGAGATAATGGTGTCTGTGGAATGAGTGAGTGAGAGGTATCTTTGGGGTCAGTAATTCAAGATCTTTCAGTGTTAGGGTCACGACCTTTTATTTCCTTGTTTCAAAAATTACCACCACTGCAGACCTTGTAGGTTCTCTTGGACTTTTGTTCCAACAGCACTTTGCAATAGCCCCACCCAGCTCCTTTCCTCCCCAGGGCTGGCCCTTTTGGTGCCCGCCCATCATTCTGAGCTTGACAGATCAATTCACTTTTTTATTCCCACCTGTGGGAGCAAGGAACAGGCTCCCCTGGCAGATGGAGAGTTCGTCATCAGCCCGTGGGGAAGCCCAGTCCATCACGCATTACTTCTGCTTGCTCTTCATTTGGGTGGCTTTGACATCCACCATGCTCTGGGCGTGCATGAGCTGCTGCACAGAATCGAGCAGGAGGATTCCAGGCAGCAGTATCCACAGGGCATTCAGGAAGACAAAGTAGAACCAGAAGTAGAGGGGGTGGCCCAGCTCGCTGTGCTTGAATCCGTCCCGGTACTCGGTCAGGAAGTAGAGCACATCCCCATATATCTGACCTGTGGGAGGCAGAAGGGAGAGGTGAGGAGGAGGAGCCATTGCAAGGCATTTTCCAAGTCATCGTTTGAGGTCTCAGTCCTTAGGACTCCCAAATCCAGAGAGCTAAACACTCTGAAATCATAGAGCTACAAAGTTGAGAAATCAGAAAAGTGAGAATTCCAGAAATTGGAAGTTGAGAATTTCAGAACCCGGGAGAGCTCACATCGCCAGAATGTTAGGAAGCTCAAAGTCCTTCCATTCAAGACAGCTGAGGATTCCAGGACTAAAGATAACCCGCATTTCTTGGACTAAAGAAAGCTATTAACATAAGAACACTGGATCTTAGATGAAAGAGCTGGAAATCCTAAGCCTTCAGGAAGGACCCAAGGACTTCCTGCCAGCGTGGGCCACCTCATGTAACCTTCACAGGAGACTGTTTTTTTTTAAAAAAACATTTTTTAAAATTTTTTTACAGAGAGGAAGAGAGAGAAACAGAGAGTTAGAAACATCGATGAGGGAGAATCATCGATTGGCTGCCTCTTGCACACCCCCTACTGGGGATGTGCCCGCAACCAAGGTACATGCCCTTGACCGGAATCAAACCTGGGACCTTTCAGTCCACAGGCTGACGCTCTATCCACTGAGCCAAACCGGTTTCGGCTTAAAAAACATTTAAAAAAACATATTTTTTATTGATTTCAGAGAGGAAGGGAGAGGGAGAGAGACAGAAACATCAATGATGAGAGAGAATCATTGATCGGCTGCTTCCTGCATGACCCACACTAGGGATCTAGCCTGCAATCCCGGCATGTGCCCTGACCGGGAATCAAATCGTGACCATCTTCACAGGAGACTTTGTGATGGAGGAGGAAGAGAAATGAACATGTCCCACTTGAGAACACAGGCTGAGAGGGGCACAGCTGTTCTAGAACCTCAGGGAATTTATCATTCGATCCGACTCAGCCCTGGGTGGGCACAATTGAGAGATCCTACCCACACGGACGCCCCGATATCCTCTTGTCCCTGATAATCCCTCCAGTACCAGTGTGGGCCCTCTTCTCACCCGCAGAGATCACGAGCTGTAGGATAAAGCGGGCAGGATGCTGGCGGAGAAAGGCAATCACCGCGCAAATGCTGAGCGGTCCCCACAGGAAAGCCGTGATGGTCTCCATGCATATCATGAAGTTGTCATTCCTGCAGGAGAAAGGGTGAGGCGACACTGGGATCACTGTGCTCGAAGCTCAGGGAATCCCGTTAGTGCTCCCTGACTCACCACCACCTCCCCAAACCCATTCAGGTCTCCCTTGACAGAGGCATACACTTACAGGATGTAACGGCTGTCCCCCTTGGAATACTCTTTCCCTGCAGAAGACAAGAGACACACGTGATGAATAAAGGCAGGAAAAGAAACTCGCATGTGGGAGAGCGGAGGGCCCATGGAGTAAGGCAGGCTTCATAACCTCTCCCTGCCTCCGACTCCTCCTCTGCAATGAGGATTTTAGAGTTAATATATGTATGCAAGACATGTGGGCAAACCTGACATGGAACAGTAAGTGCTGCTGTGATTGTCTGGCATTCCATAAATATCTGGAGAATAATGGAGGCAGGTATAGATGATGAAGTGAATGAGGTAGCCAATGAGAGAGAGAGAGAGAGAGAGAGAGAGAGAGAGAGAGAGAGAGAGAGAGAGAGAGAGAGAGAGAAAGAGAGAAAGAGAGAGAGAGAGAGAGAGAGAGAGAGAGAAAAGAATAAGAGGAAGAGGAGGAGGAGGAGGAGGAGGAGGAGGAAGGGGGGAGAGAGAGAAAGGGAAAGAGGGAGGGTGGAAAGGAGGAAGGGACTGAGAGAGAGAAAGTGAACAGATGAATGAATGAGAACACAAGCAGAGAATCAATAAGAAAAGGCAGATCACATGACATAAAAACAGGCAGGAGACTGGAGTAGGTTCTTCACCAAAGAGGACTTCCAGATGGTCAACACACCAATGAAAAGTGCTCAGACTTACATTTATCATTAAGTAAAAGCAAATCAAAACCCCAGAATGAGAGAGCACTCACATCCACTAGGTCTACAATTTAAGAAACACCCGACCATACCAAGTGAGGATGTATCTACTGCTGGTGGGAATATAAAATGATGCAGCAGTTTTTCATAAAGTTAAACACATATCTACCATACAACCCAGCCACTCCTCCATATTTACCTGAGAGAAATGAAAGCAGAGCCCCACACAAAGATTCTTATAACAATGTTCATAGCCGTTTTATTCATGAGACCACAAGGAGTATTACTTATAACAGCAAAATACTGGAGGAAATGATCATTAATACTAGACAAGTCAAGCCTGGCTGGTGTGGCTCAGTGGTTAAGCATGGACCTATGAACCTGGAGGTCACAGTTCGATTCCTGATCAGGGCATATGCCTGGGTTGTGGGCTCCATCCCCAGTGCAGGATGTGCAGGAGGCAGTCAATCCATGATTCTCTCTCATCATTTATTTATTTTCTCTCTCTCTCCCTTCCTCTCTGAAATTAATAAAAATATATTTAAAAAATACTGGACAAGTCAAATAATTATGTAACATTTAAGCTTTGAAAGCTCTTTAAGAGCTGATGAGGAGTGACCTGATTAAAAAAAGCAAAGTTTAGCCAAAACCGGTTTGGCTCAGGATAGAGCGTCAGCCTGTGGACTGAAAGGTCCCAGGTTCGATTCCGGTCAGGGGCATGCACATTGGTTGTGGGCACATCCCTGGTGTGGGGTGTGCAGGAGGCAGCTGGTCTATGTCTCTCTCTCATCGATGTTTCTAGCTCTCTATCTCTCTCCCTTCCTCTCTGTAAAAAATCAATAAAAAATATATTTTTTTAAATAAAGCAAAGTTCAGAAGTGTATATAGCATGTTTCCATTTGTTTATATAAAAGGGAAAAATAAAAATGGTGATAATAAAGTTATATAGCATCTGTTGTCTGCCTAATAATAATAATAAAGTTATATGGCTTGCCAAACATTGTTCTAAATGCCTTACATATATTTGGGTATTACTATCATCCTTCTTTTACAATTAAGAAAACTGAGGCCAAAGCCGGTTTGGCTTGGTGGATAGAGCGTCAGCCTGTGGACTGAAGGGTCCCAGGTTCGATTCCGGTCAAGGGCATGTACCTTGGTAGCGGGCACATCCCCAGTAGGGGGTGTGCAGGAGGCAGCTGATCGATATTTCTAACTCTCTATCTCTCTACCTTCCTCTCTTTAAAAAAATCAACAAAATATATATCAAAAAACCCCTGAGACTTCTGTGTATAATTTATGTGTAAATAAACCCTGGAAGAAAACAAGCAATTGTTAACACTGGTTAATAATTGAGGAAACTTGGTGGACAGGAGGTAGATTTTCACTTCATGTTTCTTTTTATTATTTGTTAAACCTCACCTGGTGATATATTTTCCACTGCTTTTCAGAGAGAGTGGGAGGGAGGGAAGAAGATGGGAGAGAGAAACATCAATGTGAGAGAGAAACATCAATTGGTCTCCTGCATGCACCCCAACCAGGGTGGGGTATTGAACCTGCAACCCAGGTTTGTGCCCTTGACCTGGAACGGAACCCTCAACTCTTTGATGCACAGGCCGATGCTCTAACCACTGAACCATGCTGGTCAGGGCACACTGCATACCTCTTTATTATTTATTTATGTCATATATTTTTATTGATTTCAGAGAGGAAGGGAGAGAAACATCAATGATGAGAGAGAAGCATTGATCAGCTGCCTCCTGCATGCCCACACTGGGATTTGAGCCCACAACCCAGGCACATGCCCTGACCGGGAATCGAACTGTGACCACTTGATTCATAGCTGAACGCTCAACCACTGAGCCACACCGGCCAGGCTGCATACCTTTTTTTTTTTTTTTTTAAGTCAGTCAAGTGTGGTTGTGTGGAGGGAGACAATATTAATCAGCTAACAATAACCCACAACCTTCCGACCAACTGCATACCTCTTTTATTTTATTTTTTAAAATATATTTTATTGATTTTTTACAGAGAGGAAGGGAGAGCGATAGAGAGCTAGAAACGTCGATGAGAGAGAAACATTGATCAGCTGCCTCTTGCTCACCCCCCACCAGGGATGTGCTCGCAACCAATGTACATGCCCTTGACCGGAATCAAACCCGGGACCTTTCAGTCCGCAGACTGACTGACGCTCTACCGCTGAGCCAAACCGGTTTCGGCTTTTTTAAATGGTTTGTTTTTTGACCCATGTGAATATATATGTGACAGTTAAATAAAATTTTAAAATAAATGAATAGAAGAAAAGTTGTGCCGAAACTGGTTTGGCTCAGTGGTAGAGCGTTGGTCTGAGGACTGAAAGGTCCCAGGTTCGGTTCCGGTCAGGGGCATGTGCCTTGGTTGCGGGCACATCCCCAGTAGGGGGTGTGCAAGAGGCAGCTGGTCGATGTTTCTCTGTCATCGACGTTTCTAGGTCTCTATCTCTCTCCCTTCCTCTCTGTAAAGAAATCAATAAAATACATTAAAAAAAAAAAGAAAAAAAAAAAAAGAAAATTTGTTAGCCAACCCCTGCCCCCAAAATTCCCTCCCACAGCGTATGAAAGAACTCAGGACTCACAGAGCTGGGACAAGAAGGCTTGGTCTCCAAGAAGCTCCTTGCTGTAGAGGCTGAACCAGCCCTCGATCACCAAGTGAATGAACCCACACACCGCAAACCAGCACAGTGACAGGCGTCGCCAGATTCCCAGGGGGACGATGGCAGTAGGTCCTGACAACAGCCATGTGGTCCCAACTACGACCCCAGCGGCGGAGAAGAGGCCAGCTACGATGTGCCAGGCAGGGTAGTCGTTAGGCACATAGTTGTCCAGTTTCAGGTGCCGAGGCCAGTATGGGTGCAGGGGGCTAGCACTGGTGGCCATGTCTTCGCAGGCTGATGGCTGTGTGTGGATAAGCAGAAAGAAGAAAAAAGGAAGAGAAAAACCTGAACAAATAGAAAGCACAGAATGAGATCATCAATCACATCCAATCCAAATGGCTTATGATCACAAAAAACGCAAATGGACTATATTGATCAGTTACTAGACTCATAAAACTGGCTCAAACCCCAACATGGAATCGTATGCTGCTTTAAGGCCACAGAAAGAACGGAAACCTGTTCCAGCCCTGTGGGGCCCACAGGTGGTAAACGGCACCCAGACCAGCTCCCTGCCCTCAGGGTCAGAGTCAGCCAGGGAAGACAGGAATCGGGACGCTCCCTGCTCTCATTGGTCACCGTCGGTGGGCAGACAGAAGACTCTGACTGGGTCATAGCCCTCGTTGGTCACACCCTGCTAAGGTTAGACACAGGAGCCGAGCTCGGTCCGTGCCCTCGGGGGTCCCAGGCTGCTGGGAGGAGAAACAGACCACAGGTAGGTCCCCACGGCTGGAGTCACAGCGGAGAGCTAGCCCCTCTCTGGAGCCCTGGGAACCGCGGGACAGACGAGACGACACTAACGAGAACGACCACCCTCGGGAGCAGCGTGCGGAGAGCCAAACGCCGCCTCCCGCAACCACGCACGCCGTCCGCCACCTGCAGGGAACCGGCGAGTGGAAGGCACCGGTCCCCGCGGCGCTTCGAGGGGAGGAGGAGGGATCAATGCAGAGACCACCAATCAGAACTCGACCCTCTAGCCCAGCTGCCCAATGAGAAGGAGGATCTGCGGTAGCCGGGGCGACGACGCGGTACCGGGGGTCTCGCGCAGGCGCGTGGGGTACGTGGCGCGCAGGCGGGCTGCAGGGGGAAAGGGGGCTCGCGCAGGCGCTCCCGCGGCGGCCGTTGGGCGGCGGAGAGCGACGGGATGGAGCGGCCGGCGGGGCGGGGGGGAGCACTCACCTGGCGGCGCTGTCTCCGCGACCTGTCCGGCAGGGTCCCCGGATCCGCTGAGCTGGCCTGCGGCTCCGCGACGAGTTAGTTCAGACCCATTGCCCCACCGGTTCCTCGTCTCATGGAGTTGGCCAATGGAGGGGCTGGGAGGCGGCCAGAGCCACACCCAACCAATCAGAGCCCTCTGTGCGCCCCCGGCCCCGCCCTCAGGCGTGGTGCCACTTTCGTTGTTGGCTGAGCCCGGAGTGTGGAGGTGGGTGAAGGCAGGGAGTGCCCGGGTTGGTGGGCGTTTTCCACCGAAACCGACTTGCAAGAGGTCTTGGCTTCGGTTTCCCTATTCTCTGATCAGGCAATGTTGAATCAGAATTGCATTGTGTCCTGTCTTCCTTGCCCTCCTTTTCTAATCAGACCTCTGAATCCGTTGCCAGACCAGACCTGCATTTTTTTTTTTTTTTTTTTTTTTTTTTTACAAAGTACGGTCTTACTGATTTTTAGAGAGAGTGGGAGGGAGAGGATTGGAGATAGAAACATGGATGAGAAACATCATCCACTGGCTGTCTCCTGCACGCCCCCTACTCCGGATCGAGCTGCAACTCGGGCATGTGATCTTGACCGGAATCGAATCAGGGACCCTTCATTTCGCAGGCTGATGCTCTATGCAATGAGCGAAACCGGCTAAGGCCAAAAGCCTTCATTTTTTATTGCCCGAATGAAACAATATTATGAGCACATCCTGTTAACTACACCTCTGTCCTCTACCTCAGCGCTCAGGACTCCTTAGCGGTGGTCATCCTCACCTCTCTTGACTTCAGGTCAGAAATGCCAATCAAAACACCTTGAGAGCCTATTGGCACGGAGATATTCAATCTCCCCGTGCCAGCTCTACTGAACCACATTGAACTCCACAGTTCTAAGCCAGTGAGCACCCAGACTGCACAGTCAGAATCCAGACCCATCCCAAACCTCCTGTCCAATTACAACTCATAACCCTCAGTCCTAAGGATCAGTAAGCATCACCTGTGTGTATATATATATATACTAGAGGCCCAGTGTATGACATTCGTGCAGTGGGGGTGGGGGTGGGGGTGGGGAGTCAGGGTCCCTCAGACCAGCTTGCGCCCTCTCTCGCAGTTCAGATCTCTCAGGGGATGTCCACCTCCAGCTCCTGCCACTGTTGCTGGAGCCCAGTTTCTGGCTGAGCAGCACTCCCCCTGTGGGAGCGCACTGACCACCAGGGGGCAGCAACTGCTCTGAGCGTCTGCCCCCTGGGGGTCAGTGCACATCATAGCGACCAGACATTCCATTGTTTGGTTGATTTGCATATTAGCCTTTTATTATATAGGATATACTAGAGGCCTGGTGCATGGATTTGGGTACCGATGGGGTCCCTTGGCCTGGCCTGTGGGGGTTGGGCTGAAACCAGCTCTAGGACATCCCCTAAGCCTTAGGGGATCTTGGATTTCAAGAGGGCAGTTCTGCCAAAACCAGTTTGGCTCAGTGGTAGAGCATCGGTTCGATTCCGGTCAAGGGTGTGTATGTTGGCTGCGGGCACATCCCCAGTATGGGGTGTGCAAGAGGCAGCTGGTCGATGTTTCTTTCTCATTTGACGTTTCTAACTCTCTATCCCTCTCCCTTCCTCTCTGTAAGAAATCAATAAAATATATATATTTTTTTAAAAAAAGGGCAGTTCTCAGGTGCCACATTCCGGAATCGGGCTCCCTCCTGTCTGGTTCCAGCAGTTATCTGAGAACCGCTGCTGCAAAGCGACCACAGCTCAGCAGCTCCTGCTTTGAGCATCTGCTCTCTGGTGGTCAGTGTGCATCATAGCTACTGGCTAGTAGGCTGGTCACTTAGGCTTTTATATATGTAGATATATATCAGAGAGAGGGAGACTTAGAAACATCAATGATGAGACAGAATCATTGATCGGCTGCCTCCTGTATGCCCCACACTGGGGATCAAGCTGCAACTGGGCATGTGTCTTGACCAGGAATCGAACTGTGACCTCCTGATTCATAGGTTGATTCTCAACCACTGAGCCATGTTGGCCAGACTCAACGGTGTCTTGCTTTCTTTTTTCTCTGTCCCAGTTAGAGTAACCAGTCAGTTTTCCTGCCAGTTGATATCAGGCCTCCCACACACACAACTAATTTGTCCCAGCCCTGCTTATATCAGGCCGTGCCATCTTCCGTCTCAACATCTAATCATGAACCATGAACTGATCACAAGCTGTTCTCTCTTCATGGTTTCAGCTTCCAAACCTTTATCCATTGCTGTGCCCCCTTCCTCACTCACTTCTACTCCCCACTAAGCAGTTAAGAAAGAGTCTTTTGTATATTTCCTACTTTTATTTGACAATAACAAACTGTATATAAAAAGGGAGTGGGAAGGCGGGAAGGCTGTGATCTCCCCCTCTCTGCTTCCCTAAGCACCCCCCATCCCTTGGCCCCGCAGGGACCACCCCCTTCCCGCCTTATGGTGGGGTGGGGATCAGCAGGCATGAAAATGGTGTGTGTGTGTGTGTGTGTGTGTAAGAATGTTAGGGGGACTATGATGGATGGGGTGAAGAATTAGAGGGACCTCCCTCATCCTCCATCAGAGCTGGCTCCCTGAGGAGGAGTTGAGTCTTGAGGGAAGTTGGAGGGTCCACAGATGTGCCTCAGCCTATGAGACGATAGAAGATCCAGCATCCAAAAGTGACCCAGTGACTGGCCCAGCTGAGCTCTGACCACTTGTGGACAGTGTATGCCATGCCATAACCCTGTGGGAGAGAAAGAAGTGATGGTCCCACTCAGCAAGAACAAAGAAGGTCTTAGGAAAACCCATCTTTTGCTCAAGGCCATTTCTGTGACTCCATGGTGACCTTAGGTGAGGCCCCAGAGAAAAAACTGGGTGATATAAAAGATAAACAGGTTTAGTTTTATTTCTTTTGTGTTTTCTTCTTCAACCCCGCTGTCTGACCTGTACTCTGCATATCAAAGGTAAGCAGATTTAGGTTTTTTTCTTTCATGCTTTCTTTAGAAATAATTTTAAAGACAGGGCAAGATAACCCCACTCTCTGACCTGTACTCTCCTTCATATGTAAAGAGCTCCTAGAAATCAATATTTTAAAAAGACAAAAATTGGCAAAGGAGGTGAGTAGACCATTCTCCGTAAAGGAGAAAACCAAATAGCTCTTAAATGTATGGCCTCACTCACAATCTTCCTCCTCTCAAACTGGCAAACACATCCAGGAAGTCTGAGAGGCACTCTGTTGGTGGAGGGACAGACATGTTCACACACTGCTGGTGGGAGAGCAAAAAGGTAACTTCTCCATTTCGACTACCAAAAATCGATCCTACAGCTCTGTCTGCACCTGTGTGACTCTACATGGGTATGAGGCTCTTACTTGCTGCAATGTGATTTGCAATAGGAAAAGACTGGAAATCACCTGGGTGTCCACAGATAAGGGACAGACTACCCTATGTCATAGCCTTACAATGGAAAAAAGTGAGTGAGGACACTCTATGTACTGAGGTGGAAGATTTTCAAGGATCATCATATAGAAAAGCAACATGTAGTGTACACTTCATCCATGAGTTACCTTTAGGGTCAAAACCAGGGGAGGGAATTAAAAGATGTTTTTATATTCGCTTATTATACTTACATTTTTGAAAGGTATTTTAATAAAATGAAGGAAAGTGGTTACCTGGAAGAGGGCAGTGAGTAGACGGTAGGAGGAAGACTTTCCCCTGCATATCTTAAATACTGTTTGTTTTTAACTTTGTGATATACATGAACTATTTTTAAATGTTTTGATTAAAACAAGATAAAAACTTTATTAAAAAAAAAAAAAAGCAAAAACCTGCCCTGGCCAGTGTGCACAGTGGTTAGAACATTGGCCAGCACACCGAAGGGTCTCAGGTTTGATTCCTGGTCAAGGGCACATACCTGAGTTGCAGGTTCATGCTCCACCCCCTGATCCGGGTGTGTGTGGTAGGCAGCTAGTTAATGTATCTCTCTCACATCAATGTTTCTCTCTCTCTCCCTCTCTCTCTCTCTTTCTCTCTCTCTCCCTTCCTTCCCTCCCTCCCTCCCTTCTACTCTCTTTGAAAAGCAACAACAAAAAGGAACCCCCAAAATAAGAAGAAGCAAAACCCAGATTTTGCACACTCAACCTGATTAGAAATTAAAAGCTGTTTTTAATGATGAAAATAATATAAAGTTTTATTTTTAGTTAAAAACAAAAATGCAAAAGAGAAGCAAAGCCTGGATCCTGCAAGAGCTATGTGAGCAAACATTATTTTAGAAATTGTTTTGAATTTAAAATCTGGATGTGCATACTCCACATGAATAAAAATAGCCTATCCATTTTAATAGCAATTTTAAAAGTAGAGTCTAGAGTTTGCATAATCCACTTGAGTGAAGATTAAAAAAAAAAAAATTAAAGAAGAATAAACCTTGCGGATTTGACCTAAACAAAAATAGGATGAGATGACTCATTGAAAAAAAAAAAAAAAGAAAAGGAAAACCTGGATTTTGCATTCCATCTCTATAAAATAAGTAAAATAAAATAGATTTTGCAAACTCCACCCAAAGAAAAGACCCAGCAGTGCCCGCAAGGACAACGGGAAGGAAGGACCGAGGAGCACTAACTGCACAAAGGAGAGACACACCACACAAGGTCCTCATGTCTCGGCCTCCCCGCCCCCCTTTCGTCTTCATGGTTCCCATGAGCAGGTGGCACATCCCTGGGTTCCCCCAGCCCAGGGCCCCACCTCACCTGCTCCTCTGTGGTATCATCCACATCGACATCAAACAGGGAGCCCAGGTAGGCCAGGTGGAAGATGGCCAGGGCCCCAAAGAGCAGGTTTAAGGCTCGTACCCCCAGGCCCTGTGGGGGACAGATGGATTTGCTTGGCAGCTGGACCTACTTGCTGTCCCTCAGTGCCACCTGGGCACGGGAGCCCAGGGAGATGCACCAAGTGCAGTGGGTTCCAGGCATGAGGATGTCCATGGTACCCCCGGGTAGGAACGAGATGGTTCAAGTCCTCCTACGGGAGCCCAAAAGGTCCCCAGGGCTCAGGGTACTGTTTGCATGGAGGGCGTCCAGGTTGGGGGAGATGCGAGTGTTCAGGCAAAGGAGGCAGAATGGTGGAGCTCTGACTTGGGGGTTTATGGGAAGAAACATCAGTTGTCTGATAGGAGACAAAGCTGAGGTTGTCCATACTTCTTATTGCAAACAGAAGGAAAAAAAAAAAAAAAGAAAAATCAAAAGTAAATTCCTAGCATGTCCTACAGGTCCCATAGTTCTCCCCCTCGCTCGCTTTGCTCAAGCCACACTGGCCTCCTCGCTGTTCCTCAGATATTCCAGGCCCTCTCCCGTCTTGGGGCCTGATATTGTTTCTTCCCTTTGCCTGGAATGCTTCTGGCCCTCACCTCCCTCAGCTGAGGGACTCAAAAGGCATCTCCCTAGGCAAGATGGAATCCATTCGCCCCCTGATCATTCCCTTCTCCTTTCCCTTGTGTATTTCCTCCTTGGCACTAATCACCACCTGATAGACTCTTACACCTCGCTGACTTATTGTTTATTTACTGACTCCCCTGTTAACATGTGTGCCCAGAGGGCTGGCACTTCATAGTCTGTTGGTCACCACTGTGTCTCCAGCATCTAAAATAGCTCCTGGTACCAGCAGGTGTTCAGTATGTGTTCCCTGGGGACATGAATGCCCGGTGTGCATACAGCAGGTGCTTGATAAGTGTTTGTTAGAGAGACGCATGGCAGTGAACGGAGGTGAAGTTCTGGGATGGCTCAGGCACCAGAACAGGAAGCTGGGCACCCTGAGGCACATATAAGATGGAGACGGAAGCAACGTTTTTGAGGGGGAGTGTTGGGCTTGAGGTTGCCCAGGCTGAACCCTCACCAAGCGATGCTGGTGCGAACAGTCTGGTGGGCACCGTTTCGACAAGACGCAGGCACTGAGGATCCGAGCCAGGCGCTTCCGGAGGACTGGGGGAGATGAGGGGAGGAAAAGGGGGTCAGGTTAGCCTCAGGGGACAGTGGTTCTAGCCCCCCACCAACCTCCCATCCTGTCTCCTAGGCTGGGCTCCGAACTCACCGTGCTCCACGTAAGTGATAAATGCCAGCGACAGCAGCACAGCAGCCAGATGGAAGCTGAAGCCCTGGTGGGGCCCCAGGGGGCAAGGAGGTGAGTGAGGAGAAGGCCCTGCCACCCCTGCCCAGCTCCCACCCTGACCCCCTTCCCCTACTCACATGCAGGAGGGCACTGGCTGCGTAGGTGACCAGCACGGCTGAGAAGGTGCCCAGGCGGAGAGCATTCTTGAAAACATCTGGAAGAGGGAGATGCGGGTCAAGAGTCACCCAAGATTCTCTCCTGCCCTGGGGGGGGGGGGGAGCATTGAGCAGGGTGAGGATTGCTGGAAGGCCTGGGATAAAGTCTGTGTAATGGTCTCCCTCTTCCTCTGTCCAAATCTTAGCTCCTGAACTTCCCTCCAGTCTGTTTCTCGCACAGCCTGTCCAAGTTCAGCCAATGTTAATCAACTCCCCCGGTCCAGTTCCTCAGGGCAAAAACCTGAGAATCCCCCTTAATCTGCCCTGCCCTCACTCCCACAGCCAAACTCAGCAAATCCTGGGAGTGTCACCATCAGAATTTACCCGGAGTCTGACCTCTCCTCGCCAATGCCCACTGCCTCCACCACCCGGACTACTGCCCTGGCCTCCTCACTGCTTCTGCCTGGCTCCCTCCCCCTATCTGTCCTCACAGCAGCCAGAGGGTCCTGTTACACCCAAGGCAGCCCAAAGCCCTCCTCTGCTCAGACCCCTGCTGTGGCTCCAGCTCTCTGTGACAAGGCCAAAGCCCTCCCGTGGCCAGTGAGGGCCCACAGGCCCAGGCCCCCGTCCCCTCTCCAACCTCACCTCCTGCTACTGGTCCTCTTGCTCTCTTTCCTTCTGCCAAACTGGTCTCCTCAAACACGTCAGGCAGGTTCCTGTCTCAGGACCTTTGCACTGGCTGTTCCCTCCATCTGTTACATCCCTCCCCCACATTTTACAATGCTTGCTCTCTCACCTTATGCAGATCTCGGCTCAAATGCCACCTCCTCCGTGGGACTTATTCTGTTAATGTATTTAAAATTGCGACATCCCGCCCACACTGCCAACACTCCAGATCACCCTTTCCTGCTTGATTATTATTATTTTTCACCATAGCACTTATCACCATCTGAGCTCTTCTGTATTTTTCTCTCTTTTAAGAAAATCTTTTTATTGATTTCAGAGAGGAAGGGAGAGGGAAACAGAGATAGAAACACCAAGGATGAGAGAGAATCATTGGTCGGCTGCCTCCTGCACGCCTCCCTACTGAGGATCAAGCCCGAAGCCGGGACATGTGCCCTGACCGACTTGGAATCGAACTGTGACCTCCTGGTTCATAGGTCGTTGCTCAACCACTGAGCAGCCCCAGCTGGGCCATTTCTTCTCTTATGATGTGCTTCCCCCACAAAAATACCAGCTCCACAAGGGCAGGGATTTGGGGCTGGTGTCTTTTTTTGGTCCCTGCACACAACAGGATCTCGGTGAATGTTGTATGAGTATGTAAAAGGGCCTGGGGTGAGGGCTCCCCACTCTTGATTGGCGGCTTGATGACTCACAGTTATTGAGCCAATAAGACATGGGCAGGTTCCAGCTTGTGACAACTTGCACCATGGACCGAGGCAGCTCCACGTTCAGTGGCTTGGACACTGTCAGGTCCCTGTGGGCAGAAGGTATACGAATTCACCTGGGATCCCCACTCCTGATGGCCACACGTTTGTCTTGGCTGTCTCCTCCCCTGGGAGCACCCCATTCCTCCCTGCGGCTCCTCCAGGCAACACCCCGAGGGAGAGGACGGCCCCCCAGCCCTCCCCACCATTTCAGGTGATCCTTCTCCTCAGTGAAGCCAGCGCCTGCCAACGTGGTAGTGGCCTCGGACAGGAAGCCCACGAAATAGTTGCTGAAGTGGAAGGAGACGGCGCTCTCATAGGCTCGCAGCCACCTGGGGGGGAAGGAGCAGGGGGAGGGGCATCAGGCCCAGGGGCCGGCGTGCCACCCCACCATGTGCCATCATCCCCAGCCCCACTCTGTAGACTCACCTCACCATGGTGCCCCTAAGGCCCCCAGGGGTCAGGAAGGCAGCAGAGAAGAAAGGAAAGAGAGTCAGAGGCCCAGGAGGCTGGCCTGAGTTGCTCTTAGACAAGACAGAAACACAGTGGCAAAAAACACAGGTGCAGTGTGACAGCCACACACATGCAGACACGGTCAGTTTCATGGGGCTCGGATGGGTGTGTGAGCTGCTCTGCCATACGCTATCGTCCCACAGTCCCACGTGGCCGGGCATCCAGACCCGGCTTCTGTCAGAGGCCCATCCTAACGGCCCTACACCATGACATTGCCATGTGGCCAGACGCAAATAGCATCAGACTCCCAGCTCTCTAACCTGACTCGGTGACCATGAGACATACGAAAGTCCTGTAGTTAGGCACAGATCATCAGGCTCCCTGCTACTCACACATACGCAAGTCTACCCCCCCCACAGTCACTGTCACTCTGTCAATCACACAATAGACACAGGCAAATCCTGCGTTGGCAAAGGCTGCTTCTGGAATCAGGCCTGGGATTGACGCCTGACTGCTTAACTGGGTGACACTGGGCAAGTCACTCCACCTCCCAGAGCCTCATTCAGCATTAGACACAATCAGCTGCCAGTGAGTAGGGGGGAGGGAGGGGCCATCCGATCTAAGGGCTGGACGGAATCCTTGTTGTACCGGAGGCAGATGGTCAGTCGGTCACAACCCCTCAGCTAGACAACACCATGCAGCCAGAGAAGGCAGACCCACAGGCAGGCCCATCAGAGAGGCACAATGACATGCTACAGTCAGACCCATTCCCAGCCAGAGTGACAGACAAGCCAGACTTACCCAACGACAGCCACACACCCCGTCATTGACAATGGCACAGCCAGAACTCCAGTCCCACATCGGGAGTCAGCGGCTGAGAGACAAACAACCCATACACACGCCTAGCCAGAGTCTCAGACAGGTCAGCGTCACCAGCCAACCCATACTTGTCACTCCCTGTTACAGTCATGTGATTGGCTTCTAAAGGTGAAACAGCGGGACGGATGGACATTCAGACATAGTATGTGTCAGGGAGTCAGTCATACATGGAGTTACAGAGCCAATCTTGGCCAAACAACAGCCACAGACAGACATTCAATCTCGGTCCAGTCATGGGGTGCATGGTCAGATAGTCTCAGACTGAACAGAACCAAGAGGTCACAGACTATGCCCCCACCCCCCAGTTAGCCCACTCGCCCTCAGCACCTGCCCTCATTTACCTGGCTTTGCGTTTCTTGCTGTAGTAACAGAAGATAGACAGAAGCATTAAGAGACAGGCTCAGAGCTGGGGAGACCCCAGGTCCCTACCCAACCCCCTCTTGCAGGGCAGAGGCCTCGAAGGCCTTGCTCACTTTCGAAGGAGGCGGTCGCCATCGAGGGGGATGAAGTACGGGAAGAGGTAAGGGCCCACACAGGTGGACAGCACAAGGCACAGCAGGGCCAGCGCCAGGCTCCGGGTCACCTTCTGCAGCCACCGGCGGCTCTGTGGGCATCAAGGCTCCATGAAGACTGCCCAGTGGGGGCTCCCACAGTCCCTGCCCACCTGCCCACCCAGGACCTCACCAGAGGGCGACCTTGGACAGCCTGCAGGTAGCTTTGGAAGGATATCCAGGGCCCAAAGACGATGGTGCCCACGAAGTAGAGGTAGCCCATGAACTCCACGGGTGAGGGCACCGCGCCCACCTCGCCCCGGTCCAGGTCGAAGCCCAGGGACACCGCCTTCATGGCCACGATCATCTGGGCCCCTATGTGTGGTGCCCATAATCAAGCAAATGGGCACAGAGCAGGTCAGCATGGGGGGGGGGGCGGTGGGGGAAGCACCAGGGATGGGGTGATAGGAAAAGAGAAGTTCAAGGGGGGGCAAGTGGGCACACAGTCTGATAGGCAGATGAGCAGGTAGGCCCAGGACTGGCAGATGCCTTTTTTCAAGAGTCAGGCACATGCATGAGATGGGAAAGGCAGATGGGGGCGGGGGGGGGGGGAGGCCTAGTAGAGAGAGACAGGTGTAAAGGGCATCTGAGACCTGCATGTCCAGCGGGGTGGAAAAGGAGGGACAAAAGCGGGGAGGGAAGGACAGGGTTGGGGGAGTTACGAGATGCGGAGTGGGGCAGGGAGCTGGGGCAGGTTAGTGAGCCAGGGCCTCCTACCTCGCATCTTGTGCCACGTCACAGTGTCCACCATGTGCATCTCACTGAGGAGAGAAGGTGGTGGTCTTGGGCTCAGAGACCACAAAGGGGGGTGGGGATCAAGGTGCAGAGAGGCTTATACCCCTGTCCAGCACACCCTCCTGGAGGAATAATTCTCCGGGACTCCCTCCTCCAGGGGGAGCCCAAGCTCAGCCTGTCCTGTACAGCCTTTAAAAATAACTCGTCCTCCACATTCCCTCCTCCAGGAACACCCCGTGCTCTTCCTGTCCTGCACAGCCGCCTGAGGAGCAGCCAGGGAACCCACCCACCCGGGACCCACCCACCCGGGACCCACCCACCCTTCTGCCAACAGTGTGGGGGCGGGGGCTCACACCCGTACCCCATGAGCAGGTAGATCAGGATGGTGACGGAGAGGAAGACGCCTCGATGGGAGGAATGTCGGCAGAGGAATAGCACGAGGTAGCACAGGAGGCTGAGCAGCACAACCCAGACCATGTGCAGCTGGAAGAAGTGGTAGAGGCTGAAGAACCCTCCTGCCACGGTGCTTGCGTGCTTCAGGTAGGATGGCAACCCTTCAGGGGAGAGAGACAGAGGCCAAGAAAGGGAGGGTGGGTGGGCTGGCAACAAGGGAGGGCAACCTGAGCAGAGGGCACAGCCTGGGAATGTGGTGGGCTTGCAGGGGGCTCAGGGCAGGTATTGAGGAGCTGGAGAGGTGGCAGGGCCTGGAATTATTTGTTTATTTTATTGATTGATTTGAGAGAGAGATGGGGGGGGGAGGGAGAGAGAGAGGAACATCGATGTGTTATTCCACTAATTTATGCGTGCATTGATTGATTCTTGTATGTGCCCTGACTGGGAATTGCATTGCAACCTTGGCATATGGGAACGATGTTCTAACCAACTGTGCAACCCGACCAGGGCCAAATCCCGGGTTTGAAGAAAAGGAGCATCTAGAAAGGACATTTGGGAACCCTGGGAGAAATGTGAGTATCAACTTATATTGGGTAATATTATTGCATCCGGATTAGATTTCTTTGGGGGGGGGGGGTGATGGTTTCGGCTGTGGTTGTTGGGGGAAGTTGTCCTTGTTTTTTTGGGGACACACACTGATGCATTCGGGGTGAAGTGCCAGCAGGTTATTCAAATGATTTAGAAAGATGATAGATAGATAGATAGATAGATAGATGATAGAGCAGGCCAGTGTGGGAAGATGCTGACCCTTGGGAATCTGGTGATGCATATAATGGGTGTTCATTGCATTATTCTTTCAATTTAACTTCAGTAACCGAAATATTTCAAAATGATAAGCCTAAGGAAAAAATAAAACATCCATTTAAAATAAAAATAGAATGTAGGACTTTTGAATTTCAGATTTCCAAAATTCTCAGCATCCTATAGGGACCTTGGGAACTTAAGAGTTTTAGCATTTGGATGCAGGCTTGCTGTGAATGTGGAAATATTCCAGAATCCCAGCATTCAGAAATCTCATCATGCCCTGATTCTAGAAATCCATATTGCGAGCATTTTGGAAGCCTGGGATGTGAGAATTTCTACTTGTCAGCTCCCAAACCCTATAGTGTGGCACTTTGGGATTCCATAACCCTTTGACACCTGCATTGCCGAATCTTATAACGCTGGGATGTAGACATTCCAGGTCCCCAAAATCCAAAAACCTCAGCTTTCCAGAACCCTTGCACCCAGGAATACTAAAAGGCATGCCTTGGCATGGCTGACGTGGCTTGGCAATGTATGGCTGGGCATAGTGGGATGTGGTGTGGTAGCCTGGTGCTTCGCCTGGTGGGAGGGGGTGGGCTGGACATACCGGCGCCTGGCTTGGCATGGCAAGATGCTGCAGGATAAGGTGTGGCTTGGTACGGGTGAATGTGGCAGTGGGATATGGCCTGGCATGGCGCATAGTGGGGCAGGCACTTACCGAGCCTCCAGAAGAGGCGGCAGGCGAGGCAGATGGCAAGGAGCAGCCAGATCTGGTCAAGGCCCTGCTGGGCAGTAGGCAGGAGACAGCCCTGCAGCAGCTGCTGGAAAAATTCCTGGCGGCTGAAGGTGGCCATCGCAGCCCCTCACGGATGGATGGACAGATGGATAGACCTGTCAAAGTGGGGACACAGAGCAGGGATGTCCATGGGGCAGACCATAGACTTGAGCGCTCAGATTTCAGTTTGGGGCTGTCCAACCCATTTCGACACACAGTGCTGGGGGGCGGGGGGACTAGGAGAGGGTGTGGGTGTCAGGTACATCAGCTTGAGCCGCCAGCTGTGCGTGTGGGAGCGTCCTGGGTGCACACACACAGCCCACGACCTGTGCTGAATGAAGGACCTGTGCCTCTCCTATGCTGTGAGGAGTCGGGTCCGATGGGGAATGAATGGTGTGCATTCCAGGCCGGTATATCAAATGGGGACGCTCTCTGGTTTCCAAGGTAGAGTCAGTCTGTGCGGAGGGCAGAGAGGGAGATCCTGTGACACTTGGGGGCCGTGTGCATCTCTCCTTGTACGGATGTGAGGGGTGTCCTGTATCCCCGGCGTGCCCCATCTCACCCCCGCCCGGCCACTCCCGGCCACCGAGAAAGCCCTGCCCAGGCCCCGGGGCTTCGGGGAGGTGGTGGTGGTGGCTGGGGACAGAGCCGAAGGGGGAGTCTGAAAGGTGATGGAGAGGGGACCCAAGAACACGCGCTGCAGATCGGTGCGGGGAGGCCGTCTCAGGATGGGAGCGGAGGAGCCGCGCGCGCACCCCCGTGACCTACCTGGCAGGAAGGAAGCTGCGGTCCCGGGGACCGGGGACGCACTGCCGCCGCCACCGTCGCCTCCTCCTCCGGGCAGCCTCCCCCGCAGGCCGCAAGGCCGGGACCAGCTGCGGCTGGGAGAGCAGCGCGGCGAGCGGGCCCTTTAAATCCCGGGGAGGCCCGGCCGGCCGGCTCGGCCAATGGGAGGGCAGGAGCGGGGCGGGGCCGGCAGAGGTGGTGGGAGGCGGGAGGGTCTAGGGAAGGAGGAGCGGGAGGTTGAGAGGAGCGGGGTGCTGCGGGGGACCTCTGCGCCCGCACCTTTGGGGCCCTGAGTGGTGCAGCCCCTGCCCGTCCTCGCCCGGAGGGGTCTGGCGGGCCCGGAACCGGCGCCTCCATAGCCAGATCCCCAATCCCGGGAGCCGCGATGGGAACGACAGGGGAGGGAGGGAGGAGGGAAAGCCCCTCACCTTGACTGCTCACCCACGCACGTTCTCGCGCCGTGCGCCTCGGCTCCCAGATGGGAAATGAGCCGAGCTCTGTCCTGCCCCATCCTTGGAGGGAACCGAAGGCATTTCCAACCCGCTCCCGCCCCGGGGACGGGCCCGAAACGTTCCTCCGTCTTGTCTGTGTCACCGAGGAACACCCATTAGGCGCCTGAGCTTCCCCTAGGGGACTCCCTGTGGGCACCGGGCTGGCGGTTGAGAACCGATTTGCTTGCTTCATTCCGGGGCCCGTACCGATTCACTTTGCACCGGGGGTGACCCCGGCGAGCAGTGCGTGAGCCAGGAGGCTGGATCGGAGCACCCGACCGATCCCGAGCATTTGGGAAGCGTTTACAAGCGTCCCCAACACTGCCCCAGCACAGGATTGACGCTGCACCTGCTGTCTGCCTCCCTTCCCCGCAGTGCTGGGCACCCCACTCGGTCCCTAGGCTGTTGAAGGGCCTATTTTCCCAAAGGCACGTTTTTGCGCAGGTACTGCGCGCTCAGCTACGATGTGGAAGGGAGAGGGAAGCCCAGATCAAGCCGGACCCCCGCCGTCACCTGAGGAGCGAAGGAAAACAGGCTCTAATCAGATTAGTGCTTGCCTGCATGGGGCTGGGGAAGTCATGCCCACTGGCCTGGCTTTGGTATCCCTTTCGCTTAAACAAAAGAATGGGATTAGCACTTCTTTGCTTGGAAACAGCGGTGGCAATGGGAGAGAATTGCGCGTCTCCTCTCTTTCACACGAATGTTAACGTGAAGTCAAGGGGAGTTTTCGCTCCTGAGTTCGTATTCCTGTATCACAAGCAGGAAAAAATGGAACCCAGTCCCCGTGAATAAATTACATAGACCTGATTCACCCATGCGAAACCCTCTTCTTTATTTCTCTTCTTTTTGCGAATTCCCTTTCTTAAACGCAGAGTGCAGGCCATAAATTTCATAAAGTAGGATTCATTCTTATTTTCCCCCCTCTATTTTCAGACACACTCAAGTAGAGTCAACAATGACCCACCGCACATGCCAGAAATATTTCCCTTAATTGCAAGTCTTGGTATTTCAAAACGGAAAGATCCTTACTATATGCCTCGCTGAGCTTCACAGACTTGATTGTTTCATTCTAGTCTTTTGATGTGCGTGATAAAGACCTGGTATCTAGATTCTGGGATGTATAAAGCACAGCTACAAATCAATCAGGAGAGGACAAGCACCCCCCTAGAAAATGGACAGTGGATATGAGTAGGGAATTCACAGCAGAATCCCCAGAAATGGCCAATTTGTATAACCTGTGAGAAGATAACTCATTCTTTTTCGTAATCAGGGAAATGCAAAATGAAAGCAAGAATTAGGTCCATTTCACATCTACCAGGTCCATTTCCTATTTTTGTCACTGGAGCTTAGTAGAGAGTGACACTCAATAAATAGCTTTCAAATTGGATAGCCTTTGTGGTCATTCTGCATTATGGTTTCCGGGGCATTTTAAATGGTCTCTCCATAATAAAAGAGGGACAAACGGATACAACGAGAGCACAGTTTTCACTTATTAGATTGGCAAAAATTGCCAAGCCTCTTAATAACCACATTGTAGCTATCTATTTATCTCTATCCCTATCTATATATTTTTCTAAACTGTTTGATCCGAGTTGCAGACACCATGGCCTTTCAGCTAAATAGTGAAGTATGAATTTCCCAACAAGGACATTCTCCTACATGCCTGCCAGCAGTGTCTGAGGGCTCCAATATCTGCACATCCTCAGCACTTGTTATCTGACTTTTTCATTCTGGCCACCCCAGTGGGTGCGCCAGTAATGAGCCTCCCTAGGAAAAGGAAATCCCGGGTCACATGCTGCCTGCTGTTATCAGGTCTTTTGAGCCTCCCTCCCGTCGCAACAATGCCACACTCATCCCTTAACTTTCCTGATCTCGCTGCTTTCACAAAGTCACAGGCCAATTATTTGGAAGAATGTCCTTCAATTTTGGGTTATCTGATATTTCCTCGGGGTTAGATGTGGATTCTGCATTTTTGGCAGGAATTCCAAAGAAGTGACCTGTGTTTGTCTCAGTGTGTCCGGAGGCACAAGGTCTTGGCTAGGTCCCAAATTGGTATTAGCTGTGGTGATTTGATCAAGGTGGCATCTTCTGGGTTTCTCCACTGTCCTCCGTGTACTATTTCCCTTTGTAATGAAGAAGTATCTTGCAGGGACATGCTTTGAGACGCTGTAATTCCCCTGTTTTTCTTCAAATTTCCACCCACCAGTTTAGCACCGTCTCGGTGATTCTTGCCTGAAGCAATGACTGCGATTATGGTGGTCAAATGATTTTCTTTTGCACGTGCAGCTGGGATTTTACTGTAAGGAAGCCCTTTCCTTTCTCCCCCACGTATTTATTTATACATTTCTTTATTTGTATCAAAATGAGACTCATGAATTCTTCTTTTAATTTACAGGTTAAAGTCAGTTGCTTTATTTATTAATAAAAAATAGCTTAGCCCTGCCGATGTGGCTCAGTGGTTGACCGTTGACCTATGAACCAGGAGGTCATGGTTTAATTCCCCATCAGGGCATATGCCAGGGTTGTGGGTTCGATCAGAAGGTAACCGATCAATGATTCTCTCTCATCATTGGTGCTTTTCTCTCGCTCTCGCTCTCGCTCTCGCTCTCGCTCTCGCTCTCGCTCTCGCTCTCGCTCTCGCTCTCTCCCTCGCTCTCTCCCTCGCTCTCGCTCTCTCCATTCCTCTCTGAAATCAATAAAAATATATTAAAAAATAAAAGTCATTTAATTGAGGTATAATTAACATACCATAAATTCACCTGAGGTAGTCGCACAATGCTCAGATTGTTCTAGATGTGGCCATGGGAGGCCCCTCAAGTTGGCTCTCATGTCCTTTTGGCATACCTTCATCATTTTTTTGAGCCAGTCTTTCCTTTAGATTACATCAGGGTGGTTCAGGCTCATCTTGTACTTTCCCAGTTCTGGTCCTGGAGTCGGCCATCTCCCCCAAGAAGCTTTGTTTCCTTTCAGTGAAGAATGGCATCCAGGAAACCAAGATCTGGCACTAGAAGTACTTACTGCCTCTGGGATGTGGCTTGCTCCAGGCTCTCTCAGTGGACAGAGTTAGGGTATATGTGTAATCTCCTATATAGGTACCATTTGTAGTGAAACCGTATACATATAGGTATGTAAATACATCCACACATCTATCTTATATGTATATCTACTATTGATATCTATAATACCAATAGGGTGTTCACCATACTAGGGTGTTCCCATACTAGGAACACTAGGGTGTTCATCATAGCTTTTTATCCCATACTAGGGTGTTCATCATAGCTTTTTAAAAATACATATATATATTATTGATTTTTTACAGAGGGAAAGGGAGGGGCATAGAGAATTAGAAACATTGATGGGAGAGAAACATCGATCAGCTGCCTTCTGCACACCTCCCATAGGGGATGTGCCCAAAACCAAGGTACATGCCCTTGACTGGAATCGAACCCAGGACCTTTCAGTCTGCAGGCCGATGCTCTATCCACTGAGCCAAACTGGTTAGAGCTCATCATAGCTTTTTCCTTTAATGTATTCTCCAACAGTGAGAAACCTAATTCTCATTATCCACAAGGATTTTACTTATTTGTCAGTCCTAGGTTACACATTCAGTAGTTTCAGATTCATGCCCTAGCTGGTTTGGCTCAGTGAATAGAGCGTCAGCCTGTGGACTGAAGAGTCCTGGGTTTGATTCCAGTCAAGGGCACATGCCTGGGTTGGGGGCTCAATCCCCAGTAGGGGCGTGCAGTAGGCAGCTGATCAATGATTCTCATAATTGATGTTCCTCCTTGATGTTTCTCTCTTTCTCCCTCTCCCTTCCTCTTTGAAATAAAATATATATATATATATATATATATATATATATATATATATATATATTTAAATAGTTTCAGATTCACTACCCATATCACTATAGAAGACAAATCTACTACCTAGAGGTCAGTATTTGTTACAGTCCTTTTTGTCTTCAACCTGATGAACACCAGGATCAAAAGTTACTTGGGTTAGTTCTTCCCATTCCCTTTGAGTGAGGCTGTGTTTAAAATGCAATTAAGGTTCATCTGTTTCTGATTGTGTTCTGTTTTAGGATCCCCCCCTCCCATCCTTGTTATTTTTATTTATTTTTTTAGTATGTGAAACATGAACATGGTTTCAAAAGTCAGAATTATTCCAACCAGCAAACTCAGAAGTATCACTTTTGTTCCTTCTAGTCTGCTCTCACCTAGCGCCTCTAGGCAACCAGTCTCAATAGTTGCTGGTTTCTTTTTGTAAAGATAAGCAAATATACATGTTTTCTGGTTAATCCTCACCGAAGATAATTTTTCCATTGTTTTTTTTTTTTTTTTTTTTTTTTTAGAGAGAGAGACTGGAAAGAAGAGGGAGGGGGAGAGAGAAACATCATGTGAGGGAGACATATCAACTGTTTGCATCCTGAACCGCCCTGCCTGGGACCGGGCATTGAACCTGCAACCCAGGTAAGTGCCCTTGACTAGGAATCTAACCTGCGACCCTTTGGTGTTCAGGCTAATGCTCTAACCACTGATCAACATTGGCCAGGGCACTTATATCATCTTGGTTTCTTTTTTCTTCTTCTTTTTTTTTCTCTCTTTTTAAAATTAAATTATTATCTGTGTACATATACCATTGCCCCCTCCCCACCCCACCCTTATCATCTTGGTTTCTACATGAAGGCTTGTATACTATAGATACTGGTGTGCATTTTTCTTTTTCTTTTTTTTTCTTTTTTTTTTTTTTCCTTTTCACTTTAACTGTATGTTCTGGAAACTACTCATCAGTTCATAGTTTTCTTCCATTGCTGTGTAAGATTCCATTCTATGAATGTATCACAGTTTATTCAACCACTGCCTACGCCTAGGAACTGACACTGTTGCCTTCCCTCCACCCCACCCCCCAATTATCAGCCAAGCTCCAATGAATAAACTTGTGCATATGTATTTTCACATTGTTGGAAGTTTATCTTTAGGGCAAATTGCCAGGAATGGGATTGCTAGGACAAAAGAGAAGCACATATTCATTTTTGTTAGATGACAAATTCCCTTCCATTGGGGTTATAAAAAGGACGTTTTAAAAAGCACAAAGAAGAAAAGCTGCTATTCATAAGAGAAACCAAACAGTCTTTCTTGCTGCCATTTAGTAGTCCATGTTGGTTTTAAGATTGAGGGATTTAACTTAAAAAAGACTGGCTTTCACAGAGTGATTAGATTTCACCAACATTGTTGGAACCTCTGTCCATGGTTACACCCTCCCCCCCAACAACCTAATTCTGCCATCAGAATAGCCCATTTCACGGAGGCAGCAACTGAGGTCACATATAATAAACCATAAGAGGGGCCACCTATGGACTGGGATTTGTGATGCAAACCTTGTCTGTATGGGCCACAGGCCATTTTAGAGAGTAAGCATTTGCTTTTTTGTGGGATCCAAGGCTCCCAGAAAATCTGAGAAAGAGAAAAGCTGCCCCCACATCCAGGAACTGGCCTCCCACTCACAGCTAGACCTTGGTGTCTTCCTGCTGAACATGAACAAATGTATAGACCAGTGGTCGGCAAATTCATTAGTCAGCAGAGCCAAATATCATCAGTACTATGACTGAAATTTCTTTGGAGAGCCACATTTTGTAAACTTGAACTTCTTCTAACTCCACTTCTTCAACATAAACTCTCCCAGGCCGTGGTATTTTGTGGAAGAGCCACACTCAAGGGGCCAAATTGCCGCATATGGCTTGCGAGCTGCAGTTTGCCGACCACGGGTATAGACCATCAGCTTCAGACAAGACCACTCTGCGACTGGGATAGATAGAGATAAAGCAAGACCACTCCATAATCACATCTGAATACCGATAGAACACAAGCATTGTTCAAGCCACACAAATGACCAGCTGACCCTGCTACAAAGAATTTATCTGTAATCTTCCAGAGGAATAATCCTCCTTCTTTAGAAAGATCCCCTTTCAATGTTAGAAACCGATGCTTGGTGAATACACACCTATACGAGGAAGGGAGCAGAAGAGCCTAGAGCTCTGACATGCCTGGGAGGGCCACCTGCCTTGAATGGAGACCTAAGAGGAAAAGGAGATCTCTCCTCTTGGCCTTCCTTTGGACCGTTAGGTCCACTGCATTCTTGGAAGTCTCCCAGGAGACCGCTCGGTCCTTTTCTCACGCTGCCCTACTTTCTGACATTAGATCCATCTCACCATTTCCAGGGCGGCTTTGCCTTCTTCCACACACATGTTGAACCACTCCTGGACATTGACATTTTCCTGTAATCTCCCTTCTACTCATCTGTCAGGAGGCAGAATTTCCGGTGTCTGAGAGAGATGAGGTAACTTTACTGCACAAACCTGAGGTTGTCCAAATGGTGGCAGAGAGGGACCAAGGCCGCCAGTGATTACATTTAAAAAAATATATATCTTATTGATTTGTTACAGAGACGAAGGGAGAGGAATAGAGAGTTAGAAACATCGATGAGAGAGAAACATCGATCAGCTGCCTCTTGCACACCCCCCACCTGGGAGGTGCCGGCAACCAAGGTACATGCCCTTGCCTGGAATCGAACCCGGGACCTTTCAGTCCCCAGGCTGATGCTCTATCCACTGAGCCAAACCGGTTAGGGCCAGTGGTTACATTTAAGGATGCAGTGGTGGCCTATTGTGGTAGGCAGGTATTCCTTTTGTCAACTCAGCACGCCTTCCTCTTCTATTAAACACCACCCTCCATTTTCTCTTGGTGACACACCTCACCCCTCATGTAGTTCCTACGGGACTAACTCCCCTAGAGTCCAAAACTCTAGGAGTGGACCCTTGACTAGCATAGTTGATAGAGCAATTTGTCATCCGGTCCACAGAACCAGGAGTGGGTATGTGACCCAAGCCCGGTCACATGACCTACAAAGCTGGCACTACAAGGAAAGAGGTGTTTCTATACTTTTGGGCTTCTACCTGTTCAGGGGAAGGTGAGGTGGCCCAACATGATGTGCGGCCATCACATGAGAAGAGCCTGCTGAGGGTGAAGCTGTCAAACAGTAGAACCCACTTCCAGGGAAAGATAGGGTTCTTAGATGTGGGGTGCATACCCCCTGCGCACTCTGCCTTGGTCTCTTCAGTTACCCAAGTCTCTTTTTCTTCAGCTGGTTTAATCTGTGCTTCTGTCACTTACAACCCCTAAATCCCTGAAGAATACATCCATCTTCCCACTTTCGCATGTCCCGGTGGAGTTATTTGCTCACTTTATTTACTTATTCAATTATTTTATTTTATTTGCTCATTTTAAATGTTGGTCCTCTGAGATCACAGAAATGCCACAACTAGGAGTCAGTTCCAAGGGCTGGAAGGGACCCCTCAGACCTTGAATCCACCACTTGGGAACATGGGCTGCTGGCCAACTCTGCCTTCCAACCTACACTGAGTGGCCAGATTATGATTGTCTCTGAACGCATAATAATCTGGCCACTCAGTATATATCCTATATAATAAAAGGTTAATATGCAAATTGTCCCCTTGACCAGGAGTTCAACCAGCAGGCAGGCCAGCTAGCCGCCCATGTCCCCTCCCCCTGGCCAGGCTGGCCAGACTCCGCCCTTGCACGAATTCATGCACCAGGCCTCTAAAATATATATACACTGAGTGGCCAGATTATTATGATCTCTGAATGCATAATAATCTGGCCGTTCAGTGTATTTCGGTGACTTCTGGTGGTATGGAGGGGAGTGCTTTTCCCCTACTTGTCTTCTCTGGTTTGTCTCCAGAAGCAGAGCCTGGATTGGGAGATCTTCAGCTTCCAGCTACTACTGGTATGTTCTTGGAGACCATATGTTTTTCCCTAAAAGGTGGCTGCAGAGGACCTCAGCAATTCCCAGCTCTAAAGTGCCGATGGAGAAACCAAGGCCCTTAGAAATGACTCTCCCCCAATCCCAGGCACCACAGAGTTACCTGTAAGGAATTCACTTTTCCTTATCCTCCTCCCCTTTGTCCTCCAGATCCCCAGATCCCCTGGATCGGACCATGGGAGTGCCAGAGAGAGCAGGTCGGGCATAACCTTACTGGCCAGGGACCTGACCCCCTGATCCATCACCCAGGAAGCACTTGCTGAGGGTCTTAGCCAAGGATGGAGCAATTGGCTCCTCCTGGGCCAGCATCTGGAAGGAGTCCCAAGCATCCTTTCCCAAATGCCTGCCTCTGGAAATTCTGCAAAGTGAACAGACCTAATGTCTGACAGCTGGTATTTATTGAGCGCCTGCTGTATACTGAGCTATGTAAAGAGCTTTACATCCACTAACTCATTTAATGTCCACACCACTGTCAGGCAGGAACCATATTACATGCATTTTTTGGATAAGGAAACTGAGGAGGCCCAGCAGTTGAAACAACCCACCCCAGAATACAGCCCTTCCCACAGGTGTCACCAGCACAGCGTCCAGGATGGCAATGGAGCATTTCAGCACCCACATGTCCTCAATAAACTCACCCAAACTCCCACTGGAGGGGGGACTGTCTGTGTCTTGGACCTGAATGGAGGCACAGAACAAAGGGTGGGAACCAATGTGGGAGGCCAAAGGGGTCATTCCACATTCTCAGAGTGGGGGGATGTGTCACAGCTCCCCATTCCACAGCCCCCTCCCTCCAGGAGCAGGGCAGAGTCCAGAATGTTCTGGATTAAGCTCCGTCTCCCAGTCCCAGCCCCTGAGAGTCACTTGAAGCAAGTCTCCTCCCTCTCGGTGACCTCGCTATACTATGAGCTGGTAGATGCAGTTAAAGGATAACTTCTGAAATGATAATATCACTGCTCACACAAATGTAAAATGCACATGCATCAGAGGTCTTTTATTAACGAAAAAACTGGCAAGATGTTAGCAATTCTTGGAGGAGAATCTGCAGAACAGATACATGTATAGGCTACCGTGATACTGAAATGAATTTGCCAGTAGATGCACCAGAACCGTGGTCGGCAAACTGCGTCTCGCAAGCCACATGCGGCTCTTTGGCCCCTTGAGTGTGGTTCTTCCACAAAATACCACGGCCTGGGCGAGTCTATGTTGAAGAAGTGGCGTTAGGAGAAGTTTAAGTTTAAAAAATGTGGCTCTCCAAAGAAATTTCAATCGTTGTACTGTTGATACTTGGCTCTGTGGACTAATGAGTTTGCCAGCCACTGCACTAGAATATTTATAATCATCTTTTCCACAGGGCAGAATAAAATGTATCTCGACAGGACCAAACGCATTTGCATGTTTACGAATGGGAATTGCCAGCCCTGCACATGTTAACTCTTGTCTGTACAGGCCCAGAGACAGAGGAGCTGGGTCGGCTATACATCAGCATTCCATTGAAGGGACACCTGGGGCTAGTTCTGTCCCTGTTAAAAGCCGTTCAGAGTCTTTCCCGACAGCGCAGAGGACTGGTCTAGACAATGGCTGAGACTTTTCCGGTTCAGAGGCAGCCTGGGCTGAGGCGTGCCCAGCCCTCAGACTGTGACCACTTTCTGACTCATCTCCAGACTTCTCTGCCTTTAAAGACCTGCACGCTGAGGGGCGCCACTAGCTTGCTCACATAGCGCTTTGGTGAACTTCAAAAAGAGGCCCCTTCCTCCTGAGGGAGGCAGCCCAAAGTCAGAACCAGAGGGAGGCAAGAGGGGCCCAGGCTGCATTTCTGTCCCCACTCTCCTCCCGGGCCGGGCATTCTTTGTCAGGGCACAGCCTGTGCAACTAGTGGCCTGCTGCCAGACAGCCACAGTCAGCGGTGACTAAGAGAAGTCATCAGGCTGAAACCGGTTTGGCTCAGTGGATAGAACAGTCAGCCTGCTGACTGAAAGGTCCCAGGTCAAGGGCACGCACCTTGGTTGTGGACACATCCCACAGTAGGAGGTGTGCCTGAGGCAGCTGATCGATGTTTCTAACTATCTTCTCTCCTCCTCTCTGTAAAAAATCAATAAAATACATATTTAAAAAAAGAAAAGAAAGCCATCGGTTTGGGGTTGAGGTGGGGGCACAGATAGGTCCTGACACTGCACCTGAGGGGATTTTGGGGTAGGGTGCTGAGACTGGAAGGAGAGACCCCTCTGCCCTCACCAAACCTGCTCTGCCTCTGAGTCAGACTTGGAATTCTGGAGCAGTGGTCATCCCTTGTTCAACCATAGCCTGTGTTTCCCCCGTGGCACCCCAGTGGGTTGGTAGGGGACCGGGGCTAGTGGTGGAGGTGCCCCCTCCTAGTCCAGGTTGTGCCTGCACCAGGTCCGGCCTACCTGCTGCTGATGGGCCGGTGGGCATGGCTCCCCCAGCCCATTTCTGAGCGCTGTCCCTGGAGGCAGGGTGTGAGGACTCAGAGGTGGCAGAGGAGCTGGAGGGGGCCCAATATTGGGGAGTAGCCACGTGTCTGCTCACTATCTGTGAGCTACTCTTAGGTTAGATGCTTCCCTGGGCCTTGGTTGCAGACAGGCGAGCTATTTGACAACAAAGAGAGAATACTGAGGCCTAGCCCTGGATAGAGCATCAGCCCGCAGACTGGAGTAGTGGGTTTGATTCTGGTCAAGGGCGTGTACCTTGTTTGTAGGCTGGATTCGTGGCCCTGGGCTTGTGCGAGAGGCAGTCAATAGATGTGTCTCTCTCACATCGATGTTTATCTCTGTCTCTCCCCCGCCCTTTCACCTTCTCTAAAAAAACAATGGAAAATGTCCTCAGGTGAGGATTACCAACAACAACAAGAGCAAAAGGAAAGTAAGAGTCCTGAGGCCAGAAAGGGCAGATGGCTTACCAGGAATCTGTGGCCCAGAGAATCTTCCTAAGTGTAGGCTACCCGTTCCAGGGACCGAGAGACAACTCTCCTGCCACCAGCCCCGTTCATCTCTGGGACCCTTTCAGGCCTGGACACTCGGTCACCTCTCTCAGCCACAGGCAGCTTCCTGGCCCAACAAACTGCAGTCCCGCTTCCAGGCCTTTGCCTTCTGAGTTTTCCTTGCCCCGACTTCTGTCTCCCTACTCCCACACCTGCGTGTCCAGGCTCCCCATTCCGTTGCTATGGGCTCCCCTCTCTCCGCCCCTGCCCCCCAGGAAGCCTTACTGGAGGCTCTTCTCCCTGCTCCGAGCGGTTTCCCGGCAGCTATGCGTCATCGCGTGGTGACTTACCAGCATTGCTCATCCCTCCGGGAGTCTGGAGTCTGGCCACATTGCCTCTGGGTTGCAACAGAGCCCAGTGCAGTGCTCAAGTCAGGAGCACAGTGTTTAATGAAGAAAGGGGACTTTCCCAACTCCAGTTTTGTCCCAAGGATCAAGGTGTTGTTGTTGTTGTTTTAAATATATACTTTATTGAATTTTTTACAGAGAGGGAGAGAGATAGTCAGAAACATCAATGAGAGAGAAACCGATCAGCTTCCTCCTGTACACCCCCTACTGGAGATATGCCCACAACCAAGGTACATGCTCTTGACTGGAATCGAACCTGGGACCTTTCAATCTGCAGGCCGACGCTCTACCACTGAGCCAAACTGGTTAAGGCCCAAGTATCAAGGTTTGAGAAAAGGAAAGTGGTCTTGACTCCCCCTCGTTGGCTCTGTGGAAACCTGGATTCTTAGGGGAAGGGCATTCCCTGGTTTTCCTTACTGTCCCAGCCAGGTGTAGGTGGAAGTGAAGCTACACACCCATCCCACCACACATGCATGCACATATGTCATATGTGGGCCCCCAAGGAGACACGTGCACAGACACCAAGATCCAAGACCACAGATAGGCACATCTGAACACATGACCATACCCAAGCATGGGCCCCTGGGGATACACATACATCCATGCCCTGACCCAGACCCAGACCCACATATTTTACATGTTGAAACCATGCACACACACATGCATGGGCACCTGTTACACATGCATAGATATGGAGGCCCAGGCTTATGCACACACCTGTACCCGTCCACACATAAACATTCATACAGGGTCCATGTGCACAAGCACCAAGACCCAGGCCCATGGACAAATATACACTTGTGTAAAACACACATTTATGAGCACCTTGGGGTACATGTGCACAGATGCCCAGGCCTGAACCCACGGTTACACCTGCATTCTGCATACACACACATTCATGGTTGCCCAGAGGTCCCTGTGCAAAGACACCACGGTCCAGACTACTGGGTGCTTGTGCATTCATGGACACACATGAGTTCCACCCCTCCCCCCTGGCATGAAAATACCCATAGAAATACCTGCACTCATGCCACACACATGTCAGGCACAGGCTCTCAGGAGTACATGTGTACCGATAACCAGGCTCAGCCATGTGTGCACCTGTTACCTCACATCTTCACCTTCAACTTGACAAAGAAGATGTGCCGAATTTTCCCTTCTTTCACCCGAATGCTTGCTTCCCTCACACATGGCCGAGATATCTTTTTTTTAATTTTAATTTTATTGATTTTCCACAGAGAGGAAGGGAGAGGGATAGAGAGCTAGAAATGTTGATGAGAGAGAAACATCGACCAGCTGCCTCCTGCATACTCCCTACCGGGGATGTGCCCCCAACCAACGTACATGCCTTTGACCGGAATCAAACCAGGGACCTTTCAGTCCACAGACCGACACCCTATCCATTGAGCCAAACCGGTTTCGGCGGCCGAGATATCTTGAAGTCAGATCTGAAACTGAGAGGCAATATGTGAGTCTGCTCAGGCTGTCATAACAAAATACCACAGACTGAGTGGCTTACACAACATTTATTTCCTCATCGACCGGGAGGCTGGAAGTCCAAGGTCAAGATGCCAGCAGGGTTGTTTTCCGGGGAGGACTCTCTTCCAGACTTGTAGACGGCCACCTTTCTACTGTCTTCACATGGCCTTTCCTCTGTGCATGTGTGTGAGGAAAGAGCACACTGGTGTATCTTCCTTTTCTTATATTGCCACTAGTCCTATCAGATTAGGAGATAGATGCTCTTATGACATCACTTAGCCTTTATTACCTCCTTAAAAACCCATCTACAAATGCAGCCATTAGGGTAGGGGTGTCAAACTCAATCAGAGAAGGGGCCAAAATCTAAAATCCAGCCTAAATCGCGGGCCGAATGGTTTACTGAACAGTCATAAACTGACAATGTCATAAACTGACAGCGGAGTGCAGTGATGACAGCGCGGTGCGGGCCACATTGCCAGGCCTGGCCGGCCGGATTTGGCCCGCGGGCCTTGTGTTTGACACATGTGCACTAGGGGATTAGTTAGGGCCTAACATATGAATTTTGAGAAGGCACAGTTCAGGTCCTAACAGTCAATAAACGAAGCACTACCTTTTTAAAAAAAAAAAAATCCTCACCTGAGGACACTCCCTGCATTGATTTTCAGAGAGAGAGGAAGGGAAAGATGAGTAGAAGAGAAACATTGATGTGAGAGGGCCACATCAATTGGCTGCCTCCTGCACCCATTGCCCAGGGCAGGTGGATCGAACCTGCAACCTGAGGCCTTTCTGTGCACAGGCCAACACTCCAACCACTGAGCAACACCAGCCAGGGTAACAAAGCCCTGCCTTGAAGAACTTCAGGATGTTCAAGGCGTCTCCTTTTCCTTAGGTGCATTCCTGAGACATGTCTGTGCAGACACCACACAGAGAGGAGAAATAACAACAGGCACGATCACAACCCTCTTGTGCACATAGAATTCTTTATTGCTTGCAAAGTATTGCACTTAAAAAAAGGTCATATGTATTGAGACATATTTTACATACAGTAAACTTTTCCCTTTGTAGCATACAGTTCTCTGAAGCTTGACAAACAAAAAATAGTTGGTTAAATGCCACCACAAATAGGCTACAGAACAGTTCTCTCACTTCAAAATACTTTATTTTTCTTCATCTGAGGATATGTTTACATAGAAGAGGAGAAGAAGGAGGAGGAGGAGGAGGAAGAGGTGGAGGTGGAGGAAGAGGTGGAGGTGAAGGAGGAGGAGGAGGTGAAGGAGAAGGAGGAGGTGAAGGAGAAGGAGGAGGAGCAGAAGGTGGAGGAAGAGGAGGAGGAGGAGAAGGAGGAAGAGGAGGAGACTGCGTTGTAGACGTCCTTGTGGGTTGAGAAAGACTAGGGTGTGGTACCCCTTAGGTTACAAAGACTGAAAAATGGACACCCATTGTTGTTATACAGTTTGAAGGATTGACAAACCTGTGGTCAAACTGACTGGGGCATGTATACTTTTGGGGTGACACAGACTGGGTTATGGACAACCTGGGGCCACACACAATGGAAAGCAGTCATTTCTGTCACCACAGCCTGGAGTGGAAACACTCCAGGAGCCACTCAGCCTGAAGCACTCCACTGAGGACACGCGGCCTGAAGTCATGTGTACCTCTGTGGGCAAACTGACTGGTACGGGAAGTTCGGAAGTCACACAGAGGGGTGTGGACACTCCTGGGGTCACAGTCAGGGCTGGGCAGATGGAGAGGGGTGCCCCTGAGGTCAGAGACGGTCTGGGCCAGACTGGTCCCTCTTGGGCCACACACACGGGAGTGTAGACACCACTGGGTCACAGAGATTGGAGATTAGACATTGCTCCTGTCACAGCTACTTGCATGTGCATACTTTGGATGCCAGACTGATGGGGCAGAATGACTAGGGACATATAGCCTGAGGGGAGTACACTCTTGAGGTCGAGAAGGCAGTGTTTATGTTCCTGGAAATTGAGATGTGAACAGTCCTGTGACAGAGACGGAAGTGTGCTCACTCCTGGGATCTCATAGACTGTAGTGTTGACACTGCTGGATTCTTTAAAAAAAATATTTTATTGCCAAAACCGGTTTGGCTCAGTGGATAGAGTGTCAGCCTGTGGACTGAAGGGTTCCGGGTTTGATTCCGATCAAGGGCATGTACCTTGGTTGCGATACATGATTCTCTCTCATCATTGATGTTTCTTTGTTTCTTTCTTTGTTTCTTTCTTTTTAAAAAAATATTTTATTGATTTTTCACAGAGAGGAAGAGAGAGGGATAGAGAGTTAGAAACATCGATGAGAGAGAATCATAGATCAGCTGCCTCTTGCACACCCCCTACTGGGGATGTGCCCGCAACCAACATACATGCCCTTAACCGGAATCAAACCTGGGACCTTTCAGTCCGCAGGCCGACGCTCTATCCACTGAGCCAAACCGGTTTCGGCTGGACCTCTTTTTAAAAAAATTAAATTTTTATTGTTGAAAGTATTACATATATTCCCTTTCCCCCCCATTGACCCCTTCTAGCCCACCCCCACCCCAGGCCTTCACCACCCTACTGTCTGTGCCCATGGGCTATGCATATATGCATACAAGTTCTTTGGTTGATCTCTTCCCACCCACCCACCCTCCCCTGCCTTCCCTCTGAGATTTCAGTCTGTTCCATGTCTCTGAATCTATTCTTTTTTTTTTTTTTTTAATATATTTTATTGATATTTTACAGAGAGGAAGAGAGAGGGATAGAGAGTTAGAAACATCGATGAGAGAATCACCGATCAGCTGCCTCTTGCACGCCCCCTACTGGGGATGCGCCCGTAACCAAGGTACATGCCTCTGACCGGAATCAAACCCGGGACCTTTCAGTCACAGGCCGATGCTCTATCCACTGAGCCAAATCAGTTTCGGCTGAATCTATTCTGTTCATGTTTATTTTGTTCATTGGATTCCACATATGAGTGAGATCATGTGATATTGCCTTTCTCTTACTGGCTTATTTTGCTTAGCACAATACTCTCCAGGTCTGATCTGTGCACCTATTAAATAATATTTTAAATATATTTTATTGATTTCTTACAGAGAGGAAGGGAGAGAGATAGAGAGCTAGAAACATCGATGAGAGAGAAACATCGACCAGTTGCCTCTTGCACACCCCCTACCAGGGATGTGCCCTCAACCAAGGTACATGCCCTTGACCGGAATCGAACCCGGGACCCTTCAGTCCGCAGACAAACGCTCTACCACTGAGCCAAACCGGTTTCGGCTAAATAATATTTTAGAAAGCATACACATGTAGCCCTGGCCAATGTGATGATCAGTGGTTAGAGCGTCCACCTGCTCACCAATGGGTTGTGGCTTTTGATTCTTGGTCTTGGTTGGGGCATTTGCAGGAGGCAACAAACCAATGCATCTCTCTCACATTGATGTTTCTCTCCCTCTCTCCCCCTCCCCCTCTACCTACACTCTCTCTAAAAATCAATGGAAAAAATATACTCGGGTGAGAATTCACACACACACACACACACACAGAGCAAAAAACACACTCAGATACAAACGATTACTATTAAACCAGTTGAATAGTACAGGCCTTCCTCTAAAAGTTAAATAGCACTACCATATGATCCAGGAATCCCACTTCTTGCATTTATCCAAAGGAGATGAAAACACTATCTCAAAAGAGATAGCTGCACCTCTATGTTCACAGCAGCATTATTCAACACAGACAAGATATGAAAACAGCCTACGCGTCTGCTGACGGATGGATTGATACAGAAAATGTAGTGTATGCATCCAATGAAATACTAAAGCTGCAGGTATGCCCATCCCACATAAGAATTGACTGCTAGAATGTGCAGCCATAAAAAAGGAAAGCCTGCCATTTGTGACAATATGGATGGACCCTGAGGGTTAGGATTAGGGAGCTAAGTTAGACAAAGACCAAAGCCAGGCGATTTCATTTATATGTGGAATCTTTAAAAAATGAACTCAGAGAAACGGAGACCAGATTGGTGGTTGCCAGAGGTGGGGGTGGGGTTAGGGACCTGGGTGAGTGGTTAAAAGGTACAAACTTCCAGTTATAAATAAGTCATGGGAATGTGATGTATAGCATGGTGACTATAGTTAATATGGTATTGTGGTCCGTCCAGTGTGGCTCAGTGGTTGAGCGTTGCCCATGATCCAGGAGGTCATGGTCCGATTCCCAGTCAGGGCACATGCCTGGGTTGTCAGCTTGATCCCAAGTGTGGGCTGTGCAGGAGGCAGGTGATCAATGATTCTCTCTCATCATGGATGTTTTTTTTTCCCTCTCTCTCTCTCTTCCTCTCCCTTCCTTTGAAATAAAAACATATTAAAAAATAATATGGTATTGTGTATTTGAAAGTTGCCAAGAGAGATCTTAAAAAAAATATCCATCATGCCAAAACCGGTTTAGCTCAGTGGATAGAGTGTCAGCCTTGGGACTGAAAGGTCCCAGGTTCAATCCGGTCTAGGGCATGTTCCTTGGTTGTGGGCATATCCCCAGTAGGGGGTGTGCAGGAGGCGGCTGATCGATGTTTCTCTCTCTCTCCCTTCCTCTCTGTAAAAAATCAATAAAATATATTTTAAAAAATACCCATCAGAGAAAAAAAATTTAACTCTGTGAACAGACATTTCACAATATACTATGTGGTGAACATTTCACAATATGCATACATATCAAAAGATTATGTTGCACATTTTAAATTCATGTCAATTATATCTCAATGAAACGGGAAAAATTATGACCATCCGTATTAATTTTTTTTTAATCCTCACCTAAGGATATTTTTTCCATTGCTTTTCAGAGTGGGAGAAACATCAATGTGAGAGAGAAACATCAACTAGCTGCCTCCCACATGCATCCCAACTGGGGGTGGGGAGTGAACTTGCAACCCGGGTACATGCCATCTGTGGTGCTCAGGTCAACGCTAACCACTGTACACACCGGCCAGGGCTGCCGTCTATATTAAAATGAAACAACATTGGGATGTAATAATAGATGGCATTTTTATTAATAAATCAAATGATAAGATATCCCATGATTCGAATGTGAACAATATTTCATGATGCAATGTCTACTATAAAAATGAACTGATCTGATTTGGTTTGGCAGGAAAGGTGCAGGCACTGCTTTTATAATCATGATTTACTGCTAGAAATTCATATTTGGGAATATAGCTAAATTTTAGTCATATTAGTGAAAATAAAGATGTACTATTTTCCTCCATCCAATTCCTGGATACCCCTGGGAAGACTCAGAGAAGAGGTAAGATCTCAGTCAACAACCCCTTCTGTAGTTCAGACGAACATTCCATGATGTTCTTTCCTGGCTGTGTTCCTGGTGGCCATTGCAGGTTCCCACTGGAAGCCCAGTGACGAGATATTTGAAAAACAGGTCATTAACACAAGTTCTGGCTCTCCTGACGACAAAAAGCTTCCACGTCGTCGCAGACTGCCAGCTATGAAAAGGGCAAAGAAAAAGTTTTAAACAAAAAATGCATTTTCCCACTTTCTTTGGTGAAGTTTCCTCCCTACTTTTACTTTATTATAATTTTATTTTAAAAATATGTTTTTATTGATTTCAGAGAGGGAGAGGGAGAGACAGAAACATCAAGAATCATTCATTGGCTGCCTCTTGCACGCCCCCTACTGGGGGTTGAGCCCACAACCCAGGCATGTGTCCTTGATGGGAATTGAACGTGGGACCCTTCAGTCTGCAGGCTGACGCTCTACCCACTGAGCCAAACCAGCTAGGGCTCCTCCCTACTTTTATTATAAGCATACAGAAAAATGCATAAAATACATATGTTCCGTTTAATGAGTAATATTAGGGTCTTATTTCATATAATCATAGGATATTCATTCTCATTGTTGATAATACTCTGCTGTGAATAAACCATGATTTAATAAATCATTCTTTTTATTTTTATTGATTTCAGAGAGGGAGAGAGAGAAATATCAGTGATGAGAGAGACTCATTGATTGGCTACTTTCTGCATGGCCCCTACTGGGGATGGAATCAAACCTGGGTTGATGCTCAACCGCTGAGCCACACCTGGCCGGGCTAACAATCTATTCTTCAGTTGATGGATGTTTGCACTGTTTCTAGTCCCGGGGAACTATAAATAGTGCCAACCAGGAAATTTTAGTACTTATTTATAAGCCATTGTCAGGGGGATGTCCCTTAACTTGGCCTCAGGATGAGAAACTCTGGCCCTACAGGTTTAGCCCACTCTGCTACAGGTAAACTGGCCCCTCACTGCTCCCTTGCACACCAGGCACAGTTCGGCCTCAGGGCCAGCCATTGCATTTGCTGTTTTCTCTCCCTGGAATGCTCTCCCTAGATAGATGCATGGATTCCCTCCCTCATCTCCTTCAGGTCTCCGCTCAAACGCTACCTCAGTGAGGCCTTTCATGCCAACACTTTTAGAAAGTGCACACTCCCACCCCCAGAATTCCCGATTCTCTTTACCCTGCTTTATTTAAACTTTTTCATAACCAATATTTAAAGAAATATTTTTTAAATTGATTTCAGAGAGGAAGGGAGGGGGAGAGAGAGAAACATCAATGATGAGAGAGACTCATTGATTGGCTGCCTCCTGCATGCCCCCTACTGGGGATATGGCCCAAAACCTGGGCATGTGCCCTGACTGGGAATCGAACCCTGACCTCCTGGTTCAGGGGCCAATGCTCAACCACGGAGCAACATCAACAGGGCCAATATTACTTTTACATATTATATATAAAATACCAGAGGCCTGATGCATGAAATTTGTGCAGTAGGCCTTCTTTCCCCTAGCTGCTGGCACGAGCTTCCCTCTAGCGCTCCATATTCCATGATCTCCCTCACAGCCCCGGCACTGTCTGGAAGGTTGTCTGGTCTAATTAGCATATTATGCTTTTATTATTATAGATATCTACACTAATAAAAGAGAAAAATGCTAATCGACCGTACCTTCGCTATACCCACAGCCAATCAGAGTATGCAAATTAACCCAACAAAGATGGCGGTTAATTTGCATACACGGAGGGAGGAAGGAGTGAAGACTGAAGACAGCATAGAAGGAAGAGGGAGGGAAAGTGGAAAGCAAGGCGGCTGCTGGAGGGAAAGCACTGACGGCAGGTGCGGGGTGGGGCGGGGTGCGCAGCGGCCTCAGAGGCGGGCGGCAGGTCGGGCTTGTGGGGTGCGATGCGCAGCAGTGCCAGTGCATGAGGCCACGGAGGCGGTGGCCCTGGGCGTGGTGGGGTGGGATGGACGAGCGGGAGAGGTGTGGGGGGCAGGAGAGGTGGGGGTCTTGTAGGAATAGTCCTGCAACGGGTCTCTAGTGTCTATATAAAACACATTATATTACAATGCTAACTATATAAATACATAGTGAAATGCAAGCTATACAGGTGTATATATGTGTGGAGGGCAACTCCAGCACTCAGACTGTTTTATTTATTACCTGTTCCCCAATCTAGAAGCTCTACCAGGGCCATGGTATTTCCCTGTTCCCCCCACTCTACCTCCAAACCTAGAACAATGCTCAGCACACAGTACAGGTTTAATAAATGTTTACCTAATGCCTCAACATGTAATATGTAAAATGCTTAAAGCAGTTCCTGACATACAATTTCAGATGCTTAGTAAAGGTTTGCTGAATGAAATCTTATCAGTTGATGTAAAAATGTCACAGGTGCAATTTACTGATCTTTTTCTTAAAGGTGTCCTTTACTCAAACTCTCAGATAAAAAGGCAGATTTACCTTGATGTGTTAAGGTGAACAATTCATTCCACCATCTTCCACCTACTCAAGGAAAAGAAAAGAGTCTCAGATGCTTGGCTAAGCTTTTCCATTCATTACAGTTGGTTTTACCCATTGATTTTTACAGCCATTGGGAGGCAGGGAAGAGAATTTTGATCCCGGAAGCCACATGATTTGGGAGCAGAAAGAGGAGTACTGGGAGGGGTCACGATGGGTACAGAGAAAGGGCACAGAAGTGCCCTGGGCCACATGTTTTCAAACCTCAGAGGCCACCAGGGTATGGCGCTGTGGGGCAGCCAGGGGCTGGGGCAATGTGTCCGCTGTGTTGACGGGACAGTCCTGGGAGTGGATCTCCTTGGCCAGCCGCCCCTTCTTCTTCAACGTGCAGGCTTCCTGGTATGGCGGTGAGATGGGGGGCTGTGTGGGGGGCGTGTACTTGTACTCTGAGCCATCTTCCAGCTGCAAGGGCACACAGTGGGGAGATGGTGGGGATCTGGGAACCTACGAGAGCACCCTCCCTCCCTCTGCCTACTGTCAGTTGGGCACTCACGTCCAGAGGGTAACTGCGGTCGGAATCATAGGAGCTCAGGTCCCCACAGGCTACAAATGGCACAATGATGCGGGTGGGTCCATCTAATTGGTTGAGATCTGGATCTGACAAGCAGGGAGAAATAAGACAGGACAAGGCCGGGGTGCCTGGGATCGGTCATGAATTGGGCTGCAGCATGGGTGCCGAGGTCTCCCATTTATCCACCAGCTACTCTCACACTCCTCCACCATGAGGTTCAGATCACTTTCTCAGGGAGGCCCTCCATGATCAGCCCTTCTAAAATATCAGCCCCACTGTACTTTATTTTTAAAAAAATATATTTTATTGATTTTTTACAGAGAAGAAGGGAGATAGATAGAGAGTTAGGAACATCGATGAGAGAGAAACATTGATCAGCTGCCTCCTGCACACCCCCTACTGGGGATGTGCCTGCAACCAAGGTGCATGCCCTTGACCGGAATCGAACCTGGGACCCCTCAGTCAGCAGGCTGATGCTCTATCCACTGAGCCAAACCGGCCAGGGCTCCACACTGTACTTTCATGTCTATCTGCCTTTCTATCATATACAGCCTGAACCTTGTCTCACTCAATCATGCTTGCTACATGAGCAGGCTCTGTGCCCTTTCCCACTCAGAGCCAGGTGAGTCCAGCTGGTGTGGCTCAGTGGTTGAGCATCAACCATGAACCAGTAGGTCACGGTTCAATTCCTGGTGAGGGCACATCCCTGGGTTGCAGGCATAGTCCCCAGTAGGCGGCAAGTAGGAGGCAGCCGATCGATATTTCTCTCTCATAAATGTTTCTATCTTTGTATTCCTCTCCCTGCCTCTCTCTAAAAAAAGGGCCAGGCATAAGAATCTCATGGGGCAAAATTCCCACAAGGGTAGGGTTTCCACATGGGGGTGTGACCGAATCTTTTTAGGCTATAAACTCCTTAGGCAGGTGTCTCAACTGGGGCAGAGCTCAGACCTTCCTGGGACAGAATTTCACTAGGTCCAAGAGTAGTTATCACTAGAGGTCTGAGCTGAAGATCCTCCTGGGATATAATATCCAGATGGTGGGGGGATTTCCACCAGAGGGTGCGGCTGAGTCTCTAGGAACAGAGTCTCTACCAGAGGGTGAGGCTGAGAGTCCTCCTGAAACACAAATTCCACAAGGGGGCAGTGTCCCCAGGGACAAGCACAAGGCTCTGGCTCTCACCGTAAGAGTGGTCCAGCAGGGGTTTGGTCAGGTCCGGCAGGAAGCCCTCCGGGGGGTCATAACCCTGACAGACGGCGAAGGCCTCTGTGGGTGAAAAGTAGAGTGAGGGGCGACTGTCATCTCCACCTCGGGGCAGGACATGTCCCTGAGATAGCATTGACCACCCAGCCCTTCCACCCCACTGACCGATGCTGGAGTTCCGGCTGCTCCTAGGCTTGGCACAGAGCACGTTGGAAAAGAAGACCCGCAGCTGGCTGTAGATCAGTGTCACATCCCGGCCTCGGAAGATCTGCAGGATGGAGAGGTGGAGATGGAGGCAGGAGGGCGACCCTCAGGGACCCATCTCTGTCCCCCACTAGATTTCCCAAGGCTTACCTTGGCTACGAAGCAGCCCCCTGGCTTCAAGACGTGCGTAGCAATGTTTAGAGCCTGTGGACAGGGCAGATAGCTAAGGCTGAGACAGAGAGAGCCAGGAGGGGGCCAAACTGAGGCAAGGGCAGCCAGGGTTACTCACGGCTAGGAGAAGCTGGGCCTGCATATACTCATCAACATCATGGAGGCCAGTTACTGCGGCAAGAGGAATGGCATTAGGGGGGCCATCCAGTTCTAGCTATCTTTTTGTCCCAGAGAGGTGAGAAGGCTAAACACATTTCCCCGGCTCTCTTACTGCTAAGGTTCTGCATGCAAATTAATACCTTTTAACTAGATGCACATTCTGAGCTCCTAACCTCTAGGAGCTCATTTTAACTCTCAAAATAACCATATTTGCAATTCTCTTTGTCATCATTTTTATCTCCAGTTCAGATTCTTAAACTCCAGACTCAGATCAGAGTTGACATCTGAGAGTTGAGCTGTTCAAAACCAAACTCCTGCCCTTCCTGCCCAAACCTGTTCCTCTCGCCATCTTCCCTGTCTCACCTGATCCTGCCAGTTGTTCAGACCAAAAACCTTCCTTACCTTTGACAAGCTCTATTCTCTCCTCACACCCATAGTCAAGCCATTTTGCAAATCCTGTTGGCCCTACTTTCAAAAGATCTCCTGAACTGACCCTCTTCTGTCATCACTACTGTCATCACTCACCTGGATTACTGCAATGGCCTCCTCCTCCCCAGGCCCCCCAGCTTACATCCTCGCCCCTCACACTGCTCACAGCAGCCAGGGGGATCCAGTCACAGCCCAGAGTCAGGCATGGCCCTCCACTGCTCATCACCCTCTCACGGTTTTCTCCGAGTTCTTATCTCAGTGAAAAAGTCAAAGTTCTTACTGTGTCCCATGAGGATCCACACAAGGGTCTGTCCTTTTGTCACCTCATGACCTCACCGCCTACCACTCTCCTCACTCTGACCCAACCACACTGATCTCCACATGGGTGTTCACACACACCAAGCACCCTCCCACCTGAGGGCCTTTGTACAGCCTGGTCCTTTTGCCTGGATTGTTCTTCCTCCAGGCATGCCTCTGGCCCACTCTCTCACCTTTAGGTCTTTGGAAGACCTTTCCTAGCCACTTTATTTAATATTCTAATAGGTACCCCCTCCTTCCCCTTTTCATTGACTTCCCCATGGTGCTTATCCCTCTTGATATGCCACAGAGCTCAGTCATGTTTCTTTTCCATCTGCTCCCACTAGACCACCAGTTCTATGAGGTCAGAGATTAGTGGAGTTTTATTCACAAATGTTTTCCCAACATCTAGAACAGTGCCCAACACACAATAGGTGCTCAGTAAATGTGTGCTGAATGGATGACTGACTGACAAAAATGAATGGGCTGTAAGATAGATTGGAGAGCTTCAGAGAGAAGAAAGACAAGATATGAAAGGAGGGAAGGGTGGACAACAGACAAAACTGAAGTGGTAGGAGGGAGAAGATAGAGGCAGAGAGCAGGTAGCAGAGTAGGGAGAAGTTGCCAGATGTGGGAAACAGCTGGCAGAGGAGGAGAGGCAGGGAGTTGACACGGTGAAAGAAGCCATAAAATGGGAGATACAGAAAGACACACATGGGACCCCCCACCTGGTCTCCCAACCCGTGTTTACCATCGGGAGCCCCGTCACACACCACTAGGTCCGCAGGGCAGCCCTCAAAGTGCCGGATGATCTCCTTGGCAGTGGACAGCTATGGAAGAGAGGGCGGATGAGTAGCCCCAAGGCCCCCACATGCTGTGGCCATCTGACCCCACCTGTCCATGGCCATAGCCCAGTGGTCGGCAAACTCCTTAGTCAACAGAGCCAAATATCAACAGCACAACGATTGAAATTTCTTTTGAGAGCCACATTTTTTAAACTTAAACTTCTAACGCCACTTCTTCAATATAGACTCACTCAGGCTGTGGTATTTTGTGGAAGAGCCACACTCAAGGGGCCAAAGAGCTGTAGTTTGCCGACCACTGCCCTAGCCCATAGGCCCAGAGTCAGACAAAAGCTCATGCTTTGCCTGTCTAAGACCACACTTGGTCTCTGAAGACCCAGTCCCATAATTTTTTGCCATCTCTCTGGGATGACAGCCTGCTGGCTCTGTTTCTCTGCTTCCCAGTCACACTGTCTCTGGTTCTCTCGATACTTTATTTCTGTCTCTCTCAGTTTGTTTCTGTCTCTTCCACTTTCTGTAGCCCCCAGGTGAGAGGATCTTCACCCAGGAAACACCTCCCACACCCTCAGCCAAGCTCTTACCTGGGTGATGTCTCCCTGGATCTGTAACACACCTGGGAGTGGAGCCATAGCTTGAAGGTCCACAGCCACCACATGGCCAGACCCCTGTGGACTCCTGTGGACAACATGACCCACATCAGCCCAGTTTTCACTCCTGGCTCGCCGCAAGCATCCCCTCCCTTCCCCCCCCCCCCCCCCGCCCCCGCACCTAACCTGCCCTCCAGGAAACCCCCATCTGGCACTCCACACTCACCCAATCTTCTGGCTCAGCACCTGGCTCCAGCTGCCCGGGGCTGCACACAGGTCAACTGCCCGTGTCACACCTGAGGACACACAGGAAGGTGTAGTGTCAGATTCACCTACTGCTCCAACCAGGGGATCCTTCAAAATTCATCCCTCTCCCTTGGGGAGCTCTCACATCTATCTCTGCCCAGGGGCCCAAGACTTCTTGAGTATCTGCACACCTTCCTGCTTGGTCCCTGCCTCACAGACCTTTCTAGCTAGCCCACCCACCACAGATCGCTCTGCAGACCTAGTTCATTTGCCTGTTCCCTGTGCCTGCCCCATCCCCCAGTGATCTGCCTGGCAGGTGGGGACCTTGGAAGAGCTGGAATTCCTCATTGAGTTGTAGCAGCTTGAAGGCACTGCGGGCGCGCCAGCCATTCTCCTTGGCCAGGCGGTAGTAGACATCCCGCTTGTCCTTTGACGTCCGTCCCATCTCGCACACTGTTTGCCCAGGAACCTGCCAACAGTAAGTTGATGCCATCCTGTATCAGTAACCAGGTGAGTGGACCACCACCTGACTCTGTAGGACAGTGAAAAACCACACTGGGCTCAACTGACCCATGTGACAGCTCACTCAGCAGATCAGAAGACTGGAACCCTGTCACCGATCCCACTGACCTCACAGAGCCTGAAGAACTCCAGACAGAACCCAGGCTCCACCTCTTCCTCCCACGGAACCCGTCACTCACCGCACAGACCCCCCCCCCCCCCAAACCCCAAACTTATCGCAGAGATGAATCATTACTGATCCTGTCAACCTCCACTCTTGTCACCCACACTCCACATATTCCACCCCAAGACTCTATAACCCTTCTCTGCCCACCTTATCCTCCTTAACATCTCACTGTCTCCCCAAATGTCCTCATTGCCCGTAGATTAATATAGCCCTATTCATCCCTCATTAATCCCTGTTTCATTCCCCTTAATATCTCTCTCCCTACTAACTTTTTATTAATCCCTGAAATGATTAGGCCCCCAGTGATTCCTTTATTACTACATTGTTATCAATACCCATTAATGCCTGGAGGATCATGGGCTATTAGTTCCCATTAAGCTCTCAATTGCTATGATTTATCAATCCCCATTAATTCAGCCCTCCAATTGATCTCTTATAGATCACACCATTTGTACCTCGTAATTCCTTCATTACCACACACTAATGTTAATCCTGGATGATCAGTTTCCCATTCTCCCCTCACTGCACATTTTGCCCCCCCCCAATAATTACTTGATGATCACCTCCCTACACTTACTATTACCCTTTCTTTGTTCAATTAACATTAATTCCTCAATGATCATACCATGATCACCCATTAAAAGCCTTTGACTACAATACTGTTCGTTTCTCATTTCCTTTTCTTGATCGCTGCTTTCATTAGTTCCTTGATCATGACCCCCCATTGGTCTCTATTATTCCCTGCCTAGCCTCACCGTTATCTTTCCAATTACCATGCCCCTGCACTCTTCATTAACCTGTAGAAATCATACCTCCATCACGCCCTTAGGGATCACACCCCCATTTGCCTTCCATTACCTTCTAGTTGCTCACTCTACCACCATCTCATTAACCAATAACCACACCCCCAGTGGCCCCTCTGTCACAGCCCCACCAGAGCTCCGTACGCTCATGCCTTCCCCAATGAACAGCCCTCTGGTCTCACCACTGTTCCCTCTGTAGTAACTCAAAGACCATGTCCCTACTGTGGCCTTCAGATCCCCCTCAGGGCGGATCCGCTGATACCTGGACCCCTGCCTCCCCCAGCCCACCCCGCGATAGTAGTCCCCTTCTACTCGCAAACCTGGGTCTGCAGCCTCCCCGCTGTCAGCCGGCCAGACGACTAGCTGCAGCGACGACGGCGAACTTCTCTCCTTCCCTCGCGGGCGGGACAGTGCAGTCGTGCCTCAACTGCCCTCCGTGCCCCAGGGCCTACCGTAGCTTTCCAAGTGGGGAGGAGCGGGACGCAAGAGTGCGGTCCGCCAGCAGCCCCAGTCCGATCGGTGGGAAATCTGAGTGCCTCAGTTTCTGCTCTTAGTTGCTCTGAGCGCCGATCGCGCACGCCTGCGGGCTTCAGCGGCGGGGCGATCCTGTCATCGCGGAATGCCAAGGCGCCCGCGAGGTCCGGACCGACCCGAACTTACAGCGCGTGTCCCGTCACCTTGTGTCGACGTAGCTGGACGGGAGGACTGCTGTTCCCAGCATGCAAAGGGCATGACCAAAGCTGCTGAACTCGCGCATGCGTGATGGAAACGTCACCGGGGACACACACACACACACACACACACACACACACACACACACAAACACACACACACACAAACTGCCTTTGTTCTTTTGTCCCAAGGCGAAGATCGGTTTTCTCCCCCGCTCCTTCCTTCTCAGTGGGCGGTGTGCGGACTACATTTCCCAGAATGCAACGAGACATGACAGCACCCATTCATTTTAGGAGTGCCGCGAAGTGAAATTAGGGAGGGAATGTGAGTTCAAGTGCACTAGCATTTCACTTCCTCAACGTGATGCTGCCTGTTTTAGAACTTGTTTCTCCACCTGTGAAATGGGGAAATAAGTACTACAAATAAGATTTCACAGAGTTATCAGGAGACTAAATACCTCCGTGGAGGATTTTATAAGAGTTTATTTGAGCCAAACCGACAACATAGCCGGGGAGCAAGATCTCAAATGTTCCTGAGGATAACAGTTTTGCAGCTTCTTTTATGCATTTGAAACTAAGCAGCAAGCTTACATGGAAAATTGGAGAAAGCAAGGCAGGGGTTGCATTACAGGACAGTTAAGATTATGTCTTCTCTTGATGGTGAATACCCCCTTCAGAGGGTATTACTTCTGATATCTCAAAGGTGTGTTAATCTAGATGCACAAGAATAATGGACAGGGCTGGCTTAAAACCTTTCACTAAAGAACTTACAGGTCACCCTGGCTGGTTTGGCTCAGTGGATGGAGCATCGGCCTGCGGACTGGAGGGTTCTGGGTTCCATTCCAGTCAAGGGCATGTACCTTGGTTGCGGGCATATCCCCAGTAGGGGGGGTGCAGGAAGCAGCTGATCGATGATTCTCTCTCATTGATGTTTCTAGCTCTCTGTCCCTCTCCCTTCCTCTCTGTAAAAAAAAAATCAATAATTTATATATATTTTAAAGAACTTACAGGCCGAGGGCGTAACTATTATACACACTGGCCTTGTGCAATTCTGTCTTCTTCAAACATTTTTAACTGTGACCCACAAAAACAAACAAACAAACAAACAAACAAAACCCAACCCTATACATCCCCACCAGAGCAAAGGCAAATATAATGGAAGCATTTATTACACAGTTTACCGTGTGCCAGGCACTAGGCTAAGTGCTCTCAGTGGTGTGCTGGTAAATGGTTAACAACTGTTTGAGGGGAGAGAGGGAGGAAGTCCTGCTTTCAAACATTTGCCAATGTCCATGGTTTACACAACTGTCACCTTGCTAGTTTTCAAGTCATTGATATGTTGTCACAGTACACTGAAGTGCACCATTGTGTAATATTTTTTATCTTAGTTAAAATAGGTGTACATAAACCCAAGAGCATAGAGAATAGTGAAATAAGAAAGTGAGTTTTGAGTATTTGTTATCTTTAAAAATATATAATTTATTTAACTGTAAGTTTATATCGTTTTGCTTTTAATAGCAGCGTGTTTAACAACCAGTTCACAAAATTCCTGAAAATCGATCAAACAATCTGTACAAGTAGGTTCTGGTGCAGCGCTGAACCCTTTCCTTAAACTCATTTTAATCCTTACAACAACCATATGAGCAAGTTACTGTGACTATCCCCAATTTATAGACGAGGAAAAGGAGACAAGGGAGGGTGTATAGTAAGTCCTCCCTTAACATTGCAAATATGTTTTTGGAAACTGGGACTTTAAGTGACATGACATATAATCAACAAAACCAATTTTACCATAGGCTAATTGACATAACATGAATTAAGTTTCTACAGCAAAAATCAATTCCTGAAATAAAGACCAAGCTTCTAAAACAAAGACCCCAAACACTTGTAATACTAAACATTGAAATACTTGTGAGCTAGCCATACATGTAAGAAAGAGTAATGATAATAATAAAAAGGGAAGATGAATAAAAATAAGTAAGAGATTTATTTTCTAACCCACTTAGTCCAGGTCAGGGTCATGGTGGGTAGAGTCTATCTCCATAGCTCAGGGTGGAAGGTAGGACCCAACCCTGGACAGTATGCCCTTCCAATATACATTTACTTACTAAAATCGCTGTACTAAATATAAATATACCATTAAAAAATCTTCACCTGTGGATAGAAAGAAACATCCACATGAGAGAGACACATCAATTGGTTGCCTCCCACATGTGCCCTGACTAGGGGTTGGATTGGGTCGGCAATCTGAGGTAGGTGCCCTTGACCAGGAATCAAACCCATGTTCTCACCACTGAGCAACCGGCCAGGGCTAAACATACTATTAAATATGTAAGTATCTAATGTTGTATCAGGTGGTATAAAAGCTATGAAGAATCATAAGGGAGGGTGACAGAAATGGGGAGGAATTGAGCTGTTCTGTGTCAGAGAAATCTTCTCTGAGAAGGTGACCTTTGGGCTGAGACCTGAAGGGGAGCACACCCTACCAACATTTGGAGAAAGAACCCTCCAGGCAGAGAGAACCCCAAGAGCAAAGACCCTGAAGTTGAAGCAGGCTTGGTGAGTATTAAAAGAACCGAATGGCCCTAACCAGTTTGGCTCAGTGGATAGAGCATCGGCCTGCAGACTCAAGGGTCCCAAGTTTGATTCCAGCCAAGGGCATGTACCTTGGTTGCGGGCACATCCCCAGGTGGGGGGTGTGCAGGAGGCAGCTGATGGATGTTTCTCTCTCATCAATGTTTCTGACTCTCTGTCCCTCTCTCTTCCTCTCTGCAAATAATCGCTAAAACATATTTAAAAAATAAATCACACAAAGCTATTAAAAGAAAAAGAACTGAATGATTGAACCATCATTCCTTAGAACTGCGAGCGTCCGTGGACTTTCTTGTTCACTGCTACCTCCCAAACACTTAGAATAGGGCCTGGCACACAGTGGGGGTTAGGTAGCACGTTGGCTGAATCCATCCTTTGGTTACTTTTTTCTTCATTGTTTCCTCAGCAGTGTCTTTTGCATTTATGTGGGGCCCTGGGAGGTGTAGCCAGATGACAGACGGATCCAGACAGGGAGAGACACCTCCTGGAGTCTGAGAGCCAGGGAAGAAGTAAAAGCTTGCAAGGAGAGCCCCGGGTCTGGTGGGGGGGGGTGGGAACACGGGTGCCTGCAGAAAGAAGTAAACAATTGTGAGACAGCAAGGAGTCCAGCACCAGCCATTGAACCACTGAGAGGAGAGGCTGCCAGGCATGGGAGACCCTGCAGACATGTGCACCCTGTGGGGTGCTTTCCATGTCCTGTTTTCTTGCCTCCCACAAAGAGGATGTTTCTTTTTTCTTCTTCTTCTTCTTTTTTTTTTTTGCAAAGAAACTTGCTTCCTCCAGCAAGGCCAGGGGATAGGAGGACAGGAACCCGGCTCTGAACCCCCCAGGCTCTTCCTGAAGTAGGGTGTCTGCATGCAGCTTCCACCTGATACCCCACTGAGAATAAAGGTGTCCTCTCCGTGGCCTCCTGAAGCGGTCAAGGAAGGGAAGCTGCCAAGCCGGCTCTGCACCGAGAGCAGAGAGCGCCTCACAGCTGGAGGGAAGGACGCGGGTGGTCCAGGTGTGGGGGCTGCTCACTGACTCAGCCGCCTCGCTGCCCTGGGGCTGCTTGGAGGGACCAAAGAGTCACTCAGTGGGGGGCCTGCATGAAAGGGGAGATAAGAACCCTAAGGGCAACCCCTGAGAGGCGGCTTTCCCAGCAGGAGTTGTCTTCATGAATTCCTTTAGCAAATATGTTATTGAGCAATTACGACGTTGTCAAGCATTGTTCTGAGTGATTTACCAGTATTCATTCAACCTCCCCCACGGCTCTCGCCCCAGGGGAAGCTGAAACAGTCGGGTTTCAAAGTTGCTCCCGGCCACGCAGCTACAAAGTGGCAGAGCTGTGAAAGCTCCCTCTCTTAACTGTTGCGCTCTGCTCCCTCCCCTGAAGGCTGCTGAGTAGAGACCCGTTTTAATGAAAAATAGGGGTCTACTTGGAAGGACTGACAAGAACCCAAACGGACTTTTAAAAGATGCACTAGGAATTCCAAATGTCACCCAAGGGCCTGCTTTCCTGAACCAATAAAACTTTTAAATGACTCTGAGGAAGGGCCCTACTGTGATGGACTAATAAAGCATTCTGATCCCTGACACAGCGTCAATACCTAGGTCAAGTTTAAAGACATCTGTTCCTTCCAAAGCAAGCTTCCCTGCACAGTCAGACTTCCCTTTCTCTTTGTTTGCCTACCGGCATATGTTGAGCACCTGCTGTTTGCAGTGCCTTGAGGCTTAGCTGAGCTATGGGGTGTAGAGCTGGGTGAAGGTTAGTCCCCCTCTTAGAAGAGTTCACTTGGCAGAAATAAACAAAATAATGATGATAATATGACACGAATAAGTGGCATCTATTGCGCACTTGTTACGTGTCTGGTGGCCCTGTGCTGGGCAATGGTGGAGGGCCTGGGAGGGGAGGGAGTGATCAGAGTAGGAAGCTGCTGGGGGAGGTGGTAGATGGGGGTATGTGTTCCTTTGTCCAAGGTAGGACCTAGTTCTTTGGGCACTACAGACTTTTCTTTCTTTTTAAAAAAATATATTTTATTGATTTTTTACAGAGAGGAAGAGAGAGGGATAGAGAGCTAAAAACATCGTTGATAGAGAAACATTGATCAGCTGCCTCCTGCATACGCCCCACTGGGGATGTGCCCGCAACCAAGGTACATGCCCTTGACTGGAATTGAACCAGGGACCCCTCAGTCCGCAGGCCGATGCTCTATCCACGGAGCCAAACCAGTTTCTGCCACAGACTTTTCTTGAAATCTAGACAGCTGCTTAGCTCCCGCCCCCTCCCCCCTTAGCCATCTGGGTCAAGGCCTCTGCTAACAGGTGTCTCTTTCCCAGGCCTGCCTGTGGCACAGATGTGTAATGGCTCTGAGGGGGTGGGGTATCAGAGGAGAGAGACACCAGAGAAGGTCAGGATATATAGGGGAGAGTGTGTGTGTGTGTGTGAGCTCCTTGAATGTTTATGTGTCTCCTTTATAATGCTTGTGGGTGATTAGTGTGTTTCTACTGTGTTTGTCTCCTATGTACGTGCATCTTTTTTAAAAAAATATATTTTATTGATTTTGTACAGAGAGGAAGGGAGACAGATAGAGAGTTAGAAACATTGATGAGAGAGAGTCATTGATCAGCTGCCTCTTGCACACCCTCTACTGGGGATATGACCACAACCAAGGTACTTGTCCTTGACCGGAATCGAACCCGGGACCTTTTGGTCCCCAAGCTGACGCTCTATCCATTGAGCCAAACCGGTTTCGCCTGTATGCACATCTTTCTTCTCTGCCACTGTGCTTCTGTCTCTTCTTGGTGAGTGGCTGCTACAGGTATGCGTGCTCTATGGCTATTTCTTTCTTTTCTTTTTTTTTTTGTTGCTATTTTTATTTATTGGTAGATTTTTTTTTTAAAGGGGAGAAGAAGAAGGGAGAGAGAGATCAACTGTTCCGCTTTATTTATTCATTCATTTGTTGATTCTTGTATGTGCCCTGACTGGACACCGAAGCCACCAGGGGGGCAATGCTCTAATCAACTGATCAGGGCACTATGGATGTTTCCTTTGGTGCCACTGTATATGTACCATCTGATTCCCTTGTTTCTTCTTTATGCAGCTTTAGGTGTATTTCCGTTTCATAACAATAGAAAGAGAATACTCTATATTCTGATTTTCCTGATAGCGTGCCTGTCTATGTTTCTTCTCTGACTTGATATATCAATAGTTACTTGTGTACACTGTGTGTGCAGCTACCTGCTTGAATACAGTTGTGTGCGAGTCTGTGGCTGTGGCTTCTCTGTCTGTACAATCATGTCTGCTGTGAGTATCTCTCTCTGCCACCAGAGCCGCATGTGGTCCCAAGTTCACACATGAGTTCATATGCACACAGGTATCGTTATAAAGCCTGAATCTGGACTTTGGCCCGAGGGCTCTCTGAACGAGGAAGTGTGTGTGTGTGAGGCCCTAGGTCTGTGTATGCTGTTGTTGGCTGAGTGAAATCAGCCTTGTCTATGCACTTTGTGTGTGGCTGTGAGTCCGTGGGCCATGGTGTCCATGAGTCTATGGTGGTTCAGTGTGAGCCTACTCCTGTGCCACTCTCTGCTTTCTGGGTGTGGTCTGGGGCTGTGGGTGATGAAGTCTGTGAGACTAAGTCACTCTGTGTGGCTGTGAGTGTGTGACTACCATGGCCTGGGCTCCCCATTCATATTTGTCAGCACATATTCTGTGTGTGTGGCTGTGGGTCTGCATGAAAGTTTGTATCTCTGAGCCCCTGGATGGAGCTGAGTGTGGGGGAGTCTCTCTCCTGCGGTGGGGAAGTAAACACCCCATCCCTTGCCCTCCTCCAATTGCACTTGGGGTGGGGGCATCTAGGTTAGCTTTGAACCCCAGCCAGCCCCTGGCCTTTCCGGGAATTCTGTGCTCTCTGTGGGGGGTGGACAGGTGGGTGGAGGGGCCTTTTGTCCACCAGGGCCTTAAGCAGCTCAGTAGATTTGGGCTGGGACCCCAAGTCCACCCTGTCTGACTTCCTCCTGGTGACATATGCCTGCCACATGCCTGGATGGGAGTGCACAGACACTCCCCCCCGTATACAACAGGCAGACACACAGTAGAGCTCTTAGGTTAGGGTGTGGGTAGGCCTCACCCAATGCCTGGGCTTGGTCCAGGACTTCAGGGTGTGCCTAGTTTGCAGACTGTGTGTGTCCACCCTCCCTATGCAACCATAAATGTCTTCCCTGCCTCTCTCTGGGGACTTCCAAGGGGACTTCCAAGATCTAAGGTCCTCTCTTGGCCAGGTCAATTTATAGTGGCCTGGCTGTGTCTGTCTATCCCACACTTTTCCCACTACTGTCCCCAGGTCTGTCCATCTACCCTGTGCACCCCTCTGCCTGAATCTGACTTTCTCTGCCTCTTGTCATCTGTCCCCCCAGTTGTCCCTCTGCCTCCATCACTTCCCGTGTCCCCTTGTCTCTCTGGGCTGGTGTGCCTGTTTCCAACCTCTGTTTGGGAATGTATCTGGCTGTGTCCACCTATCTGCCAGTTGTGCCTCCTGGTTACGACTGGGCCTGCCTGTTGCCCCTCAGTGCTTGCACAGGCCCATCCCGTTAATTTCTGAGTCTGTCTGTAGTCTCTTTCTCCCAGTGAATGCCCCTTTGTCTGTCTACCACCCCCCATACCCTGTCTATCTTTCTGTCCTCTCTGTTGTCTGTCCTTGTGCCTGCCTGTCTATATTTGTGACTGTTTCTCTTACTATCTCTGTCTCTCCTCTCCGCATCTCTTCCCTCCATCCATCTCCCATCCCACCGTGGGGCTGACCCCTCAGTCAATTCTCTCTGCCTGCCTGGCCTTTTCTTTGGGTGTAGATCTCCTCCCTCTGTCTTTCTGTCCACTGCCCCTCCCCACAACCAAGACCTACACACACCTCAGGTTCCCTCCATGTGTGTCCTCTCCTCACTACTGCCCGCCCAGAGCCACAAGGAGGGAAACAGAATTAAAATGAAAACTGCTTCCTTGAAAAAAAAAAAACACACACACAAAAAACGCGGGCCAGAAGGGGCTGCTCTGATCTGATTGGCCACTGGCGCTGGGCGGGGGCAGGTTCTAGAGAGCCGCGCGCGGGGCAGCTGTCCCTGAACACTCTATCTGGAGTTGAGAAGAGCAGAGAGGTGAGGAGGGGGGCTCTGGCCGGGGTGGGGGTGGGGTTTGGAGACCTCAAGGCACGAGTGGAGGTCCCGGGAGGGGCCTCGGGGGATCCCCGGAGATCTTTTTAGCATTAGTGGGGAATTGAATGGGAGAGGGGTCCTTTGGTAACTGGTCCCTAAGAATGAATTCAGGAGTGGGTAGGAGTCCTCAGAGGGCGCTCAGGGCTGAGGATGGTGCTTCATAAGAGCCCGCCCAGTCCCAGGAAAGGGACTCAAGACTTGGGGCGGGTGTCTCTTGGAGGCAGTTTTAGCAATGATGGGGGCATGGAAGACAGGGACTGTAGGCTGGCCTGGGGATCAGAGACACCCCCAACTCCAGGAACACATCAGGTCCTGGAAGGGGTTTCTGATGAGGTCTCGGAGACAGCTCCTCCTCAGGAGGGGAAATTAGGGCTCAGGCAAGATTCCCGAGACACCCTGAGTCCAGGAAGGGTCTCAAGTCTGGAAGTGACCACAGTTCCTTCTGCCAGAAGAAGCGTGTTTAAGACTTGACAGGGAATCTAGAAAACACCTCTGGTTCCTACAAGGGAGACTCATGGGGGTTTCCGGGGCACTTCTGTTCCTGGAAGGGGGCTCAGTTGGGAAATTGTTTCTGGCATCTAGTGAGGATATTCAGAGTTGTGGCAGAGAGCTCGCCAAGTCAGGGGCTGGGGTCTCCTACCCCCAGCCCAGTGGACAGGTTGCATCAGCTCTGGGCTAGGCTTGGGGCCCAAGCTTGGGGCCCAGGCGGGAAGGAGGGGGGCAGGAGGCATTGTGAGAAGTGGGGCAGTCAGCAGACACGTGGCCTGAGTGGAGATCTGCCATGTGGTGAGGGTGAAGGGATGTTGGGGGTGGGGGTCGGTTGGAGGGAGATCTGGCAAGGGAAGAGATAGCACAGCAAGAAGATAGAGTGTGAAGGTTTGGGGGAGAGGCTATCTCAGCTCCCGATGGCCATCTCGTCTGTGGTGCGGCTGCTTTCTCTCTATTTCTGTCTTTCTCTTTCCTCCATATTTATCTCTCCCAGTATGAGTAACTGTAGCTCTCCTCTGATGCCCTTTTCTCGCTCTCATCTCTTCTCTCAGCCTCTCACTCTTTTGAAAAAATTTACTTTGTAAAGGAAAATTAAAAAAACACACATATTTTATTGATTTTTCTTACAGAGAGGAAGGGAGAGAGATAGAGAGCTAGAAATATCGACCAGCTGCCTCTTGCACACCCCCTACTCACAACCAATGTACATGCTCTTGACCAGAATCGAATCTGGGACCCCTCTGTCCACAGACCAACGCTCTACCGCTGAGCCAAACCGGTTTCGGCTGTAAAGGAAATTTTATAGTTTACATTCAGTATGCTTTGTGTCAGTTCCAGGTGTACATCATAGGTGTATAGCTTTGTATACTTGACAAAGCGATCCCCCTGATATTTCAAATACTCATCTCAGCCTTTTACTCTTCAGTTCTCTCCATTTACTTCCCTGTCTCTGTCATCCTTCTGTTCCCTTCCCCCTCACCTCATCTCTGTTTCTGTTTCTTTACCTGTCTGCATCGAGCTGAACCCCTACCCCTCCACCTAGCTCTCCCACCTTGTAGCCCCTGCTCCACCTCTGACCCCCACCCCCTTTTCCTGCCCACAGGATGGAACTGCAGGACCCAAAGATGAATGGAGACCTGCCTGCGGGTGCTGTGGGGTGAGTCAGGGCCTGAGGGTCTGGGCCAGAGGGTCAGGATTACCTCTCATCAGCCCCAATTTCTCTGCCCTCTCCAGCTGCAGGCAGGAACGTGAGGGCTTTCTGCACAGCCATAATTCTGCTCCTGGGAGGAAGTCAGCTGAGTTCATGGATGTGAGTGACCCTACAGGATCTGTCCCAGCTGCACCTTGCTCAGTTCATCTCCTCCCCTACTCTTCCCTCTTCCCAGCTACTCCCCTCCCCAGCTGTTTGCCTTTGGTAGCTGCTCCACCCTCTCTGGTTCCTCTCCACTTAGAGATGCTCCCCTCCAAAATTTCTCCTAGTTTTCCCCTTCCTGGTTCTCCTTTCCCCAGCTCCTTCCCATCTTCAACTCCTTTTCTTTACTAACTTCTTGGTTTCTCCTTTGGCCCTTCCTGGGCTTCTTCCTGTCCCAGTCACTTCCTCCCTGGTCTTTCTGGGCCCCAGAGCTGATCTCCTGACTTGCTCCCTCCCCTATCCATGTGTTCCTGGGCCTTGCCCCTTAACCACAGTTCGAGGGGAAGACATCATTTGGAATGTCAGTGTTCAACCTCAGCAACGCCATCATGGGCAGCGGCATCCTGGGGCTGGCCTATGCCATGGCCCACACAGGGGTCCTCTTCTTCTTGTGAGTCCTAAGCAGCCTGGGGGGCAGGGGTGTTTGGGGGCAGGCGGGAGGCCTTGGGGCCAAGTCTGAGTTGTGCCATCTGCCACAGGGTCCTGCTGCTGTGCATTGCTCTTCTGTCTTCCTACTCCATCCATCTCCTGCTGACCTGTGCTGGCGTTGTAGGTGAGCCCCTGAGCTCAATCCAGACCCCTGCCCCACTCCCCTGACCTGAGACACCAGATTTCAACCCAAACCCCCGACTCTGGACATACCACCCTGACCCCAGATCTTGGACCCAGGACCCCAAAACCCACTTAACTTCCTGGACTCCAGACCCCAGACTGGCCCTGGCCCTCAGACCTCATCTCCCAGATCCGCAATTCCCAATCCCCAGCCCTCAGCCCTCAGTCTGGCCATAAACCCCATTGTTCAGACCCTCCTCATCCCCAGACCACTACATTCCTCCTCTAACTCCTCCCTTCAGTCTCTAGTCCCCACAACCATGGAAGCCAGCTAGCTGTAGAACCCCGAGACCCCCTGGTCCTCAGACCCAAGCTTTCATTGCTCCAGATCTCAGACTTTACTCTGACGAGGGATTCAGACCATGTGTATGTGGTCTCAGACTATGTATATAGTGCTTTGCTCCCCAAATCCCCACTACCTAACTCCAGTCCACCTCCTACCTTCTCCTTGGCCACAGTTCCTGATCACAGAGCCCACCTCCCAGATTCCACCCAAGCCCAATTGTAAGTAACTCTCATCCCCAGCCCCCATCAATCAGATGCAATTACTCTAAACCCCAACTCCCCAACTCCCAGACCTTTTGGCCCCCAACCCCTGGCTTCCTGGACCATAACCTGTTCCTTCCTGTCCCCCCTGCAGGCATCCGAGCCTATGAGCAGCTGGGACAGAGGGCACTGGGGCCTGTGGGGAAGGTGGTGGTGGCCATGGTCATCTGTCTGCACAATGTTGGGGGTGAGGATTCTTGGAGGTGGAGGGATCAGCTTGGGGGAAGAGGCTGGGGTGTGGTGGGCTTCCCCAGGCTGGGCTGGGGAAAATGGGGTAAGGGGGTGAGGGAAATCCTTTTGTTTAAACTCCCCCCACCTGTACCAGCCATGTCCAGTTACCTGTTCATCATCAAATCCGAACTCCCCCTGGTTATTGGCACCTTCCTGGAGATGGACCCTAATGGGTAAGTGAACAACACCCCTTGACTCAGATTCACAGGTCACTGACTCCGCCTGTCAGGTCTGGCTGCTGTCTTCAACTCTGTGTCCCAAATGGTCTACTTTGAGACTGTTGGCCACTTTGATCAGACTGTGATTCCTGTGTATTGTGATGCCAGCAGTATGTGTGACTGTTGCTCTGACTATAGGAGTCTAATAGACTGTGCTGATTTCTGTGACTGTTGTTTTCTCTGACTTTCCATGTTCAACAGATTCTGTTTGATTCTGGGTCCATCAGGCTGGCTGAATCTGTCTCGCTTATAAGTGTGTGGTCACTGACTCCAACAGTGTGTATGTATGTGTGTGATGTATACTGAGGTGCCAACTATGTATATGTGATTTCCTCCAAATGTATGTGCCAATAGACTACATCTCTGTTTAATTTAGTGACCATTGTTATGGCAAATTCTCTCTGGCTGTGTGTGAGTGATCCTCACCTATAACTGTACATGCCCTCTGTATTGTTCCAACCATGTACGCTTGATTGTTGTTCTGAGTATGCATTCAAATAACTGCATATTTAAAATCCTGGATCCATATACTGGCTTGAATCTGTCCAGTTGTTTGGATATGATGGTTGATTCTGTGTATCTTGTTAGATTTTTGGTTTGATTCTGAAACCATCCAGGTAGCCGGCAGTCTGTGTACCTAGGTGTGTCTAATTATTTAATTAGCTCCCACTGTATACGTGGCCAATGATGTTTTGTAGGTTTATGTCAGTGTAATTATGTGTATGTATGAGATGTAACCTAGTAGGCACTCAATAAAATTTTTTTGAACAAATGAGCAGTTGTTCAACTGATTCTGTATTAACTGTCTTGCTTGAGCACCTCCCTCCAATATCTATATAGATCCCAGTCTTTCTTTGAGTGTGGTTCCAATAGTGTGGCCAGCTGGCTGATTCATATGGTCTCTATTTCTGTCTTTGGTCACGTGGCCAAATTAGCCCAGCTACTTTCAGGTGTTCAACAAACCTTGAGCTGTTCAAACAACCACACATGTGCTTCTCACTTTTTGTCTGACTCTGCATCATTGTCTGCCAGCCAGCCAAATCATCAGACTATTGTTCTACCTGTCAGACACCAGGGTCATGGCTCACTCTGTGTCTGGAACTTTGTGTTGGACTACAGGAGTATGACTGATTTGGAGGTGTTGTTTACCCATCTGGTTGTGTATTCACTTGTGAGTCTGACAGCACAGTTTTGTCTAGCTGTGCATGTGTTCTTAGATGTACCTCTCTGACAGTGTCTGGCAGATAGTCTGATAATTAGTCTGGCTGTTTCTATCAATCTTGTTGTGCCATCATTGTAACCACCTGAATGACTTCTCCCAGCTGAGGTGTTGGCTCATCTCCTGATTACGGGCAGAAATCTGTCTGTCCAGCCATCTTCTATGTCCACCTGACAATTTTTTTTTGGCTGGCAACTAGTCACTATATTTACTTATCTATCTAGGAGCTGGTTCTTGAATGGAAACCTTCTCATCATCATGGTCAGTGTGTTAATCATCCTGCCACTGGCCCTCATGAGACACTTGGGTAAGAGGCTTCCTGTGTTGGTCATTGGATAGTGGGGTTAGAGAAGGGTAGCCAGATTGAGAGAACCCCATTTTCAAGGGCTATTGAACACTAGGGGAGAGCTTTTTTGATGTGGGTTTTAACAGATGAATAAGAGTTTGCTCTGGAGGAAAGGCTGGTCCAGGCAGAAGTAAAAACTTATGCAAAGGTGTGGCATAATTGGGCTGAGGGGGTCTTGAAGGCTAGACTAGGGGTTTAATATTTGCTGTAAGGCAAGCATGTCAAACTCGTTGTTGGTGGGCCACATAAATAAGGCATTTGACCTGCTTCCCGAGAGTTTGACATGCTTGTTGTAGGGGGTCCCTGGATTTCTGAGTTTCTGCGTTATTGCTATTTACAGGCTACCTTGGATATACCAGTGGTCTTTCTCTGACCTGCATGCTGTTTTTCCTCATTTCGGTGAGTCTGAGAGAAGGACTTGAAGAAGCGGAGAGAGAGTTTGGGGCATTGGGACACACTCTTCCCTGTAACCTCATTTTCCCATCCTTTCTTCTTCAGGTCATCTATAAGAAGTTCCATATTAGCTGTGATGTGGGCCACAATGAGACAGCAGCAGAGAGTAAGAGCCCCTCAGTCCATTCCATCCAGGGGCTCAACATAAGCTGTGAGGCCCAGATGTTCACAATGGACTCACAGGTGCGTATGTAGGGCTTGCACCACACTCAGGCCCTCTGGAGCCATGTATTGGACATTGGGGGCTTCCAAATATCTGATATGAAGAACAGTGGTGGGACCAGGAATATGGAGAGTAGGGGATGGAACCCTGTAGGTTCTGATCTGATGTACATTCCCCCAGATGTTCTATACAGTGCCCATTATGGCTTTTGCCTTTGTCTGCCACCCTGAGGTGCTGCCCATCTACACGGAGCTCTGCCGGTGAGTGGACAGGAAAGTGGGCGTGTGATGAACCAACATAATGCCTGACAACCCCTACAGCAGTTCTGGGACTGTAACTTGATTGTTGATTGTAGATTATGCAAAGCGGGGGGGTTTTGAGGTGGTCAGGAGGTCTTGGGAGACACAGGAAAGTGACTGTTTATTGATTGGGGCTCAAATATTTTACTTTTTAAACATCCAATACAGTTATTAATGGACAGAGTGGAGCAGCAGAGATGATCAGATGGAGGTGGTGGCATGCACAGATGGGGACAGGGATATGACAGGACAAAAGGGCTCAGGGATGATATGATAGGAGATGTGTGGATAATTAGGTATGGATGGTCAGATAAGGGAAGGGCAGTGACAGTCAAATGGAAGGAAGAGGCAGAGATGGTCAGACAGAGGAGATGGGCAAAGATGGTCCTATGGGATGAGATATGGATGGACAGAGAGGGGAGGTTTGGCTAGTTACACAAGGGAGGTAGAGATGGGAATCCAAGAGTGTGCCAGCTGAATGCCAGCTCTGGGAGAAGGGGACCTGGAGGGTGGAAGCTGGTTTTGAGGGGCCTGGATTAAGTCCAGGGATATGGGCATTAGAATTCTATGACCTCTGTACCTTAGGCCCTCCAAGCGCAGAATGCAAGCTGTAGCCAACGTGTCCATCGGTGCCATGTTCTGCATGTATGCACTTACAGCCACCTTTGGATACCTTACCTTCTACAGTGAGTGGAGCCGGATCCAGGGTTGGGTGGCAGCTGGGGTGGGGACTGGGAAGGCTGGTGGGGCAGGAGCCTGACCACTTTCCCTCCATGACTCCGGACTCATCAGTTTCCAAATGAACGGTATGCATCACATATGTATATTTTGCTACTCTGTGTGTGTGTGTGTGTGTAGGGGGGTGGTGGTGGGAGGAGGGACACTGGTTCTGGTTCTCCTACCACATCCAGCATCCCTTGTCCCATGTCCCATGGCCCAGGCAGTGTGGAGGCAGAGATGCTACAAATGTACAGCCAGAAGGACCTGCTCATCCTCTGTGTGCGCCTGGCGGTGCTGCTTGCAGTCACTCTCACTGTGCCAGTTGTGTTATTCCCTGTGCGTGGGGACCAAGGGGGGCCATGGAGCAGAGGGACATGGGTAGAGAGGGTACAGGCATAGATGTTTGTATGGATGTTGGAGATAGGAGTGGATGAAGGGATGGATGGAGGAGGCAGGGATGGACAGACAGGGAAGGCAGTTGTCAGATTGACAGAGAAGGCAAAAATATATGGTAGGACAGAGACAGTTGGGAGGACAGGGGTGTGGGAAAGCACAGGACAGTTGGGAGGACAGGGGTGTGGGAAAGGACTTGGTTGGAATGTCTGTGAGGAGGATTCTTTGAAAGGTCAGGGGCCTCTGAAGGGACCTTGCTGAAGGCGGCAGCCCCTGCCTTGACTTTTCCAAACAAGTCTGATCCCCCAGGTATTTTACTAGAATATCTATGTTTAGTCTTTAGACACAACCTTGTAGAAGCATGTGGTTCCTCAGGGATACTTGCCCTGCTGATTGTATCCAGAGGTTAATTTTAGTTCAAGCTGTTGTTACAATAAACGGCTAATGAGGCAGGCAATCAAGGTTTTTTTGGCTCCTTATGCCAATTAGCCCCTTAGCCTCTCTTTCACAGAAACATATGTCAGAGTAATCATTCATCCATCACTGAGGGTCTGCCAGTCAGCCCCAGCACAGGGGTAGTAGTTGAAGGAAGGAGGTACATATGTCTGCCTAGACAGAAGAGGGAAGCAAAATGGTCAGACAGGGTAGTGGCATAGATGGACAGTCAGAATGAAGAAACAGGCTGGACAGAAAAAGGGTGGAGGCAGAAGTAACAAGGTGTAAGAGGGACAAAGCTCTCAGATGAGGAGGTGGAATGATTAGAAAGAGGGGAGAGATAGTCAGATGGAAAGAGGCAGGGATCTCAGATAGGATGGAAGGACAAGTGGGTAGTCAGGGGAGGAGAGATAGAGATACAGTGGGTAGAGGCATAGATGGATGATCTGGCAGAAAGAAAAAGGCATGGATTATCAGAAGGGAGGTGGATGCTCACTCAGAAGTTGAAGGCACAGATGGATGGTCAGATAAAGTGGAGACAGTCAGATGGAAGGGAAATCAGGGATCTCAGACAGAGGGTGGAGGCAAAGACAGATGACCACAAGGAGAGGGAGGCAGCATTTTGGCACTGACTTGTGTCCCACCCTACTCTGGCTACAGATCCGCCGGGCCCTACAGCAGCTGCTCTTCCCAAGCAAAGCCTTCAGCTGGCTACGGCACGTGGCCATAGCCGTGATTCTGCTCGTCTTGGTTAATGTCCTTGTCATCTACGTACCCACCATCCGGGATATCTTTGGGGTTATCGGTCAGTACCCAAACCTCAGTCCCCATTGAATATGGGCCTTGTACCCCAAACTTACATAGGCTCTTATTCCTCCTGCTTATACTTCAGGGTCCACCTCAGCCCCCAGCCTCATCTTCATCCTTCCCAGTGTCTTCTATCTCCGCATTGTACCCTCTGAGGTGGAGCCTCTCTCCTCTTGGCCCAAGATCCAGGTGAGTTTTCCAGGGGAGGGCTGGGGAAAGGTGGGTGTTCTGAGGATGGAGCACTCCAAGATGGCTAGAGATAGAAGGAACTTTTTCAAGAGGGGCTTGGGCGAAGATGGTGCATTCAGAAAAGTGGTTAGTCTGAAAGAATGAAGAAGATTGTCTTAGGAAGGAGCTGAGCAAACAGCACCATCAGGGTCTGGGAAGACAGAAGGGGCACTCAATGAGGCCTGGCATTGAGGGAGTGTTCTCCAGATGGAAAGTGCACTATTAGAATAGAGTCAGGAGAACTTTCAAGGAAGATGGAGGAGAATACTCCCTAAAAGGTTCTAGGAAGGTAGAAGGAAGATTCAAGGAATGGTCTGGATTTAAGGAAAGAGGAGCACAAAAGAGAGTCAGAAATGAATGGGGACTCTCTGGAGGGCCTTGAAGAACATTCTCAGGAGGAGCTCTGCTGTGGTGTCCCATCCAGTCTCATCTCTCCCTCTTGTCCACAGGCTCTGTGTTTTGGTGTCTTAGGGGTCCTCTTCATGGTGATCAGTCTAGGCTTCATGTTTTTCAACTGGGCCACAGGCCGGAGCCATGTGTCTGGACACTGATTGTGCCCTGTTCCAGCAAGACTCCTGTGTGCATGCATCTCTGTGTGTGGAAGAAGATGGGGCCACTCTACCAGGTCCCTCCTGTCTGGTGTGTGAAGGTGGCTGGTTCCCATTAACATGGCTGTCAGAAGTAGGCGGCCACAGAGACTGCAGAGTGGTCCAGTGTCCTCCCCAGGGATCCTGAGCTTGGATCACGGTCTTAATCTCAACTCCACAGGAGCAGGAGGAGGCCAGGTCCTCAGAGAGGCCCTGCCCAACCCAGTCTGTATTGCCTTCTCCTGGTAGAATGTCAGGATTACACTCAAGTGTAATAAAGATGGGGAAAATAAAGATGTTACTTGCAACGCTTGCCTCAGCCTTCTGATCTTTCTAAAACTTCTTGGTGGAGCTTGCTTAGGTTCAGACAGGGGTAAACTGAGACCCTGAGAGGAGTATTGAGCTGACTCTCATATGTTTGCTCACTTCTCCACTCCTTCAGTAACTTGCTACCCAACTCATTGTTTCATTCATTTGCTCATTTCAGAAACATCTATTGAGAGCCTACTAGATGCCAGGCAGTGTTCTAGGTGCAGGGGTACAGCAGCAAATCAAGCAGACAATTAGCCCTGGAATTGACGTTCTAGCACCAGAATGGGAGAATTATGGCCCACAGGCCAAATTCAACCCACGATCTATTTTTGGCCCTTGAACTAAGAATGGTTTGTATATTTCCAATTGATTGAAAAAAAAATCAAAAGAATAATTTTTGACACTTGAAAATTATACGAAGAAAGACTTGAATTTTCAAATTGAAAAGAGTCCTAAGTTAGCCCTAAGTTCTGAACTTTATTAATGCACACAGGCAAGTGTACACACGTGCGGAAGTAAGAGCCCATATCCTCTCACTGGAGCCCCCACCTCTGGCCTAGATCAAAGGGAAACAGTTAATGGCAGGAAACTCCTGTGGTGGTCATTGAAGTCACAACAAGGCCCCCTCCCAACCAGAAGGTGGAGTCAGAATTTGGCGCCACAAAGCTTGGAGACAACCCTCCCCTTAGAAACAAAATTCCAAGAAGTAACTGACCACAGAACACCTAACTTGTGGTTTGGCCTATGTCCACTTGAATGCATATTTCTTGCTCCTTTCACAGCGGTGCTCACACCCTGGCCTCTTTCTTTTCCTCTGTCTGAATAAACCTGCTTTGTTCTCACTTCAATTCTTCCTCGACATTTTTCCTGGGTGAGTCAAGGACCTGGAGGTCCTCTGACACTCAAAAGGTCCCCTGTTGTGCAGGGGTAGGACCAGCCCCCCTCCCATTGCCTTGCAGAAGCTGTCCTTAACAGGCAGAGGCATTTTGGATTTCCAAGGGAGCATGTGCAGTTCCCAAACATGTTTGGAACATAGCTAGCTACTAGTACACATAACACGTCTCATTTTAATGTTAAACACCCCTGGATGTAATTTTTAGTATACTAATGAAGAAAAGTTCCTCCCGCCTTGGCTTGGGAAGGGGTTTTAGGTGCAGTCTTGGATTTTCCAGTGCAAACATTTCTTGAGGGTGGTCCTTGGATTTCTCATTTGATTCCTGTGAGCAGGCTTGGCTAGCCCTGGAATTTATGTCTTTTTTTTTCTTTCTTTCTTTTTTTTTTTTTCTAGTTCAGCCTGCTTTTTGTCAGGGGATATGTTGGAGAAATACAAGAAAGTAAGTAGAAGTTTAAAGATTAACTAATGATGTGGTGGCACAACCTGGTGACATGAAGAAGGAGAATTTTTGTGCATTGCTAAGCAAGAATCTGCTTTAATCATTCACCATTGTAAACGCTTTTTAAATTTAAAGTTCTTTTTTGACCCCAAGGAGAGTACTATATCGAATTTAAAAATTCATTCTATTGCAATTCTGATAGTTGCTTTACTTTGAACCTTACTGAATATTTAGACAGCTACAAACCACTCACTTTGATATGTATGTACATATTTTTATTTATTTATTTAAAAAATATTTTATTGATTTTTTACAGAGAGGAAGGGAGAGAGCTAGAGAGCTAGAAACGTCGATGAGAGAGAAACATCGACCAGCTGCCTCCTACACACCCCTCACCGGGGATGTGCCTGCAACCAAGGTACATGCCCCTGACCGGAATTGAACCCGGGATCCTTTAGTCCGCAGACGGACGCTCTACCACTGAGCTAAATCGGCTTTGGCTATTTATTTTATTTTTTAAATAGCCAAGATTTTATTTTTCTCTGATTTTAAAAGTATATTTTACTGTTTTTTTTATTTATTTTATTTTATTTTATTTTTTTTACACAGAGAGGAAGGGAGAGGGATAGAGAGTTAGGAACATTAATGAGAGAGAATCATCAATCAGCTGCCTCCTGCACGCCCCCTTCTGGGGATGTGCCTGCAACCAAGGTACATGCTCTTGACTGGAATAGAACCTGGGACCCTTCAGTCTGCAGGCCCACTGAGCCTAACGGGTTAGGGTTATGTACATCTTTTTAAAAGCTAAATAAGTCTCTTGCCAGCCCATAACCCACGGATGACTTTCTTAAGAGCCTTGGACCCATCTCTTTGAAATATAATGTCAAGGAAGATAAGCACCCCACCACTCTCTCACCTGGGAGTTTAACTTGGGTGCCTGGCTCAAAGCTATAAATAGTTCAGTCACTTGTCATAAAGATAGTTTAATTTTTCTTTTAGATTAAGGCAATTAGCCAGCACAGCTGACTACTACAATTAACAGGTGAATTTAGGACTTGCCTGGGTATGTGGTTCTCACACTTGGATGCTGCTGTGAAGACAGGTCAATGAGCTGCACAGTTGGACTTTCCAGCTCTTTCCACCATTTTTGGAATGTATGAAACACTACACCTTGAAGTGTGGTGTTTGGTTTCCAAAACAGCTGCCCCAGGGGCCAGATGATGCAATCTAGAAATATGGGGGAGTTAGTATCTGTTGGGTACATTTTGACCATTAAGAAAAGAAACTGGGAATGAGCCAAGCAATTCTCCCTCTTTCCTCCCTCTCACGCACTATTCTGCGTATGGTTTCTTTGTATTGTTTGTTTGGAGACTAAAAAAAAATATTTTTATTGATTTTTAGAAAGAGAGAGAGAAAAAGAGAGGAGGGGAGAAAGGAGAGGGCTAGAGAAATAAAAACATCAATGAGAGAGAAACATTGATCTGCTGCCTCCTGCATACCCCTTACTGGGGATTGAGCTGCAACCTGGGTATATGCCCTGACTTGGAATTGAACCATGACCTCCTGGTCGACACTCAATCACTGAGCCACGATGGCTGGACAAGGATAATTTTTTAACAGTACAGGAAAACAAGAAAAGGTGCTGGTGGGCCACCAGAAATACTGAAGCACTCCTGGAAGACAGAAAATTGGAATCAAATTGATAGAGAAATCCAAGGAGATAAAATTGCAGTTAAAATCACCAGAGGCAAGAGCTGTTCTTTGTAACAGTCTTTTTTAAAAAAACTCCAATCTCAGAATGAAAAAGGAGAAAGAGGGAATACTACGCTGCTGTTAAAAGGAAGGAACTCCTACCATTTGCAACAGCGTGGATGGACCTGGAGAGCATTATGCTAAGCGAAATAAGCCAGTCAGAGGAAGATAAATATCACATTATCTCACTCATTGTGGAATATAATGAACAACATCAATGGGTGAACAAACACAGATCCAGAGACAGAGAAGCATCGATCAGACAGTCAAACCTCAGAGGGAAGGCAGGGGAGGGTGGGGAGAAGGGGAAGAGAAAAACCAGAGGACTTGTATGCATGCATATAAGCCTAACCAATGGACACTGACACCAGGGGGGTATGAACTTGGAGGTGGGGGGGAATTGGGGGATAAGGACACATATGTAATACCTTAATCAATAAAGAATTAAAAAAAGAGAAAAAGGAGAAAGAGCAGGAGTGGGCCTTAGGTAAGTTATTGGGTGGAAGGGGGCAAAAAGGGTGAAATCAGAGACATCTGTAATACTGTCAACAATAAAATAAAATAAAATAAAATAAAATAAAATGAAATAAAATAATTTTTAAAAAGTTCATTTGTAGATTCTCCTCCAGCACCTCATAGATTGGCTAGAAGCTGCCACTTTCACCTCTATAATGAAACTCCAAGAATTGTTATTTAACGAAAGTGAACAATTTATCTGCCCAACCAATAACCATGAACATTAAAACATTTGATCATGTCATAGGCCACAAATACAACTTTGAGAACCCCATGTAATGTAGAAAAATGTAAGGGAGATTTTCTGAACACAATATAATCAAACTAAAACAACTTTTCATACTTACGTAGGAAGTTTTATAAAACATCCTTAAAGTCTATCTGAAAATGGCTGCTTGAGTTAACTTGTCTACCTCCCCAGTGATCCACTGAAATGACAGAAGAATTAATAAAGTACAGATGTTCCTTAACTTATAATGGGGCTATGGCCCCAATAAACCCATCATAAGTTGAAAACTCATTTAATACTGAACATTATACCATAGAGTAGACCATCTCAAACGCTCAGAGCATTTACATTAGCCTCCAGTTGGGCAAAATCATCTAACATAATACCTATTTTATAATAAAGTTTTGACTATCATGTAATTTATGTGTAAACACAAAACAGAATTAAAAAACACCCTGAAAACACAGTATAAGAGTATCAGTTGTTTACCCTCATGATTGTGTGACTGATGAACCTGTGGCTCATTGCCAATCACAAGAGAGCACTGTATCAAATATTGCTAGCCTGGGAAAACATCAAAATTTGAAGTACGGTTTCCACTGAATGCATATTGCTTTTGCACTATTGTAAATGTGAAAACTTGTAAGGTGAACCATCATTAGTGGGGAAACCAGCTGTACTGGAAAATAAGAAATTCTGAAGAATTCGCCGAGACGAGTTTGGCTCAGTGGATAGAGCATCGGTCTGCGGACTTAAGGGTCCCAGGTTCGATTCCGGTCAAGGGCATGTACATTGGTTGCGGGCACATCCTCAGTGGAGGGTGTGCAAGAGGCAGCTGATCGATGATTCTCTCTCATCGATGTTTCTAACTCTCTATCCCTCTCTCTTCCTCTCTGTGAAAAATCAATAAAATATATTTTTTAAAAATATTAAAAAAAAGAAATTCTGAAGAATTCCTTAAAAAAAAACCAGAAAGAAGTTCAGATAAGATATAAAATGGTGAAAGGAATCAGAAGCCAAAATAAGCAGGAGGAACCAACTAAGAAGATAAGAGTATATCCAGAGAAACTCAAAGCAGAGCATAAATGGATGGAAAAAGCAAGAACTACCTCCAGAACTAAAGGGCTAGTTGGGCCTATAACACTCTTACACCAGCAGGTGGCACTCTAATAACCTTTAATGACTGAACTTCCTACCTACTACCTAGGAAGGGCTCCCTAAGATAGGTGTGGGGGATGCCAAGAAAGGAGCACATCAGGGTCTGAGGAACCCTCAACCCATCACAGAAATAATGGAAAGAAGCGCATGTGTAGAGAGGGAACTACTTCAGCCTATCTGTTACCTGGTTAATCACCCTAAAGGAAAGAGGATGGTCAGCGTGTCCTACCCTCTTATATAGTGTCTGAACCAGGTCCCATACAGTGATATCTTTCTTTTAAAAAAATATATTTTATTGATTTTTTACAGAGAGGAAGGGAGAAGGATAGAGAGCTAGAAACATTGATCAGCTGCCTCTTGCACACCCCCTACTGGGGATGTGCCCGCAACCAATGTACATGTCCTTGACCGGAATCGAACCTGGGTCCTTTCAGTCCGCAGACTGACGCTCTATCCACTGAGCCAAACCGGTTTTGGCCCATACAATGATATCTTGATTCATACATTTTATGAATATAATATTCACATAAAACTATAAAACACATAATATGTTGCTCAAAGCACCATAGGCTTATATCATTGGCGCAAAAACAATGTTCTAATAAGCACGTTTCCCTAAGAAAGAATACATCTTAATAAAGCCAACAGAGTGAAATGAACTGGACTAAATCTACTGTGTTTCCCTGAAAAATAAGACATCCTCCGAAAATAAGACCTACTTACAGGTTTCCTTCTGAGTGAAATATAAGGCATCCCCCTGAAAATAAGCCCCCCCCCAGGCTAAACATGAGAGATTTGGTTCACTGATTCTGAAAGAAATGGAGTCACAAGAAATTCACCAGGAAATTCAGGAATTGGATTGTTATGATGATGTTCCAGAAGATGATGACATGATTGTCATTGAATAAATGAGTAAATTCTTGATACTGTAGGATTCACAGTTTGTCCGGTTTTTGTTGACAACTACCGTACTACTATACCGTATACAGGTAATAAATTTCCTTTATTTTCATTTAACAATAAATGTGTACCATATTCTTCTTCATGGAAAAATAAGACATCCCCTGAAAATAAGACCTAGCGTATCTTTGGGAGCAAAAATTAATATAAGACACTGTCTTATTTTCGGGGAAACAGGGTAGGCAATATTATGGAGCCAGTGTAGTTTTCTCATTGTTTCCCAGTTTTCTTTCTTTTTCTTTCTTTCTTTCTTTTCTTTTTTTTTTTTTACATAGAGAAGGAGAGAGGGATAGAGAGCTAGAAATGTCGATGAGAGTGAAACATCGACCAGCTGCCTCTTGCACACCCCCTACTGGGGATGTGCCCACAACCAATGTACATGCCCTTGACCGGAATCGAACCTGGGACCTTTCAGTCCGCAAACCGACGCTCTACCACTGAGCCAAACCGGTTTCGGCCCAGTTTTCTTTCTTTCTCTGTCCCCCATCCAGTACTTTCCTGATTTTTAAAGTCTATTGTTCCATCAAAAGTAGAAAAGTTATGATGACTGTGCTTCTCATATGTGGTTGGTTGGCTGATTTTCAGGGTAAAGGTCATACACCCCTAGCAGTGCCCCTCCAACCCTCTGTCTCTAATGGAGAAACTGAAGATCTGTTTTCTCTAACAGTTCCTTCAGGTGTCAATAGGATGCAGGGTCTGAGCACTTCTCTGATCCTCAGGTTCCCACCACCCTTATAGGTTCTTGGGAGAAATAGAGATTAACAACAGAAACTAAATCGAACAAAAAAAATGTACAAACTGTGGACGCAACCAATAATAAAACATTACAGAAAACACAAAAATACCTTAAAAATGGAGACATAGCCCAGGTTCTTGGATGGAAAGACTCGGCAATGTAAATATGTCACTATCCGCCCCCCCCCATTGATCTATAAATTCAAAGGAATTCCAATCAGAATCCCAATAGAGTTTTTAAAAAATCATGGAGCTTGACCAGCAGATTCTAAAATATACCTTATGGGTAGATAAAAAGCTGTGGTACATTTATACAGTGGAATACTACTCGGCCATAAAAAAGGAAATGTTACCTTTTGCAACAGCATGGATGTATCTAGAGAGCATTATGCAAAATGAAATAAGCCAGTCAGAGAAAGATAAGTACCATATGATTTCACTCATATGTGGAATCTAATGAACAAAATGAACTAACAAACTAACAAACAAAATAGTATCAGACTCTTAGAGAACAGACTGACAGGTGTCAGAGGGGAGGGGGCTGGAGGGATAGATGGAAAAGATGAAGGGAGTGGTCTTAGGCTCTACAGCAGTGGTTCTCAACCTGTGCGTCGCCTAAGACCATTGGAAAACACAGATATTTACATTAGAATTCATAACAGTAGCAAAATGACAGTTATGAAGTAACAATGAAAATAATTTTATGGTTGGGGTCACCACATGAAGAGCTGTATTAAAGGGTCGCGGCATTAGAAAGGTTGAGAACCACTGTTATAGAGAATAGGTTAGTGTGAGGGAAAAGCCAGAAGTGTTCTGACTGTGGTCGTAGCATGATACTAAAGAAGAAACACTGGAGTATTTGCCCAGACACCAGAGATGCCTCCCCCATCCACGACCACCCCTGGTCAGGCCTGGCCCAGGGGAGAAATAAGTCTCACAGTCACCATTTCACAAGAAACCGCCTCAGAGAAAAATAGAGGCCTCCTTTCACCTTCTCTACAGGACTCAGAGCAGGGAGTCACCTGGCACACACACAGGGACCATGTAGAAGGGTTTTCCCAGCCGCAGGTTGTAACTCATGAACTGGCCAGTAGAATGCTGTATGTCACTGGAGCAGATTTCCATGTATTTAATAAATTACAAAGGAATAACATAGCACATTGCAGAACAGAATAGAAAATACCAGGCTGTATCACATGTGCAAAGGGTCAGTATGGTTTCATGGACCATTTGTCTTAGAGTCACTGCGAAATGTGTTGTGTATGGTGGGTCTTGGTGAAGAAAGCTTAGAAGACCCCTCTTGTGATCATGCACTGCTCTTTGTCACACATCCCTGCATTTTCCAGTTCTCTGCTGGGAATAAGGATTAGCTATAGACCCAGCCTAAAAATGATTGAAAAACAAACGAAACAGACAGGAGGGTATAAACAGTCATTTAGCACGTCATCAGAAGAGCATATGCATCCACACGGGGCATCAGGCTTTGGGGGGGGGGGAAGAAAAGCCTAATTGGGGAGTGAACTTGGATCCATGTACAGGGTGATTTCTGGGTTTGGGCAAAACCCTAGTCTCCTGACATCTCAAAATGTGGACATGCCTCACGGAGCAGGTGGACGGAGGAGTGGGGGCGGAGAGGGAACATTGTCTACCCACAGAACCTGAGGAAAAACATTTATGGTGCTGACTTCAAAGTGATTTGAAGTCGTCTTTTCTTGCATGTCTACTGGCTGGGCATCCATTCGGTGGGTCCCATCTTCCCAGGGGGAAGATAAATGAAATCTTTCAGTTGCTATTGTGGGGATTTGCTTCTTTTTTCACATGGACAAGAATGTACCCAGTGTCTAATATCAGAATATTGAATTTGAGGAATTCAGCACTGTATTAGGGTAAAGGAGAGTTTGTTTCAGCTGAGGCAGAGGTGGAACAGCTTCCTCACTGACCCAGGCAGGAATCCCTCTCACTGCTGAGCCACCCAGAGCGTGCTCCTAGTTGTGGGGGCCCTCAGCTCCTAGATATACTGAGCCCTCACACCTTTCTTCCGGGCACGCTCTCCTTCGGGGGCTGTGATAGCACACACTGGGTCCTGGGTCTCCCTTGCCTGCATGCCAGGCACTCTCCCACACACCCTGTGCACCTGCGTCCTCCCCTGCCCACACTATCACCAGGACACTGGCTCTCCCTCTCTGCATGTTCTGCCCTGGAGGTCCCAGTCATGGGAAAATGATTCCCCATCTTCTCCCCTGAGTTCTGGGACAGAGTCTAGAGCACCTCTGTTTCCTCCCACACATTCCACAATGGACTCTCCCAGCTCCTGAGCCTGAGATCTGACAGTTAGTGAAGTCAGGATTTCAACACGTAAAAACCAGTAATATCCCCCAGAAGAAGGTCAAGCTCAGGTGGGCAAGGATATTTGTATCTTGTTCCCTAATGTCTTCTCAGCACCACGGACAGCGCTCAGTACCCAGGATATGGCTCTCAGGTGTTTGTTGAACAAATGAAATCTTTGATGTAGCAATTCCATTTCTCTTTATGTGTATAAATGAACCACTCACACATGTGAACAGAGTTTGTGCATAAAAAGAAGAGGAGCAATAAACTGTTTATTAAGTAACAGTAACTGATACAGGGTAAATGAGTAGTCGGGGTTTGCAACACAGAACAACTGCAGAACAGAACAATAGGAGCATGCCCAGAACACTTAGGAGAGAAAGCAAATAGAAGATGCCCACAGTCAAACCGTAGTGTGTGTGTGTGTGTGTGTGTGTGTGTGTGCGCGCTGCACCGCTGATGGCCAGTAGTTCACAGTCGTGCCCATGGTCACGAAGGGCCACCACGTTCTGCTTCTTTTCATGGGCACATGTCACATCCCTGAGGTGGAGACAAGGAGAGAGAAGGAAAAGAAGTGGCAGTGAGCTCCCCTTGCCGGATCGTTAATACCCAACCCCTCATCTGACTGCAGGACCCTGAGCACTCAGATTCCTCCCCACCACATGCTGTGCACACACCGCCCACCGCTCCTCAAAGTGAATCTTCTGCTCATGCCACAGGGACTCTCACCTGTTGTATGAGTTGCTAGGCTAGAGACAGCTGAGCCCTATAGTTCAGGAGCTGACCAGAGGGGAGGCCCAGGGCATCCTGGGTAGGGAGATCCCTGCTACACAGAGCAGGGAGTAGAAAGAGGGAGGGAAGCCTGGTCATTTAGTGTCAATGCTGCACTCCAAGCGTCTTGGCTAAGGAACGATTTTGGGAAGGAATGACAAGGTGTGACTATGAGAACAGTGTGGTTTGCAGTGGTGTGGGCTGGAAGCAAAGGCCACTTACGTACTTAGTCATCTTCCTCTGGGTCACTGATCTCTTCATAGACTATGTGGTTCTTTCTTTCCCTCAGCCTGCCAAGCCAGGCATTAGTCTCCTCTTCCCTGGATCCCAGGAGCTCCAGCACTGGGGCAGCAGCTTCAAAGGAACCTGGGACATTCGGGATGAAAGTAACTTACCTGAAATGAGGACGGGAGCTGGAGGAGCAGCTTTCTCCCAGACAGAAATCCCGGCAGAGGACCTTGTTCCTCTTCTGATCCCTCCAGCCACAGAACCAGCAGACAGGGAACCATATCTGAGTCTCTATCACCTGGCTCACACTTTCTGACCCACCCTGGTGATCCTCTGAGACTCT